>NW_017728931.1:115473723-115518911 GCF_001723895.1 Crocodylus porosus | reverse complement strand
GATGTAGTCTTTCTGGACTTCAGCAAGGCCTTTGACACTGTCTCCCACCCCACCCTCATTAAAAAACTTAGGCGACTGTGGCATTGATGCCTACACAGTCAGATGGATTGCAGATTGGCTCAAGGGTCGTACTCAGAGGGCGGTGGTGGATGGGTCATATTCGACTTGGGGGGAAGTGGGAAGCGGAATCTCCCAGGGCTCAGTCCCTGGGCTCTGTTCAATTTCTTTATCAGTGATTTGGACGACGGGGTGAAAAGCAACCTGTTTAAATATGCTGATATCAAAATTTGGGGTGAGGTGAGCACACTAGTAGGGAGCGAAAGACTGCAGCAAGACCTGGATAGGTTACAGGGGTGGGCTAAAAAAAACAGGATGCATTTCAATACTGACAAGTGCAGGGTGCTGCACTTGGGCAGTAGTAACCAGCAGAAGAATTATAAGATGGGAAACTCCCTTCTTCAGAGCACGGAGGCAGAAAGGGGTCTTGGAGTTATTATTGACTCCAATGAACATGGGCCGACAATGCAAGGTCATGGCTGGCAGAGTTAACCGGACCTTGTCGTTCATCCACAGGTGCATCTCAAGTAGGGCCAAGGAGGTGATTCTCCCCCTCTACACGACACTGATCAGGCCACATCTGGAGTACTGCGTCCAGTTCTGTGCGCCCCACTTCAGGATGCATGCGGACAACATTGAGAGAGTCCAGAGGAGGGCCACCCACATGATCCGGGGACAGCAAGACAGACCCTACAATGAGAGACTGTGGGCCCTGAACCTGTTCAGCCACCACAAGTGAAGAGAGGGGACCTGGTGACTGTCTATAAACTCCCTAGGGGGGTCCAGAAGGGTTTGGGAGAGACCTTGTTTCCCCTAGTGCCCCCTGGCATAACAAGGAATAACGGCCATAAGTTGTTGGAGAGTAGGTTTAGATTAGACATCTGTAAGAAGTACTTCACTTTCAGGGCAGCTAGGATCTGGAACCAACTTCCAAGGAAAGTGCTGCTGGCTTCTACCCTGGGGGTCTTTAAGAAGAGGCTTGATGCCTACCTGGCAGGAGTCATTTGAACCCAGTTTTGCTCCTGCCCATACAGGGGGTGGGACTTGAAGATCTACAAGGTCCCTTCTGACCCTATTTCTATGATTCTATGAAATTCATTAATGTACCATACTGGACTGCTAGCAACCATTAATTAAAGTGAGCACTGTTTTTTAGAGTCTACTGCTGCTACTAAATTTCATATTAAATACTGCATTAACCTAGCACTTTTTACCATAGAGCAGCGGTTCTCAACTGTTGTAAGCTGAAGGCATCCTTTGTTAGGCTTAAAGCACCCCATAATAAATGCTAGCTCTTAGCTTTCACTCATTTTTACTATAGAAAAATAATCAAGCAATTCTTCTTTTGCAAAGAACTCAGAAACACTAGAGCAGGGCAGAATGTTTTCAGCACTGTCAATTCCTTTGGTTTTATCTTGTGAATTGTACACCTAACCATGTTTCTATTCTGTGTCACCCCTCAACAGCCTTAAAAGAATCTAATGACAGCACTTTGGGATGCTACAAAACCCTGGTTGAGAATCACTGGCATAGAGAAACCCAATGGACACAATGTAGCTGCTTAGCTCACAAGACAATACATTATTCTGAGTGATCATTTCATCAGAGATAGGGATCTCTGATAATTGCGCCAGAAGTGTCCCCCACAGCAGGTCCTTTAATGTTTTTCATTTTGCTGCTTGCCCTTCCCTGCCTGACTGGCTGAGGGAAAGCAACAAAATGAAAAACATTAAAGAAACTGTCGCGGGGAGTACTTCTGGTATGATTTATGGCAATCCCTAATCATAGACACTGGAGTTATAGGATTTATAGTAGCAGGATGTATTTTAAAATGGGTAGAATTAACAAAAACTTTTTTGTCATGGGTTCTCTGATGACCCAGAGGGATCAAATCTCAATTTGCTATTTCCTCCAAAAAAGATAGTGCAAGCATCATAGCACCTTACCAGTATGCTTGTGGTCTTGAGTTCATACTAGTCACTGAAAAACCTCCCACATTTGCTGTTAGCAGCACTCTGAGTTTTGCTTGGTTGTCTCCCATCCAGATACATATGCAATGCTTTTACTTGATCTTGCTTTTAAGAGCATAACAGTAGTTCACTGAGAATTACTAAGAGAAGATAGTGTTTCAGCAGAAAATACAGAAGCCAAAGTAAAGTAGTTCAGCTGTTTGATCCATTTATCAAATTATATACAGATCCCATTCCTAGGCAAGGGAGACAAATATAAATCTGGAGCAAAATCAGCTAATATGTAACAAGAGCAAGTTATTAAATACAGTATAAATAAAATCAATGCACACACTTGTCAGTAACATTGTCAAATCTAATGAGATCTTAGTCTACAGACTTTCATAGATCAGGATCACAGCTCTTGATTCTTTCTATGAATATGAATCTTTTGTATGTGCTAGAAAATTCATGGTATGCTTAATCGTTCATCTCTCAGTTCTATGGTAGACTGCCATGTTGCTGTTGTATATACAGTGTAGGAAAACAATACATCTTTAAGGTTTAGTCAAGGAAATAGCTAGCACAGAACACAGTGTTTGTCACTCTGCATAGTACTATTACATTCTGATAGGTGCTTAACCAACTAGCTTTCATTCCTGGATTTACTGTGGGAAAATAGATCTTGAAGATAATATTGATGAGTAGGTCTTTTAAATACTGATTTTTTAAACAGTCCAAGAAGTTGTTAGGTCCTTTGCATTCCTTGTATCACAGTACATTAAAATTATTTGTAAAAAATCAGTCTTTCATATGAAAATATTTGTATATACTTCGATTAATTTGCTGCGGTTCTGTTCAGAGAATATTTAATTTCCTTTACAAGTAGCTTATCACAAGCTATAATATATCATGTCTCATACTTAGATGGTACTGGAATATTGTTGCTTTGTAAACTGTCCTCATTCTAAGTCCTTCTTTAATTCAAGAATTTTTGCTTGGTTTTTTGTTTTACTTTCATCACATGAACAACACATTTCCAATTTGTCCTTTGTTTCAAAATCATCATCCCTGTGGATATATTTAACAGTTTCTTGAGAAGATTTTCCAGCTGTGGTTGTTCATGTTTTTCCTTAGGTCTTTGGAAAGCATATGCCTCCCCAGATTTGCACATTACCAGCCTTATTTTGAACAGAAATATGCAAAATGTTTTTAAGTCCTGTTATTGTTCTTTTGGTTCAGGGTGAATTTTGTTTTCTTTTGCTTGTCAGCTGCTGCAGACAGTGCCCACGCCACAATGTATTTCTAGTATCAGTCAATTTTAAATTATGCTATTATATGGGGTAGAAAAAAATTTATGCAAAAATTTTATTTATTTAGTGTAAATAGTAAATTAGACTTGAACTCCAAATCCAGTTTTTTTAGTAAACAACAAAATAAGACTAGCTGTCCAAATTCAGTCCCAATAGTTTATTTTTATTTCTGACTTGGTAAGCTGATATAAAGGAGCATTTCCCCAAAGCCCAAAAATAACAAGAGAATTTAAAGAGCTTTTGATGGTCTTGTTCCTGCTTGACTGTTTTAATAAAATACAGCTTGTGAAAATTATTTTTAGAGTTCTTATTTGAAGAAAAAACAGAAAAATGAGCTATTGCTATTTGATATAATTCAAAATACAGTGAAAAGTTTGAGGTACAAATCATAATGGATCAAAATCTTAACTTATTTTAAATAGTTTGTGCCAAGCCCATTTCTTTTATGTTTCTCTTGACTCTAAATCACAAACACTTTTAATGTAGACTGATAGAGCTGCAAAAAAGAATTGATAAGAGGGCATGATCAAAACATATGACTAAACATTGCTTACAATGCATCACATCTCACCTGTATCTCCTGGAAGTGTATTTAATTTTTTTAAGTTTAGAGGGAACCCTTTGAAAATACCTTTATTGTACAAGATGAAGTCTAAGATGAATTGTCAATGTTCAGATATTGTCAATTGCTGATTTCCACTGGGATTCTGTCATCTGGATACACAGGTCTTCATTCTACTTCAGTCATAAGTAGTCTGTATCAGTTCTATTAGGTGACATAAAGTATTCATACAGTCATGGCAAAGAATGCGGAAGAAAAATATATTTCAAGGGAAAAAAAACAATATATCTGGAGTATTTGGTATGCATAAAGCCTCAGGCCTAAACTGATTTTCTAGTAGTTATGCAACTTCATATATTGTGATTTAACTGTTTTCAGAAGGCCAGGTTAATCACATAACTCAGAAAAGGCTTTAATATGATTTCCTACCCTTATCAATCTACTTTCTCCATATCAGTTTGTGGAACCCATATTGCAAAACAGGATTGCCACAGGTACAAGCCTTCTACTTGTAACAAATGTAACAAAGGATGAGGCATCAGTAAATTTGCCAATTTTTTTCCAAGGTTGTTGGGTTGCAAAAATTGTAGAGATGAGAAAGTTAATGATTGTTGAAAATGGAAGGGGAAACATAAGAGCCTGTTCACTTTCCACCCATACAGGAAAGTTATTAGTCATACTAGTCATCCAGTACATAGTCTGATTTACTAAGAAGGCACTGTTATATTGTTGAAAGTTTGGCAAGTGAAAGCCACACATTTCAATTCCTAGTTGCATTTTTTGATGAAAATTGAGCCCTTTTATCCTCTCCCTACAGAAACTTGTAGAATATTCCATTGATTTTAACAAAATACGATTGGGATTACAACTGGTTGCTTCTGTAATAGGTGAATTAGGCAAATTTTAATATATATTTAAATGTATATGAATATATTATATATAATATTAAAGTTTTTAAATATTAATATGCTTCCACAAGGATATTGCCAAACTTCTCCATTTGTTAAGATGCTGTAATATAGCAATGAGAATATTCTGAAAGTCTTAGCAGATAATAACATTAATATTCTTGGATATTTTAATACCCAAATAAATTATATGCTCTGATTGCCAATTAAACTAACAATTATTAAACATATCTTTTATGGTGGACTTATTTTGTCCAAGTAACTCAGAATTAGTCTAATTAATTTTCTAATTGAATAGATTGTTAAAATTGTTGATTGATGATAAGAAGTTGGGAACTGATCTCTAAGACTGTGACAGAAGTATTAGTGCATCATCTGCATACAATAGAATCTTGTGTTCATGGTCTGCTACCTTAATGCCATTCATATCACCCTTATAGCTATAGCCAGTGATTCCAATACTAAATCAAACAGAAGGGTGGAAATGGGAAACCTTCTTGAGTCCTCTTTTTCATGAGAAATGGATCAGATAACGTATTATTGGTCATAACGCCAGAAGTGGGATTTGTATATGACTTCTGTATCTACTTTCTGAATTCTTTACTCAAGTCCATATTTTGTAATATACAAAAAGGTACCTCCAAGGAATGCATTCAAAGGCCTGTTCTGCATCAAGTGCTAAGAGAGGCACAAAAAAAAAGTATCACCCCTAAAATATCACATAATCCATTGACCATACTAGCTACATCAAACACTATCAAAAGAGCCATAAGGACGTTGGAATTTTGTACCGCTACTACTATATCACTAACCTAGCGTATCTAAACATGCATTCTTTTGCTAATTGCTACTTGATATTTATAAATTAACTTCAGGAAGACCTGTTCCAATCCCTGTGATAAAGTTTTAGCTAGGATTTTGGTGTCTACATTCATTTAAAAAATAGTCATGTAGTTAGAACAATTTATAGAATCCTTGCCTGGTTTAGGAAGTACAGAAATAATACCCTCATGTGAAGTAGTTGGTATTGTACCTTGGTTTTTACTATCATATGCATTCAATAACTGAGGTAACAATATAATTTTTAATGTTTTATATAGCTCCATGGACAGGAAATCCATCACTGCTTGGAAAGTTATTGTTATTCATGTCCTTTAAGGGCCAAAGTTACTTCATCTAATGATAAAGGAGTCTCTAAGAGTTCCTTCTTCATTTCTGATATCTTCTATTAGACAAACTAAATGGCTGGAAAAAATATTCTTTGCAAACTTTTGGGTACAAACTTGTAAAGCTTGTAAATTACAATTTTTGCAACTATTTAGTTGATCTAATAAAAGACATGACATTTACCTAAAGAAACTTGTCTGCCTATATCTTTAGACCAAGGACAGGCAATTATATCAGTTGGAGGGCCACTTAATGAGTTTTGGTGAGCTGTCTAGGGCTGCATGGGTAGCCCTATCCCTTGACAGTTGCCATGTTTCCTAGTCACCATATTGGGACCAGAAGTCCCACCCCCTAACCCCTGACCATTGCCACCATAAGTCCCTCCCCTTAGCCCCAAGAAATGCTCCTTTTGGGAAAGGAGGGTTGCCATCTTGGAACCAAAAAAAAACAAATAGTCCACTAAATGTCAAACACCTACTATAACATAAGTTAATTTTATTATTAAAAATATTTGTCATTATTTGTGTTTGCATACTATATATAGAGGGGATTGCATAATAACCAAAAAAGAAAGTCTTACTCTTGTATACTGGGAGGGCGGGGCTGTGGGGTGTGGTTCAGGGTGGGGGTGTATGTATGGTGGGGAGTGGGGGGGTGTGTGAGGTTGGCATAGGGTATGTTGAGGGGTATATGTGGCAGGGTTTGGGGGAAGGGTGTACGTGTGTGAGGTTTGAAGGGGTGTGGGGGATGGTGGGGGGGAGGAGGACCCCCAAACACTCCACCACAAGGTGTGCAGCCTCTGCTGCCAGCATACAGCAGCGCATGGCTCCAGAAATGTGTGTGAAGGCAAGGAGCACAGCCTGCCTGACCTACCTCTATTGTAGAGGCTTCACAGGGTGCATGTGCAGCTCCCACACATGTGCAACACTGGGGGAAGCCCTGCACTGGAGCTCCTTCCCCATCCCCTGCCATGCAGGTCCTGGGACGCTTCCTCAAATGAAGGAGTCACACCCCTGCTTGCCTGTAGAGTCCCAGGACCTGCGCAGCAAGGAGCATTGAAGGCAGTTGGCTCCAGCGTGGGGCTCCTACCAGTGGTATATGTCACAGGAGCACTGAGGTGTCCTGTGCCTTAGATAAGTGGAAGGAGAGATGTCAATCAGCAGGGCAGCGCAGCTGTGGGTTGCTATGGCAACCAGTCGGTCAGGTGACCGGAAGGGGGCAGGGCCAGGCCCTTTATAACAGCTCAGGCTGGGGCCTAGCAGTAGTTCACCTTTGGCAGCCGCAGGAGCAGAAGCTTTGCAGGAGAGCTGAGCAGCAGGGTCAATGATGGTGGTTTGGCTGGCTGCAATGATGCCTGGGGAGAGAGAGAGAGAGTCTGGACAGTGGTATGACTGAGAGTCAGCACTGTGTGGCGTTTGGATTATAAGCCGGTAGGCCTTTTGTTGTAGCCAGCTGGCTGACTGTTTGGTTTATTTATGGTTACACCGGAGGACCGGGTGAGGCTGTAGGGGCGTGAGGAGGCCTCACAGGAGCGCCCCAGTGGCTTGGGGGCTCCTGGTGCCCAGCGGGGGGCACGGAGTGTGTCACGCAGTCGGCACAGCGGATGAGTGTCAGAGAGGCACTCGGCAAGTGGGGGTTGTAGCCCCAGCACGGGAAGTGTGGCAAAGGCCCTGGAAGGGGGCAGCAGGCGCGAGAGGTGTGGCACAGGCCCTAGGGAGGGCAACGGGTACGCGGACCATGGCATAGGCCCCAGAGAGGGGCAGCAGGGCGCGTGGGGCATGGCTTAGGCCCCGGAAGCGGGCAGTGGGCACGAAGAGCGCGGCATAGGCCCAGAAGGGGGCAGCGGGCTGAGTGGTAGCCCAAGGGTTCAACAGCCCCAGGGGCGCCAGTAACAGGGCAGTGGCTACGTGCCAGGCTCAGGGGCACTGGTAACAGGGCGGCGGCTACGTGCCAGGCCCAGGGGTGCCGGTAACAACAGAAGTTCTAGAGGGGGCGCCGGAGCAGGACAGCCTCGGGACACCAAGTGTGTGGTAAGCCCAGGGGTGCCAGAGAGGGGCACCAGAGAGGGCGCCAGAGGGCAAGGGACCAAACAACGTCCAGGGAACAGCTGTGAGGCTTGGGGCATGCTAAAGGGGAGGTAGGAGGCACGCATAGCCCTTAAGGCAGGGGTGCGCAGAGGCACCCCATATGGAGTAGGGGTAGGAACACACGCACCATTCACCAGGGGATAAAGGCAGCCTCCCATATAAACTTATTACCATCAAAGATGTGGCGGGCGAGAAACCAAGGGTGCTGAGTCCACCTTACGTGATGGTAGGGGGGCGCTAGGGAGTTCACGGCCGCTCCTAGGCCCCACTTCCTCACAGTATACAAGTACAGAAACTGTATGCATGCTGCTCAGAGCTCCCACAATAGAGGCAGGCTGAGCAGGCTCCACTCCTTGCCCAAACACATAGCGCTGGCTGGAGCCACATGCCACTGGGTGCTAGCACCTGCACGGGGCACAAATGCACCAAGCGCCCCAGCCTGCTCCTGGCAGTGGGGGCTTTGCATCATGTGGGGTATTGTGTGGAGGTCCCCACACTCCCTCACACCCACACCCTGCCCACCCTAGCTTTGCACTCCCACCACCCCCGTGGACAAGGGCTCTACCATGCTTCCAGCCCCAGCCCCATGCTCTCTGCCCCCTCCATCAGCTCCAGCTACCCCCAACTGCCACCCCTGCTGCTTCCCTACATGCTGCCCAGAGTGAGTGGGACACCAGGAAAACCAAGCAGGTCCCCCTGTTGAGGGCACTAAAATGTGCCTGCTCCTTAAGGGCAGAAACTTCCAAGAGAGGGCCCTAGGAGCCAGACAGAACACCCATAGGTACAGGTTGCTATGGCAACAGGCTAATGAGGGAATTAGCCAACACCTGCACCCAGTCAGCTGACCATAAGAAGTCAGGGCCCTAGGCACATATAAGCCTCAGGGCAAAGGCCAGGAGGGGTTAGTTCTCTGGTAACAGCCAAGGGCGGAGGACCTCTCATAGAGGAAGTTATTTAGAGATGCTTGACTGTCTGTTCTGAAGCTTTTAGGATTAAGGGGCTATAGGAGCTCATAAGTGCCAGTGGGGAGAAGGCCCATTAAACTCAGGGAGAAGATTACCTTCTTAAAAGGGATATAGTGTGGACCCTATGTTACTGTTGTGTTGTAGCCCAGGGACTTGTGTTTTCTGTTGCTATTTAAATCAGTGAACCAGGCTGAGGCTATCCAGGAGGAGGGTATCTCATTGGGGCACACTACAGAATGGAGAGCCCGGCGCCAGACAGGGTGCAGAGACGGGGCTGTGGAGAGCCCAGTGCCAGAGGGTGCAGCAACAGGGCTGCATTGAGCCCAGTCCCAGAGGGCGTACAGACAGGAGGCTGAGCTAGATGGAGGCCCCCCCCGCCCCAGGTTTGCTGTAGCAGAGGCAGCAGCATCTCTGATCAGAGCTTCTGGCTGAGCCAGGCCCTTCCACCTAGGAGGGTGGAAACAAAGCACAATAAGTTTTTTGTGGGGAGGGTGTATATGTGGTTACCTTGCTCTCATCCTCCTGGGCAGAAGTGCTGGGCACAGTACAATTTTTTGGTGGGTGACTGCAGGCCAGATGAAAGTGCCTTGTGGGCTAGATCTAGCATGTGGGCTGTACCTTCCCTGCCCCTGCTTTAGACCAACATGTCTATAACCAATACCTCTGCTTCATTTCTGAAATTTGCTGAATGGAGTACTTAGTTTATAAAGTCCAGGAACATATCTATTTCCTCACCAGTAATATTCAGATTCTCAAGCTCTCCAATTTTTCCAGTGTACAAACTGGTGTAGAATTAACTGAACTGTTGGTTGATCTGTTTTTGTGTCATATGCATATTCCCCAGCAAGTCACTTATAGTTGATATTTTGTTATGGTTGCTTTCCTTTTTAGTCTATATGCTAGTAACTTTCCTGCACATTCCCTTGACTCTCAATAATCTTGGTATAATCTATATAAATGTAAGGTAGAGTTGTGCCTTAAAGACTAAGCAAAGCGTGTATGCACATGTGCGTGCATGTGTGTGCGTGTGTGTGTATGTGTATAGCACAATCTTTTGTGAGCTGAAGCTTCTGATGAAGTGAACTTCAGCTCATGAAAACTTGTGCTATGTATACATATATCTACTTTGGTTAGCCTATAAGATGCAAATCTACCCTGCTTTCTGCTTGAAGTCAGACTAACACAGCTAACTACATATCTGTAATCTATATAAAGCATATTCTGCCTTCTGGGACAGTGATTTATTCAATTCATATCTCATATTGGTAAGAAAGCATAGTCAACACCTCTCTGGTGAATGATTATACTTTTGAAGCAATCATTCTAGAGAACTTCAAACATTTTATAGAGCTTAATCAGCCTACTGCTTCCTCTACTTCAATATTATGGGAAACTATTGAAGTCTAAACACTACTAAAGAGAGGTACAAAATGCAAATGGTTCATGACATAATCCCCATCTAAAGACGTAATTTGTCTTATTAAAGCATCTATTTCCTTATTTCTTTTTTTGCAGAAGCCTATGATATTTTACACCATTGTAAGAACTCTTTAGTTGTTTCCCATACTATCGAAGCAGAGGAAACAGTAGGTTGATTAAGCTCTATAAAATGTTTGCACTCCTCTAGAATAAATACTTCAAATGTATAATCATTCAACAGGAAGGTGCTGACTCATCAGAAATTATTTACAACTAATCTATCTGCAAAGAAGAGCTAAAGCTCCAACTCAGCATGGTCTAAAACACCTATAGAGACAATAGAGGCATTGCTACAAGTTTAAGTATAATTTGACAAGTTAAAAGATAGCCAATTCTAGAATATACTGAATGAAGCATTGAAAAAATACTATAACTCCTTGTTGTTAGATTCACTATTCACCAAATATCTGCTAAACCCAGGTCTGACACATAACTTTTGATAACTTCCTTAGAACTAGATTTTGTGGGAAAGGCCACGAGATCTATCAATGACAGGATCCAAACATTCATTCCAGTCTACCCCAAAGTATAAGGGAATTTCCCAAATTCAGATAGGTTACAAAGAAAAAAGAAATGTTGGCTTGCCTGCACAGGGACCATAGACACATCTGAAAGAAAAATGAAATACATCATTTTAACATTTGCAAGAGCAAATCTACCCTCTCAAACATAAGTTATGTCAATTATGTGGGGGGACAATTTTGTATGCACTAAAACTTGAACTCCATGTGACTCCATTACATATCCCTGGGCCCATCTACATGAGATGCTAGAAACCCTGTATACTAATTCTACTGTGGATCATCTTGTCAGGGTGAAAGCCATGCTAATGCACTAACGTGCAGCAGAATTAGTCTACTATGCATTAGCATCACCTAAAAGATGTGAGCTGGCCCTATTGCACAGTAGCACTGATTATGTTGTATTAAACTAGTACCTGTTATTATGATTAAGGTAGTACCTACTATGACTATTATAATTATGGCGCATTAATTAACATGTAGGCATGCTTCCCATGTCTTATTTACTGTACTTTTAATGCTTGCTACCCATGATGGGGGCAGGTTCAGGGCTGGGTATCAGCCTTGCTCTGCCCACCTGTCTATATGGGGCAGTCCACCCAGCCTTTCCTGCCACAATTTTGCTAAAATAATAAACTGGTGGTAAATGCAGGAGGCTGCCCATTTTATGCCCCAATGCCAGGAGGTGCTATCCAAGGCTCCATACCTCCCCTACACCACGGCCCATGCCTCAGAGATGGCATCCAGATATGTATTACATCCTGGCTTGGAGCCAGGCCAGACTCAGTCCTCTGTTAGGACTCTATCACACTGCCCTACACAGGTCACACACATCTCACCCCCCTCTGACTGGGACCTCTCACATTCTACCCTCTCTCAAAGGGCCTCTTGCACTCATGTCCATTACTGAGCCACTCTCAACCTGCTCTGCTCCCTTTTGGAGTGGCTGCTATAGGCCCTCAGACTTAACTACTCCCACGCCCTGGCTGACCAGAATGCAGCCTTTTGGGCCTCTCCTGTGACCCTCATCTGCATCCAGTCATGCAATTCTCCCAACAGGGGGCCAACTCGGCCCTTGGCCCTTCACTGAGCATCTTCACACAAAACACACATTCGACCCTGTTTTCGGGACTGGCCCATAAGCTGCTCTTCAGACCATCCCTTCAGCCTTACTCAGCACCAGAATGGCACAGGTCCTCAGGCTGCTGCTGCACACCCTACTCTGTATGGGCCACACTATCATCCCCTCTCATTGGGGCCACATGACTGCCTCCACTCTGGGGCCACCAGGGTCTTAGACCCCTGTGAGGCTCAGATGGCCACAGCCGTGCCAGACCCCCACTCCTCCCCCAGGGTCTTACACTCCCTGGGGCTCAGGTGGCTGCAGCTGTGCCTGGCCCTCCAAACCCCAGTGTTGTGGGGGCTGGGGTTATTCAGGTGCACCTACCCACCTTTCACTGGGGAGGTGAATGGTTCTGGTATTTCCTGGGGGCTGTCCTACCACAGCCAGTCCCAACAGGCCTTCCTTCCCCAGCAGGTTGCAGTTTCAGGTCAAGCCCAGGACCAGGAGACTCCAATTGTCCCCATGACTCCTGCCCATACCTCCAAGACGTTGTGAGCCTCAGCTCAGCCAGGTGATGTTGCTCCTTCAGCTGCAGGCAACACACTGCTGCCTCTACCAGGCTTGCCTTTGTTTGAAAATAACTGCCTTAATCAGGCACCTTCCAGCTGCCTGCTCCAACCCTTAAAGTGGCAGGTACCATAGGTGCACTGCCACAATATATCTCTAGCTACGCCCTGAATCAGAGAAACCAGGTCCTCTGCATTCCCCACAGGTGTTCTCTCAAAGGCCTCCATCCTGGAACCAAGGGGCTCTTTGATCTTTGTGATTTCTTGATGGCCCCGGACAACAGAGAGAATGAGAGCTTTTCTTAACCATCAAGGGTGATATGTAGTAGGATATTTTTTATAAGGTTTTGAAGAATTTTAACAACTAAAGTGGAAGAAAGTATCACTAAATAGCAGGAGCCTTTTAGACTTAACATCCACTTCAGTCTGTAGCACCCCTGGCTATCCAGCCAAATAAATTCTTTGGTTCTCACTGCCTCATAAGATGAGTACAAAGGGGATTGTCAATGAAAATGAAAGACTGTATATGAAGAACTGATAAAAGAAAATACTTTTATTAATGCAATGCATAATTAGTCTGTGGAACTCATTGCCACAAGATTCCGTTGAGGACAAAAACATTGTAAGAGGCTGGACTTTTATACAGATGATAGGAATATGCAGACTTGTTAAGCTAATACTAAAACAGGTTAAGAACAATTTCATAGTGCTGGTGTAAATGCTATATGGACTCACTGTTTAAATGTTGGGAAGTAGGAAGTCATTGGTATATAGCTGAAGTATTCTAAATCCGCCTACTTGAATGAACCATATTCTTCCAACTTCTCCCAATGCCCCATCCCTCATATATCTGATGCTAGTCAATGTTGGACACAAGAATGGTCATAGTTCAGAGGAGGAAAGGTTTATTGCTTGTACCCAGTTGCAGCTTAAGTCTGGATTAACACGATTGCCCACTGTTTACTTGCAGAAGCAGCAAAGTGTTTTTTATACTATAGAATAGAAATATTTCTAGAATACCAGATTATAATGACTTTTTCAGACTTTTTCTAACAACAGGACTAAGTGGGTCTCCAGATGGGTGATTGAGATACTCCATTTGTTAGTTCAGATACTCCATTTGTTAGTTCTGTTATTCAGTTTTTTGATTGTTCATCTGCCTTTATTTCTTTAGGCTTGTAACTTCGTAATTTTCTACTTCTCCCCTTACTCTGGAGACCTCAAAAACACATTATTTTACCAGCCTTGGGCTGTTTTTGTTTAGATGATTTGTTTAATGGAGGAGAGGAAGAACAAGGAAAGAATGACCTTGGACCATAGGAGATAAATGGTGAAAATTTTCTTCAAATCTCACCTACCGCTGACAATCAATTAGTATTCCTTTGATTGTCATACCAGTGACACTTACCTAAAAAATCTAGTTATTTTAATTTAGTTTTATATGATGAGGTTTTGTTTTTCTACCTGTTTATATTTATAATAAAAATATAACTGGGGTCTTCTCATGTGCTTAGTTGCTTCACACTGTGTTGAATTACTTTCATTTCTCTTATTTTTGGATAGGGATGGAGATTTTCTTTTATTACACTTGAATATAAGATATAGCTTTGTTACACAAAATATGAGTAGCCCTTGGCAGTATGCTAGGAAAATGAGTCTCAACTAGATATTAAATAAAAATAAGAAAGAAAATGTGTGGAAAAATTGAAATGCTAAGGTTGCTGAAAGAGCTTATGGTGCTATAATGTATTCAAAGAAATTACTGTATGTGTGTAAGGTGCCTGAACAGAGGTTTATAAATATGTAGGGACTGAATTTATCCTCACATTAACCCCTAGCAGTATGTAGGGGCTAAAACAAGTGAAGAAATCCTCCAGGAGTTGAGAAGTGTTAAACTCCTTGCATCACATCACTGTTGTCAGATTCAGTGCCCTAGTTTAGAGGCATAGGGTGGAGAGTACAACTCAGGTAGCCTTTAGGTGGAAAAAGCCATAATGATAGAAAACATATTCATAACACTAAAGATGCAGGTGATCTGAGGTCCAATGTCCATAGTCAAATATGTACATAGGAGCACCCGACAAGAGCTACTCTAATTTATATAAATGACTAGTTTGGTTCCTTGCAGACAGTCTAAACCTTGGCTGCACAGAGGTACTTTAAAGCCATTTTGCCCTACTTTTGAAGCATGCAAATGCCACAATGACTTGAAGGGGTTAATGAGTCACAGTCCATAACCCCTGTTCTTTTCCAGCTGAACTACGCATCAGATCTAAAAGGAGGACTTAAAGGGCTTGTCTACACATGCAATTAATGCAAAGCAGTAAACTCAGGAGTTTATTGCCTTTGGAACATGCACCCAGGAGTGCAACACATTGAGCCAGGTCAGAGCAGTTCTGGTTGGTAGGAGACCTGGGAAGTCAGTTGGCCAACCCAGGGCTGCTCCCCTTGGCTCAATATGCTGTGGAGAGGGTGGTTAGCCAGTTGGCTTGCCAGTAGGCAGCCCCCTTACTGAAGCACCCTTGTGCCCCAGCCATCCAGGGCAGTATCTACATATGCACTGCTATTTTTTACTCTGCAGCAGGTGTTCACTGTAGATGAGCCCAAAAAGTACAGGTCAGTTTTCAGTTGTAGTTGACTGGGAAGAGAAGTAGACTGGCAGCTCTCCTATTGTGAACTATCTGGCTGGGTCCAAAAGCTTAAGAGAGACTGTGGTCAGTTGGAGTCTCCCTGTGGAAAGGTAGGCTTGATTGCTTGATTGATCTGATACCAGGAACCTTTCCAGGTAGGGGAGACTGTCTGGAAAGGAGGTTGTAATTGCAGAAAAGCAGAAGATTGTGATGGGGTAAGAAGTGTAGAGGATTAGACAGTATCTTTACACTGTGGAATAGTGGAGGGGAAAGTCTGTATCTTCTAAGGGGCACCCAGGGGGGAGCCAAAATCCATAGCTTTTAAAAACTGACTTGAGCCAAACCCAAAATTGAGACTGCAGGAGGAGCTTATGTATTCTAAGGTCTTCTGACCCATGATTTTTCAGTGTTAAGCACATAAGCTGGGTTCTATGTGAAAACTCTAGACTTAGACCTAACAGCAAAACTTCTAGGCAGCTAGGCTGCTGATTGTTCTAGTATTTCTCTCCTGCCTTGGTCTGGACAGATATTGGATGTGAGGGAAAGGTAAAATTGAGGAAATGTTACTGAGTTCCCACATAAAGGACAAAACTCAGAGCAACAAAAGGGAAGGATGATAAAAATAAAAAGTACAATTTAGGCAACTTTGTTGTGTTTTTAGCTGTCCTTGGTCCTCTTCATCATTCTTTTATTGGGATTCTGCAGACTACCTCAAACGGTAGCACAGTCCTAGGCTGAATGGCTAGCTTGCCCCTGAACAGTTACAAAAGTTAAACATTGCCAAGGATGGTTCCCTTTCTATCTCTCTTACTGTGCCACTAATGTCTTGGCTGTCTTTACTGTTCTATCACTGATTTTAGCAAGTTCCATTAGCAAGTTCTTTTCAGTGTACAACAGGGAAGTCTCTACTAGTGGTAATACCTTATCCTCTCATACTAGTACCAGTATTAATAATATAGGGGTGTAGGTTGTAGCCATGTTGGTCTAAGGACATAAGCAGCTTTTGGTGAATCTAATATCTTTTGTTAGACCAGCTTAAGTAGTTGGAAAAAAAATTAAGCAAGCTTTCGGGTTCAAAAACCCTTCATCAGGCTGAGGAATTTACAGCAGTTGGAGCACACACCAACTGCTGTAACTTCCTCAGCCTGATGAAGGGTTTTTGAACCTGAAAGTTTGCTTAAATTTTTCTTCCAACTACTTAAGTTGGTCTAATAAAAGATATCAGTGTTAATAATATACATTGTAGTTAATTGCATGCAAACGCCAATGGTTTCTATGATAGGGCTGTCCAATTTCAGAGCCACCAAGGGCAGCCCAACACACTGGTCATGGACCCTGAGCCCCACACTGCTCTGTGCCCCTGGGAATTGGCTGCTGCTGTGGGCTGCATGCTGCAGGGACACACACACAGCCCCCCTGCCTCATGCACCCCTCTTTTTGTATGAGAAATATGAATGCCACCATTATGCAAGCCCCCAGATGATGATGCCATATGGACAAGCCTTCACCCCCAACCTCACCACCGCCACATGGTCAATTCATCTTCTCAGTTATGTTGCTCAAACTGGCTCTCAAACAATAGCTGCAGCAAAACAAATGCTGGCAGAATGTCAACATCAAAGGACTCAAGAACCCAATCAAATAATCCTCCACCAACACCTTAATGAAAAACTGGCAAATTTCCATCAGCAACAATGGGAAAATGTTAGCAGTACTTGGGCTGTCTTCAAGTCCATCATCATCAGTGCCTGCAAAGAGCCACTTTGATTCTGTACCAGGAAACATCAAGACTGGTTTGATGAGAATGACCAGGAAATTCAAGAGTTGATCAATCACAAGCACAAGGCTTTTTCTGATTGGCAGAACAATACCAACACCAAGCAAAAGAAATTGAAACACCAACAACCCAAGGTGGAGGTCCGAAGGAGGACCTGCAATATGAAGTGTGAAGACAAAAAGAAGGATATTTGACATTTCACTGACATCCCTGACATGCACAGTTTCTTTAGTGCCACCAGAGCTACCTAAAGTCTGAGCACTTAGGGACTAAGCCCCTTGATATCTAGGGATGGAGTAGACCTTATCCAGGAAAAGGGAGCCATCAGCTTCCATTGGAAGGAGAATTTTGAAGGCCTTTTAAATCAAGACTCTGTTGTTGATGTAAATGTTTTCAGTTACATCCCACAACCCAATCAGAGGCAATCTCGGAATCCTTCCAACACTTGACAGGGTGAGGAAAGCCATGAAGCAGATGATGAATGACAAGGCTTCTGAAGCAGATAGAATCCCTGCCAAAATCTTCAAGCAGGGAGGAGAGGCACATACATAACAGCTCCATATCCTCACCTTGAGGTTCTGAAATCATGAGGAAATTCAAGATGACCTCAGGAATACTATGATCATGACAGTCTTCAAGAAAGGACTGTGGAAATTACAGAGGGATCACCTTGCTGTCCACCACAGAAAATATCATTGCAAAAACCCTCCTGAACCATCTCCTTCTACCTGCTGAAGAATCTCCTCCTCCCAGAATCTCAAGTGGGTTTAGGGCATCAAGAGACACTACTGATATGATCTTCACTGCTCACTAGCTGCAGAAAAATTGCTAGGAACAACATAAACCTCTCTACATGACCTTTTTTGACCTCACATCAGCCTTTGACTCTGTCAACTGAGAAGCACTGTGTGCAGCTACAAAAGACTCTTTACTGTGAAGTAGTGTATTTTATTGGGCAATAAGCATGTGTATCTACACATGCACACACTTACTGCACAGTAAGCCTCACTAATCATGAGTAAATATTCTATCTGCAAAGCCAAGTAGGAAATTTACACGTGACTACTAACTGTGTAATAGTGCTTGTGTAGATGCCAGACCAGGAGCAAATCTGCTCCTGGTTACCCAGCCACTAGGGGGCAGGAGATTGCTCCCTGCCCCTGGGAATTGGCTGTTGCTGGGGTGGGCTCTGCCACAGGAGCCTCTGGAGGGCTGCATGAAAGAGGTTGAGGAGGAGGTCCATCATGTACACACCATCAGGGCCCACAAAGACTACATCGATGGCTACTGCCATGACCTTCTCCAGAGGAAGGAAGAACAAAAGAAGAAGATAGAGGAAAAGGTGGCTACCAGGAAGACTGGCCAAAAAAACCCACCCGGAACTACCTGGAAAACAGTCATCTCAGGCTCCAGGGCATAAAGAGGTAAGGCTGCTTCTCCCCTGGCACTGCACAATAAGTATGCTCCCCTCACCATGTATAATGAGACTCACATGGAAACATTGGAGGAGAAGGTGGGTAGTCTGCCACCACCAAGAGGACATGCAATGTGGTAGTGGTGGGGGACTCCCTTCTGCAGGGCCCTGAGGGACCCATCTGCCATCCAGGCCTATCCCATGAGGTCTGCTGCATCCAGGATGTTGTATGGACCACTACCCCAGGCTCTTTATCCATGTGGGCACGAATTACATGGCCAGGAGTAATCTGGACTAGGTCATGAGTGACTACAGGGTTTGGAAGCTGGACTCATGGGGTTGGAGGTGCAGGTAGTCTTTTCTTCTGTGTTCCCAGTTGCAGGTCACAAACCTAGGATGGAAGGATGTATCAAAGAAGTGAACCAACAACTCTGGTGGTGGTGCTAATGAGAGGGATTTGGTTTCTTCTACCACAGAACACACTTCAGAGAGAGAGAGAAAAGGGAAGGGATAGCATACACCTCATGCAGAGAGCTAAGTCCCTGCTCTTGACCAGGATGGTCAATCTTCTAGATAGGGCTTTAAACTAAGATCACCGAGTGGGGAAACACTAACTGGATAAGGCCTGGGGAATGGCACACAAGAAACCTCTGAAGTTGGGGACACTGTAGGAGCCACTCTTGCAAGAGCTGAGGGAACAGTTCTCCCTCAGTGTGACAGGAAATTGGGGGTCTCAGTCAGGTGCCTGTACACTAATGCCAGGAGAATGGGGAACAAGCATGAGGAGCTAGTTTTCCTACTCTCCAGTGGGCATTATGATCTAGGAGGGATCATGGAAACCTGGTGGGACTTTTCACATGATTGGAACATAGCCATAGAAGGCTACAATGTGTACAGAAGGAACTGAGTAGGGAAAAAAGGTGGAGGTGTAGCTCTCTATGTGAGTACACCACCTTGGAGGCCAACATTGTCTGCAAAGAAGAGTGGATTGAAACCTTCTGGGTCAAACTGCAGGGGGGGCATGGTAAGAGAGACCTAACTGTAGGTGTATTCTACAGACCACCAAACCAAGAGGAGGAGCTTGATCTGGAGTTCTCTCAGGAATTGGCAGAGGCTGTGCACCCAGAGGACATGGTCATCATTAGCAACTTCAATTACCCAGACACTGCTTGGGAGGAAAACTCGGCTAAGTCAGATCACTCACGTTGCTTCCTGACCTGTACTGAAGAGCTCTACCTGACTCAGGAAGTGCAAGTGCTAACTAGAGGTAATGCCCTCCTAGACTTAGCCTTGGCCAGAGGAGATGATTTGGAGAGCGACTTGAATATAGAGGGCAGCCTGGGTGACAGCGACCATGATATCATCAAGTTCACTGTCCTTTGCAAGACAGGCAAATCAGCTGGCAGGGTTGAAGTTTTGGGCTTCAAAAAAGTGAATTTCAATAGGCTCAGGGCAATAGTGGGGAAGTGATGTGGGACCAGGGACTGAAGTTGAAAGGAGAGCATGAAGAGTGGTCATTCCTCAAGGACAGGATATTTAAAATACAAAGTCCATTCCCATGTAGAGAAAAGGTAGTAGAAGGGCTGGTAAGCCCTCTTGGCTCAACAGGAATGTGATGGTCCTCTTGAAAAAGAAGAAAGAAGCATACAAGTAACAGAAGCTTGGGACAGTCCCCAAGAAGAACCATACAATAATGGCCAGCACTTGTAGGGAGAAGATTAGAAAGGCCAAGGAAGCAACTGAATTTAAACTAGCAATGGAAATCAAGGACTATAAGAAGTCCTTCTTTAGGTACATGGGGAACAGGAGGAAACAAGTGAAAGAGTGAGGCCATTGCTTAAAAACTCAGGACAGCTAGTTACTGAAAACTGAACTCCTGAATGACTACTTTGCTTCAGCATTTCACCAGACTAATGGGAAAATCATGCTAGATAGGGTTCAGAATGGGTATAGTGGGAATGACTGCCTTCCTTCTATTGATGTTGAGCTGGTACATGATCAGTTAGAAAAGTTAAACATTTATAAGTCAGCAGGACCACATGAACTTCATCGGAGCACGCTGAAGGAACTGGCCAAAGTCATTCTGGGACCCTTGGTGAAACTCTTCCAAAACTCATGGTGCTCAGGGTAGGTCCCTGAAGACTGGAAGAGGGCCAATGTTGTGCTCATCTTCAAGAAGGGGAGGAGAGAGGACCCAAGCAACTATAGGTCAATTAGCCTAACTTCTATCGCAGGGAAAATCCTGGAGAAATTAATTAAGGAGTCTGTGTGTGAGAGGGTTGCAGAAGGTAGGATTCTGAATGACAGCCAGCATAGCTTCATCATAGGCAGGTCTTATCTTACCAATCTCATCTCCTTGTACGACCAGGTAACTCACCACCTGGATAAGAGAGAGGAGGTCAACATTGTATACCTAAATTTCCAAAAGGCCTTTAATCTGGTATTCCATGATGTTCTCACAGGAAAATTGGAGGATTGTGAGCTTAACTGCTCAACAGTTAGGAGGGTAGGAAGCTGGCTGCATGGTAGGACCCAGAGAGTTCTAATGAATGGATCTGTGTCATCCTGGCAAGAAGAGGCCAGTGGTGTCCCTCAGGGGTCTGTGCTTGGTTCAGTGCTCTTTCACATCTTTATCAATGATGTGGATGTGGAGATGAAGAGCTCGCTGGCCCAGTTTGCTGATGACACCAAGTTATGGGTGAGCATGGTCATGCTTGAAAATAGGCTGCAGATACAGGTGGACGTAGACAGGCTGGCAAGTTGGGTGGATCAGAACCAGAAAAAGAATTCAACATTGAGAAGTATAAAGTGCTCCATCTGGGGATGAACAATCCCCAACATACTTACAGGCTCAGTGGCACCAAACTGACTAACACCATCACTGAAAGGGACCTACGGGTAATAATAGTTGATAGCGTGAACATGAGCCATCAATGCGATGCTGTAGCCAGCAGGGCAAAAAATACTCTGGCATGTATCAACCGATGCATCTCAAGCAAACCAAGGAAGTGGTTCTTCTGCTTTACTCAGCATTGGTGAGACTGCAGCTGGAGTACTGTGTGCAGTTCTGGGTGCCACACTTAAACAAGGACATGGAAAAGCTTGAGAGAGTCCACAGAGGAGCCACCCATATGATCAGAGACTTCAAAGCAAGCCATAATAGGAAAGGCTGAGGTACTTGCATCTCTTCAGCCTAAACAAGAGAAGACTGAGAGGGGACTTGTAACAGCTTGCCACTCCATCAGGGGAATACCTCAAGGGCTCGACAAACAACTGTTCACCAGGGCACCCTTGGGGAAAACAAGGACTAGTGGCCACAGACTCCTGGAAGCCATTTCAGGCTTAACACTAGGAAAAGTTTCTTCACAGTTAGGGTGTCTAGACTGTGGAATAAACTCCCTCCAAGGTGGTGCGATCATCTAACCTGGAAATCTTCAAGAGGAGACTGAAGGGTCACCTTGCTGGGATCAGCTGACCCCAACTGTCTTTCCTGCTAGTGCAGGGGCGCTGGACCCAATGATCTTCAAGGTCCCTTCCAGTCCCCTATAATCTATGACGAAGGGTTTGATCAAGCTTCATGTCCACCTGGTACCAAAGATAAAGAGATGGTGTCATTCCAATCCACATAGTTCAGACAGCACTTACTTTTTGATCAAAGTATCTATATCCAGCAAAACATAGATCTATATCTGAGTATCAGTGTCTTTTTTTCTATGTCTACCAAAACTACTAGCAAATGCCATGGTTTTTGGATTTGCATCAGTGTTGCTCTGGGCATCTTTCTGAAGTGCCACACCAGAGTTCTGATTATTCTTTAGGGTTTACTCTTGCAAAAATCTGCACTGGGGTTTCTGACCCAATCCCATGTAGCACAACTGTGGCTAACTCCTCAAGAGAGTGCAGGATTCTGAAAGGTGTACACAGTGTAAAAATAAACTTGTTCATCACTATAAGGTACTGGATCCCTCACACCCTTTGGTCTGGTTCCTTTCCTTGAAGTCTGGACAGAGTTCCTTAAAGTTAACAAAGATTCAGTATAGGAGGTCTTGATTCTTCAGCTTGTCTGCTTTCAGCCTAACAGTCTCCTGACACAGCTTGCTATGTCAGAACTGCATTGCTACCACCTATATATATTTAACGTACCACAAGAGTTTTGATGCCTTGGAGTTAATTTACATGAATGGTTGTCTACCTTTCCAGACTCAAGGCGCTCCTGGGTAGACTACAGGCACCCCTCAGCAAATGCCAGTTCTTAGTTTTCATTTGTTTTTTGATTATGGAAGAATAATAGAGAATTATTCAGTTGCAAAGAACTCAGACCACAACAGGGCAGAATGTTTTTAACACTATGGGTTCCTATTTGTAATCTCTGGGTTAATCATGTGAATCATGTTTGCAGACCTAACAGTGCTATAATTGCATCGTACCCCACCACACCCCATGAAAGGATTAAAGGGCACCCAGGGTGTTATGGCGCTCTGGTTGAGATTTACTGCTCTATGTCCTCCAGAAAAATAAGTAGGGAGGTGAGCTGATGGACATGAGGATTTGATGGTGTGCAGGACTGCCAGCTACATGAATGTCTTACCTTGCTCAATATGTCCATTCATGGCATCAAACAGTGAAAACTATACCTTAGTAAATTGGATATCATGTCTTCAATTGTTAGCAAAGCTGTGAAGGCAGGGAGGTTCAAACTACTCTGTTAGTGGCTTGGAGCTAATACAGATTAGGAATTTACCTGGTGATTTTTTTCTCTACAACTTCAAGAGGTATAATGATGTCTATTGGTTTGCCTGTTTAGAAGCCCCACCAAGGTTAATGGAACTCTGTTTAGTTAGTTGCACTGGCTGCTTGTGGGGGTCTACTTCTAATGTCAGCTTTTCCTCCAGGTATCCAGCATTTTGTCCTTTGTCCTTTATATTCTATTGGAAACAACACAGTCACTGTTCTCCATTCTCTATTGTGTTGGGTATTTTGTGTTGACATACAAACCTCAGATTAAAGCTTGGCTATTATGCTGCCCAACAGTAAGTGGTATCCTTCCTTATGTGTCAAGTAATATAAATGAAAGTGATAACATTTCTTGTTTTGCAGATTTCTTATTGACAGCCTGCATCTGTCCCCTGGTGTCCAGTTTTATTTTAAATAACTAGGATTTTGTCGTATTTCTCTAATCTAAAATTGCATCTTTCAGTGCTTCTAGGATTACAATGCAGCTGGCTCTACAACCCTGCTGGATTAGATTTGGCTGTTGATTTAGTAGCCTAGTTGCATATATGGTTGGCAACCCCTGCTTTGCAGTGCACCAATACAAGGTACATCCACCTGGCACAGCTCAGTGCCATTTAAACATACTTGTATTAATATCAGGCCCTTGAATCCATACGTTGCATGCTCCAATAGCTGCTCCAAGAACATCATTATGCTACCATATTATTCCCTCTAAAAATGTATCAAGTTCCATCAAAGCACTTATGTTCCTTGTCCCCAGCATAGTTTGGAAGACCTTTCAAGACTCTACTCTTTCAAAAGCTGGAAAAATATGTCTGTGTTGTGTGGCATGCGCACTCTCTCTCTCTCTCTCTCTCTCTCTTTCCCTCCCCCTCTCTATCTCTTTTCCAGTCTAAACTTGTTCATTATAAGCTTGATCTTGTGTCAGTATTGTCCTCTTAATTTTAATATCTTTCTTCCCACCCAAAATGTATTTATAAACATAGCATGTCACCTCTCAGCCATTTTTTGGCTAAATTAAAAAGCAAAGCTCTTTTAATTTTCTCTCATAAATTCTCCATCCCCCTAAACATCACAGTAGCCCTTCTCAACAACTATTTCAGTTAGTTCATCTTTTTTTACCATGGTTGACTGGACCCATACACAATAATCTGAACTAGTTTTTAATGTTTTATGTGGCGAAACCAACATTTTCTCTGTCTCTACTACCTAACAGTCCCTAGATTTGCATTAGGCTCTCATACTGCCACATCCCACTGGCAGTTCCTGGCCTTCCTATGATGCACCATGGTCCTTCTTCCTCAGTTACCTCCAAAATATGAACCCCCTTTGTTATTTGCTATAAAACAGTCCTTTTTTCTGCGCTCCTGGCATAATTGCTGGGAATTTCTACACATACTTAAAGGACACTGACAGAGGTGACAGTTTGTTATGTGATTGGCCATTGAAAGCATTCTACATGCAGAGACCACAGCAGTTCCTGAGGGGTGTGCTCTCTCTCCTATCTCAGGAAAAGCCAGGGAGACTTCTTGCTCACAAAAGGATTTTATTGCAAATGCTAACATGCACACAAAGGTGGCTGACAATTTCCTGTTGATGTCATCATGTCAGCCCTCAGGAAGGGAGTTAACCCTTACTACTACATCCCTCTTTCTCAGGAGAAACTTGAAAGATTTTCAAATAACTGCAAACTCATCTTGAGAGGACAGGTTACAAAATCAACACTTTCTTATGAGTCTTTACCACTCACTTCCCTACAAAAAGGTCAGTATTGAGCACAAGTCTTACAGTTACCCACCCAGTTCTATATGTCACCGCCGCCAGAGGGCCACCAAACAGTCTGATGAGCCCTGGCTTGACATCTTGTAACACCCTCATAAACCTCATGAATCTTCTTGAGGATCTTCCGGCATAACGTGGAAGGTAAAGTGTTCCACTCTGTTGTGACACATGACTAAATCCCCGACAACATGGAGATTGATTTTCTCTTGTTGGTATCTTCCAGCTCACAGTCTTTGAACCTTACTTTGGGCCATCCTTCTAAGAAGTACTTGTTCATCTTTTGACAGAAAGGATGAGCTTCTTGAGCTTCCTGGATCCTTGTCTATAATGAAACAAATATGGGTATCCCCTCTGCCATAAGGGCCACATAAACAGTGACATCTTGCTTTTGGCAGAGTTATTTTGGTGACAGTCATGTTAGTAATAGTGTCTGAGAGAGAGTATCAGGTATCTCTAACTTTTTTCATGAATGTGTACACTATTGTTGGTGAATTTCAGCATCCTTAGGCAAAATCTCTGGATTCTTGGTGGGAATTCATTGAGAGGTTTAGCTCCTAACAGGGTCATGAGTGGCTTATGATCCATTTGTAAAGTCAGGCCAATAAGGAAACTTCTGAGTTACTCACGTGTCCATGTAACTGCTAGTGCTTCTTGACTTGATAAGTACTGACTTGATCTCATTGAAGGCTGATTGTTGTAGCAGGCCCCAGAACCATATGTTTTTGTCACTTAAAAGTTTTCTTAAATGTTTTGTTACTGTTTCCAGGTTTGGCACAAAATGGCCCATTCCTAAAAATCTGCATAATTCTGGGGCACCCTTGGATTCTGGTAATCCCTTAATAGCCGCACATTTTTCTGGATCTTGTTGGTTTCCTTGTGGTGTAATCCAATGCCCCACAAACATAAGCTGAGAGGTATCAAAAGTGCAATTTTCAGTAAGTGTAATTACAGCTTCTTTGAGTTTTCTGAGTGTTGCATCCAATTTTGTATGAAGTTATACCTCGGTGGTCCAAAAAACCAAAATGTCATGGGCATGACAAAGAATACCTACTAGGTCATCCAGTGTCTGTGGCATCTGAAACTGAAAGAATTCAGGAGTTGGTAAGATCCTGAAATTTAACCAAATATATTACAAATTTGGTATTCTCCAAATGGAGTAATAATAGTTGTTAGTTTGGATGATTCAACAGCTAGAGGAATCTGCCACAATCTTGCCCTAACATCCAATTTTGGGAAGATCTTGGCTTCTGTAAGTTGAGCCAAGATGTGTATCTCAGAAGGAAGAATATGTCTTTCTTGGCACACACATTTGTTCAATTGTATTAGGTCAGCACATTTCTTAATCTTACCACTGGGTTTTGGCATAGCCACTATCTCAGAACACCAAGAAATAAGTTCTTCATACTTGTTCTCCATTTACGTTCTCCATTAACGACAAGGGTACTGATCTTGGTGTAGTTAATGCATATGGAACTACATCAGCTTTTAGGCATATTTTATATTCACCTCGAATTTTTCCAAGACCTGAAAAGATGGATGGTATTTGGTTCTGTAGTGCTACTCCAAGGATTTCTGGTCCACTATTTCATCCAGACAGTGGTCAAGTTGTAGTGCCTCTTTGGCTGATAGACAAGCAGAGACACAAGACTACAGATCACGTAGGCTTCCTAGTCCATAGTTCTCTGCTTCCATGTCATTTTTGCATTGAAGGATCCCACTACTTTTACAGTAATGTCACCTGGTCCCCATCTCCTTCCAGTGGAAAGGAGGAGGATCCCATCCCTATGTTGACTGATACTCCTATATAAATTTTAAATGATAAATTTAAATTTGATTTTAAAATTTAAATGGACTGGCCATGGAGCTCTATTTCTGTCATCCAGACTTCTTGGTCTGATGAATACTCTGTAAGTTCTTCTAATAATTTAGAAGATTCCTGTGGTTGAGTGACAAACTAAAGAATAGTTTAGTTTATATATCATTGGCATGCCTCTTTCTTAGCAGGACACTTAGCATAATAATGTCCAGGGATTTTACTGCCCCTGAAGCACTGGGCCCCTTTCCTACTGAGTTGTTGCTGTGGATGCCGGTGGGACCACTCTCTTTGTTTACTGTGCACATCAATTCTATTTATTTTTGGTTGTAGTTTCTTGAAAATGTGCATTGCATCCATATTAGCTGATGTCTGATCGGGTTTGGAATCACTTCTGATTTTCCTTTGTTGCTGCTTAGCTAACTCTAATTGGTGAGATTATGTGACAGTCTTCTGGAGTGTTAAATCAGGGTCTAACTGTAGTCTTTGTGAGAGATTTTTAATGTGAAAATACACAACTAAGCAATCCCTAATTAGTTTATTCCTTGATCTCCCCATATAGGCAAGATTCATTCAATGTATACAAAGATGTAATAAAGCTATCTACAAATTCTGAAGGCTCTTGTTTATAAGAGATTTAATCTTGTTCATAAATAACATTTCTTTTACCCCAAAAATGTTCAGTTAGTGCCTCTACCATATCAGCATATTGCTTCCTCTCTGCATTGCGTGTTTGTAAGAGGCAGTTACACCATGATTTCATCCATCTGATCCTCCACTGAGTAGATGAGAGCACTTACTTGCTAAGGTGCAGACTTTTTTTCCAGACCTGACACTTCCCTGAAGCAATTAAAATGTCTGATCCATCTAGGGCACTTTCCAGGAATTGGAAACCAACTGTTCTTATGCTGTGACTTCAGCTGCCTGCATTGTCTCTGTAGCCAGCCTCTACCCTGAGGTCAACTCAGCTGCTTCTGGAGCTTGGTCTGTCATCCAGGAATCACCCAGTTGCTGATTGACATTTGTGTTCCTGTTGGTGTCAGAATTCAGCCACTTCAGATACCATGTGCTACCTCATAATTCAGGAAAAGACAGGGAGACTTCTTGCTCTCAAAAGGGTTCTATTGTAACTGCTAACTCACACACAAAGATGGCTGACAACTTCCCCTTGTCATCATGTCAGCCCTCAGGAGGGGAGTTAACCCTTACTATTACAAAGGGCACCTCAGCATAGAGGCCCGTAAGGGTCAGAGAAGACCCCACTATGGTGCAGAGTCAAAGAAGCCTTGCCTGGGTCTGGGACTCCAGGGGTGTCTATATATATGGTTGGAGGTGGATGGGGTGGTGTTTTAATTAGAGAAGTTCTTGAAGAGTTGCCCTAATTAAAATGCCTCAGTGCCATGTGTTAAGCCCTTGTGCATTTAAAGATGGCCATGGGATGATTTAACTAAAGCTCATTTGACGAGCTTTAGTTAAAGCACCTCAGTGGCCATTTTTAAATTTGCAGTGGCTTCTACACATGTCGCTGCAGCAATATAAATTCGTTCTAATTAGAACACATCAGAGCACATGTATAGGCAGTCCACGGGACTGCCACAGAGAGTGAGACAAGGCTGGGGGCTCAGGAGCCAAGGTCCAGGAAGTGGACCTGGGCTGAAAGGTGCAACCAGAGAAAAAGGGCTAAATATTAGTAGGCTGAAACCCAAAGATTTGAAGCCTGAGAGGTGCAGTGCTGGGTGTGGCCAGGGGGACCCCTCTGAATTGAATGTGAATACCTGTGAAACTTGGGTGTGGTTATGGAGGTGGCTGGACAGTTCTAGCCCCTAAGGCACAACTAAGGGAAACACACCCTCCTTAAAAGGGAAACATAGCCTGTAACTTTTAAGCCAGAAGAGTCCTGAGTATTGGGGTTTGGAGGCAGTGGAGCCCCAAGGGCTGGACAAAGAAGATAGGCACCAAGGAAGAGGCTGCCATAACCTCTGCAAGCAGCCTCAGCAGTTAACTATCTTAAGATCAAGATGAGGGAGAAGAGGAGCTGGGAAGCATGGACAGGAGAGTCGAGGAGCTCAGAAGCTGGGGAACATGGACAGGTGAGTCTGATCACAAGAGGGCAACATATGCTGGGAGGGGACAAGTCCCCCTCACCTGTCACATTTTCTCATTGCCATTTCATAAGAGTAAGAGCACAAGGGTCCATTTCATTTCCATTATTTTGTGTAGTTGCTTTTATGTGACAGCCAATAATATATCAGATCATGAAAGCCCCTGACATCTTAAAATTTTCAGAATAACTGGCCTCCTCTTGTGTTAGAAGGTAGATTCTGTCTGATGAAATCTGCCCCTACTTTGGCCATCTTCCAGCAGGAGCCAAGTTTCAAGACAGCAAGCTCCACAATACCCATATGTATGGGGGGTGAAGAGAGACACTTTCCTCTTTTTTCTGCAAGACGTTAAACATTTTGTAAGTAGCTGTGGACAGCATGAGTTGCTTGCACTGCACACATCTACATACTGCTGGACTTGCAAGCAGAAAGTTGTCCCCTCAGAGCCTTGTGCAATCCCTTATATATAACCTCCTTAAGGAAATTGTTTCTTCTCTTTTTCCACCACGATTTTACTCCTTTCCTCCATGCAAGGTTGCATCAGGTTTTATCTTTATCCATTACTTAGAAGTGAAAGGGTTTACTTTGTTTATATAGTTTTTAACCAATTTTTCATTGCTTTAGACCACTAGAAACCGATTAAGTATCCTACTTACTGTCAGTACAGGCCTACATCCTGTAAGGCCTCTGCTCTGCAACCAGGCAACTAGGTCAGCAACACTTAACCCCCTAAGCAGGGCCAGCTGAGCCTGCTGATTGGTTCCAGGGCTGCTCTTGAGCTCTTGCAGTACCTGGCCCCTGCTGTGCACCAAGCTGGGCTCCGTCTTTGTGTAGCTTTCATCTGGATGACTTCCCTGGTGCCTGCTCCTACATTCCTACCCATGTACATAGCCCCTGAAATTTGTAACCCCAGTTTGACTTTGGCTTGCTTCCTGACATCTGTTTCTGGTAATCCCCTGGCTAGGCATATAAACTCCATTTTGATTCTGGCTCACTTTCTGGCATCCACTTCTGGTAACCCCTGTGGGTGGGCACATGAATCCCAGTTTGACTTTGGCTTGTCCCCTGACTATGGATGCTGGTGACACCCGTTAACTCTAACCACGAGGCCAAACACCATTGTGGACCCTGATATGTAGTTCCCCTGTTCTCATGCTATCAGTGCCTTATTCTCTCTAGGGAGTTAGGATCATAGGAAAGTAAGGCTGGAATGGGACCTCATAAGGCCATCTAGTCTAGCACCCTGCTCAAGGCAGGATCATCCCCAACTAAAGAAAACTAGCCAAGTGTCTGTCTACCCTGCTTTTGAAAGTTTCTAAGGATGGAGACTTCTCCACTTCTCTAGGTAGTCTGTTCCAATGCCTGACCACTCTCATAGTCAAAGTGCCTCCTAATCTCCAGCCTAAATTTCCCCTGCTGCACCTTGAGCTTTTCTCCACAGCCACAGAGAAAAATCCATCTCTGTCCTCTTTATAATCATCCTTAAGGTATTTGAAGACTGTTCATCAATTCACTGCCCCCCCCCATCTTTCTCCTCTCTAGGCTTAATAACCTTAGCTCTTTCAACCTTTCCTCATAGGTCTTGTCTCACAGGTTCCAGATCATTTCTTGCCATGCTGGACTCTTTACAAACTGTCCACATCATTCTTGAAGTGTGGGGCCCAAAACTAGAAACATTGCTCCAAGTGAGGCCTCACCAGTGCTGAACAGAATGAAAGAATGACTTCCTTTGATTTGCAAGTGATACTCCTCAGAATTCAACTCCTGTTACTATAACCTGCTCATTTCAAGATTTTGGGTGCTTTAAAAATTGAGTTTGCTTTAAAGATTGCTTTCCTTATCTATGCCTTTTTAAACACAGACCATCAGGCTCAGAGAATCTATAAAAGGGGTAGACAATAGACCTATGTGAAGTGGCTAGTATTTGCTTCAGATTCAGATTCAGCTGATTTGGGGGACAGTGATTTGATTCGATGATTCGAATCACTGTCCCAAATCTGATTCAGCGATTTGGCCACTGCTGAATCAGCGGAATCTCCTAATCAAAGAGGCCCCGTCCCCTGCCCGCTGTCCCAGCCCTATCAGTGGCTGTCCTGCCTGGACCCAGCACCCCAGCTCTTTGAAAAAAGAAAAAAAAAAGCCCCGCACTCACCAGCGGCTGCCAGGTGGGGGAATGATGCCTGCTTCCCCTCACTACCATGCACTGCATGGGAGGGCTCTGCCACAAGCCCCTGTTCCCAACACTGTCTCTCAGCCCAATCAATGGCTGCCCTGCCCAGCCCCAATGTCCTGGCACTTTATTTTTTTATTTTTTTTAAGCCCTACACTCACCAGCTGTTGCCAGGTAGCGGGAGGCAAGATCCCTGCTGCCCCCAACTGCCCCATGCTTCATGGGGGGCTCTGCCATGAGCCCCCAGAAGCTCTAATGGCCACTGCAGCAGCCAGTGGGTCTAGGTCCAGCTCCCTGTGGCAGTGAGCAGGGACTGCCCAAATCTCTGAATCTCTCCAAGGTTCTCTGAATCTTTTCCAAATCAATTCAGAGAGGTTTGTATCAATTCGGACCTTTTTATTGGTCTCCTGATTTGATTCAGATTTGGAGATTCAGCTGCCAAATCAGGCCAAATCTCCTCCAAATTGAATCAGCACCCAAAGCTTCACACAGCCCTAGTAGACAACTCCCAGCATGCATGCCAGAGCATGGCCCATGAAGGCATTTTGCTTGGTATGCGCACCTCAAGGCAGACAGCAAGGAAAGGGCCTGGGCTGCAATGCCACAACAAGAATCGAGGTCTTCATGGGTCTTCTACTGTTTGCCACTGACACACCAGCACCTTACAAATTGAGGTTGCAGATGTTTTTGGTACTTTGTCCAAAAATGTTGCCAACCCCTGACTTACAAATCTACTGTGGTGCAAAATGAGGCAAATGTGGCTTTTACTTCCTTTGATGGCTCTAAAATTTGCAGTTTTCCAGACCCTCACTGCAACTAAAAACAGACAGAAGCCCGCTGTAACTTATGCAACCTGCCTACGGCTCCAAAGATCTATTTGGAGCTATTTGCAATCTAGGAATCATTAAGAACTGAGAAGATCCTGACTGCTCCCTCTTTATTGTACCTAGAGTCTCAGGAACATTAGAAATGAGAGAGAACATGGTTTCCCCAACATAAATGAAACCCTTGAGGGGCTGGTTACCAGCCCCAGAGCTGCTCTACACCAATGCTGCTGTGCAAAACAGCTAACTTAGAGCTCAGAATCAGGTCCAGAAAGCTATAAAGCTGTTTGTAATGTGGTTAGTGAAACTGTAAATGTTTTAATCTGTTTTTAAAGGAATAATAGTCACCCCTACTGCCAACTGAAAGTTGTAATTTGCAGAAGAGCTGGTCATGCATTTTTGACTAAATAAAATGTGTTGTAATTCTGTTGTTTCATCGAAGCTGAAATATTCCACTCCTGATTAAATGTTTGTGTGTACTTTGTTGCAAAGCTGTACTCTGCATATGAACATATATGTATGCAAGTACCCATGCACACGTAAATGCTTGTTGGACACCTACCGTGAGTCATAGGAGCTTGAAGTCCCTGTTCTGCTTAATTTAATTTGGTATGATGTGAAAAACTGTTCTGAGACTGTGGACATACAATATGTTTACTATGGAGTAAAATGGCTTTACTTAGAAGTGGAACAGGTGTGTGACACAGTATCAAAATGGCAAAGGGAATTTCACTTTGAAATTACTCCTTTTCAGAAAGTTAAGGGCCACAACACCTGTTACACTTAAGCAACATAAAGGAACACTTATGCAACTTTGTAAATAATGTCAGCATGCTGGTTGTATGTCTTCTCTGTGCTCAGCCAGTTTTTCCTCGGCCCATACTGGCCAACGACTGTAATAGCATGTACTGCAAGCAGCCAGGTTAGAGCTGGTCATATATCCACTCCTGACAAAAAAGCAAAATTTGGGATGAATTGTGTGTAGCGATCATATTGGGTGCTTGCAGAAATTTTTTTAAATTGGGGTTTACTTTAAAGTTGGAGTGTTCCTGTGCTGAGCCCTGCACATATCCAAAAGAGGCAACACCTTAGTTGGACCCAGCTCAACTGACATCTGTATAGACCAGGCATTTTAGTGGGGATATTTTGTAGCTTTTATCTAATAACTAATTGAATCAGCTTTAACTGACAGCACCAAAAAGCCCTGTCCGCTGAAGCTCCTGATCTATACAGATGCTACAGAGCTGAGTCAAGTAATGCTCTGCTGCTTCCAGTAAAGCGCAGTTTGGTTTTATTTTTGTAATGTCCACAAGCAGTCATTGTGTCTCTGAACCCTAAACCAAAACAAGTAGGGGCTTAAACCCAGATATCTCCTAAGCAGGTGACATTATCAAAATATCTTCAGGCTTTGGTGAGAAAACGGACACAAATCCATTGTAACAAACATCCAAACGGTCTTGCTTTTCATTCCAATATGGGAATAAAAAGGAATTTCAGAGTCTCAAAAGTTACCATGAAACAGAAGTGTCATTTTCTTGTCCATTCTGATGTGAACTATCTACCGCTTCTATTTGTAAGGTGGAGGTGGGAGGGAGATGGTTTGGCAAGCATTAATCGCTTGGCCACTACAAACCACCATCTTCATCTGCAGACATTTTTAAACTGGATCATCCAGTGACAGGTTGTACATGGTTTATCTGTCAACCATGCATTTGTTTTCACAAGTGATTTCAATTTGAAATCTTCAAGTGTTTTAAATTACACTTTGTTTGCAATTGATTACTGTAGACATACCCAGTATCAGACCTACAGTTTACTGCAAAACAACTTTTAACCTCCTTTTCCAGGAAGTTTCAAACTGCTATTTATTTTCAGATTTGGCAACATGCTGCCCCAAATGAATATTTTGCTACCTTGCAGATGTGAGAGGTATTGTAACACATTCTACCTGAATCTGTTGTGTCATCGAAGAAAGGCTTTTCCTCAGCTGCCAAAGGCAGGGTCAAATCCAGAGGGGGTGAATGGGTGCACTTGCACCTACTTTGATTCCTGGTCCACTCAAGTTTATAACTGTCTAGCAATAGCAGCAGCTCTTCTAGTTTAGCAGTGCTGAGGGAGTCACTTAACTTCAAATCTCATTATTGTCTACCTGATCCCTTTAAACCCTTCATTCCACAGGTGTTAATGATCCTCTTTTCTTGATTAATGGAAACCACTTATTTCAGTAATCAAATATCCTCTGTTCTGAAATTCTGTTGTCATTAGCTCTTCCTGGCAATGACGCTCCTATTTCACAGCCCTGCAGTTTTGCTTCTTAAACTCATTCCAGTGAAGTTATATTTACTTGTGCTTTAATCTTAAATTAAGTAATATGTCCCTTGACCACTAGCCTATTAGCAAAGCTTTTAGTTTATTTTTAACTGGAGAAAAAATGTGTTATTTTATATGTGATGATGCACCTCACTGCATGCACCTTTTTTTCAAAATGCTAGCTCCTCCCTTGGCCAGAGGTACAGAAAAGATTCAAATCCTCCCACATTATTTAATCATTTTAGTACCAGGTCCCCTTCTAGAAGTCAGCTCCTAGATTATTTTTCTAATTTTTTTCCTGTTGGTAGCTCCTCTTATGTATCCTGTCTCTGTTAACACCCATCTGCCTCAACTTTTCACTTGTATCTCCCACCTTGATGCCTCGCTTCCTAATACTTTACTTTCCTATATTGTATGTAAAACATATTTTCTGATACATTTCATGTAGTTAATTTGAGAAATTAGAAAAAGAATTCAACAATTAACATCTTTCTCCTAGACACACAGCAGTACTCCACCTACATGGACAGTCACTGTATTTCACTACTTAATGTGTCATAACTTAATATTATGAGTTACATTTTCAAAGAAGTTAGTCATTGTTTCTATTACATTTTCTTAACCATTAGGTGACTAACTCAAGTTACCTACTAATGTGACAAATTACTGTTTTAAAAGGTGATCTTTTGTGACTACACACTGAAAACCCACCTGTAAAGTACAGTCTAATATTAATATAGCACTTTGCATTGTTACTGGATAGCTTTCCTACAAAAACTCTGTGGTTCTTCCCACTATGCTTTTGACCATGAACGCAGTCCTTATTTAATGATAATTGTGGAACAGGTCACAATAATACACATTAATGATAGTATTGAGAATGGGGAAAATGCCATTGTAAAATCTGAGAAGGACCTTATATGTAGTGGGTTAGAGTGTTGTTGTAGTCCTGATGGTCTAGGTAATGTGAGAAGGGCAGTTTGCACCCCAAAGCTTATCTAATTAATCTCCCAACTATGCAGTTATCCCCTAACAAAACAGATCACAAAAGGCCTTTATCTTACTTTTTCAATATTTATTTACAAGTGTGTATAGTACAGACACAACTTAGGGTGCAGACACTTAGCTTGTTTACACAAGAGTAATTTATAATAGAATAAGTTATATTGGGGTCAGGAGTGGACAGACAGCCAAATATCCTGCAGGAAACACTGTTACAGTGTCTTGCCACCAGGTGGCAGGGCAGCCAGTAATAGTCTTTGAATTGAGCAATGCAATTGAAATGTACTAGCCCTGCAGATACTGATTTGTACACTCATCAACGTATAGTTACTCCTGGATTTCTAAAAGGTAAACCCGTACCCTTAATAGGATGCGTATTGTGTGGCTACTCCACATTTACACTTATGTGAAAGGTGTTGTACATCAACAATTTTGTAACAAGTGATGTATGTAAAAAAAATCTTATTGATTAACAATTCCGTACTGCAATAGTTGCTGAATTAAAAGCAGTCGCAGTACTGTATAGCAGCAACAACTTAGAAAAGAATAGCATTGTGCCTATACACGACTTGCATGGTAAGGCAGATGTGGTAGTAGATAAGCTCCAGAAAAGTAAATTCTGGAAATGGAAATAACTGTCAGTGATGGCAATGCTTATTAGAGGCAAAAGACAGTAGAAGGCTTTAAGACTTGGATTATAATATTATTATCAATTAATTGTTTTCAGTGCCATGGTTGAGACTCAGTGAATTTTCTCTTGGTATAGTGAGACACTGAATTACATTGCAGTGTAATACCTGCCATCACAGGTACAGTCAGGATTTGAGTACAAATATTGATATTTGAGTTGGGACCAGGAAACTGTATCTAGATTGGCCCTCTTCCATTCTTTTTTTAAATATCCTTAGTATACCCCTGAGCTGGTCTCCCCAGTGACTGCCCAAAATTGGATTTTTCTGGGTTTTACTCCGAAACCCATGTTAGGCAATTGGAATGTCAGGTATGGAAAAGGAATTGTAGTCTTCAACATACAGATGATTTTCCACTCGCTTTCTACATCCCAACTGTTTCCTTTGGTATACTTGATTCATTTACACAGTATCTAAAAAGATGTAGTAGTTTCTTGTTAACCCCAATAAACTATGTTTAGCTTATACCTTCAGACATTCCTTTCTTGTTCAAGGTATGTTTGTGAAACAGGTGCAACAGATACTCTGTTTCTAGCAAAAGCGGCATTTTGTCTTTCAGCAGAGGTTTAACTGAGCTCTTAAATATTTCTTCAATGTTGGCAAATAAAATTAAGTTTTTTAAAGTATACATAGTAAATTTTCAGCTTTCCAACTCATATTATATTGGCTGAGCTTCTTGGGACCAGAACCCCAGATTATAGAATCATAGAACCAGAAGGGACCTGTAAGTTCATCAAGTCCAGTCCCCTACCATAGGCAGGAAGTTATTGGGCTCAGACAAGCTCAACAAGGTGCCTGTCAAGCCTCATCTTGAACTCCTCCAAAAAGAGTGACTGCATCACCTCTGCTGGGAGTGTGTTCCAGATTCTGGTGACCCTTACAGAGAAAACAGTGTTTTCTTATGTCTAGCCTGAATTTACTCTCTCCTACCTTATGCCGATTGGTCCTCGGCCTTGCTTGAGGTGCCTTTCTGAAGCGTTTCTCCCTTAGATCTTGATGCTCACCCCTGACGTACTTGTAGGCGGCTATCAAGTCACCTCTTAGCCTTCTCTTACTCAGACTGAATAGGCCCAGTTCCCAGAGTCTCTCCCCATAAGGCCTATCCTCCATGGCTTTAACCATACAGGTGACCTTTCTTTGTACCCTCTCAAGCTTATCCATATCCTCCTTAGAGTGCAGTGCCCATAAGCGGACACAATACTCTAGGTGAGGCCTCACCAATGCCAAATACAGAGGGAGGAGTACCTCCCTGGATCTATTCACCACACATTAGCTGATGTACGCCAGAGTTCTATTTGCCTTTCTGACAACTCATCACACTGTTGGCTCATGTTCATTTTCTGGTCTATTGTGACCTGCCAGGTCTTCTTCAGATGCTGTGCCAGCCAGCGGACCACCACCCAGTGTGTAGCTGTGATGAGGGTTCTTCCTACCCAGATGAAGGAACTTGCACTTCTCCATGTTCAACCTCATCTGATTCTATTCTGTCCATGAATCCAGTCAGTCAAGGTCATCCTGGATCTTTACCCTCTGATGTGCCTGCATTTCCCCACAGCTTGGTATTATCCGTGAACTTAATAATTGTCCAAGTAATTAATAAATATATTAATGAGCATGGATTCAAGCATCGATCCCTGGGGGACACTATTGGAGACAGCCCTCCAGGATGAGGCCGTCCCATTGATTACAACTCTCTGGGAGTGGCCTCTATGCCAGTTGTCCACCCACCTCACTGTCGACTGTTCCAGCCCTGTACCCTCCAGTTTGGGAGAATCTCATGGGAAATGGAATCAAAGGCTTTGCTGAAGTCTAAGTAAATTACATCAACCTCATGTTCCTCATCAAGTTTGCTAGTTACCTGGTCATAGAAGGACACTAGATTTGTCAGGCATGATCTATCCTTGACAAAGCTGTGCTGGTTGCCTCTTAACACCCTGTCAGTTACCAGCTTAAAATGGATGGCCACCTTAACAAATTTTTCAAAGATTTTTCCCAGGACCAAAGTCAGCCTGACAAGTCAGTAGTTTGCAGGATCATCCCTCTTCCCTTTCTCAAAGATGGGCACCACATTGACCCTCTTCTAGTCATCCAGGACCACCCCTGAGTTCCACAACTCTTCAAACAACTTGGCCAGTGGTGCTGCTATAAACTCAGCCTGTTATTTCAGGACTTATGGGTGCAAGTTGTAAGACCCAGCAGACTTGAAAAAATCCAAATGTTGTAGGAGATCTCTCACCTGATCAGGACTGATTTCATGTAATCTGTTGTCTACCCCATGTTCCCTGCACCTCTGGTCAGGTGAACAGCCCCTGTTTGATTTCAAGAATACTGATGTGAAGTATGTGCTTAGGAGTCCTGCCTTTATGCCGGCATTGACTGTGGGCTGCCCTTGAGTATTCAGTAGGGGTCCTACAGTGGATCCTGATTTTTTTTCTTGCTCGATATGTATCTGTAGAAGGACTTTTTTGTTGTCTTTTATGCCAGTTTCCATGCCTGCCTTAGCTGAAGGCCCTGGCGATTACAGGTGTATCTCTGGTTGCTGATGCATTGCTTATATGCTGCTTCTTTCTTTTTGAATAGCTCCCTAATAGCCCTGCTGAGCCAAGTGGGTCTTTTGGCTCCTTCCTGCTTTCCCCCACTTTTTAGCCACATGGGGAGGGCCTGTTTTTGAGCTGTGATAATTGCTTCCTTAAGGAAGCACCACCATTCCTGGACTCCCAAGTGATCCAGTCAGTTGTTGCAGAGGGCCTCTCCAACTAGCCTCCTGAGCTTGCCAAAATCTGCTTTCCTGAAATCTAGGGCTTGTGTTCTTATGACCAATTCCCCAGTATTACGGTGGATGGTGAACCTTATCAGGTCATGACTGCTGTTTCCCAGAGTACCACCAATCCTCAGGTCACCTATGATGTGCTCTCCCTTGGTCAGCACTAAACCCAGAGTGGCCTTACCCCTAATAGGCCCTTCCACAACCTGTGTCAGAAACAGATTGTCTGTTGTTGCCAAGAATTAGCCTGACCTGCTGGAGGTGGCCAAGTGGTCCTCCCAATAGATGTCAGGGTAGTTGAAGTCACCCATGACAATCATGTCTCTAGTGCTAACTGCCTCAGTCAGCTTTCCAGAGAATGCCTGATCACTCTCCTTTTCTTGGGAGGGAGACCTGTAGTAGACTCTCACCATCAGGTCTCCCTCTCCTGATCTTGCTTGTATCCTTATCCAGAAGGTCTCAAGGGACCCTTCCTGCTGACAACAATGTGAACTTGCAGGGAGGGGTACCACTCTTTTACATAGAGGGCCACACCTCCTCCCTTCTTCCCAACCCAACCCTTCCTATAAAGCCTATAGCTATCAATATTCACTGCCCAGTCATGTGTGTCATCCAACCAGGTTTCTGTCAACCCAATCAGATTGAACTCCTTGTCAATCATAAGGAGTGCCAGTTCCTCCTGTTTATTTCCCATGCTTCTGGCATTCCTGTAAAGACACCTGAGCTCCCTGCTAGTCGCTTCAGGTTTTCTGTCACTTCAGTGGCCTCTCAAGATGTCAGTACTTATCTGGACATCCATTGCTTGAACACCCTCCCATGTGTCTTTGTGGCTATAGGATTCATGCACAGTAGTGGAAGCTTCTCCCCGGCCTCCAGACATGCCTAATTTAAAACCCTCCTCAACAAGTTGGTGATTCTCATAGCAAAGAATTTCTTCCCTCCGCTTGTGAGATGAAAACCATCCCTTTTGTATAGACCACTGTAGTTAAACTGTGTACCAAAGCCAAGGTATCCAAAGCCCACACAGTGACATTATTTCCTAAGCTTTCAGTTGACCACCTCGATGTACTCCTCCCTCTGACAACCATGGTCTCTAACTGGGAGGATTGAGGAGAAGACCACTTGTACTTCTAGGTCCTTGAGCTTTGCCCCTATGTTTTTGTAGTCTGTCATAATCCTCCCATGGCTACTTCTCACTGTGTCATTGGTGCTCATGTGCACAAGGAGCATGGGGCAGTGGTCAGTAGAGTGGACCAGTTTAGGGATCCTTGCCACAACATCTCTAATCCTGGCTCCTAGAAGGCACCAGACCTCTCAAGCAAAGGGTTCTGGATGACAAATGGCTCCTTCTGTGCCCCACAGCAGGAAGTGTCCTATGACTATCACCCTGCATTGTTTCCTTTCTGGGGTTGGCTGATCCCACATAGATGCATCATCCATTGATGGTGTGAGAGCTTCATAGATGTTGTGCAGGGTTATTGGTGGGACAACTGATGCATGTTGCAGCTTCAGTCCTGACATCACCAATATCCAACTGCTATCAGTTGGGTCATCTTGTTCAGGCCTGCTCATCTGGCTAGTCTCCATGGCTTCCTTCTCAAGGTTCAGGGCCTAATAGTAAGCATCAATCTCTACCTCATGTTTCCTGATGATCCATAGCCTATACCTCCTCCTGTAGCTCCCTCATTCATCCCTCCAGAGTCTCCAGCAGTGAGCATATCCCACAAGTGGGAGCACTCATGCCCCTGATCCTACCATCCAGCAGATGTGCCACGTAGCTCTCTCAGCTTGGAGTCAAGGGCTCCATCTGTGTGGAGGCTGGGACCATAGGTTCGGTCTGGGTGGAGGCCACTGAGGTACCGGCGGGGAGGATCCATCCAGGCCAGGAAGCCTAAGAGTGCAGCTATATTGCATATTGCAAGGGTGCAGTCATATTTCAGGATGAACTCTGGTTGCATGGCTGCCTGGGTGTTTGTATAAATGGGAGACCATGTGGATGTTATTTCCCCCACATGGTCCTCAACAGCTGTTGCTGCTGCAGCTTGGCAGGCAAGCAGGCTTGAGCAGCTGTATGCAGGGGGGATTCCTGGCTTTCCGAGCAGCCAGGGGATTCCCAGCTTCCCGAGAAGCTGTGGGATTCCCTGGGTCCCCTACCTGTAGTGGAGAGGGTTGGACCCTTGTCCCCTTTACCTGATATCCAGTGCCAGAGGACTTTCCTTGGCATGGCGGGGCTTCAGCTGCCCAGGGACACAGCAGACACAGGGTGTACCATGCCATGCATGGGGCAACTGAGAAGCAACTTAGAAGTAAGAGTGTCCACCAACAGTCCTTTCATGTGTCCTTCTGTGAAAATTCCCACACTAATTCATGCATTAGACACAGACCATGCCTGTTTATGTGCTCTATTTGCACAGCTTCAGTCGCACGGCTCCCTGTGGGGCTAAGCTAAACAGGAGCTAGGGTGGGGGGCGTGACCCTCCTTAGCTCCTCTCAGCTGCCTCCCACCCTATCTAGTGCCCACCCACCATGAGCCCCACTTACCTCCCTGCTCCATGCTAGGGGTCAGGGTTGGGGTCTGCTGGAGGGCCTGCTGGGGTCCTTGGCTCACGGGGGTGTGACAGGCTTCCATCCATACATCTCATTCTGGATCTGGGCCCTAATGAGGCTTTTTAATGTTGGTGGGCCCTTTTTAAAATGCTTTGAATGCTTTGAAATAATGCTTTGAAAATGTAACTTTGACATTAGAATTGTTTAAGACCAGAAACATGCCAAATTATTTAATTAAATAAATTATATTTACTCAAATACTTCCAGGCTCCACAGTCTCAGCTGGTTGCCCTTAGGAGCTTAAAATAATTATTTTCCCTTGAGTGCACAACTTAGCCTCAGTCTCCCCCAACCCCCCCCCCACTTCCCCACCCTGCTTTCCCCTGAAGAATCAGATATTGACTACAGCTAAAGGTGATAGATTGGCTGACATGTGCTGCTCCTAATGCTACCAGGAAATCTCTTGAGTGCCTGCTGGCATGTCTTGTTTGCATGCTTAGGTTAAACCTATCTCCAGGTTTCGGATTAATGTAGGTGCAGGGTGGTTCCTTCCAGCCCCATATTCCTACGCTAAAATATCTGCCAGAAGTAGTATTTCTTTCTCACCAGAGGGTGTTGGAGCATTTACACCCTCCCATGTAATATTTAATAGCATTACTCCTGTGATCAGTCTTTGTATCTGGACTGCTGTGTTCACTAAGGAGAAGAGACAATCTTTGTATGTCTGGTGTAGAATTAAATACATCAATTTGTTCCCTTCCTAAAGCCCAAATGGCAAGCTCTACATGAATTCCAGCCATGAATTTCATATATTTTTTATGCTATTTACTTGCAAACAGCCTGTTTCTATTAAGCTGATATTCTTCCAAAGATTCTTGCAGATTTTCCCTTTCAAACAATGGTGTAATGCTTCAAATGACTATGAATTAAAAATGGGACTTAAATAAATGTATAATATTTGCTCTATTTTACACAGTTCTAGTCAAACAGGAAAAGTAACTGAATGTGTTATTGGTTCAAACACACAGTGACTGAAGAAAAGGAAGTTCTTAGAATTATTTTCCTATTTGTTTCCTTCCTAATTCCCCCCTTCTCCAAATCCTCAATACACCTTCCAAAACCAACATTTGTAAATAATTAGGTTGGAATTTTCAAAAGGATCTAATAAAGTCAGGGTCCCAAATTCTTTTTTAAAAGTCAAAGACAGTAGACATGTGGAGTGCTTGTACACATGTGGGATGTCTCCCCACAATTAATTACAGCATTCTAGAGCAGATTAATTGAGGGTGCTGGAGCATGCTAATTAGCACACTCCAGCAGCCTCAACATCTCGTGTATTCAGCATCCCTGTGCTTCAAAATGGCAGCAGAAATTCTTTAAGGATCATCAAACAAGCTTTAATTAAAGTGCCTCTGCCACCATTTTGAAGTGTAGGATTCTGAATACACTACATGGTACTGCAGGAGCTTTAATTACAGCATCTCCCAAGAGCCACTCTAATTAAAGTGCCCACCACCACCCCCAGACCATGTGCAAAAATGCCCATAATTCTTCTTTTTAAAATACTAGCCTCATTTTTGTACCAGTCTACCATGACCTGCAAAAGCCAACACTTTTAGTCTGCCAAAGCATCCCTTCATTTTTTAGAGTTGGGTTAATGTTTTAGAGCTTGTCTTCAAAACAATGTTACCTAAGTTTTTACTCCAGATTTGTCTCTAACATAATTTCTCTTCACACAAAAACCTCTAGCTTGGATTGTGTGATGATTTAGGAGGTAGCTCGCTGGCCCATCAGAGATGGAGCTGGATAACATTTTTGGCATATTCATTTTTTTAATCAAAATGCAGTTTTCCTGGAGCCAAAACTATTTATGAATTTGTGTCAATGTCATTGAACTATTTTGGCAAAATGACAAAATGTTTCTGGAATGTCAAAACAAATTGATTCTGTATTTTTCACATTCTTTTTTCAAGGTTTTGTTATAAAAGCTGAAGAACAAACAGGGCAAGGTCCACAAAGTATGAGTGGGAATTACCCATTTTACCAAGGGTCTAGCAGTTGGAGAACTTAGCTGGCCTATGGGAGACCAAAGTTCAGTCCTTTCCTCTGATTGCCAGACTTTAAACCCATTTTCACACTCCTTCCTCCCCACAATGAATCCCTTAACCCTGTGGTGCCCAACCTTTTGACCGTTGGGCAGTTTGGCAGTGCCCAGTCCATCTGCAGCCTGGATCCATCTGGTCATCCTGATGTGACATCTGGGTGGGCACAGAGGGCACCAAATGGCAATGTAAGGGCCCAGTGGGGATAGGCTGGCCCCAAAAAAGGAAAGAGGCTTGACCTGGCCCCATGGAGAACGAAGGGAGCATCGCCAGGCCAAAACCCAGCTCCACAGAGAGGGAAAGGAGCATGGCTAGACCCCAACCCAGTTGCATGGGAGAAGGGGGTGTGGCCTGTTCCCAATAGGAGGGAAGTGTGTAGGGCTTGGCCCTGATACAGAAGTGGGAGGGGGTGGCCTGGCCCCAGAGGGAAAGGATATGTAGTTTTGTCAAGGGGGAAGATGGTCCCCCACTCTCCTACTACCAAATGTATGGATCTGTGGGGTAGCCTTGCAGGCGAGATGCAATTGCTCAACAGGCTGCAGTTGACTAACAGGCCAGAGATTCAGTGCCCCTGCCTTAACCAATACTGCTCACAAAGGACTAGATTTTTCTCATTTTTTCCAGTTAATGCCTAATGTCCTAAAATATTCATCAGCATAGGGAGTGGAACCCAAAGTGTCCTAATCCCAAGATAGGTCATTCTCCACCTCAAGTTCATTCATCAAGTATTTAATTAGGCTACACACAGTGAAAGAGAGTCAACAAGAGAGATGGAAAGAATCTCACCCCAGAATATTTTATAGCCCCATGCTTATGGGTCTCACATCAGCTTTATCTGGCTCTTTGTGTCAGACAGAGAGCAGATTTAATTTAGGTCTCCCACAGATTGGCTGAACACTCTAATAGGGCTTTGTCACACATTACACTTTGGATGTTTTAACTGCACTTAAAATGTGCGCATCCATGTGTCCAAGCAAAAAATTAAATGTAAAGTTTACTTGTATCATAGCAAAGTTAGGACTTTTTGTGGAAGGAGCATGTACAGATTATAAATAGTACATGTTCTGATGTTGTCTGACCACTCCAAAGACACAATACAAGCAACTATCCAATTGCCCATCAAGAATGACGGTGGGGCGGGGACAGAGGCCCATGTCCAAGTCCCACCCCCCCACACACTTCAGGTCTGGCCCTGCTCCCCCATTCCCTGCCATCCGCCTGGGTCTGGGCCCATTTCCCCCTTCCCCCCTTTTCGGGGCCAGGCTTGTCTCCCCACACCCCTGCACTCCAGATCTGTACCCACCTCCCCACTCCCCTCCCTCCCAGATGTTGGCAAGGCCCAGTGGCAGGGTGCTATCACCATGCCCCCCTCCCCCACCCTGCTGGCTTTTGTTAGTGCCCAGGGGCAGCATGCTCCCTGCTATCATGGCAGGTGGGGATGGAATCCCATGTCTGGCCCCACTCCCACTTCTCATTGGTCAGGGGAGGGGCACATGTGCCTGCTCTCCATCCTCCCTGCTGGCTGTTGTTGAGGCCCGGCGGCTCCAAATCCCCCACCACCCCTGCTTTTCATCCACTCAGGAGAGGGGGGGAACAGGTCTGCTCTCCCCTCCACAAACTCATCCATTGCTGCTGCCTGCAGAGAGCGGGAGGGGAGGTGCAGGCCAGCTGCAGTGGCTTGGCCCCCCTCCCCTGCTCTGTCCCCTGTATCCCTGCCATCGTAACGGGTGGGTGGGGATAGATTTCATAGATTTCATAGACATTAGGGCTGGAAGGGACCTCAGGAGATCATCGAGTCCAGCCCCCTACCCAAAGGCCAGGAAGTCAGCTGGGGTCATAGGATCCCAGCAAGATAAGCATCCAATTTACTCTTGAAGGTGTTCAATGTAGG
>NW_017728931.1:115404072-115471818 GCF_001723895.1 Crocodylus porosus | reverse complement strand
CGATTAGGTCATCCCTTGTAGCCAGTACCAGGTCGAGCAGCGCTTTGCCTCTCGTTGGCCCATAGACTCCTTGAGTCAGGTAGAGATCACCCACGCACGAGAGGAAGCTTTGCGACCGCTCAGTTTTTGCTGAGTGATCCTCCCACAAGATGCCCAGATAATTGAAGTCACTCATGACAACCATGGTCCTGGAGCATGCAGCCTCAGCTAGCTCCTGGGTGAACTCCTGGTCAAGCTCAGGACTTTGGGTGGGAGGTCTGTAGTAGACTCCCACTGTTGTGTCACCTGTGCCATGTTCCCCATGAATTTTAACCCAGAGGGTATTTAGTTGTCCACCCTGGTTGCCAACATCAGCTTGCAGGGACATGTAGCTTTCCTTAACATAGAGAGCTACACCCCCGCCCCTTTTACCTACGCGATCCCTCCTGTACAGGGTATAGCCATCTATACCCGTGATCCAGTCATGGGTGGAGTCCCACCAGGCCTCCTTTATCCCAATGACATCATAATTCTTTGCACTTATACTGGCATCCCCCCCCCGCTTTGCCTTGGGTTGGGGTCTGCCTTCCTTCCCTTCCACCTTGGGCCTAGGCTTGTTTCCCCCCTCCCCCCCATTTTTGGGGTCCAGTTCCCCTCTGCTGCTTTGAGTCCCATGCACCTCCCCAACCCCCGGCCTCGCAAGGCAAAAGGGGGAAGGGAACCTGCACACGGTGGCAGATGGGCGGCCATCTGTGGCAGTTGGCAGCAGTGGCCATGCACAGCCACCAGTAACCCACCTGTTCCCCACTCCCCTTCCTCCCCTCTTCCCCACTGCATCCCCCTCTCTACCAGCTGTAATTGTGGGGGGGTCACTCCAGCCCCTGGTTCCAAGGAGTGGGGCAAGGGCAGGGGGGCACAAGGCCAGTGCCGCTGGCCTCCCCCCTCTGCTTTGGCCCCTCAGTCCCTGCTTTCCTGGCGGGACTCTGCTGTGTGTCTCTGTCTGTTGGAACACTCTGATTCTCTGCTGAGACAACCAATCAGTGTACAAATAAAGTGTTAGTGACAGACAGATGGACTAAGGCTTTTATAATATTAGAATTTTCAGTTCCAGTACTGAGACCCTTAGTCTACTGATTGTGAGTCCCAGCTCTGTGAGTGCACAAGAAACCTGAACCAACTCCAGTGTGGTCTTGGGACTGACACTGTCAATCATCTGATTGTCAGTACCAGCCCCAGGACTGCACCAGAATCTCCAACCAGATCCAGTCACAGGGCATCAGTAGGATCTACCCTCTCCTGGATTCAGCTCACCATGCCTCCCTGCCTATCACCAATAACAGAGACTTGGTTCACCAGAGCTCCCTATAAAGCACGTAGTCTGGGAAATTGTAGTAAGCAATACTATATGATTGCTTAGAACATATTCCAACTTTTAATATGGCATGGTAATGCTTACTACAACCCACATAAAATGTGCTAAGTGTCCCATCCCTAAAGCTCTTCACAACAGCTAATGAAGTAAGGTATTGCTCATGAAAGCTTTTGAATCACTGATTCAGTTAGTCTAAAAAATGTATCTCTACCTGGCCTTTTGCCTTTATTCTAAGCTACAATTTATGGGGTGGATAAAAGTTTCTTTCAAATTCTCCCTCCACCATCTCTTCCTCTGGCAATATTTCATCAGTCTAGCTTTTCACTGCTTTGGCTGCAATTGAAAGTTGTTGTAAATAAAATGTTTCAGAAATACTAATGAGAAAAAAAAGCTAAAAAAAAAAAAAAATCAGGATTTGCCCACTTCTAGTCGAAGGACAGGTTCTACTGATGCAGGAGGCATGCAGCAGTCTGCATTACAGCTCATTAGCTTCCAATCTAATGTATGGCTCCAGCATATTACAGACCAGACATTCTCACTCAAACTACTGGAGGAATTTGGTTACCGAGTGTGGTGTTAACTCAAGTGTACTAACTCAAGTCAGCTGTTGGAATTAAGATACTCTCCTTTTAATGGAATACTCTTCGTGATGGTACCCTTTTTCCACCAGCATGATCAAGCAACTGGGTTGTCCAGCAGCAGCAGCAGGGTTAGTGGTAAGACTTTTTTTTTTAATGGTGGCTGTTAACTTAGGACATAGAAGAAATTACTCACTTCTCTCCCCTATATTTCTATACAGTATACGGATATCAATTAGCTATTTTGTACATGCCAACATACTGAACTCCAGGTGTTAGTTGTATGTGAGTTTGAACTGTTGCTTGAAGATCCTGAGTTCTGCCCTTACAATTGACAACAGGAGTGTTTCATGAAAATGTATCAAACTAAATTCAGGGCCAGAGGTTTCCCTTGGTCTCTGCTTAACTCCCACTGATATCAATGGACTTTTTATTTCCTGTTTTTACCCTTTATGACCCAAGCAATTAGTTATATGCTACATCCTGATGGCTGATTTTGGCTGAAGGAGAAATTGTGGATGGAACCAGATGTTTATTTTATGTGATTCTCTATAAATAAAAAATGTACAGAGTCTAATTTCCTTGAACCTGGGATGAAATCAACCCAAGGAGATATTTTTATTCAGCTTTCCAAGCCTCTCTCAGCCAGCACTGCCCCAAAACACTTTTTATTTTCTCCTGCCAGCGTTTGTTCCAGTCACATCCTTAGCTTGCTGCTCTTTTTTAGTGACTGTTTCTACTGCTTTTCTCTCATATACAAACAGTACTCTAATCCAGTCAATCTCCATGCCCTGAGTTTATACAGATACCTCACTAGTCTATGTCATATTTGTACTCAAGCATGTCAGTACTCCAGTGGCTCTGGTTTGGGTAGACTTCTGATGTTTCAGCTATTTCATAGGTAACTCATGTTCATAATAAAAAGTGCTTCTTACACCCATCACTTTAATGATATTGAACATAGCCCATAACAATGTCATAGGAAATCTGAAGTAAAGTTCTAGGGAGTTGTTCCCACTGCATTTTGCATAGTTTTAGTGGTACGTGCTAAAGGGAATGAGTTAGTGCTGTGCCCCTAATGTTCAGCCGGTAGGAAGGGTCAGAAATTAATAGAGCCACAGTTCCACTCTTCTGTGCCCTTTTAAGATTTGATGGTTTGATTGTACCCTTTCAGCAGCATGCCCTGGCCTGGATGAAACTGAGCATGCCCCACCCATTAAATTCATCTGACTCCTCCAAGTTCACCATTGTCTCTGCTTAAGGCTTGTCTGAGTAACCACTGTATGTATTTATGTATTGAGAGGGTGCAGAAGCAAAGCCTCCAGAAACCTTATTGATGATCTTCTAGTAGGAAGTAGGGATATGCATTATTGGACTCAGGTGGGCAGAGAATGCTTCATTTTGTCCTTCTTAGGAAATGTTGATTCCATGGAAAGGCTTTATTATACTTAGCCTTGGCAGTGCAGAGAATTTTTTAGGTACAACTCTCTATGATCTCCTTGGTGTGCCAGATACACATATATAAGTAAATATCACTTTTATGCCTATGCCTAATGGAATAAATTTATTCTTTGAGTAATCCCAAAGAGTAAGGCAGTGCTATTCAGTGTGAATAAGGATGATAGAATCTGGTCTTTCATACACAAGCACAGTGTATCATTTTTGGGAAAAGCCTGAAGCCAGCTTGGAATTCCTAGTGGGTCATCATTTCTGCAAACCTCCTGCCTCCACTGGTTTAATCTCTCATGGCAGTAAATGATACTAGGAAGTAATGCACTGGGGTAGTCATTATCAGTATTCACACTGCTTCTTTCAAACCTTCTTTGGCTTTTTTTTCCTCCCCTCGTACTCCGCACAGACTGCCTAACAATTATTTTATATTTGCTTCAATGTGGGGCATGTTCATCGATGCTTCAGTTAGAAGTGCAAACCTATAATTACTATCTCAACAGCCAGAAAAATGTGAAATTTTCATTTGTGATGATAAATATGCAGCTCTTTTTTTAAAGTTCTTCAGTGTATTATTAGAAAGTAAAAGAGAAAGAAAAAGAAACCGAGGGGGACTTGTATCTGACATTTACACTAGAGAAATGGCAGTTATATTAAGATACTTTTGTTCCTTGGAGTAGGAAAACTGCGAAGACTTCCTAGCTTTTCTTCAGATGTATGGCATGTGAGTCCACCAACTGAATCTCATACACTTGTTAGAATAATGTCAAATCAAATTTATATGGCCAATATGGAGCAAAGTAAATGCTTTCACTTCAGGACAACTACTCCAACTACCTGGGTTTAAAAGGAAACTCTTCCTCTTGATTGTTCCATAAATGCATCTGTTATTGGTTGCTGGGCGTGTCTACATTAATGTGCATTAATCTTCCTAATGCGCATTAAATTTAGTACCTTCAGGCTCCTATACACTTATGCGGAGCCTGCTCTGATGGACTGGAAATACAGTGCATTACAGCAGACTCAATTAATTGAGTCAGATGGAGTGTGAAAATTGACACACTCCAGCAGCCTTCCATGTCAGATGCATTTGTGTTGCTGCGCATCTCTGTGCTGAAAAAATAGAAGTGGGGCACTTGGAAATAAAACACATTAATTGAGCTTTAGTTCAAAGCACTCTGCCACCATTTTTTCAGTGTGGGGATAAATGGCAATGCTGATACATGTGACATGCATGCACTTTTCATTAGCGCAGCTTGCTAATTAAAGCACCCAGCACTGTGTCCCACAGCATGTGTAAAAATGTCCTTCAATGTGATGTACTAAATAAATGTACATTAGACTGCCCAAATACACAGTACTGAAAGTTCACACTTTTTAAATGACACAATGCACAGAAGCCTTTTTTACCGTGTATTAGCATAATTGCTCCATTTTAACGTGATGCTTTAATACTCTGTAAAATAGACTACTGTGCATTAAAGCACATCTATAGACATGCCCACTGGCATGCACATCCAGCTATTATCAATGGAAGACATTGTAGCTTCCTTACAAGATCAGAGTGAAGAGTGAAACATTTTACACAAAGGTATTATTCCACAGTTCATTATTTTGCCCAAAATAGCTATAACCTGGCCCAGTCTCAACGATATAACCTGTTCCTTGCCCAGATTACATGTATACTCTCTGTACCTGTCAATGACATAAGAAAAATAAGGTGGACTGTGTTTCAGGTCTTGGTAGTGCCATGAATTACCTCATTGTGCTCTAACATCCCATGATCCTTTGCATGCCCACTGTGTCTGCTCTGCAGAGCCAGGCCAGCCCCACCCCCTCGCCTGTCACATTCCTGAGGCAGCAAGCCTCTGCTCCGCAGCCCTGTATCCTGCCTGCACCTGCCAGTGGTGGTGTGGAGGAAGAGGGGTGGGAAATCAGGGGCTCTTCACCCTGTGGGCCTCCCTAGGTGTGCCTGCTTGGGTCTGGGGGTGCTGGAGCCAGGACACTGGGTGGGAGCCTCTACTTCCCCTCACTCCCTATGCAGCTTTCATCCCTGCTCCTGCCTGCCTGTGTCATCTGACCTGTACAGGGCGGGGTCAAGTGTAGGGGAGTGCAGGCTCCCACCAACTGTGTGTGCTCAGGCTGGGGGGTGGCTGGGGCCAGGTCTGCAGGATGGCAGCTTTGGTTCCCCCACTCCTGGCACTGAGTGGCTGGGCTGACAATCCTGGCACAGCTCCCAGTCCCAAGTTGTGCCTGCCCATATCAGCTAAGCCACAAAGTGGTGGGGCACAGGGAGGATCACATTCCCTGCCCCACAAGCCCAGCCCCAGCCCCCCAGACCTAAGCAAGCACATTTGGGGGAGTCTGCACTCCCTTCCCCTTCCTCCCCACCCCATCCAGTGTGGCTGACACCAGCAAGGAGGAGCAGAGCTGACAGCCATTCAGGCTGTCAGGTGAGCCAGGCAGTCAGGGGGCAGGGGAGCAGAGACTCCCTCACCCTGCAGCGTGGCCCTGGATCCTTCCCCACCTAAGCAAGCACAATTGGGTGGGGGGTGTCCTCCTGCCACTAACAGAGATGTTGGTGGGGGGTTCTGCTGGGAAAAGAGGTCCCACTTAGAGTTATGCGAGAGCACTCCCTGCCTTCTGGCCTGGCCAGTTTAGACATCTGCATGCCCCAACCCCACAAAGAGTAAAGATGTTCTGTTCACTCCCAGTTCAGTCTGCACAGCTTAAAGAGACCTGGGTAGACTGAACTTGTCCACCTGGGGCTTGCTGAACATCTGTACTTAGCTTCAGTGTTTTCAGTAGGACAGTCTGTTTCAGTCCACCAAACCCTGCCCCTCTTCACAGTAGTTTTACACTGGTATATTTTGTCTGATTTTTATTCAAATTTCCAGCAGTGCAGATAGAAGTTGAATCATACCTTATGGTCCTGAGTCACCATCTATTACACCATAGTATAACTCTATTGATTTCTGTCTAGTCTTAGTTAGAATTTGATGGCAAGTTACAATTTGCTTATCTTTTTCTCTCTAATTTAAGGCCATTATATCTCTCGTTCCTGGCAGAGTTATTATAATTTGTTTTTTTTAAATCTCATTCTGCTGGAGAAAAATATACAGTGGAAGAGCAAATGTCATGGGGAAGATGTGGAATTGAAAGGATAATAAACAAGAGTCAATGGAAGATTAAAGTTATTGAGTAGATTTGTAGTAGGAAAGGTACTGTTGATAAATACATAACAAGGATGCATCTTAGTGTGGGTGAAAAGAACTATTCACAAGGTGGACCACAGTTTAATTCTTATTCATAAATTCAGAACTGCCAAAAGTTAAGCAGAGTGAGACCTTATAAAAGAAACTAAAACAACCAGCCAAAGGTTCTTTAACCATACAAATATAAATAGGACAAGAAAAGAAGTGGGGTCGCTACACAATTAAAATGAGGTAGAGTTGAAAGATAGTTTAAGGATAGCTCAGAACTTAAATGCACACCTTTGCCTCAGTTTTCAATAAAGATGATAATGTAGAACATGAGGGCACAGGCAGGATAGCTAATGGGAATGAGATAAATGGAAATTACCATACTCAAGGTGGGAGCAAAATTCAGATTGCTCAATGTGTTCAAGTCAGGGAGACTAGTTGATCTCCATCCCAGAGTACAGAAAAAACTAGTACATGAACTTAAATAGCATGGATTTTTAATGAATCCATCAAATAAGGGTAATCTGTATGACTGGAATATTATAAACATAGAACCCATATTTAAGGAAGGTAGGAGAAAGGTGAAGGGAGTGATCCAAGTAGTGTGTAAGACTGTAGAACAAATTTTAAAGGATATTTATCTCCAGTATTTAACTATCAATGGAAGAGTGAGATAAGATATGACACTTCTTATTATGGATTGATTGTGCTGGACTAATCATTTATCCTATATATAAAGATATCAGATAACTTTTTAGACCATGAAAATGAGGTAGATCTAATCTGTCTGGACTTCAATAACGTGTTTGACACAGTGATGCATAGAAAATTAATATTTGATCTGGGAAAAATAGCAATTACTACAAGAAAGGTAACTTGGGTACAAAACTGATTAAAGGGAAGAGAACAATAGGTCATGCTGAAAGAGGAATTTAGGGGCTATGGAAAATATTAGTGAATTTTGCTTCCAGTTTTGTCTTTGAACCAATTTTATTCACTTTTTAATTAATAGCCTTAATACAGAGTAGTATTGTGCTAATGAGAGTTGCTTATGATGGCAATATGTTGTCACTATTGAAGAAGAATGGAATGGTGTGCAGAAAAAGTTGATGTAACTTAACAAAACAAAGCCTGAAAGGGATCTTGTGGTAACTATAAATAAGAAGAGAGATAAAAACTACTGCTTCTAAGATGCATCTTGATCAGTGTATGAAGGAGTTTATATGATTACCTGCGATTCATGGATTAATAGATCGTAGAGTCGGAAGGGACCACAATGGATCATAATGGATCTGTCTATGCTTAAGGTGCGGGAATTGTCTTGGTCACTGCTTAGGAATACTGAAGCAAAGAACTCATTGAAGAGCTCCTCCTTTTTCCCTATGTCAACCACCAACTGACCTGATTTGTCCTGCAGGGGCCCTATGTTACTCCGCACTTTCCTTTTGCTTGCTACGTATCTGTAAAAGGACTTTTTATTGTCCTTAATTGTTATAGCCAGCCTAAGCTCCAGTCCTGCCTTGGCCTGCCTAACTGATTCCCTGCAATAGAGCACCAGGGAGGTGTATGCCTCCTTGGTGGCTGCCCCCTGCTTCCACTGCCAGTTTCCTGTTCAGCCAAGGGGGCTTTTTTTATCCCCTCACCCCCTTTCCGGTGTAAGGGGGTAGACTCCTTTTGTGCCCCAAGGATCACTCCCTTGAGAAACCTCCAGCCCTCCTTTGCTCAATGCCCTTGAGTTCCGCCACCTCACTAACTAGCCTTCTAAGTTTACTAAAGTTGGCCCTTCTGAAGTCTAACAATTTAGCCTCATTGGATATTTTTCCCACCCTTCGCTGGATAGTGAGCTCTACTAAGTGATGGTCACTATCTCCCAAGTTACTGTGTACTCGCAGGTTCCCCATGATATCATCCCCTGTTGCTAAGACCAGGTCTAACAAGGCACTACCCCTGGTGGGACTGGACGCCACCTGGGTTAGGTGGAGGTCCTGCACACAGTGTAAGAACCTCCATGAGTGGCTTGTTTTGGCCAACTGTTCTTCCCAACAGATGTCCGGGTAATTTAGATCCTCCATGACCACTGCCTCCCTCACCCGTATGGCATCTGAGAGCTCCCTAGAGAATACCTTGTCTAGCTCTACATCCTGGTGAGGAGGTCTGTAGTAGACCCCCACTACCAAAGTCCTTTTCCCCTGGCCCCCCGCTGGATCCTGACCCACAATGCCTCGGTATTCCCCTCCTCTACCCCCACCTTGATGAATGAAGATGTGTACTGCTCCCTAACTTAGATAGCTACACCCCTGCCTTTTTTTCCCACTGTGTTGCACCTATACAACCTGTACCCCTCAATGCCTACCACCCAGTCATGTGTAGAATCCCACCATGTTTCAGTTAAGTCGACTAGGTCATACCGTGTGCTAGCAACTAAGAGTGTGAGCTCCCCCTGCTTATTCCACATACTCCTGGCATTTGTGTATAGACATTTTAGCCCCCCAGTAGATACTCTTGGTGACCCTTTGCCTTGATGGTTTGTGTTCCCTTTAGTGCTTACCTGGTTAGGTCTGGTGCCTTGTTTGTGGCTTTCCAAACCTGGGTTCTCATCAACCACTGGTTCCTCATCCCCCGTCAAACCTAGTTTAAAGCTCTTCGGAGATCAGCCAACCTGCAGGAGAACAGATGCTTACCTCTAGGAGAGAGATGAAGATCATCCCGTCCCAGGAAGCCTCCTCCCTGGAAGTGCTAGTCATGGTTGTAGAATCTGAAGCCCTCCTGAAGACACCATCTCTGGATCCGCCAGTTGACTATCCTGATTCAGGCATCCTGGTGCCTCTGGCTGCTGCCAACTGGAAGGATGGAGGAGAATACCACCTGTGCCCCTGACTTCCTGAGCCCAACCCCCAATATTCCCCAACAGGAATATCACTTGCAAATCAAGGAAAGTGATCTGCTCTATTCAGCCTCAGTGAGGCCTCAGTTTTGGGCCCTAAGTTTCAAGAAATATGTGGACAGATTGGACGGAGTCCAGCAGAGAGCAGCAAAAATGTTTAGAAGCATGGGAAACACAATTTACACAGAAAGGCTGAAAGGAGTAGTGTTATTTAGTCTGAAGAAGAGAAGACTGGGGATTTGATAACAGTCTTCAAATACTTGAAGGTTGATTATAGAAAGGTTGGAGGCAAACTTTTGTAGGAAATCTGACCTCAAGCTGCAGAAGAGTAAATTTAGGCTGGTGATTAGAAAGAACTTTATGACTATAAGAGTATTGAAGCATTGGAAAAAGCTACATAGAGAATCAGTGGAATCTCCATCCTTGGAAATTTTCAAGACTAGGTTAGAGAGACATTTTGCTGGGATGATTTAGTCATACATGATCCTTCCTTAAGCAAGGGTCTGGACTAGATGACCTTGCGAGTCTGGTTCTAGCTTTAATATCCTATGGTCAGGCCACTGCAGCTGGGCAAGCACATGTACATGTGAATGCAAACTTTTATGAAGTCATTTTCAAAATCAGTATGGTTCTCCAGGTCCACAAGAGTCCAGTCATTTATATAAACCTTGTGCAGTTTTCTAAGGGACCTTTTTATGACTAGAAATCAAATTTTAGATTTTTTAGGATGAAATTCAGCCTGGGGGGGTCACTTAAAAACAGTGGCCATGACTAACAAAATTAATAAATGTCTATACCTCTGAGGCTGACTTTGATTTTCTAAAAAACTTTAAATAGGTATTGCAGTAACTGACAAACTTCCATTGTCTTCTGATAAGTAACGACCCATTGTTTGGCAGCTCTAAGCCTTTAAATGCAAAAACCATCAATATTGGCAAGTTTTTTGGCAACACAGTAAGAGGATTTGTTTCAAATTGAAAGTTTTACCATTTATGTTTTCAAAGTCACATGTAATAATATTAAGAAGAAAGCTACAAATGATTATGGAACACATTTAAGTAAAATAAAATGCTTGAACTCAAATTTGAAGTCATAGATTTTAAGGCGGGAAGGGACCTTGCTCCCTGCACCAAACAGGAAAGATAACTAGGGGTCAAGTGAACCCAGCAAGATGACTGTCTAGTCTCCTTTTGAAGATTTCCAGGGTAGGTGATTGCACCACCTCTTGAGGGAGCTTATTTCACAGTCTGGACACCCTATCTGTGAAGAAGTTTTTCCCTATGTTGAGCCTGAATTGATCTTCCAGCAGTTTGTGGCCAGTACTCCTGGTTTTCCCCTTGGGTGCCCTGGTGAACAGTTGCTCACCGAGCCCTTGATGTACTCCCCTAGTGTAGTGGTAAGCTGCTACCGGGTTCCCTCTCAGCCTTCTTTTCCTCCAGCTGAAGAGTCCCAGATCTCTCGGCCTTTCCTCATACAGCTTGCCTTTTAAGACTGATCATATGGATGGCTCTTCTTTGGACTCCTTCAAGCTTCTCTATGTCCTTGTTAAAGTGTGGTGCCCAGAACTGGATGCAGTACTACAGCTGCAGTATCACCAGTGCTGAGTAGACTGAAAGAATCACTTTCTTGGCTTTGCCGGAGATGCATCAATTGATGCGTGCCAGAATATTGTTTGTCCAACTGGCTACAGCATTGCACTGCTGGCTTATATTCATATTGTGGTCTATTATTACCCCCAGGTCACTTTAATTCATGGTGTTAGTCATCTCCTGAGGTGGAGCTCTTTACATTTCTCAACGCTGAACTTTATCAGATTCTGATCCGCCCAACTTACTAACCTGTCTCAGTCCACCTGTAACTGTAGCCTATCTTCAAGCGTGACCATGCTTCCCCATTACTTGGTGTGATCTGCAAACTTGGCCAGTGAGCTCTTCACCCCCACATCCAAATTGTTAATAAAGATGTTGAAAAGTACTGGACCAAGCACCGACCCCTGCAGGACACTGCTGCTCACTTCTTGCCCAGATTCATAGCTTCATACATGTTAGGGTCGGAAGCGACCTCAATCCTGGCTATTTCACTCCTCCTGGCAGTCCACTTTTAGTATGCATCACAGGTTCCAACACATCCAGCACTAACATCAACCCAAAATTTGTTGGATTTAGAGTTTGTGCATGTTATGAATTTCTCTGTCCATAGACTTGCAAGTGTGCTCGGAGGCAGTGCTATTTGAAGGAGTCATGCTCCAGGGGAAATCTTGCAGAATCATAGTGTTTCATTTGCCACCATTTACATACAGAAGCAATGGACAGCTATGCTTACAGGATCTTTGTAAAGTATTCTGATAGTGAAAAAAGCCAGTTTATTGAACAGATCTTCAGAGAGATCCTCATTTTTTTCAAGGTGTTGCAGAGTCTCTATGTATATGAAATCTTTTGATTATAAAATTTGCTTAATTGATGTCACTATACCACAGTCAAAGAAACCTCCCACTCTGTCTACTCCAGTGAATCCATAAGCCCAATAGCAGCAGATGCTACATCACACTCTGGAAATAATGAATGGCAATAGTAGTATTATGGTGTCCCTCCTGGTTTTTCTTGTACATATACATATCTTACTCAGTCACATGACTAATGTAGGAAGCAACAACCAATACATCAGTATCTTTAAAATCAAAAACAACAGTGGAGGAATTTTCCATTTGAGCTGCATGGAAGAACACCCTTGTGTGAGCCTCACATGGAGTTTTCAACACAAAGGATGCATCATGTTCTCCAGATTTTAAATCATAGCAAACAAGATTGTTTGTGAAGTACAGATTAGCATGGTGGAAGGAAGAAGAATATTCATTCAAAAGGAAATGTTGTATTCTTATTTTGTTAGAATGCTTTGCTAGAAACAAGCACCAGGATGCTCCAGGAGGCATTTGATGGTTAGAAACAGGGTAGACATTAGGAACAACCCCAAATGACTTTGAGTGACACTGCTGCTCAGGCTATTTTGTACTAGTTTTCAGCAGTTTATCATAAACATCATTAATGAAGTGAAAAAAATGTCACCCAGCAATGTACTTGAAGAGGGCATATTCAGACAATGTCTTATTTGGTGGAACTTTATGCCATATCATTCCAACATCTTTTAGTCCATGATAATGTGATGGTGGTGAGATTGACTAGAGGTTCACCAATGTTATGAACTTTGATTTAACAGGTTTGTGGAATGTCTCATCTGCTGTGAAGAACAAAAGGCTCACAGAAGTAATTATGTATTGCATACTTTCATCTAAAGTCGTGGTATTCTCTTTTCTACTACCTAGAAGGTCATGAGTTGTTCCTTTGCAGTATGTTTAACCATTTTCCTACAGTCTTACTTGCTCTTAGTTGCAGTTGTCTGTCACAAAGGTCTTGTTTTGTCTTGTTGTGATAGTGTCATTTATTGACTAAGTTCTGGAAAAAAGTCTTTCCAGAATTATTTCACCATCACATTACCCTCATCATGGGCTGTGTAGAGACTCTTGCTTACCCCTTCTGTTGCTGGTTCTCTAGAGCAAAGGGAATGAAGAGTTGTTTGATTTGGATCCCATGGGCCCATGTTCCATTCTTCCAGAGCTGTCTTCACTGCATCAAAAACCTTTCGGTTCCTCTCCATTCTAAATTAACCCAGTTCTGGATGGCAATACAACGGTTGCTTGAAATAAGCCACCTGTTTTAGTTGTTCCCTTAACCACATAACTGGTCAACTGAGTATGTTGATTGCAACCATGGATAGATTCTTGGTTAAATCCAATCCAGTCCCCACTTCTTCTGTTCTTGGATTATTTGTTCATGGTCATATCAATGACCGGGTCTGGAGGCAATTTACTATAAGTCTTTCCAGTCAACAAAATTGAAACACTGTAACCATGTACACCTTTAATACAAGGACAGATATGTCTGATAGTTGGTATTTCCATAAGCTGCTAACAACAGAAGCATTCCATGATACGTTGATAATTAATCTTTAAAATCCATTCCACTCCTCAGACAATGGTAATGTTAAAAGAGGATTTCAACATCAGTGCTATAAGACAGTAAATATTTGGCTATATCCAATTCACAACTGAGCATTTCTTCAAGCATTGGATGTACCAATTCCTAAAAAGCATTTGAATTGACCATAAGTTAACCATTTTCTATAGTGATATATCTACCAACTGTTACAAGCTGCCAATTGCTTGAGGAGTGTTCTGGAGGAGTCTATGGATTAAAATATTCAGTAAACCTTCTGTTACTGGTATGTGGGAACGCATTCCTCTTTTACAATATTTACCTGAAAACACTCTATGTGTGCTACCTGCAGCCACAACCCCTGCAGGAACAGCTAATTCAAGATCATTGCCTGCACATTTCCTTTCTATAGAATTAATATAAGACATTACATGTGAAACCCGCCAAGTACCCCTTTCACATAAGGCCAACTCTTCTCATGTTCAGAAAGAGCCTCTTCAATACATATATATATGTCAGAGCAAAATTTTTTACGTATGCTGATAACACAGAGAGTTAGATCTGAACATGCGCAGACAAACGTAGCAAGCAGAAAATTCCACTGCATGCCCAGCATGTGCCCCCTGCTCGACCCCAAGGCTTGTCGATCAAGACTGCCATAACGCACATGCTGAGTTTACTCAGAGCATGAAGTAATCTGATCTAACGCACATGCTCAGTTCACTGACTGCATGATGTAATTGGACTAGAAATTTCTATGAAGCGAGCAGCCTGATTGGCCACTAAATTCATATAAAAGGCTTGTGACCCCCCCACCCGCGGGGTGGTGTGTGTGTGTTTTGGAGGAGAGACTGTGCTCGACCTGTGAGCAGAGGCTGCCTTTGCAGGGACTGTCTCACAGGGAGAGAACGATCCTTAGAGCAGGGGCTGCGGCTGCAGGGGCTACTCCTAAGGAGGGCTTCTAGCCCACTGGTCTCTTCCTTGCTGCGATTTTGGCTATTCGATTCCTCTTCGTTTCCTGTCTTGATCTTTTGGCTACCGGACTGATTCTAGCACCGACCCTGACCACGATTTCGATCAACCCGACTTACTGAGATCACGGCTTTACCTCATCATACCCGGCACTGACCTTGGCATCATCTCCATCAACTCCGACATTGATTCCACTTTGGACTGGCGTCACAATGTGTTACAGTTTTGTTGTTCATATCCCTTAATGAGCTGTTGACCAGCCCTGGGACTTAAGGAGTGGGCAGCCGCCCCTATCCCTCGCAGGGTAGATAGCAAGGGCTCACTCCGGAACCCCGTGGGCCAACAGATCCCTCTGTTGTTTGTTTTGTTAGCACTGTAACTGAAGCAAACTTCCTACCTACGCTACAGAAGTGTAAGTAAATAAAATTCAACTATTTTTGAAACCGCATGATTCCGTGTACCGCTCAGACTCCTCGCCACTAATCCCGCCTGTTCCGTATACGAACCCTCGGCCCACCCTGACCTTGGGGCCTTTATTCCCCAACAATATACACCACTTGATCTGCAACAAATTGAATCACTGTCATCTCTTTCAGATCAGCAACCTTTTGGCACCAATTCATTACATTTATATCAACTTCTTTGCTTGGAGGCTGTGGAACTAACCTCCAAACTTCATGGTTGTGGTTGAGAACATAATTTGCTACCTCCATAATTTTTGGCAATACTGGGCTGACTAGGCTTTTCTGAACTTCAGGTTGTTGTAGCTGAAAAAGTTAGTTCTTGGCTAAATGAAACTGGTTGTGCCATAATTACGTTTGTATAATGGCTTGTTTCAGAGCCATTATTGTTATTATGCTAGCCCATCTTCATTGAAATCATCATTATCCATGACAACAGTATAAGGCCAACCTGGACACCACTGACTATGCTGAATTGACTGTAGTGTATCCACTGAAATTATTGAAATATGGTCAGATTTGTAGCATTACCGAAGTGCCCATGCTGAAAGTTCACTGAGAACATCATTATAAGAAATGACAAGTTTAATTTCCTACAGGATTTCGATGTGTTCCTTATTACCCATCATGTTGTAAATATACATAGATAATATGACTTACATTGGCTGTCACTTTCCTGTGATTAGATGCAGCCATCCTTCAGACAGAAGACGTATGGATTTCTGCAAATGTAGAGTACATGGGTTTCTTCAAATGTAGAATGAGGATTATCAAGTGTGACGGGGTGGCGGGGGGGAGGGTGACTACCTGCTACACCCTTGGGCTGTGCATGCCATTGGCCTGCCCCCTGCCCAAGGCAGTCTTCCCTTGTCTGGCATGCCTTTTATGTTACAATAATGGTTGTTAACATGCGGAAGGCAGTCCATTTGTTGCCCTGATGTTTAGAGCTAAATGCACCGCTACGAACCTCCCCTAATACCTTGTCCCATGCCTCTAATCCATTATTACTCCCCCATCCCCTTACTAGATCAACACACTCACTCTGACACCCTTACTAGGTCCCCATCATTCTGCCCCTTGTTAAGCCGAACCCACTCCACCTTGCTCTGCACAGGCCTTCAGGTCATCTCTCTGGCCTTATTCAACATGGCCCTTCAAGCTACCTCTTTCACTCACTCCCTGGGCCTTTCCACTAGGTGGACACTGGCCTTGTCTCTGGCCCCCCTCAGTGGACTTGGGCCCTGTGCTTTTCTGTCAGGGAGTGCTCCCGTAGCCTCTCTCCTTCATGGGGTACCCACAAGGCAATGGGGGATGAGTTTTTATAGTGCCCCATCCTTGCCTTTCACTGGGGAGGCACAGATGTGGCATTTCCTGGAAACTGTCCCCACCACAAGCAGCCCCACCAAACCATCCAACCCCAGCAGGGTGTAGTTTCAGGTCTTAATCAGGACCAAAAAGAATCTTCTCCATCCCTATAGCTACTACCCTAACCTCCAGGTGTTCTGAGAGCATTCCGTGATTTTCTCAGGCTGTGCAATGTTACTCCACTGGCTGAATAGATGCAACTGCTGTCTCTGTTCCTAGGGCCTGTGCTTATACCCTAGCTGCCCCACCCTCATCCAATCAAGTAGTCCCCTTGCAGTCATGTGACTGCCTAATTGGGCCTGACCACACCTGCCGGATGCTCCACAGCCTGCCTAAACCTCTTAGAAGTGGCAGGCACAACTTGTGCTCTGCCACAGAAAGTAATACTGCAAGATTGTGAATGTCATTGGGTGCATTGTCCTTTTCAGTTCACTGATTGCACATGGCCATGGGATTCCATCCTCCATCCAATCCTTGGATTAAAGAATCTTTACAATACTTTTCATATTAATTCTGGAGTGTCTATACCCCAAGTATTCATTGCAGTTTCAACATACGCTCCTCCATGCTTGAGGGAATAGTTCATTTCTGGTATATCTGCACTGAAATCCAATGTCTTTTGCAAAATGTTCTTCAAGCTTCTTATACAAAGATCACAGAGCATGTCTGTCATCAAAAGTATTTCGTATTTCTTTGTTGGTGATCATCAAATCTCCTTACAGATGCTCATACTCAAATAGTACATCTTGAAAAGTATAAACCTCTGCAGATTTCTAGATCATCAACAAGAAAAGCACAGAGCTTCTAGAAAACTTTGTTCTGTTTCTCTGCTACCTATTTTTGCCATTGTCAGCAGCCTTCTTTAGTTTCTCTCACATGCTTATTATAGAGGGGTCTCCAAAATGATTTTCAGTAGTCTTTACGATAACGTAAATCCAATGCTGCCCTTTCAGTATTCCACCATCACTGTTGCAGCACGTAATTAAGGCTTACAAATTATTCCTTTTTTCTCATATTGGACTGCACCTACAAAAGTTTTTCAAGCACTGTCTGTTTCAAATTGGTGAAGTTTTACAAATAACTTGTTATGTAGGGAGTCTCAAGTGCTCATCCCTTATAAGGGTTTCTCACAAATTATACATGAAGAAACTAATGAAGAACATCCTCAACTACTTCTTACTCATGATTCAGATAGTTCATCAATAACTTCAGTATCAGTCTCTTTTGCAGCACTGAACAGATTGTGTGCTTCTTGTGCATGCTTCAAGTTAACGCCCACAACATGTAACTTACAGTTTTTATGCACTTTCTTTGGCTTATCATCAACCTGTATTTGCTCATAAGAAGTATGAAAACTTGTGCCTAAGTCCATTCCATTCTTGAGTGTTTTGTGCAAATTTATTCCACGTATTCTAGGAAAGTTCTTTTGGGCTGTTGAAGTTCTTTCACACATGACACACACATCCTTATAGAATGTTTTCGGTTTTTTCTTTGTTGATTCTAGAGGTGCTGTAATGAAAAGTGCTGGCCTCTTGGTTTGTTGGGAAGTTCCAGACTCTGTTCCATCATCCACTATTCTTAACTATTCATCTTCTCTTCATTCCCTAAAAAAGAATGAATAAAAAATTAACGTAGATAAGAAGTAACAACAAAAGAAGAGGATTACCAAAATATTAAGAGCGGAAACCATTATATGCTATACATGTCATGCCTTAAAAAGCGGTTAATGATGTTGTTATTTTGCATAGAGCTGCCAAACAATGGGCCATTACTCATCAAAAGACAAAGGAAGTTTGTAGATTATTGCAATAGCTATTTAAAGTCATTTAGAAATCAAAATCAGCCTCATAGGTACCAAGATATTGTCATTTATTTATCTCATTAGTCATGGCCACCATTTTTAAAGAAGGTGGCCAAATGCCAAGATTAGAAAAATAAGTCCCAGGCAATTTTTTTTCCTTATCACCTCAGTTATGAATTTCAAAAAATAAAAAGGTCCCTCACAAAAAATGCATGAGATTTATATATATATCTCTATCTATCTATCACTGGGCTACAAAAGGACTTGGGTATCTAAAACAGGACTTAGATAGACTTTAGACACCTCATTCTATATGTATAATCCAAGAAACCCAGCTCAGGGGATAAACAGCACTGGAAGGACTTAAAACGTTAAATCAGGGATGAGCAAAATATGGCCTCCAGGCTGGATCCAGCCCATCAAGTGATTTTGTCCAGTCCACAGGGGTCCCTTGGCAGTTGGGCATGAAAGTGCCACCTGACATGGAGTACAGCCTGCTCTATCCCTGTTCAGAGTTCCCAGGCATTCTAGGAACTGTAGTCCATGGGGCTAGGTGGGGTGCAGCAGTTAGGGGCAGAGGGCGCACAGTCACCAAACTCTGCTTCCTAGCAGCCCTTGTGGCAGTGGCCCCTTCTGGCTGCTGCTTCCAGTGTCTCTGCCACTGCTGCTGGACCCATCCTTGCTGCCCAGGCACCCTGACCTGTCCACCCCACATCCACTGCCATGGGTGCCAGAGAGAGCAGGTGGATGGGAGGGTTCTCAATGGACACCAGCCTGTTGCAGAGACATGCAGAGAGCACATTATGGCTCCCATGACCCCATCCCTTCTGCTTAGCCAAGCATGTCCTGCCTGAGGGGTTCTCGCGCAGTCTCCATGGAAACCTCACCCACCTGCCCATCTGCTCTGTCTGGGGCCCCCAGTGATAGATACAGAGTGAATGGGTTGGGAGCCAGATAGAAAATATTGGCATCTCCCTGGCCACCTTTATTTCCATTGTGGCAAGGTGGGAGTACATGGCTAGCCACAAGGCTAGTTTCCCACCTCCCTCTGGGCATGCCGCCCACCTATCTCACCTGCCACACCTTGTTGGTAATTAATTAGGTTGTTAATTAAGCTGGGAGGCTGTCCATGTACACCCCGATATTAGAGGCGCTATCCGCAGCTATGTTCCACCCCTATACCCTGGCCCAAGTCTTGCAGATGGCATGTCAGGCAGTTGGCTCAATTGTCCCCTTGGCCCATTGTCTATAGCCCCCAATCATGGGGACCTTTGGCTTCCATGAGCATTTGCTCTTCATAGGCAACCCTTGCGGTGGGCCCCTGGCCCTTTTGACCCTTCCGGCCCTATCCCCAGCATTAAGTAGTAGAGTTCCTTGGCTGGATTTCCTCCTCCTGTCTGTTCTTAGGGATCAGGGTCCCCCACTCAGGTGCTCCTGGAAGCATGCCTGGCTCTGCAAGGTCACTCCCCCAGCAGGCTCAGGTACCTCCAAAAGATTACGTGGCTTACCCTGCTGTGATGTAATATGGCTCACCCAAAGGTGAGAGCTGGGATTAAGGTTTCCCTACTCACCTTTCACAGGGGTGGTAACTGGCCTGGCATTTCCTGGGGGCTTCTGCACCACTGAGAGCCCCACCAAGTCACCAGGTCCTGGCAGGGTGGAGGTTTAGGTCATACCCAGGACCAGGAGCCTCCAAACCATGCTCTCCAACTCCTGCCCTTACCTCTAGGATGTTACAAGCAACCAGGCAATGTTACTCCTTGACCTGCCAGCAACAAACTGCCCTGTTTATATAGGCAGCCATGGATCTAAAATGGCTGCCACAATTAAGCACCTGCTGGCTGCTTGGCTCAGCCCTTAAAGTCACAGGCACCAACAGTGCCCTACCACCCCACTCCACCATGACAGGTGGTGTAAACAACCGTGACAGGGGAGCCATGGCCAGGTCATTTCCCCCCACTCCCCAGCCCTCAACAGCTCACTAAAACTCCTTAAGTGGTCCTCCAGGCCCAATAATTGCCCACTTCTGCACTACAGCCTGAAAGTTCTGTAAATATCTATGACTACCCCACTCTGAGTAGCAGAACATGCAGCTCCCTCCTTTGGGATCCAAAAATCAGCCTCTAATTCCTCTAATAGGGATGTTCTGAGTATGCATGACATACTGAGAAGATTGGGGCTCTCACCAAATTCAGTTGCAGCTGCTTTAATTTTAAAATGTGACTGAAGTTATGGTCATGGTACTACTCTCTGTGTGGACAGCAAAGGTATGCCAAATTTATCTGGTAGTCTAGTGTTTAGAGCATTCATCCAAGAGGTAGGACACCTAGGTTACAGTCCCTCCTCTCCCTGAAGGTACCCTGACTATGAGGCTATAAACTAGGCTGAAGGGAGAGACATTCTAACACCCTCCTGTTAAGATAATTGACTGGCAAAGAAGATCTTTTTTGGTAAGCTAATGGAGGGAAAGCACTCTGAGGGAAGCCAGAAGAAATGTTTCAAGGGCTCCCTCATGTCATCTTTGAAACATTTCAACATTAACCCAAAGTTCTGGAAAGATTTCACTTATGATTCTTCCACATGGTGAAGCCTCATCCCTACTGGGGTTACCACCTATGAGTGGAGAAGAACTGCTGAGGCAGAGCAGAAGCACAAATAGCATAAATCTCACAACAGTAGCACATCTGCTGTTGACCAAGCTACCCAAAATAGTATCTCTTGTTCAGTGTGCCATAGACAGTTCAAAGCACAAATTGCCCTGATCAGTCATTCACATGTTCACAGAAACTGAACCAACCAGTGAGATCATGGTCATCTTTGAATTCCAAGTGGGAACAACATATAAACTAACTCTCAGTCCAGAGTTAATCAAGATCCATTTTTTTGCAAGGTTAGAATGGCTAGTCATTAAATAGCCTCTCAGAGAGCTGAGCTCATATGTCCAACTCACTAAAAAATGCTTTTGTAGAAGTAGGCTTTCCCATGTTCTAAACAAAGCTCATCTGGAATTTTCCAGTCATATGGATATTTGGTCATAAAATACCACCTTTTCATACCTTAAATTGTTAATGAGAAAATTATTGAATGTCCCAATTTAAAAAAAAATCAAATTTCAATAAATATTTCCCTAATTTTAAAAAAAGTTTCTGACTTTCCATGGGAAAAGGTAGACATGAACACATCACAGCTCAGAATTATGAAAATGAAATATTTTGTTTGCTCCCATTTTTGTTATGGTTTGTAAAAAAACATACATGCTTCTAAATTTTCATCACCATTACGAACAGGAAAAACTTCAAAATCCCACAGACTTTGACAGCAGGGAAAAATTGACTCCTGCTCAATTCTAGTTCCAAAAATGCCCTTCTAAAAATGCTGTACCTTGGGCAGACCAGAGTTCCTAAAAGAAAATGAGAGGAGTTTCTCTTCTTTCCACCTTGGAACTTGGCATATCTACATGAAGTCTAAACTATGTGCAGCTGCTGGATACTGTAGATATCAAACTGAAGCAACTTACTGTTGTTTTCCCCATCACTCTTCCCTTTAGCACCTTCCCCCACCCCCTTCCAACCTTTTTTATTATCGCAACATATTACTCTACTTATGGAGAAAGGACCTGGCCATTTGTGAATGTTCCTAATCCCCTCCTCAGAACCTGTCAAGATCTGCCACCCTGGATAACTAGTATATACTCCTGTCACTCCTACCAACAGATAGGAAAAGAGCCAGGACTTGTGTAGTTCCACTTTGGACAAAACAAATACATGACAGGCCTTCCTTGTCAACTCATATTCTGGGCCATAATATTACTTTAACATTATCAAAATATATTACTTTAAACTGTCTTTCTACCACAGCACTGATTGATTACTGTAGTAGTACTCTTATAACTGCTCAGTTACTACTATTTAGTGTTGGCCTCAGCTTGTTGACATAAAGGAAAGTCATTCTAAACTGTGTTTGGAACCAATTGCGATTTAGTGAATGTCATACTTCCCTGAAAAAGAAACATTCAATATATACAGTTCAGTGCTATCATTCTGAAGGTGCAAAAGGTTCATGAGTCTTAAATTACCTTCCTTCAAAGGACTTACAAACACACATGTTCACACCTTAGGTTATGTAACCACCATTTTGGATTAATATCTTGAAGAAGTCAAGGCTCCTCCACTTATGAATCTCTGCGTAAGCTTTAATATGCTCTGAATATACCAGATGAAATATTGCTCCACTGAAGTCAATGAAGGTTTTGCCTTTGACTGTAATGGAACCAAAATTTTATTTTCTATAATTATTGGGCACTGTTTTATAAATGTGTCAGAAATCCCTTTAACATCCATGAGGTAATATTGTATGCTGTGAAATCTGGTACCGGGCAACACTCTCTATTCAAGTTTTAAATAATGTTCCCTGCTGTCTAGCAATGAAGAAAGGAACAAGAAATACTGGAACAGAAGCAAAAAGCACTGCTCTGGTGAGTGAAGATATCCACTCAAATTGACCATTCAGATTATCTGCATTTCTGCCATTATTTGGTTGACAGGACCAATATATGTCTCTGTATAGCACTCATCTGTCTCATTCTCAAAGTCAATTCTTGTGATTCCATTTCACTCAGACTCCTGCTGTAAAGTTGACATTTAACTTTAATTAAATCTCTTGGATATAAGTTGGAATGAAAAGTTACATTTATCAATTTAATTTTGGAACATTTTTGAATATACAATATTGCCCTTCCATTCTATTGAATTTCATTTCCCAAGGATCTAGATTCATTTATTTTTCTAAGACTGCTTAAACTTCCATGGTCTACAGGTCTTTTCAAAAAGAGATTACATTTCATAAGCAGCAAATGCTCCTCATTCAAGTTTTAAAATATATTGAAACCCTTCTAAATAGAATGGCCTGTTATCTGCAGTATCCATTTCCTTGTTGACCTCCCCTGGTAACCAGTTAGCTACCCAACAATCCATATTTTGTTTAACATTTTTTCAAAAAAAAATGTTGTTCATGTTAAAGTACGCATGCAAGTCCTAATGTTACATCTCATGCTGATCTCTGCTAACAAAAGTTGATTTGTTGAAAAATGGCACTGGTAGTAGAAAGTGAAGAATGAGGCACAAAAGTGTTAAAATGTTACTGGAACAATTTGAATAATATAGTTATACAACAGCTTCATCAATACATAGCACTCTGAACATATGTTAACAGGTCATTCTCCAAGTAGGAGAAGGAAGAAAAAGCAAACGTACCCATTGACCTTTAAATGTGATTTTCAGCTTTGTGTTCATGACCATCATGAGGCAACAGTAAAGTCCTATTCTGAAAGACACTACTTAAATATCATATGGATTTTCTAGTGGCCCTTTGTACAGGGATGAATATTTTCTAATGAAAGAATCTATAAAGAACTGCCAATAGTAAATTATTAAAGCTCACAGGTACTATCAAAAAAAATTGAACTGACCATCTAGAGGAAGTGTCTGCATTAGAAATCCGGTTATGACTAAACTGTCACCAAATTCTGCTCTCAGTTATGCCGGTGTTTGTGTGTAGAAACTCCTAAAAGCAATAAAAAGAATTATGGATCAACACTGGTTCAACTGACAGCATAGCCTAGCCTTAGTCTCGGTCTGAATGTGGAAACAAAACAATAGTGTGCTTGTACACGTGACAGGGGTTTAGTCCTTCAGGGTTGCATTCTGTGCCCCCTAAATTGAAATATTGAGTTTTGTTTTTCTGTCACTGTGTACACATCATTGCTCTTAAATCTCATAAAATGATCAGTGCACTGTTCACAGTAAATTACTCCAGGGGAGCCTCATAACAATCTATCACACTGACTTCTTCATATTAAATTAGAGCAGCGGCGCCTATAGCTCACATGTATGTGCAGATGACCCAAAGTGGTGTGATTTCATTACTTTAAATAATTTAAGTGGCATTTCATTAATTTAATTTGCATTATTTTTACACATATTTTATACATTTTTTAATTTTTTAAAAAATCCATCAATATTTTTTAATTTTTTATTCTTATTTTATTTTTATTCTTTTCATTCCTGTCTTTATTTCCATTCTTCTTTTATTTCTTATTTTCCTATCTCTATGTCAACAACTAAAATGTATTTTATATGTAAATCTCCTTTTTTTTATTTCACTCAAACAACCAACCCTACAAACAGGGTTCCAAAATTCTTCTATTTCTTATAATATACACACAAATCCGCACCCCGTGAATTTCTTATATATATCTTCTGACACATATTGGAATGTTGTGGTGCACTAATTGGAATTCCATTAATGCACTCCCTCAATTATCTCACAGGGGATCCCAATCCCAGAAGATGCCTGGAACACCCCCTTCTGCACCCACATTCCTGCATTTACATTCCTGCACTGTTGAGGATCGATTTATTTATTCTGACCAAGCTGTATTGCCTGCAATGATCATCACTTTAGGGATCCTCCCTAGCATATAGAGAAGCAAGCTTGAGCAAGAGCTTCCCCAGCCTTGAACCAGGATTTAGTTGTGAGCATGTTTGAACACAGCTGCTGGAGAGGAGCTTTTTCCCTAATGGGAAACCAGATGCCTGTGCCTTCTGTTCCCAGCTGCCTGCCACAGGTGAAGAGGGTTAAAAATGCTTGTAAACAAGTAGAAGCTGGATCTGTGGTGCCACTGGAGCCATGTGACTCCAGGTGGGGATCGAGGAGAGTGGACAGTGCAGGGCAGCTGCTATGATGATGACTTTCACCTCAAGACCAAGAAGAGGGCTGAAGGCCTGGGACTCCGGCTGCCCCTATGGCCCAGCTGGGGCAAGGTGGCAGCTGACATAGGGACTTGGTAGCTGGCTAGTGTTGGGGAGGTAACAGCAGGCTCAGAGCAGTCCCTGGTTAGGGGATGGGTGGTCTGAGCCAAGACAGTCCCTGTGTGCATTCACAGTGATCCAATACCTCCATTAGCAGCTGGAGGTATCTGTAATGGGCCACATCACACAGTGGGGTGCCATGCCACTGTGCTTTGGTGACATCCCTGGAGAAAGCAGGTCACAGCAACTTTGTGTTGTGCCAGCACAGTAGTTTCAGCCTGTTGTACCCCCAGTCACCCATTCTCTTTGCAACATCAAGATAGATATGTCAGTTACCATGTGGGCTTCAAATGAACTGTGCATGACCTCAGGGTCCCCCAGCACCCACACTAGGCTCTTTGTTTTGGCGAAAGTCCAATTGGACCTAAACCTATGCACCCTGGTCCACTGTGTTCTCCCCCAAATGTCAGACATGTCAGATCAATATGGGGTACTGCAGGGAGCTCTGAGCTCAATTTATAGGTCTTGAGGTGAGCTGGCCACAAGAAGTTCACACCCCTCCCACCCTGTTGTGTCTGGGCAAAATGTTGCTTATCCCCAAGCTAGATGGATCACAGCTTCAAACACCAGGAAATATAGAGCTTTATCCACTGTTCAGAAAAGAGAGCCTGCATATTGGGGGTGGTTAATTTAAAATTATGTAATAGAATAATATTGGGGGTTGGGCCAGCAATTACATCTGGGGATCTGTAACATTGCACAGCCTGAAGACTGCAGCTCCTGTAACACCTGGAAGCTAGGGTAGGAATTATGGGGATGGAGGAGGTTCCTCTTGGTGCTGGATAAGATCTGAAAGTGCACCTTGCTGGGGTTGGATGATTTGGTGGGACTGCCTGTGTCAGGACAGCCTCCAGGAAATGCCATACCTGTGCCTCCCCAGTGAAAGCTAAGGATGGGGCACCATAAAGCCTCAGCGTCCACTGCCTTGTGGGTCACCGTGTAGAGGTGAAATGCTTGGGGCCAAAGTCTACTGAGTGGAACCTGAGACTTGGGAAGCAAAAGGCCCAAAGTGTGAATATGTGGTCCAGTAAGGGTGCAGAGTGAGTGTGTGGCCCAGTAAGGGGACGGAGTGGGAGTATGGCCCAAAGATGGGTCAGAGTGGTCCAGTGAGGGGCCAGGGTGCCAAGGTCTACCAAGAGGGACCTGAGGTCTCCATGGGCCAGAGGCCAACTGCAGCCCAGTAAGGGGCCAAGGGAGTAGTAAGAGGAATTGAATGCCCTCTGTGAGGCATTGGACATGGTGTAGGGGTGGTTCGGAGTTGTGTGATTAGCCCAGTACACCAGAGCCACAAAGGGGACAGCCTCCCTCATTTTACATCAATTCATTCTATGTCAAAGGTTTGGCAGGTGAAGCAGGGGAGGCTGCCCAAGAATTGAGAGGAGAGAGGCATCAATCTCTTCAGGTGCTCAGGGACCACACCACCCCCTTCTCCCTCTCCCCCCCGCCCTGTACAGTCCAACTCCTGGAACTGTAGGTTAGCTTTGGAGGCAGGGAGCCTGCACACTGAAAAATGATGCCTGCAGGCTAGTATCTGCCATCCTGAGACCAAGTGCCTGCTTATTGCTTTTAATTACAAATAAAAACTTTGGACACCCACCACACCAAATGAAATAGGAGACAACAACAACATATTGGTGTCTTTGAATTCTTTATTTAATAAATAAAATAATAGTAACGGGTCAGCGGAAAATTGATTCATGTCAGGCTCTGCAGCTACCCCTGGTGTCTTAAAACATTAATTACATGAAAATACCTGCAAATTATAGCAACACATGGTGGACAAGGGGGCTCAGTACACAAAAACTGTAGTGGCACCTGAGCCCCTTTGCCCATAATTACACATTATTTAGTGACTTGCCATGTGCACGTGACAGATTAATGTCTGCACCATTTCAAGTTGCGTCATTGCAAACTAAATTACAGCAGGATGGGGATTAGTTTGTGATGATGCAAACTAATTTAAATTGCCAAAAACTTGCGTATTTGTGAAGTGTGACACCATTAAGCTACACAAAGGGAAATTTTCATCACGTGTACATCATCTGGCCATCATGTGTGCAAGCGCCTGTCACAGCGCGGGGACCTAGGAGCGGTCGTGATCTCCCCAGCGCCCCCTACCGTGCCAAGTAGGTGATTCAGCACCCTCTTTCTCGCCCACCACATCTTTGATGTTATCTAAATTTTATAAACGAGGCTGCCTTTTGTCCCCTTGGACACAGTGCTATGTTAATCCTGTCCCCTGTTCTATATGGAGTGACGGGTGCACCCCAGCCTTATGAGCTACGCGTGCCTCCAACCTCCCCTGTAGCACGCCCCAACCCTCACTGATGTACCAGACGTTGTCTGGTCAGTTTCCTTCCTGTGCCCTAACTGGCACTCCTGGGCTTGTCACTCAACTGGCGCCCTGACTGGCACCCTGGGCTTGTCGCGCAAATGGTGCCCCTCTGCTTTCTGTGCCCCGACTGGCACCCTGGGCTTGTCACGCAACCAGCGCCCTGACTGGTGCCCCTAGGCTTGTCACGCAACCGGCGCCCCTCTGCTTTCTGTGTCCCAACTGGCGCCCTGGGCTTGTCACGCCACTGGCGCCCTGACTGGCACCCCGGGCTTGTCACGCAACCAGCGCCCCTCTGCTTTCTGCGCCCTGGACTTGTCATGCAATCGGTGCCCTGACTGGCGCCCCTAGGCTTGTCAAGCAACCGGTGCCCCTCTGCTTTCTGCGCCCTAACTGGTGCCCTGGGCTTGTCACACAACTGGCGCCCTGACTGGCGCCCCAGGCTTGTCACGCAACCGGCGCCCCTACTTGTTAGCCCTCTCGGGCCTGCTCAATATGTCTGCCCCTCTTAGGCCCGCTCAATATGCTTGCCCTTCCTGGGGCTTCTCTCTGAATGCGCCCCCTCCTGGGGCTTCTCACCCAATAGGGCTCAGGCGGCCATAGCCTTACCTGGCCCCCCTATTACTCACCCTCAGGTCTCGTCACCTGCACTTCTCACGGTTGGGGCTCAGGTGGCCATAGCCGTGCCTGGCCCCCTGACCCACTGTCTAGGGTCTTACGCCCTGCTCGGGCTTCTCCCAATAGGGCTCAGGCGGCCGTAGCCTTACCTGGCCCCCTATTCTGTATATGTGTGCCATCGCTGGCACCTGAATATCATACTACGCCCTGCTCGGGCTTCTCCCCAATAGGGCTCAGGCGGCCATAGCCTTACTGGCCCCCTATTCCATATGAACGTGTCCTCTCCGGCACCTGACTATCGTGCCCTCACTGACATCAGGAACACCCCACCCCATTGGGGTGCTCCTATGAGGCCTCCTACCACCCCTTATAGCCTCACCTGGTCCTCCAGTATAACCATAACTAAACAGAACCATAAGCCAATTGGCTGTAACACAATAATAAGTCCCCTGACTATAACATACAAATTAGGCCCACCTGGCTTTCCTGCCAAACCTTCCAGTCAGGGTTCTCTCACCCCATACCATGGTGCAGCCACTCGGTTGCTCGGGCTGCTCTGCTCGACTCTGCTGCAGGGCTCTGACTCCTCAGGCTGCCAGAAGGGAACTGCCAGCCAGGCTTCAGCCTGGGCTGTTTACAAAGGCCAAGCTCGGGCCCCTTCTGGTCAACTGACCCGCTGCGGTTGTCGGGGTGACCAACACCTGTTCTCTCATCATAGGAACAGGGCACCAGAGTGCCCCTGTGACAGCGCCTATATTGTCTAAGATGATGACCATTCAACTTCAGCTGAAACCTCAATGTCTTAAATGCTTCTTCTGGTGTACTTGTGTGCATGCAGAGTTTTTCCTGCACTCAGTTAATTGATACAGATTCTGCACTATGTCGCTGGCAAGTATTTTACCTATTTTGTTTTTTTAAAGGATTCCTTCTACCCCCTTAAGGATAAAGGCCTTTTTTGATAAATCTTTCTACTCTCTACGTTTAGGTTAGAAAAACACAAATTCTTGTTTCTACCAGATAATCTGGGCTCTTAGGTAGGTTGACCATATGTTCTGGCTTAGCCAGGGTAGTCCTAGATTTCATAGGCCAGTCCCAACCAGTTGGTAAAAATTAAAACAGAAATCCTGGAATCACAGGGGACTGGTATAACCTGCCCGCTTGCCTCTACCTCTACCTCCAGCAGTGCAACTGACTTGGAGGGAGGAGGAAGGGGTGGGGGAAAATGGGGTTGCAGGGGAGCACTGATCTGGATTTTCTTAAAAATAATATGGTCACCCTGTTGTTAGGTTTATGGAACGTGTCTCTCTTGCTTAAAACTGCCATTACCATGGTCATTTGTCTGTGAGCTCTCCATCCATAAGATCCCTCAAGGGAACTCTGCAAAAACACTCAATACTGCAAGGTGTTTTTTCTTAATTTTTGCCCTGATTTGTACTAGAAATGATGAGCAGCCCTACCCAAAAATCTGTTTCTTTTCATTCTATTGGTATCCTCTGATCTTCATATGATTCCCCACCATTGCAATAGCCTCTTCTAAACTCCAGTTGGGGGGTGAGAGTCCTTTATTTCTTTTTTTTTAAAGCCTCTATTCTATATTTGTATATGCATCACTCTCTTCAAATTGCTTAATCTAACTCTCCAGCCAATTCACTTGCATAGCAAGATGTTCTCATTGCTCTTAAAATACCTTACATGAAACTGTACTTATGTTGGGAGGAGAATTAAGAACACCTGTATCTCATTCCATTATCCTTGTGCTGTTGCTGCCTGGGGGTCTGTAGGATTCATTTTTTCATACTTTTAGGCATAGTTGCAATATTTGGAAGTTGTCCTACTTAAAATACTATAGAGATCAATAATTAGAGGCATCACCCATCTATAAATTACCTATTGTCACATGCATGTCTCTACATGAATTGCAGAATTATGTATCTGGCTATCCATGGAATCAGGTTTTGCCCTGAAAATCTTGTATAAGTAGCATAAAGTTATACTTTAAATTCAGCTAATTAACAGATCTTAATCATAACCCAAAACACCTACTCACAATCATACTAAATAAGAAAAAAAGATTACTCATTACATTTTCCTCCTCAAATAAAACGATCCACTATTTAAACTGAATAGGACTATTTGATTTGCTTAAGATTGAAGTAAAGTACAAAAAATAGAGTACATTGTCAAAGCAATCTATTAAAAGTTACAGTGCACAAACATTATGTACACCTATTTTCAGGAGTCTACAATTTGGTATTCAGGGTCATATTTTCAAATGTAGATTCTGTAAAGTACATTTGTGCACATAAAATTCAGATAAAATGGCAACAAGAACATTGAAACATTGAATGCATCCCCTTAATTTTTTCTTTATGCATTAGCAAATAATTCTTATAATGTAAAAAGGCATCTCTTCTCCACATTAACTTTCCTTTAAAGTTCTGTAAGATATTTAAATGCATCCAGTACCAATCAGAAGGAATTTTGAAAAATCAGCTTTAAAATTAAAATCCCACGCTTTATACAACTTTAGAGAAAAAAGGATCCGATTCAGATATCAGTTAAGCCAGTTAATTCAGAATCTTGTAATCCCATGGATTTGATGAACTTCATAGGAGCTCATTGCTATAACTGAGACCTGAATCTAAGCCACAAAGTGAAATATTTGCAGTATATATAATATTAATTTCTTGGCAAAAATATGAAGTAGTTTTTAAAATTATACTCTGTTCTATGTTGTTGATTGGAAACCAGAATCAGTTAGTACAGACCATGCATTCCAAACACAGAGGTGGAATGAATCACTGCAGCTCAGCTGTCAGTAGCAGTGGCAGAGAAGTTCTGCATTATTTAAAATGTAGATAAATAGCCTGGGTGCAGACACATCCACCAGTAACAAAAGCATGAGTAGGCTGGTGTTGCACCCATATTCAGATCTGCTTGTCACAAAGCTGAGGCTGGTTTTGGATGCGGGAGTAATTTTCTAATGTTTGTCTCCTTTGATGACTGAGCCTTTTCTGTTGCTTTGTATAAAGAATAAAATGTATGTACACACTCAGCCCACTTGCCCAACCCTCCCCCTCCCCCATAGGCTTTTTAAGGAAAAAAACAAAAACTTTAAGTCTGTGCAAGAATGCATACACACAGTGTTCAAGTGAGGATAATAAATGTAAATATAAATGTCAGCCACCCAGTGAGCTTGATCAGAAATAAAATTGAGTCCAACCATGTTGCAAACAACAAAAAAAGGAAACATAATCTTCTCTTTCCTTCCCTCTACTTGGTTCAAAGAATTGTAATTTAATATCAGTATATTTTAAAATATATTTTTAAAAAATAGACAGACAATATCCAGGAGATTAGCATTTTTCAGTGTTAAACACCATCAGGTTCTTGTCCGCCCATTTGCTGAGCCTATCTAGGTCAGCCTGGATCACCCAGGGCTTTCTCCACCCAGTCCTCAAACTGAAGCTGTTCAGGCCATCAAGCTTCTCTAGGCTGCATATTCCAGCAGAGGTCCTTCTCCCTTGGATGTTAGCGGGGAACTGCCTGCTTGGCCTCAGCCTAGGCTGGTTATATAGTCCAGGCCCTGCCCCCTTCCGATCAGCTGACCAAACTGCAGTTGCCCTGGCTACTAGCTCCTGTACCTTTTCCTAGTGCCCTGAGACACACCTCTCCGCTTAAGTTCATAACTCACTAGGAGCAGGGCATGGGAGTGTCCTGCAACAGGGTGCATAGCCATCATGGGCTGCCCGTGGCCATGGCTTACAAGGGCTGGGTCAGAACATTACCCCTTCTTCACAATATATGCTTAACAGCCAATGTACCTCTTTGTGCCTGTGGAGGGTCTGATCGGCACTCGAGGCTTCAATGCCTGAGGTCCCCTCTCTAACTGAGGTCACCTGCCATGACTTGATGATTTTAGGACTAGAGTGGGAGGTTCCTCAGGAGATGACATGTCCTTTTCCCTCAGGCTGGTTAGGTGCTACAGTGAGTGATGTGCGACTCCGCCTCCCCTAAAACCCATCTACTCACCAACTGAAATACCGCCACAGCATAGGTCTGCAGTAAGTGTGGCTGGGTACGTGATACCCCTTCCAGGCTTGGGACAACTTTCTTCTTTCCTTGGGTCAGTGTCTGGGGTGACTGGCGAGCCCTGGTCTGCTTATCATACTCTTGACAGGAAAATAATAATTGCCACCAGCCTTCCTCACCAGATTCCCCTGGGTCAAATGAGGTTGAACTCCCCCTGTGAAGACCCAGGCTTTGCTTGTAATAACTCCCCAATGTAAAAAAAAAAAACCCTGAAATTCAAAAATCCCTGTTGTCTCTCACTCACGCATCCGGTGTCCAGCGGTGGGTCCTCTCCAGTGGCGGGACCCAAGAATCACCCCCAGGGACTTGATTGTCAGCCCTCTGACAGGGAGCTGCCCCTCACTCTCCCTCGTTGCTGGCTATGCCAGCCCCTCTGGCATTATGCTGGCTTGCACAGGCTGCCTTGATGCCATGCCTGCCTGTGCAGGCTTCCTTCCCTGCATGCCTGCCTGTGCTGGCTTCCTCCACTGTGTCAGTGTGCCTGTCTGGCTATGCACCCAAAGTTTGCTGGTACCTCAGATGACTTTGTATGATGTCAGCAGAAGTTCATCCTCCTACACGCACGGACAACATGCTTTTGAAATGTGCAGGAGACACTGTGCGCCTCTTAACATTCCTGCTCTGGGCACCTGGAAGGGAGCTAATATTTCTCAGCCCAAGCTGGGCTGTGATCCCACTTTGCCTGGGGCTTGTTGGGGTGGAAAACCCCTTGTTTTCAGGAACTCCTGGGAGCCAAGTCACCCAGCGTGATGACAATAATATTGAATCACCAACCCCACAAAGTGCAGACTTTCTTTTCTGAACACTGGATAATGCTCTATATTTCCTGATATTTGAAGATGTGCTCTATCTAGCTCAGGGGTCAAAATGACCCATGCCAGGAAGAGAAAAGTGGGGTGGCAGTGCTGTTGCTTGTCTCCCCAGAGGCATAGGGACTGCATTCACATGAGCAGATGTGTGCATTTGCAACATTACAAATAGTAGTGGCAGTACAAATTTGTGCCACTACTTTGAGCTATAGTGCATGCCTCTACTCATGCAGTTTCAAGTGGCACATATTGTCCCACTGCTTCATGTGCTGCCCGGGGGGGCCAGGGGAGAGGGGCTAGGAGGGTTCTAGGAGGGCCGGTAGGCAGCCAGGGACTAGCCAGTAGGCAGCACCAATGCTGAGGTACCCTGTGCCCCAGCCAGCCAGGGAGCAGCATGTGGAAATGCGGGAGTAGGCAGCTCTGGGCTGGCTGTGTCCTGTCTCACTTGGATCCTCCATCTCAAGGCACACTGCACCCCAGCATCTGCTCTGCTGCAAATTACATGCATGGAACATTGTTTAACATGCAACATATGGGGTTTATGGTGCCACAGAAAGGTTTGCAGCGCCACAAACCACATCTGTCTGCACATCTGGATCCAGCCAGGGAGAGCGCTTACACCTGGCACACCCTATGGCCAATTGCCACTGAAACACCATAACTGTGGGCTGGTTCCAAGGGTTCTGAGGGCTGGGTATGTCTAGCCCACGTACTTTCTGTTGCCAACCCCTGAACTATCTCATCAGAAAATAAGTAAGACCAACTGCCTACTGAAAAACTTTACATATCTCCTTGTGGCGTACTGAAAGGCAAGCTTACTTTCAGCTCTACTTGGTAGGCTTTACTTGGTAGACTTCCCGCTGACAAGAGAGATGGTTTCCATTGAGGACAGAAGTAATGTGTAATTTGTGCAAAATAAATCAGGCCATGTTTTTGCTTAATGGCGATTAAGGGACAGGCTTTCAGAAATACTAAGCAATCACAGCTTCTTTTATAGGCAATATAAGCTACTGCTATTCAGCCTCTCTGCAACTCAGTCTCCAAGTAGAGCTACAGGGACTTTTTTTTTCTCAAGAAAGGTTTCTTGGATCCAAAAATGTATGAAGGAATGAGAGTGCATCTACCTAAGGATGACTGATAGCTTGGGATAGGGAATACCGGACAAAGGACACTCAAGGAAGTGCCCAACCACATTTTTAACTATTAGAGCTCTTTTAGTCTCTCTTGTTGAGCTGTTACATTTTTTATGCATAATAAAATATTCATTGAGCTAGAACAGAAAGTTTGGGGGACTGAGGATGGAGGAGAAGGAAACCATCAACCAGCTTTGTCAGAAGAAACCAAGGTTCAAGTTGCTGATCCAAAAGGTGACAGACTAATTATAAAATGCAGAACTGGTACACCAGGAGAGACTGAGAAAGACACACTCCAGAAGAATCAAAAATCCTTGCATGGAAGAGACCAATGAAATAGACTTGAATCTGTATCTCCCACATCCCATATGATTGCCCCAACCAAAACATTATTGGCTATTCTAAAGTAGAACTCTCTTTGATTTTATTGAATAATATTAAACATCTTTATTTCTTACTGCTGAGGAATGGTAATTTATTTTTGCAATCCTGAAAAGTTTCATAGGATGGGAAAACATTTTTTCCTTTCCACTTTAATCCCTAAATGTGGTGTAGGTATGTAGCCATGAGTTGGCAGTCAGAACAATATTGAAATATTGTTTGGATTTAACTATAAAAAGTTATCTTAAATTATCAGTTTATCACATTAGAAACAAGAGTACTGCAGTACCTGCAAATACTGTGGCCCTATCCTATGTTGACCTACCTCTGACAGACAGCTGAAAGGCCTGTTTCTTTTTTTAAACTTTGGCAACATTTGTATAGCTTGTCATGCCAATACAAGCTCTTTGAATTTGAAATATGAAATTTCTATTATGGAAGCATCCTCCTTTGAAGAATAAAATTATGGCTTCAAGTCCAATGTAGTATATTAGACAGAGGGAACACTTTAAAAAAGAAGTTATGTTTAAAGTTTTCTTTTAGAGGTTTCTTGCTTAATAAAATGGGGACGTCATCTATACTGAAAGACTCAGATTACCCCTTACATGGTCATAAGGCTTTTGTCACAATTTTTGAGGTTCAGTTTCAATATAAAACAATTGTGGTTGAACCAAGTGTTCAGGTTAATAAATGTAAAAAAAAATTAACGATCTAAATAACCAAGCCTATTACCAATAACAAGATGACATTGCTACTTTTCAAGAAAGATTAATTCAGTTAATTATCCATCACCGTGTGTTGCTTGTGCATTTGCATTTTGTTCTCCTGTCTGTTTATTGGGATTGTGTGGAGTTTATTTTTGCTAATACAAGTAATGCCTTATTACTTGCTTTCAATCAATACCTCGTCTGGTTTTACTTAAGATTCTGCATAAAGGCCACAAAGCACTGTTTTTTGTTTTTTGGGGTTTTTTGCTAATTTGCATCCAAGAGACTTGTTGCTAAAGGCCCTTATCTATGAATTACTCACTTCTAAAAATCAATATTTACAGGCTAGCCGAAGCATCCGAGCCAAGATCAATTAAATCTCACTGCAGAAACAAGCTGGCTGGAGGAGTGTGGTTATGATAAGGAGAGCTGGTAGTTAGCTTCTGTGCTTTTGCGCACCTTGACAGGTCATCATTTACCTATTTATACTCTTCGAGCTTCAAATTGCCTTTTGTATTAACCTTTAGGTAAGTGAATAACTAGCATTACCTAACAGGGTAAATCATCTCTATAACTAGCATATGATTGGCATGCACGTTCAGAATCTGTGAAGATGCCAATGTTTAATTTTTCTAACATGAGATGCAATTTGAATTAGATGTAAAAGAAGAATCTTTAACATTCTGCATGGTATGTTCTCTAAAAAACAAATGAATCAGCCATTACTGAGTTCAATTTCACTTGTTTTCTAGTCAAGATAATAAAATGAACTGACAGCAAGTCATAGGGAAAGAAGAAAGAATTACCTTTACCAGACAGACCTGGCTCAAAATATCTATTTTTTATGGGCTATCATATTTGCCTGAACAAATTTATCAAAAATGCAGACTGCAGGTGACAAGCTTTGAAGTATCTTCCATTTTTCCTGCTGCTGGCATTTCATGGCAAAATGGGGAAGGTAGAATGGAGAGAAACGAACAGGACTCCTTCCTTTATTATCCTGAGTTGAAATGTACTGAAGTGATGTTTAAAGAAAGTTGTATTTCCTCGTGGTGTCATTTTGCCTTCATAATTTTTTTTTCTATTTTTATAAGAGCCATTTTGCCACAGCAGCTACGTAAAGGGTGTGTATGAATGCAAAACCCCAAACAGCGGACCCTGGCACAGCTCCTTTTGAGAATGAGCTTGCCTCATTCTAGGCAGAACTAACCCTGCCTAGTATAAGACTGCTGGCAGGCTCACTACAGATACATTGGTAATTTGCGTACAGCCATTTAATTGCACACAAGTTTAATTGTATAGTACGTTCACTTTTATGACATTCCTGAAAAAAAAGCATTGTGGCTGAAGCTTTTCAATCCTTTGGCCATGCCTATGCTGTCAAATGATTACACAACCCAGAAGGGATTCAGTGTAGCTAATACTAAAGTGACTACATTGCATCTGTCTTGGGGTATACTAGGAGTATAGGCAGATGTGCCATGATTCAGTCCACATTCCTGAGGGCATTTGATGGTGTGAACTGGCTTCTGTGTTGTTCCATCTTTGCTCTACATTCAGTGTTCTCTTACTACATTCATATTATTACTGTATTTATTCATATCTAAGATGACTCTGGATTTAAGATAAGCCCCCAATTATTAGATTATAGACACAGAAAACTATAAATCAGTTTTAATTTTCCATGTCTAGAATTTAGTTATTGGAGGGTCATCTTAAATTCATACCTCCCACTGCTGCCACAGGGAAAGCAGAAGTTTGGGGCAGGCAACCTTCTCCACATCCCTTTCCCTGCTATCTGCCCCTGTGCCTGTCAGGCAGTAGCAGCAGCTCAGGCTTCAGCCTTCAGCCCCAGTCAGGTCAGAGCCAGAGACAAAACAGCTCCTTTGATGCTCCACATGCCCCTTCCCCATATTCTCCCTGCTCTGTATGTTCATTTCCCTTTGCCCCCTTTCCCCCTACAATTCCCGTGCCACCCTTTGTCCCATGTTCCTCCTCACACCACACGCCTCTTCCTTATGCTCTGACACACACTTCTTACCCGCCACATGAACCCCTCTGGCCCTCTCTGGAGCCACAGGACCCACAGCAGCTGCTTGCCTGGCTCATACTCAATTATAAGATGTAAGTCCAGCCACATTCCCGGTTCCTGCATGCCGAAGGTGGGGGAATATTGTCTCATATTAAAAGAAATATGAAACAGTTGGGAAATTTTATGCACAATCTATCTGAGCAGCCTTTGAAAGACTTGGGTGAATATAACTAATAAAACTTTCCCAAATACTTGCTCATTTCTCACTATGTCCATGTTCAAGCCATTTTTGTGTTGGATTTCTGCAACCAAAAAACTGAGTTGTACTTGTGAACGCTTCTATAGAGCCAAATTTGTATTTTCATTTGCCATTTTTAGTTATTTTGGTTGACGTGAAAAAAACCCTCAACATAAACTCTATGTTCAGTCAATAAATCATAGAGCAGCCTCATTACTCTAAAAATACAGTCCAGAAAGTAAGAGAGTTAACATTTCTCTATTACATTTCTTAACATGATATTGCCTGTGAAAGTTCATACTTCTCCAGCCCCTGGCAAATGTTAAGTTAGTTGCACAATTGGGAACTGAGGTATATAGTGTGACTTATGATTTCTGGGAACCAAGATAAAATTTGTCAGGTCTCAGCTATGACTGCTAGTGCATAGGGAGCATGGCATCAGGATCCCTGTATGCCCAGACTTTCAAGAAATGCCATAGGAAGTGGGTCCTTGGGTCACCAGTCCACAAAGCTATGCTTCCTGCCTTCCCCTTTCAACTTGCTGACACCTGGGCCCCTTCATGTGAGACTGCAAAACAAAGCTTAGCAATGAAAATCTGTGTTTACCAGTGGAGCTGGTGGCATATATTGTTAGCGTGAAACTCTTAAACAGACATGGCAATGATGTAAAATGTAGATTATAAAAGGACGCTTTCAAAACAAGTCATATTCAAAGATTGCTGTATCAGTGGTGAAAAGATTGCATATATTTGTATCGGTTTGATAGCAATTTTACACTTGATTAAGTGGGTCAAAAAAGCAATGTTTCTTGAAACAACTGAAGTCATCAAGGAAGAAGGGGATGGATAATTAAAGATAAATCTCTAATGTTGCAATAGCCTGGGGAAGTTTTGCCCACTAGAAAGATACTATAACCCGGGTTCAGAAAACCAAGGACTTTTAACTGGCTTAACTAGAAATAAGACCAGTTTTCTCTGGATCCAGGAATTGACATGAAACTACCTTATAATTTATGCAAGTTCCTGGCTGATTTTTGCATTTGTCATTGAGGTCCATGCTACCATAACCAGAGAGCTACCAGCACCTGAGCTAGCTAGTTTAAACTGCACCTTTAACTGCAGTGTAAAGATATCCATAAGGAAGACAGTCACTGAAAGGTCTGAAGCCCTTCAGATCTGTTGGGGTCTGCACTTGGAAGTTTAGTGAGTGCCTGGAAGGATAGACATGTGTATAAGCTTATTATTGTTTTAAGGTATGTTTTCTCTTCAACATTAATGTTTTGTATAAGGAATGAATTGTTTTATAAGGGTTGAGAGGTCACTTATTAACACTATCCCTTCCCTAAAGAACAGATGTGCAGATGCTGAACAAATATCAGACTTGCTGAGGTGGCCACAGGAACTGCAGAATTCTTGAGAACCCACCTGAGAAAAATTATGGTTAGAGGCTACAATTTGAGGTGCCTTTAGTTCATGAAGGAATAGCTCCAGACTTGTGACCCAAACAAATTCTAGCTTTCCTTCGTAGAGCTTCTAATTTGTTTTCAATAAGGAGGACAAAAATGAGAATAAAAAAATCAAATTACTACTAAGTTGAAAATTCAAAGTGTTGTCTCTCCCTACCTGGACTGAGCACTCTCTTAATGCTACATGACATTTACAGTATATACAAGAAAGGTGCTTGCTTAATGGCAAAACTAAGGCTCCAGACATGAAAATGCATTTAACCTGGAGCCCAACTGTGTAAGCTCTAGATTTCATCAAATGACACTTATCAGAATCATTAGTGAGTCAGATTTCCAGTGATTCTCTTGTACTAGTGCACGGCTCAAAATGTAAGATGGGAAAAAGCTGATAGAATAGTTCTATAAAGTTTCAGGTAAGACTATTACTAGGATTATAATATCAAAACCAAGGTTTACTAATACAACATTGTGTGAGTTCGTGCTGAATTATGTAAGGACTGAATTAAGCACAGGCTCAGACCTGGATGTTCAATGTAAAACTGTTATTGTTTCACAAAGTCATAAATTAAGGAGGTCTGTTGGTTCACGAGGTTCCCAAATCAAGCCCTTGCTTTCTAACCCGGAGGCTAGGTGCGGCTGCCTGATTCAGTAGTCTCAGAACTGGTCAACAGCTCATTTAAAAGGAGTCCCTTATCTTTTTTAGACAAAAGATACAAAACTGTCCCCACTCTAAGAGTGAGGCATTTAACATAACTTTACTATTACTTATATACGATAACACATATACATATGCATTTCTAATTCTTACTTCTATTGGTTACTTAATTAACTCATCTATATTATAATATCAGGTGATACGCTCTTTATTATAATTTTTATGCTTCTTATGCTAATTCTTAATTACCTTAAATATAACATTTTCCAGACTCTGCTTGACCTTAAATATATTATTTTCCAGACTCTGCTTGCATAATATGCGGTTATCTTTCATCATTGCGGTTTAGCCATGCAGTTTCCTGTTTTAACAATATAAGCTGCTTGCTTGCAATTTTTATCATTGTCAGCATTTCTATTCAAGGGTCAGATGGTGATCACCAGAATGTCAATCGCTGACTTCTCAACCTCCTTGAAGCATTCTGGGAGTTTTAGTGCATTGTTCTTGATACTAGGCCTTGCTTAGCATAAGCACTATCTCACAAACATTGTCAGACAGGGAGAAAAAAATAACACACAAACCAAGTCAGGCAAAGGATATATTGGATCATAAGAATCTATGAAGTAATTGATAATAAAAGCGGTCCAAAGTAAATGAATGTAGGTGCACTAGTCTTCAAAAGTAAAGCAAAAGATAAAACATCTATAAAAGGAAAGATGCCACATACAGATTGACAAACAAGAGTTGAATTACTACCTAAAGCCATTTCCTGGATGCGTGCATTGTTTCTTTTACATTTGCTGTAGGAAGCAAAAGAAGTGGGAGCTTGAGTAACTCTAAATTGAAGACAGCAGAGAGGGAGAGAAAATACATTTAATGGATAGCACGAGTTTTCCTTCTATGGTCATTATGAAAAGAAAATGACTTTGTGATTCTTTACCATTCTCGCATGAAAGAACCCCAAAGATTTACAGAATTCTCATCTGAAATGCTCAGAATTTTGTATGTCAACAGGATATAGAACTGAATGTTCCTGTTCTTGAGAAATGAATATTAAGGAAAAAAAAGAGAGACCTTGCACCTTACAGTGTCCATCCAAAAGGAATCTGAATGATTTTTTAAAAGTCTCAAGGATTGAAATAATGAGGATAAAATTAGATAATGATGTTGTTATTAAAGGAACAGATATTATACTTAGTCTATTTATGATGAAATGTTGGAGGATGGTATAACGCTTGTGTAAAGTCATCACACAGACAAAGACGACTAAACATAGGGTATACCCAAGGATTCTAAAAACTATAATCCATTGTGAATCATTCTGTGATGGCCAGCTATGAACAAAGCTACACAAAGAAAGTTTGATTACATATGACAAAAAAAGAAAAGCTAGAGACAACATATTGCAAGAGTTTAGGTACTCCACCCTAAGATTACTAAAGATGGGGCTGCTGAATAGTCTTGAAAAGGTCCAGCAAGCAGGGAAGGTATAAGGGTCAGAGAGGAAATAAAATGTGTTATTTTTGAACAAAGAAACAAACTGAAAAGGAGGCTAGAAGATAGAGCTTCTATGAAATAGGAAAAATAGGACCAGTGAGGTAGCAAGAAATTCAGTGTGGGAAATCTGCTAACACCCTACCTGAATAGAAGGAGTATATTCAGGAAATGAAGGGATATGTGGTGAGAAGAAGTCTGTGCATCCAGTTGGTGAAGACAATGCAAGCATGAGGACAGGAGTAGCCCTTCTGGACCTTTTCTTTGGGAAAGTATTGAAAGACTCTGGAGCTCCAGCTAATCCAGCAACAAAAGAGAGGTCAGGGAAAATGTTGGTCCCTTACTGAATGGGGGAAGCAACCTAGTGGCAGATGGTGAGGAAATACTGAAGTAATCAATGCCTTTTTAACCTCAGTCTTTACAGGCAAGGTCAGCTCCCAGACTACTAAACCAGGCAGCATAGTTTGGGGACAAGGTGAGCAGCCCTCAGTGATGAAAGAATAGGTTAGGGAGTATTTAGAAAAGCTGGACAAGTCCTTGGGGCCAGATGACATGCATCCGAAGGTGCTGAGGGAGTTAGCCAAATGTGATTGCAGAGCCTCTGGCCATTATCTTTGAGAACTCCTGGCTATAGGGGGAAGGGGGAGGGGGGGCAGATGATTGGAAAATGGCAAATATCGTGCCCATCTTTAAGAAGGAAAGAGAGAAGATCCAGGGAACTACAGACCACTCAGCCTCACCTCAGTCCCCAGAAAAATCATGGAGCAGGTCCTCAAATAATCCATTTCTAAGCACTTGAAGAAAAAGGTGATTAGGAACAGCCAGCATGGATTCACTGAGGGTGAACCCAGTTGCCTTCTGTGATGAGATAATTGGCTCTGTGGATGTGAGGAAAGCAGCAGACATAATATACCTTGACTTTAGCAAGGCTTCTAATACCATCTCCCACAGCATTCTTCCAAGCAAGTTGAGGAAGTAGAGGTTGGATTAAAGGACTGTAAAGTAAATAGAAAGCTGGCTGGATTGACAGGCTCAACAGGAAGCAATCTATGCTCAATGTCTAGCTGACAGCCAGTATCAAGAGGAGTCTTCCAGGGGATGGTCATGGGCCAGTTTTGTTCAATATCTTCATTACTGATCTGGAAGATGGGATGGATTGGACCCTCAGCAAATTCACAGATGGAGGTGTAATAGATACACTGGAGGGTAGGACTAGGATTCAGAGTGACCTAGACAAATTGGAGGATTGGGCCAAAGGAAATATTATGAGGTTCAAAAAGGAGAAGTGCAAAGTCCTGCACTTAGGATGGAAGAAACCCATGCACCACTACAACCTGGGGACTGACTGGCTAAAGCAGCTCTGAAGAAAAGGACCTGGGGGTTACAGCAGACAATAAGGTAGCTATGAGTCCACAATATGGCTTATTGTGAAGAGGTGAGAGATAACTCTTCTGAGCCTGCAGCAGGAGGAAACTTACTGACCCAGCCAAAGCCAACTATGTATTTCTGGCCTGCTGCCAGAGCTGGGAGGGAAGTGAGCTGGACACCAAATGAGAGCGGAGAACCAGGACTGCCAAGATGCCAGCAAAGAAGCTCCAGGCAGCAGGGAGCAGGGTAGTTACCCCTCAGGATCCCACGGGGACTCCAATAATTTAAATGCCACTGTGAAGTTCATAGCAGGGACGGCAAGGAGCACGACAACTCTACAGAGCCCTGGCAAGAAGATGTGCTGAAAGAAAGGGCAGTGGGGGGAGCTGGCAATGCTCCAAACAGGTTTTTTCATTTAGGTTCACTTTTACTTTTATTTACACTGCTGTGGAGCCTGGGAGTCTGGGACATGGCCCCAGAAAGAGGGGAATGGAAAGAGCCAATGCCAGCCCAGTGCCAGAGGCATGTTGGTTGGTAAATCAACTTCAACACTCGTAAGGAGCCAACTTGATGAGGGTGAGCGGACAGGCCTATCAGACCTGGGAAGTTGGCAGGTGCTGCTGAAGCTTTGATAACAGATGCCAAAGCGTCCAAGGTTGCAAAATGTCCAAGCTGTATGTGAAAGGGGCCTGGAAGGCCTACATATTTATTTTTAGGTTCCTTTTATTTGTCAGGGTCGGGCACCTAGGAATAACCCACAGCCCTAAGGACTGAATTACCTCATGGTTAGTGGCTGTGGTCTGTGGTTGCAATGACCCTAAGGGCTAAGACCTACCTGAGTTTTGTGTCATCGTTTTGTGTTGTCCTTCATTTCTCTTTCATGTACTAAGCCATGACTGACCAATCAGAGGGCCAGCTCAGTCACAGTCTCCATAAGCCTGGCTCAAGATGAATGGGGGTTCACAGGACCAAAGAATGGAAGATCACCCATTGAGAGCCAAGAGCACAATGTATGCTGTAACAACAGGGTGGCACTTGGGCAGTGTGTAGGGGATGTAGGAGCCCCAAGGAAGAGCAGGACCAAGCACATCTAGGACTACATGCAGCAAATTAAACCATTTCCCAACTAAAACAGAGTCAACACCAAAATGTGGAAGGCAAGAAACAGGTGACCTCCACTGTGTGCTAGAACTGGGTGAGTCCACGTCCCCACGGCCCAGTCTCACAGGGTGCAGGGCTGTTGGACCCTGCAGCCCTATCCTGCACTGCATCAACACTTGTGAGGAGACACTGAGGGAACTGGGTTTATTTAATCTGAGGAAGAGAAGACTGAGAAGGGATTTGATAGCAATCTTTAACTACCTGAAGGGTGGTTCCAAAGAGGGTAGAGTTAAGTTGTTCTTAGTGGTGACATGACAGAACAAGGAACCTTAGTCTCAAGTTGCAGGAAGGAAGTTTTAGGTTGGATATTAGGAAAAACCTTCTCATTAAAAGGATGTTGAAGCACTGAAACAAGCTACCTAGATAGATGACAGAATCGCTGTCCTTAGAGGTTTTTAAGGCCCAACTCTACAGAGCCCTGGCTGGAATGATCTAGTTAGGGATGGTCCTGTTTTGAGCAGGGGTTGGACTAGATGACCTCCTGAGATCCCTTCCAACCCTAATTTTCTATTATTCTATGATTTTTTTCTATGATCCCTATCTTGCCAATATCTTGCACCCTCAAACACTCCCTACCCACTACCACATGGCAAGTTTCATGCACGACAGAAATTTACATCTTACTTCTTGCGTGCTCTGCCTCTCAAATAATCTGTCCCCCTCACATCATGCTGTGGAATCAGTGAAAGGCCCTCTGAAGCCACAGAACAAAGTATCTAGAGTGCTCTTCTCAGAACTAGCAGGATTTTATTTATAGGTGCAATAATTTGCAAATAATTTATTCATCAATCAACAGGGAACTATCTAAAAACCCTATGTTACTTAAATCTATAGGTTTTCCTATTTGATATATCTAGATATTTGTTAGCACATTACATACAAACTAGCATAAGTAATCAGAAACCAGTTTAAACCTGTTACAGAACAAAAGTTCAGTGCACATAGACCGGTTTCAACATGGCCAAAATCAGTTTAAGACAGACCTGGATGGATGTAATATCAGGCTTAACTGATTTAGGTCAAACCAAAGTCTAAAGAACTTCTGTCCCAGATCCCTGCCCAACACAGGTTAGGCCTCAGTACCCCTGCATCTCAGGATGCATTGCAGCCCCCACTTACCACCCCCTCACAGATCAGACAGGCTAGCATCTGTTCCATCTTGTCTGCTCCAGTGAAGCTGGGGGATTGGAGGGGGAAGGGGCCATTCCCAGGCATCACAGAGCTGAGGCAGGCTCCCCCACTCCACCAGCAACAGGACAGGGATCATCAATGCAAGAAATGGAGCCCTCCCCTGGCTCCTGCTCCCCACCCTGGGGTCTGCATAGTGGGGGATGGAGGGAAGCCCCCAGAGATAGGGTCTTCCCCCCCAGCAGCATGGCTTTGCTGCCCCAGCCCCACCCTCTTACTATCCCCACCCCCTGCCTCACAGCTTCAGGAGTAGGCGGGAGCAAGGAATGCCCCCCCAGCTGGGATCTGCAGAGCAGTGGGGAGGAAAATCCTCTGAAGTGGGGGCTTTCTCCCTCCCCACCCCCAGTGTAGCTCCACCAGGCTGCAAATGCCTCGGTCCTGTCCCCTCACCATCCCCCTGACTGTCAGCCATTGGGGGAGGGGGAATAGACCCCCTGCTCTAGTCCCTCAGCCATGCCCTGCATAGTAGGTGGGGAGGAAAGCCCTGAAGTGGGGGTTCTTCCCCCCACAGTATGGCTCAATCAAACTGCGAATACCTCAGCCCCACCCCTTCAACCCTCTGCCTGGGAGCCTTCCGTGCCACTGTGCAGACCCCAGCTGGCAGGCCAGAGTAAAAGTCACCCACACCCCTGCATTTGACATGTGGGGGACTAGTAAGGAGGCAGGGCTGCAGCATCCATAGCCCAGCAGAAGCACATTGCAGGGGAGAAAGCCCCCACCTCAGGGCTTTCCTCCCCAACCCACTGAACAGACCCTGTCTGGGGTGCTGGAGCAGGGGTCCATCTCCCCACAACACCTTTCCCAAGGCTAACAGGTGGAGGGCTGGTAAGGGGACAGGGATGGAGCATTTGCAGCCCAGCAAAGCTATGAGATATTTGCAAGCACCCCTCCCTTTCCCCATCCAGCTCACTTTCTTGCCTTGGCCAATTGATGAGTGAACCTGCAATCTGTTCATTAAAGGTCCAATCTATGTAGCTTAGAGAAACCTGAGCAGATTGAATCAACTCTGCCTCAGGGTTTTTGACTGCCTGTACTTAGCCTAAGAGGCCTTTATGGCCAACTTATTCAATTATTTAACAGAGACAAAATCATTCACAATTTCAGAGAGTTGCTTCCTATTGTTTGCAACTCTTTTGGTGAATCTTGGCTGAGTTTGAATGACCTGTTCTGGGTTTCTATTACTGTGGAAAACTTATTAGATCTGACCCCCCCAGGTAGTACAACACAATGAGTTGCACTGGAATAAATCAAATACATTGCAGTGGACTTGAGTTACTTGAGTTTCTTCAATATTTCTTTGATAAAATTCTAAACATACAGGGACATTTGGGATGTGAGGAGGAAGTCCATGCAAGTGAATAAATAATCATGTGGAATCCCTTGGAACTTAAACTGACAGGTTTTGTACATCTCTCCTGCTGAGCTGCAGCTAATCATTTTCTATTAGAGAAAATTTTTTAAAAAGGAAACTTCTTTTGTGAAATATATATTTATGATCAGTGTAGACTTTGCCAAGAATAGATCTCTACTATTTATTTCCCATTTGGATAAACTGTGAGGCTTTTAAACTTTACCAGGTTGCCCTTTGTATTTCTGTACCACCCTGTGTTTTTAAATAAACAAACACAAGTTGAGCTGGGAGTTTAATCCCATCATCTGATCCCACAATCAGTGAGCACAACTACATGAGACACTTAATGAGCAGTAGACTGATAGACTGCGCATTACAGCATCATGGTAAAAAATGTGCTATTAGGCTAATGCACAATAGTATTAGCATACTGTGCATTAACTGTCACAAAAAAAGTGTGCAACTGTGCTAATGCACAGTAGGGCAACATACTGTGCATTTACTTTGTACTTCCTTTTTCAAGTACTAAATTTAAGGCACAGTAGGCAATGTGCATTAATGAACATGTAGATGTGCCCAGTGAGATGGGAAAGCAGTTATGATTTACAGTTCACAGGACTTATTGCAAAATGGGCAATCTTACTTTTGAATTCAAACTTAAGTTCTCTTCCGCTCACTCTTCACAGGCAACTCAGTGCATACTAATTTCCTTTAAATCTGCATGATCTTTTTGCCCTTCTTATAATAGAAGATGTAGCAATAACAAAACTTTTCTTTGCTTTTAAGTTTAAGGCAAACTAATAGTATGTAGCCAGCTGACCTACAGTTATTCTTTTCTACACCATTGTTTCCTAAAATATGACCTATGAACCAGCAGTGGTACAGAGAACAGACTAGCAATTATAGGCATTAGCTCTCCCTTTTGTTTTCAGATGCTAACTCACATTTTAAAAGGTTTATTTTTTAACTTGTAAGCAGTTGCTGCAATTATACAGGAATGTTATTTCATAAGGAGGTAGTTCATGTGACTGAGGGAAACACATCCAATGGTACTAAGTCAATCAAAATGTAAAATGTCATCTTCACTTTCCAAAAGTTAGGGACCCTTTCCAACACTTTTGTTCTGAATTGTGTATTCAGCCTACCCCCCAAAAGGAACACATTGTATAGCTCCATCTTAAAATAACACATTTTAATTAAAAGGAAGCCTCTACAAGATTTTTAAAGTTATTAGTACTTTCCAAAACATGCTGTCACTTAGCATCCAGTTAATTTAGCATAAACTTCTATGCTATTAAAAACACTTAAGTAACCTGCAGAGATTGTCTTAAACATAAATTAATTCACACCTTTGAATACTCACAACTATAGTCTTTTATAACAATGACACAGTGCCACATGTGAAGAGAGATAAGCAATTTCTATGAAAAAATTCTTTTTGCCCAAAATATAAAGCCTTTGACAATCTTCTTGCTCTTTTTCTATGTAATGAGGAACAGGTTTTTGCAGTTACTAACAAATAACTATTGATCATCTGAACATGTTTCCACTGCCAACAGGTGAAAAGTATCTTACAAATTTTTCTTACCAGTATCTGCATCTGTGGATATCTTAAGTAATACACTGTAAAATATTCTGCTGAGTATAACTTTTTTAATCAATGGTGCAGGCCACCTGTTGCTGGCAGTCATTTTGTCCTCTTGTACAATTCTGAACCTATGTGTTTGTGGGTTTTCTAGTTGTTATTACTTTTCCCATTTGGATCTTTTAGGTAGTAGGGTGCTGCAGTTCCTTAATAAGCTACTGAAAAATGTAGGTCTAAATTGGACACACACATGGGCACACATAAAAACAATCCACAGTCTGAGACAGTTTCAGAAATGTCTACACTGTCTGTTTCTCATACCCAGGAGGTCAGACTAAGAGATCCTGAAATTCTTATTTGGAAAGTAAGATGTCCCATCCCACAGCTCAAAAGTTGATATATATTGGTCCCAAACTATCTTAATTACCAGTTATTAAGATGGGACCAGTTGTCCCATCTTAGGAATCTGGGAAAGGAAAACAAAAAAATATGTATCTATAATAATACCCTACATGATCAACATAAGCATAAATATAAAAGGAAGAAGAATAGAAAAATCAAACATAGATGTAGAGCTAGATATTAATGGAAATTTTTGGTACTTTCCATTGCTCTCTCTTGTTTTCCTCTTCTAGATTTATTCTTTACAGTCATTTAAAAATGGGAGTTAGTAACTTTCCTAGGCATGCAAAAGACTCGCCCAGATGAGTACTACATTTAAAAAAATGCAAATTACAATCATAGTTTAACAATGTTGTTGCTGTTATATTAAGGTGATAAATGTTCATGTTTGTATTGGAATGTTCTTAAGCTCATGGTATTGCATACTTCTTAATGCAGTACAGTTATATGAAAGCTTTCCCTATTATTCTGCTAATCAGAACCATTTTGAATGATGTGCAAGGATAGCAGGCTAGTAAAGAATTCAAGTGCATATGAATATCTAAAAAATTAAACCTGTGTCTATTATAATTAAAGCAAAGGTTTGAAAATCAATTCAGTGGAGCACACAGCTACTAATTTATGAAATATTGAACTTTATGGCATTTAGTCTGAATCTATGCTCTACTGACTGACTAAATATATCCCTCTTCTGCTTAACAACCACTACTTTCTTGCTAATTTTGTGTCAGGGCCAACCACCTGACAGATCAGGGTTCTTTCTGGACAGATCAGAGTTATTATGTCCTTTACCTAAAAAACAACCTTCAGTCTAAATTTTATCTAAATACCTTCTGCATTTCTAAGCTCTGGTATATGTGTTTTTCTTAATTAAAAGAGTTCAGTCTATAGCAATATAATGTTGTTTACTCAGTTCCTCAAATAGCAGAGTTTTTGACAAGGCATTCATGTTATTCACATTAAGGCATATAATACCGGTCTTAAATTTGGACCTAGGCACAGCCAGGTTTGAATTCAGTGATCCCTTTTGGGTAGAAGTTCCCAGATACCTTTTCTGCTAATGTGTACTCCTTCCTAAACCCCTCAGGATATAAACCTTACTCTATCCAAGTGTTCCTATAAAACACAATTGACTTGAAAGACTTAGCCTCTGATGCAACATGGTTTTGAAGCAAATAGTGATTCCATAGTATCCACAAAATACATCCACTGTAAATTCACATCTGTAGATTTTTTAGAAGGTCTGCTTGGATCTTGGAGGTAGTTTCATTTATCATTAGGCAGAAAGAATCAGCTAGTGTGGCTGAACTGTTCCAGGGAGCAGATGATCAAATGAATGGAAAGGACTGTATTTACCTGACCAGTCAAATGAGGGAAAAAACGATTACCACCAACAGCCACACAACAGGACATTTGAGAATAAGTGTCTGGCCATCACTAGTATCGCTGCATGTAGTCCACTGATGCACATATAGGGGGGAAAATGTCATTAGCCCTTTTCTTGGCAATGGCTCTCTCTGTTTCTCATATTCAGCACTAACTAGCTCTCTATGATATCTGATGAACATAGTGGAATACGTACCCTGAACTCAGGTGATGTCCATACTAAAATCAGAGAAGTGCAATAGACTGAATTATTACCAGTGCCAATATTTTTTGTTATTTTATTTCCAGCAGATTCATAAACAACGCTTTGCATTTGTAAAGTTACTTCATATATAACTTGGAAACACTGATAAAAGATATAATAATGAACGCATCATCCTGTCACTTTCCAGTTTTATTGTTTTCCCGAGTTATGACTTCATGATACAAAGGTTTCTGCACACTGGGTCTTTTAGGAAATAAGTTCATGTGAAATACAATTATAATGATATTAAGGCATCTATGTTCAATATAAGTGTAAAACAAGACTTGAGATTGTTTATAGAAATTAACCAGAGCATTATTTCACCTTAACAGTCCAAGCTTTACAGTATTTTCTCACTGACAAAAAATGGAGGCATTGGGGCATTTTATAGAGTAACCATTTAGAGGCATGAGCTTTCCTAGGCTATAGCTCAGTTAATCAGCTATTATGAATGGACTTGCAGAGAGCAGGGGTAGTAAACAGAAAGGAATAAAGTATAGAGAAAATGGGAAATGTAACAGGACCCTACCTGAGACACTGACTCACCAGACAGCAGGTGGTTGGCATGGCCCCGGTGAAGAAGAAAAGCATGCATCCCTGCCAAGAGGAGCCACGTACCCACATGCTCCAAAGCGGTCCAGGTCCAGGTGGCCAGACTGTAATCTGGCTGGCCAGCAAATTGAAATGCCAATTGGCTTAGAGCCTGAGGGAAGAGGCCAAAAGGATGGGTTGGAAGAAAAGGACTCCAAAAGAAGATTCCAGAGCTGAGGATTGCCCTGCATCAGGACACAACCCATGCCACGGACCACATCTGACAACGCAGGTCAGACAGAGAAGGGAGTGGGTGGCATGGAGGAGCTGGGCAGAGAAGAGACACAGGGTGGTTGTGGTGGACAACTCCCTCCTGAGAGGGACAGAGGGAGCAATCTACTGCCCTGACCCCCTGGCCCATGAGGTCTGTTGCCTCCCAGGGGCCCATATCTGGGACATGCCAAAGAGGATTCCTAAACTCATCCAGCCCTCTGACTGCTACCCCATGCTTCTCATCCATTTGGGCACAAATGATGTTGCTCGGGGCAATTCTGGCCAGGTCATGAGTGACTACAGGGCTCTGGGGGCTGAGCTCAGATGGTTGGGGCACAGGTAGTTTTCTCCACAATCCTTCCAGTTGCAGATCATGGGCAAGGAGGGAGAGATATATTGAAGAAGTCAACAGAAGACTGTGGCATTGGGGCCATCGCAAAGGCTTCAGCTTCTTTGATCACAGTCCACACTTCAGAGAGAGGGGCAGTGGCTTGTTGGGAAGGAACAGTCTGCACCTCACTCTGATGAGAAAGAAGCTATTCTCAGACAGAATGGCTGACCTGGTTGACAGGGCTTTAAACTAAGATTGCCAGGGGACAGGTGGACAATCACTAGTACGATCCCTGAAAGTGACAACCACAGAATGAGTACATAAGGTAACACAAGGGAACTTACTCCTACCCCAGCCCAAAGACAGGACTCTTCTAACAGGACAGGGAAGCCCAGGGCTTCTGATGGCAGGCTTAACTGCGTGTACACAAATGCCAGGAGGATGGGGAACAAACAGGAGAAACTGGCCCTTCTGTTAAGCAAAAATGAATACAATTTCATATGGATAATGGAAACCTGGTGGGACTCCACCTCTGACTAAACTACAGGCATTGGTGGGTATACCTTGTACAGGAAGGATAGTGTTGTGAGGAAAGGTAGGAGTGTAGATCTCTGTGAAGGAGCAGTACATGTCCCTACAAGCAGAGATTTGCACCCAAGGAGGGCAACTTGAGACCCTCTGGGTTAGACTATGGGGAGAATGTGGTGATGCGGATATAACTGTAATAGTCTATTACAGACCTCCTAACCAGGAGAAAGAGCTTGACCATGAATTTGCTAGGGAACTGGCAGAGGCTGCACACTCTTGGTGTATGGTTATCATGAGAGACTTCAACCACCCTGACATCTCAAGGGAAGAGCATACAGCCAAATCTGATTGGTCACAAAGCTTCCTCACTTTCATTGATGAGCTCTATTTGACTCAAGAAGTCTACAGACCAACAAGAGGTAAGGCATTACGGGATCTGGTACTGACAAAAGGGGATCTGGTGAGTGACCTGAGGATTGAAGGGAAGACTGGTGACAGTGATCACGAGTTGATCTCTTTCTCTATCCATCGCAAAACTGGCAAATCTATCAGCAATGCAGAAATCCTCAACTTTAGGATTGCTGACTTTCACAAGTTCAGGAGGTTGGCTGTTGAGGGCCTAAGAGACCATGATCTGACAGGCAGGGGAGTCCATGATGAACGGTCACTCTTTAAGGATACAATCCTAAAAGCACAAGGGAAGTCTCCTCAATCCCATAGGAAAGGTAACAAAACGGTTGAGAAACCCCCTTGGCTCAATAGGGAGTTCATGGACCTCCTGAATCTGAAAAGAGAAGCATATAAGGGATGGAAGTCAAGAAATACCACTAAGGAAGATTATGCAGCATGGGCCCACACCTGTAGGGAGCAGACCAGAAAAGCTAAGTCTGAAACTGAACTCAAACTGGCTACAAGAATCAAGCATAATAAAAAGTCCTTCTTCAGATACGTGGGAATTTGGAAAAAACCAAGGGCAACGTTGGGCCCTTGTTGAACCAAATGGGACAGCTGACAACTGCCACCCAAGAAAAAAAGCTAATCCCCTCAGCAATTATTTTGTGTTGGTTTTCCATGAGCCCAAGGGGATCTCCCTGCCTGACCAGATGCAGGATTACCAGGGTAAGGGAGAACATATGCCTATAATTGGTTAAGATCTTGCGAGGGAACACCTTAAGAGGCTGGACATCCACAAGTCAGCTGGCGCAGATGGAATACTTTATGGAAATGAAACAGGTAAACCTTAAGCCATTGAATGTGTCAACTGCCCTATTTATCACCCTTGAACTCCCCAGCCCACCTCACCTCTCCCAGCAGTGTCTGCCTGAGTCCTACCTGGCTCTTGCTCTCATGTCCTAGGGTCCCCACCCTGGTTCCTTGTGTGCCATGTCTTGTTGTAAAACTTGATGTGAAGAGCTTGTCCTCAGAGCCTGGTGAGCCTAGGGTGCTGTCTCTCAGCCCTACTTGCCTTAAGGCAGGATCCAGCTGGCAGTGGACTCCATTTCCCAGCTGCCCCTGCCTGCATGTCTGGGCCTGGTCTCCAGGGTGCATGTCTGGGCCTGGTCTGCAGCTGTAGCTGTGATTTGATAGTGCAAGGTTGGGATTGCCACAGAGACCTGCCACAGCTGGGCTGACAGGGGTTACAGCAGGGCAGGGGGCTGCTCAAGAGCCACTGGCATCTTGCAGTGAGTGAAGCTTGGTCCAGGGCCAGGGAAGAGCCATGATCTGCTACCTGCATGTTCTGGGCAGGGGTGCACAAGCAGCAGATGACGGCTGTGCTCTGGCCCTGGACCAAAGTTCTCCCGCCACAAGATCCCAGAGGCTCCGGATCAGCCCTCTGCTCTGCCCTACCACATGGCCTGCCTGCGCGGCTGGGGCCCATCTCCTTAGCAACCCCAGCCTTCTGCTATCACAGTGCAGCTGTGGCTGGGGTCTCAGCCATGCAGATAGGGGCTGCTGGGAAATGGAGTCCAGGTGCTGGCCAGAGCCACCATTTTGCCCACTGCTGCCTTAAAGGCTAAATTTGTGGCTCCTTCAGCCCGTACAGCCATGTCCATGCCTCAGAGATGTTATTCTATATCCATCCTGTCCCTTGCAGAAGCCTCAGCACTCTTGGGCCTCCTTTACTCTGGTTGCAGATCTCCAGCCTTGACCCACTGATTTGGTAAGAGCTCTCTCTAGGTCCCAGCCCATTTAGTCCTCTGTGTCTATGACTTCCTAGCCCTTGTGCCTCTTTCTCTGGGCCTCTGGTCCCCCTGCCTTGGCCATGCTGCTTGCCTTTCAAGTCCTTAGCCCTCTGTCCCTTACCCCCCAAACCAGGCTGCTGTCCTCTCCAGCCTTTAGCTCTCTAGTCCTTGACTCTGGCTAGGCTTAGCCCTCCACTAGGCAATCCTTCCTGGCCTCCAGATCTCCCCCATGACTTCAATCTGATCATCCAGTCTAAACCCTAATTCACAACATAAAGCAAAGGAATCTTCTCATCTCTGGGTTATTACTTCACTACAGGGCCATCAGCTCCCTTTAGTTACTCTGGGTAGCTCTAGGGAACAACTCAGGTGCTTGCTAGTCCATCTTCTATAGGCATCTCCTTCAGGAGCAGCTCACCCTTCAGAATGCAGGACCTTACTGCCTGCTCTAGCTCAGGCCCCAGGTTTATATTCATAGAAACTACACCCCCTTTTTGGTCAAGCCTTCCCCACTCCTGCACAGAGTTTTCCCTGTCAATCAAGGGCCAGCCTGCTGTCCTAAAGCTGTGGCCCCACAAAGCCAACCAAGCCTCTTATCTCTTTAAAGGAGCAGGAGCCTCCTGGCTTCCCTTACTCTCAAGTAACAGGGTCTGAGTCCCACATTACACCTTGTATTATGCAAACTCACCCTCCCCCAGAGGCAGTTCTTTCAGTTAGCCTTATATTACTGACTTGCAACCCAGCCTTTCGAGCAGCAATGCTCTTTAAGTTTAATATATTAAATTAATTTGAAAATGAAAATAAAAATATGATTCACAAGAAGTATACAAAAAATCATGTTCCATTAACTCAACCAACCTTGGTAACTCCCATGTTTCTTACTCCCCCCACCCAATCTTTATGGGCTGATATCTTCTACTGTGTTAGACAACCAACTCCATAGTTAAGGTTACTCTGGGTGCATCTACACACAAAATTAATGCAATGCAATAAACTCCAATGTAAATTGAGTTTAATGCTCCTGGGTACCACGTTTACATGCGTGCCTGGGACAACAGCCTGCTGAGCCAGGTCAGATCAGATCCCATCTGGCTGAGGGTCTGGGGGACCAGCCTGCCAGCCTGGGGATACTCTGGTCTGGCTTAACATGCTGCAGAGGGGCTGGCTGGGGTACAAGGGTGCTCCAATGCAGCACTAGCTGGCAGGCAGCCCCTTCACTGAGCGCCTTGTGCTCCAGTGATCCCCATCATCATCTACACATGTTATTGAGCAACAAAGAATGTTACCACAGGATAGTACTTGTGTCTATGGCCTAGTTAATTAGTTTACTGAAACTTAATAGGGCCAGCCACATGTGTAAACACTGGGCATATCTGCAACAGGATGCTATGTTGCTGTTGTGATGAGTTACATTGATATGAAGCTCATTGCTATGGATGTAGTGTCACCAGGCACAAACCATGATGCCAATGCTACTGGGCAGTAGCTGCTAAAATAGCTATGTGGCATTGATACTGCACAGTAACGCTGGTTACTGCACAGTCATTTTGTACTTGCTTAAGTAACAAATGCTGCATGTATAGACATGCCCACTGAGACTTTACTGCAGAGCTAATTAGACAGCTCCACAGTAAACATCTTGTGTAGATGCACCTGACGGAGAGTTAAGGAAATCAGAGTTCTCTCTCTTTTATTCGCTAACAGCACTAGAAAAGGAATCAATGCAGTGGGACTGTTGTGTGGAAATACAATTCACACTGTTACTTCTCTGGGTGCTATCTCTGGTCATCTGGACATAAGGAAGAATTTCTTTACTGTCCGAGCCCTCAAGGTCTGGAATAGCCTGCCATTGGAGGTGGTTCAAGCACCTACACTGAACACCTTCAAGAGTAAATTGGATGCTTATCTTGCTGGGATCCTATGACCCCAGCTGACTTCCTGCCCTTTGGGCAGGGGGCTGGACTCGATGATCTCCCGAGGTCCCTTCCAGCCCTGATGTCTATGAAATCTATGAAATCCTCCAAGAGATTTGGATCATTTAACTGTTCTCAGTTACCTATTTTTAATTTTATTGTAAGTCTGAAGCTTCAGGAGTTTCAGATCTCCACTTCAAAACCATGCATTCAAAATATACCCTAGCAACTAAAAAAAAAACAACAAAATTCTTATTTTGGGAGAAATCTATGTTCTGTGAAGGAAGGAAATCAGTAGGAAAAGCTAGTAAAATAAAAGTAAAGTAAAAGTAAAACTCACACAACAAGCAGCCTTGTGAAAACATCTACACTGACCAGAAGTAGACCATGAGGACTACATAAAGGTTAGGCAGAAAGTTAGTTTTGCTAATAATGAGGAACATAGAGTCAGTGATGTAATCCTGACAGAAGCAAAGACACGGTGGAGTATACAAATTCTCAATATATTTAGTTTGTCACTGTAACAGGGCTAGAAATTACCCTTGTCATTTATGGCCATAGCAGTCTTTCCCCGTGGAGATCAGGGGAGGGATCACTCATTGAGCACAGCTGGGGGAATTCACACATCAGACAGGGTTTAGGAAAAACTGTGACCAGCAGCCATAAAAAGATAGCAGTGGGGGCTACTCACTGCCCCCTGGGGCATGAGGAGAGAAGAAGTGTCCAATCAGGAAAGAAGTAGCTCCAAAACTACCCCAAACACTGGAGAAAAGCCACTGAGGCGTGGATCCTGCTGGGTGAGGGTACAACCACAGCAGACCAGTCCTCCAAAGGCACCCCGAACGCTGGAGAAAAAAACATAGAAAAGTGTATCGTGCTGGGTGAAGGTACAACCAAGGCAGAGCCCAAAGTGGAGAGGTGAGATAGTGGACACTTACCTGGGCGGTCCATAGAAGAGGACTCACTCCAGGGACGAGGGATCCAATGCCACCTAGAAATGAAAAAATAAGGACTAAACTACAAGATCAGGAATTGCCATTGTGCTGGTAAGTGTTAAGTGCAGGTGCCAGATTCAGTCAGCCGAACACTGTACTGCACAGGGAGCACCTATTAAAATGAATTCACTTTTACCAGTTTGTCTGAGGGATTTCTGATAAAATCTTTCATTGGGGAATTTACTTTTCATTCTTTGATCACATCAAGGTGTAGCAGGCAAGCCCCAATGAAGAAAAAGTCATTAATCAACCCCAACCCAGTCACAGTCACTATTTAACTCAATCAGTACAAACCTATTTTATTCAACACAAACACAGATATAGAGCATACTGGAATATGACCAGTATTCACCAATCTAGAATTTCAATTTGCTTTTGGTTGGGTGCTCTCCCCCATGGCTTAAGCAGTATCTCTAACTGCAGGTGTGGTAATACTGTGTGAATCAGTTCTGTACACAAATGTGTTTCAAAAACCAAAAATCATTAATATTTGTGAGGCTTATGGACTCCATGGTGACAAATGCCATAGAAACACCCTCCAACAAGTAAGATGAAAGAGGCAGTAGGGGAAGGAGTGGGAGACCTTGAAAAATACCAGTGCAGTTGGAAGGTGTTCAGAAATAAGCAGCACAATGTCAGCAGTCATCTAGCAGCAATTGTAACTAACAGTTATTGCTCTCAGTCGCATTTGTAGATGCTGCTGCCAGTATGATAATGTACATGCAAAATGGCCAATAAATGATAGATCCTAATGCACAAGAAAAATTATATGGATAACAAAATAATAGTGCCAGCCCTACCTTGCTTGTTAAAAGAATAAATGGCCACATGCACGTAGTATTTGAAGCCTCCTTTTCAAGTTAATCATATTACCTTCAGTTACCTCTGTGCAATAAGGAATTCATGAAACACATAATTCTGCATTTGAAAAAACATATCCAGTTAAACCTATTTTCCAGTGAAAGTAGCAAGAGTTACACAAAATGTTCCAAGCAGTAATATTGATAATTGTTAGGGCACAGATATTTAATAAAAAATATATCTGAAAATATAGAGGTTTTAATAATTGGTTTAATGCTTAGATGTATCCCTCTTTCCACTCCTTAGCAAGAGATGACTTATTTTTCAAACACTGATAAATATCCATTAGGAAAAAAACTTATTATGTTTGTATGTGTGGCTTGAAAGAAAAATACCTCTAATTGGCATCCCATTGGTACTATTTTTTCCATAGAATAAGGAAAATTGAGTGGGGACAACCAGCTGAAAATCAATCCAACATGTTGTTGCTTTTCTTATTATGATTTTTGGCCTTCTCTCTCTTCATACATTTCCCAATATTTTATAAGTTCCCCGATTTACCAAATTATTTTTTCTTACATCTAGTTTGCTTGTGTAAAAGCATAAACAGATAAGAAACGCTGCCTCAAGAAACAAAAAAAATTACGAAGTAATGGTACTAGTCCTATTACCTGCATGTTAAAAAACAAAATGGACAAATTCATGTAATGGATTAAAGTGGAGTACTTTAAAATCATATTGGAGATAGATAATAATGTTAGCATTAACATTTTAATCAAAATACTTTATCTGGAGTTACCTAGACCCAAGTTTTTAAACATACATTTCTGCTTAAAAGGGTTATTGTTGAAGCATGCTGCTTAGCTTAATTTTTAGCATTACTTTAAAATAACTACTTAGCTCAGGGCTGGGATTTCAAAGAATGTTAAGGGAGTTAGGCAGTCAACTCCCATTGAACCTCAAAGGCTGGTAGGCTCATTTGAAATCCCGACACAAAATGATGGTAAACTATTTGTTGTGGAATCTTATCCTGTCTTAGATATTTCAGACTGTTTTCAATACACATTTTGTTTATTCACAACAAGCTTTACAGTTAGGTGACAAAATACTGCCTAACTAAGACTTCACTTTCAACTACCTTTGTCTTTCCTTTTTTAATTACAGCTTGCCATTTTTCTGAAGAGATCAAAGAGTTTATGAAATATTAGCATGACTAATAATGCACAGGTTATTTAAACAGGAATATAATATGCAAATTGTACCTAGTGATTCATAAACTGACAAGTCTACCATTTAACATAAAATGTGGGAAAGGATATTTTCTTCTATTTATATAAAAGTAGAAACTGTTAGAATTGTAATACTGGATAGTTGGTTAAGGAGATCAGAAGCTTACTAGGGAATTTCTAGACAGTGTAGTCCATATTCAGACAAAGGCTAGAAAAAGACCTCTTCATTTAAGTACAATCAGCTGTGCCATGGCATCTCATGGTACAGCTGACTGCACTCCAGAGATGTATATAGATATCCCTGGTTGCCACACCTAGACTTGGGAAAACTCCCACTTGCAGACACATCTCCCATGTTGGGGAGCGGGAGAATCTCCTGCAAGTGACACTTGAATGGGCTTTCCCACTTCCCCCTCATGTTTGTAGACTGACATGGGGAATCCTTCTGGCTGCAGGTCTGGCTGAACAAGAAAGCATTTTCCTCACTCAGTGGGCGTGTCTACACAGAATAATTCACTGTGCAGTGCAGTTAATTATCTAAAGATCCTTATCTCCCAGCCCAAGCCCCACAGTCAAGGGGCCGGGACTGGGGGATGCAGGCCCTGTGTCTGTGGGGCTTAGGCTAGGAGATAAGGATGTCCCAGTACCAGCCCAGTGACTGTGGAGCTGGCACTGGGAGAGACGGGCCTCCCAACCCCTAACCATGGGGCTCAGGCTGGGAGATAAGCATCTCCCAGTGCCAGCCCCATTGACCACGGAGACACTGCCTTAAGTCACATGAGTTATTCCACTGAGTTTATCAGGACATCTTGCTTGATAAAGGATTCATGTGAACTTGGACTGTTGACAAGTGAGGATTTTAATTAGTTACACTCATGGATGGGTGGATCTGGGATTTCAAAAAGGGAGTGCGGACAATGCCAGAGGAGTGGCTGTCGCCAGCCTTCTTCCCCACCACCCTCAGACAGATCATGCTATGACAGCATCTGCTGGGGACTCTTTGTGAGTCCCCAAAGCAGGTAAGACTCCCCTGCCCATGCACGCTGCTCTGGGAATCCTCTGCTCCACCAGGAGCTCGGTGACACTGCTCTTCCTCTCCCATTCCCTCCTCCCTCTTCCCAGCAGGGATTACCAGAAGTGGACAGGGGAGGGCCGCCTGCTCACTGCTCCCACTGTACTGAGCTGACCTGGGATGAGGGAAGACCTAGAGCTGCTCCTGCCCCACTCCAGCTGAGGCATGCAGTGAGTGGATGCACAAGGTTTCAGGCTGAGCCAGGGAAAGTGGCAATGGGCAGGTCTTTCCTTTCAGTGCCTGCTCCCTGCCTAGTTCCCCAAGCTGTCCCCCGCTGATTGGAACTGGGTGCTGGAAGAGGGGATTGCCTGATGATGCTGCCTTCTCTAGCCCAGCCCAGCACCTCACACAGCCAGTCCCCACAGCTGGAGCCTCTGGTCTAACCAGGGAAACATGGGGGAGGGCATAGGGAGCAAGGACCCAGAAACTGCCACTGCTCCTAAACCCAGCACCCCATGGGGCCACCTATGGTAGCCCCTGGCTGTAGTAGGGCACAAGCACCTGGGGCTTCCCCAACCTCCAGTTAGCTGGGGACAGCAGTCTCACCTGCTCCCTGCTTGGTCCTCTGGATAACATCCACACCCTAGACTCCACAGAGGGCTCAGGCATCTACAGGTGCAGAGAACTAGAGCCACCAGCAAGTGAGCTACACAACTGAAAAAGGATATGTGAGTGGTCTACTGCACCCCCCTAAATCTAGATCTGCACCCATCCTCTTTTTGAAGAAAGAGGCTTATTTGGAGTCAAATCCTACTCTCCTTACTTGTGTGAACACTACCACACTCACTGGGCTGGTCACCTGAGTAAAAATATTTGCCCTCTGATGTTTGACTAAATTCTGGGAGTAGGAGAGAAATGCCCCCTGGCTTAGCATCATTGTATAAATTAGCCCACTTCTGTCCCTCCTTATTGGCAAGCTACAGTTTGTTTTCTATCTGGTATTCTTTGATTGTAGGGCAAGCACTATGAGAATGCAATGAGTTTCTCAGTCCATGAAACAAGAAGCTAGATAGTTTGTTAATAATGAAACAGGCAGTTATTTCATAGGATGATATCTTTTCTTGGACCAACTGCATAGCTGGGAGAGAGTAAGGCAAACTTTTGAATGCAAAATATTGTTCTTCAAGACCTGAAGAAAAATGTCTTGTGCTATGAGGCAGTTGGTCCAAGAAAAGATACCACCCTAAGGCAATAGTTCTCAACCTTTTTAGTCTCAAGGAACCCCTTGTCATATTCGAGGCGCACCTCAATGACTTTTGTGAACTGAGTGGAACCCCTTCTGAAAAACAGATTTATTAAAGGGCTTACCTCCTTGCAGATGGGGAAAGTAGTGGGAATGGAGGAGCAAATAGGCAAGCAGAGACTGAATGTGCCTTTATCCACTTATCTCCTCACACCTCACTTATCTCTTCACACTTCCTGTGGCACCATTCAAAGGATTTTGTGCACCCCAGAGTGCACCATACCATGGTTGAGAATCACCATCCAAAGAAATCTACTTGCATAATTCCTGGATTGTTACAGCCATAGTCTCACTCTAACACTACCATTAATAATGAAGAAATGGTAGGGAAGTATGGCAGGTCTATGTGACACTGAAAATGTCAGTGGCTGGCTGTGGAACAGTTTGGCTTGGCAGATTTGTGTATATGAAGACTAATTAGGAAAACATAGAAGCAGCATGTCTACCCCCATTTTTCTTCTTGGTGCAGTAAAATATTAATTGTGCAAGTACAGTACAGACAATAGCCAAAATTTTACTTGTATTACCATATATCAGAAGTACAGTAATTCTATTTAAAACAAATGAGTTGTGCTTGTCCCCTGGGCCAACATCTACAGTAACTGCAGCAGGATAAATCCAGAATAATCCCAGTGATTTTATTGGATATATCAACATTTAACTTCCATTTATTATACTTTGGTTTTGCCTAGAATGATCTTGTTCCTACTACCATTGATGCTAAAGACAAAATTCCCATTGATTTGGTAGGAGCAGCTACCAAATTAGTAAAGGCCTTTTTACAGATACAATACACTTTTACTCAGTGGATTTCACTTCTTAGCTGGTGGCATCTTTTTCCTTTCAGAAAAAGAAAATCCCCCAATTATTTTTTATTATTGTATTGATCTCTTTGTCCACTTCAACAGCCCAATCTCTTCCTGTTGCATTTGTAAAAATGCAGCAAAATCACTGTTAGAGAGAGACAAGGAAAATTCCAAACATAAATAATGTTTAGTTAAATCTTTTTTTGAACATCAAAGTCATTTAGGTAGAATAGATAAAGCACTTTTTTAAAACCGAGAATATAAATGTCCCTTCTACAAATCTTTGTTTAAAATTATTCCAATACTTACTCTAATTAGTATTCCTACCTAGTCATGAAGTCAAAGTCAAAATCTACATTTAAATGAAGATATTCAAAAAGAGTAACACAGAGCATTCTGTTAGCATTAATTTAACTCAGTGAGTAGGTACAGACTTGCATTTCTTGTGTGTACATATTTTTCAGTACTCCATATGGATTCAGTAATGTTCATTTTTCATGTTACTGAGGAGGATTTTTCAGTGTGACTTAGAAGAGAGTGGTTTGATATTATATTCCTCTAGTATGAGTTTGCAGGTTTCACTAATGTTTAATATGCATGTAACTTAGCCTACATGATTCTTGCTCAGAAATAAAATACGAATTTCAAATACACATAGACCAGTACTGTGTAGGGTTAAAAAATTGCCAGTCCCTAGCCTGCAAACATGTTATTACTACAGAATTCAGAACAAACATATTGTTTACTTTCTCCAATTTTGTTTTCCTGTGTATTATAAATGAATTACTTCATAGCAATGCCTTTATATTCCCTAGAGTTTATTCCTCTTATGGCAAACATCCATTCTGTTATCCTACATCTGTCCCTTGGAATAAACAGCCTAGCTGTGAAGAATGCTGTCACTGTTTGCAAATGTAAAAATTGATTTAATTCTAAGGAACTGAGAGTTTATACTTAGAAGGGAGTGGAGTTCATCTATAACTACAAATTTGTATGCTTCTTTGGTGTTCTGAACAGCTCTGATTACAGCTGCAAGAAATTTCTCTGCTCTGAATTCAGCTATTTCACTGACTCTGAATCACAAAGACAGACTTTGATGTAACATGTAACTTCATTTTTGCTTTCCTAAAACCTCACTCTTAATTTGGGGGAGTAACCTGAAAACCATAAAAAACTATTGACGGAAAATAACAAGGTCTGGTGAGAGAAGAACAAATACATTGTTTAAAATCTTGAAGCGATATAAATCAGTGAGCTTTGCTACAGGAATTCTGTAATGTTTTCTCTTCAGTGGAGCTATTCTGGTTGACTTCAATGGCCATAGCAAATCACATCAGATGAGGACTGGATTTACAGCCCCCTATATTTGCTTGCCGTATATGGATCTCTCTCAGATACAGATTTAACATCCATATCTACAAAGCAGTACCTTATTCCTTGAGCAATCCTTTTGGTTTCTTTAGTCCACCGTGTTTGGTAATGGCAATACTTTTCAAAAGCCATATCTTCTAAAGTAGATAACTATCTGATGAAAAGAAAATTATTTGAGTTTTCAAGTCTGCTACAACAATTCATTGCATTATCCAACCCCCCCCCCAAAACAAAACAAAGCCTTAAAGGAAGTCTCATAAGCAACTCAAGCCTAAGTATAGACGATTTAGAAATAATATTGCCTAATAAAATAAAACCAATGTTGAGGTGCAAATAGGTAGGATAAGAATATGTTTAAATCTTTGGAGATCTGAAAGACCAGTTTGAAAATCCCTTAAATAAATAGTTCCCTTAGAACTTAAATGTAAAATAGTAAGCTGCACTGTAAAAATAAATAAATCAGGACTTCATTTCTGTCGTGCATGGTAAAAAAAAACACCTCGCTACCTCTTAAGTGTGAAGGAGTATTTGGTATAACAGTCTTTGTAGATCTGTCTTTGTTCTAACTCAGTATTTCTGCCTACTATCTGTGTATAACAACAACGTTAACAGCAAACAAGTAGTTTTTCAGTCCAGGTAATACAATGTTTGTCAGTAATCCCCAAAACTCCTTCCCCTGATCCATGAACCCCCCTCCCCTCCCACCAGCCTCCCAGTACCCCTCCCACTATGGTGGTGATTATTTGTTTACACAAGATGAAAGAGTCAATAAGTGAGTTTTTCAAATCTGCAAGCAGGGACATTTGTCATTTAAATAGGAAGTTCTGTGCCTGCAGCAGAACTCAGTTTGATCTGCTTAGGAAAAATCCATTTGGTTAAATATGCTGCTGAGGATGTTCATTGCCTCAGCAAAGGGAATAGATTAAGAACAGATATACTCCTTAGCTCATCTAAAAATATCAGAAAACATTATGACACATTTTCTATCAAAATAGAGTTTATAGGATATTTCACGGGAAAACATTACAGAATTCAGAATTAACATGCAGCAAACACATCCTTTAAAATGGAAACAGAATGGATATTTTTTGATGAGCATATTGTCTTCAATGCTATATTTAAATTTAAGAAAATGCGGTGCTGTTTATTGTGAAGCCAGTACTGAATCCCAAATTGCAAAAAACCAGCTGCAGACTTGATTAGCACAAAAATATTGTAGTGATGCATTGTAAATAAAGTAATGTGTTGGTTTAAACAGCACAATGGAAATGTAGGAAAAATAAAATAATTCAAATCTAGCTATTTCTCCACACTGTAACTTTCAATGTTATGGAGGTTGTTCACATAGTTAAGAGAGACCCTCTTGTGACAACCGGCCTTCCCTTTTATGTTAAGCACAGAGGTTTCCTGTATATTACGAAGAGAATTAGGCACTTCAGAATAGAATCCAAAATAGAAAAGATACTGAGTTGGGAGGCACGTGAAGCCAGCATACCCCTTGTGCAGATTCCTGACCTAACCAAAAAAAAATTGAGGACAAGGATGAGCCTTAAATACTACTCTTCAGGCATCTTACCCAGAGCTACAGGCAGATGTCTCCATACGGTCATGAAATACAGTCCTAAGCACTCTTGGAAAGGTAGAGGCCCTCTTTCAAAGAACACAGCAGCATTCACAGTTTTCTTTTAAAATACACACATAAAACATATCCAGCTTGTATATAGCTATAATGGCTATAACAGTTGCCAGAGAGAGATCTTAAAGGGAAGAATGATTCTGCAGTCTCTCATGGCATTCACTCCGGGTCATAAGATGAAAAAACAGGAGAAAGAGTGATAGAATCAGAAACTCCAGTTGAATGCCATAACCACTAGGTAGTAGAATCATGCTTCCTCTTACATATGTAAAACTTTTACGTATGTACTTATATTATTATGTACTTTTTCCCTCTTTTGTTTTCTGTTCCCAGTGACTCTTAAATTCTTTTATGCACAGAGGTCCAGCTTCAACAAGGAGAATGGAGAATATCCATAGCATTAGGCTAGTGGTTAAGGCACTCTTCTGGTGGTGGGAGATGTGGGTTTTATTCCTCTCAGGCAAAAGACAGGGGAAGGGAGCTAACAACTAGCTTATATACGAAAGGAGATTATATACTAATGCCCACTCCTACTCTAGGTGTGTTTAAAGAAAGCAGCAGTCATCACTGAATTTTGCAATAGTAATTTTGGTCTGTTTTAGGCACTCTCAGATTATAAATTCTATTTTAGGCCTATAAGACAGAGCCAAAGCAGTATGAAGGCACCTAGCTCTTACTTAGTCACTTGGAGTATGTAGAGGCATTACATTTAGATCAGCCTAACCAGAGTTAGGTCAATGTAAATACCCAGTCATGTAGGCTTTCAGAGGGTTTAATTTGGCCAAAAATATGACATGCCCAGTCTAAGTTAGTATACTTCAGAAGGTGCACTAGTAGAAATCAATGGTTAACCAGATCTAGGAAAAGGTTACCCGTCTCACAAGTCCGTACATGCTTTTTCAGTACAGCCACTCTCCAGTTGTGCTGATCCTACCCCCTGCCCCCAATCCCCATCAGACAACCTACAGACCTACTAGCTCTCTCAAACCTACCAGCCCCAACCTGGACCCACTAGCCCCCATGCCCCAATTCTTCCAGCCTCTTTCTCTACCCTAAGTTATTTACCTTGGGCTCCACTGGCAGCAGTAAATGGCACACATGTTGCTCCTGGCAGCAGTAGACTGCTATATGCACCACTCCCAATCTAGGTCTAGGCAGCTTGAAGCAAGCTACCTAGACCTAGACTGGGTACTATGAACACTTGTTCATGCGTGACAAATAAAGCCAAGGAGGTGATACTTCCCCTCTATGCGGTATTAGTCAGACCACAGTTGGAGTACTGCATCCAGTTTTGGATGCCGTATTTTAAAAAGGATGTGGATAACCTCAAGAGGGTCCAGAGGAGAGCCACTCATATGGTTAAGGGTTTGTAGGCTAACCCCTATGAGGAGAGACTAAGGGAACTGAATCTCTTCAGTCTTGAAAAGAGAAGGCTGAGAGGTGATCTTGTGGCTGCCTACAAATTCATCTGGAGGGGGCAGCAAGGAACCAGAGATGCTCTGTTCACCAGGGCACCTCATGGGGTAACTAGGAACAATGGTTACAAACTGACAGAGAGCAGATTTAGGCTGCACATCAGGAAGAACTTCTTCACGGTAAGGGTGGCCTGAATTTGGAATACTCTTCATTACATAATTTTGAGATATCAAGGATAGGTGCAATGCAAAGAGAATAGGAAGAGCCAAAAATCCTTCTTCACTGAGTATTTCAGCCAAAGTGCATTTTAAGTCATTCAGATTTGGAAATTGCTTATAAGGCCTTGCAAATTAAAGCTCATTTCCAAAGTGCCACTTGGTGTAGCTTCTCAGAGTTCACACATATACAACTCAGTCCTGACTCAAGAGTAGGAAATAAGTTCTACACCCCATACACCGAACATACTCTGGAATTTGAAAATACCTGTGAAAATAGCTGACATCCTAGCATGAACATATACATAAAATGTCTGGGATAATTTCAGTCTCGTAAAATAGCTATCACAAAAATTAATTCTGCAAGGATAAAAGTCCCAGAATACAGGATGTATTTCTCTAAACATTCTTGGCAGGTGCAATTATTCCATCTATTTGAATCCATGAGGCTGAATCTTAAGTCCTAGATATATGTTCCTAATGAAGGACCAAACTAATCTTTAAAACACCTTTTTATTGTCCTAAATTTAGATCTGTCCAGGGACTGGATCAGCCTACAGAATAATTTAGAAAAGCTGCTGCTGTTGTCAGAAACATGTCATACAGGAAGAATTATATTGAACCAAGGTACACAGCCACCTGTGTTATAGTAGTACATTCTGCTCTATGATCTGTGTTCTGTGATCTGAGGCATAGAGTATGATCTGTGGATTGAGTATGTATCAAGGACATCTTGCTCTCTTTCCAGACACACTGGGAACAGGAACAATAAAAATGACACTTGCAGAGAACTATGCAGTATTCCTCTCACTGTAGAAATTGAGTGAACTTTACACCTAATGCAGTGAATTTCCTGCCAGCTCAACACTCAAGTGCTACATGTGGGCTCTGATTAGAGGCAAATGAAAGCATTGGAGATTTATTTTAAAAATCTTGAAACCCTTGGTTGCTTTCACCTGAGCAGCGGAAGGATTATAGACCTCTGTCTTTAAAGGAAATGTAAAATAGCATCTGATCACTTAGGCATAGAGTCTCAGGCTTACTCTTGAAATGCCAAACATACCGTCCTGCAGTTACATTATTACCTCTACTGATATATCTTTTCCCAAGCCTTTATTTGAACCACAGACTTTAAAATCAAATGCTTAATTGCTCTGTGTTGATGGGGTGCAGCTAAGCATTGAGGTTTAATACAAAAAGGCAGTTACCAGACATCTCTTGAGCAGGTAAAGAGGGACAGCAAACATGGGCTTTGGGAGGAAGTTTGAGAAGCTTTGTTTCTAGATACTGTTCATGTTCAATAAAATAGTGTCAGTAACATTTAGAAAAAGATGGAGGAACCATTCATACTATGCAATGAAGATGAATTAGTTTCCATTCCAAGGGTAACTAAGGAAGATGTTAAACAGAAGGTACAAAAATTAGACACATTTCATTTGGCAAGTCCAGATAACTTTTAAATATAAGAATTTTAAAATACTTGGCTGAAGAAGTTCCCTCACCAATTACTGTTGAGTGTTCATGGATGCAGAAACTAGAGCAAAAAGAATTACCTTAATAAATAAAGGAAACATAGATTCATAGATTCATAGATTCATAGATGCTAGGGTCGGAAGGGACCTCAATAGATCATCGAGTCC
>NW_017728931.1:115367375-115404061 GCF_001723895.1 Crocodylus porosus | reverse complement strand
CCCGTTCCTTACCTGTGCCGTATTGCTGTCCACCCCCTGCCTTTCACGTTCCCAAAGCTCTCTTTCTTCAGGCTGGGCTGTCCTTGTGGGTGCCACCTGGTTTGGTGGTCCACAGCCTCCCCCACCCTCATCTTCCCCTCCCCCCGACGAGCCTAGTTTGGAGTGGCTTATTTATCTCACTTTACTAAAGTGGACATACTTAATAATAGGGCAAAACTATTTATTAAAGTTCTAGGTATTTTAAACATACAATTAAGAAAAAAATTAAACTTCTTACAAATCTAAAAAGGTTTTTAAAATATTTCCTGCCCTAGACTGCTTCAAATTATTTTTCTGAAACTCCCTTAAGTTGTAAGTTTTAACTTTGTGTGCCTGTAAAGTCACATAGCAAATGAGTTCCACTGTCAACTGAAGCCATGTTTTAATCATAAAGTGGAACACTGAAACTATGCTCAATTATAGTCTTTATTTAAAAAATCATTTTTATCAACTTCAGAAAAGAGGTTAATGGAACACTTCATAAATGTGTATTTCTGTTATGTTCAGATTTGTTGTGAGAGTTATCAGGTTTTGATAATTTCATAGGTGTTAGACCTCTACTCCATGCAATGCTCAACAACTAGGGAGACAATGGATCAATGCCATCATGCATCACCTGCATACATTACTCATCAACAGCTTTATTCAAAGTGGAGGCAGCTTTGGGCAAGCTCCCAAAAACCAAGGAGCAGCCACAGACACTTGTTCTTTCCATATTTATAGACCTTGGTTTATGCTCATTAACATTTACCCCACCTTTGTCTCCTTTGTTTCACCCTTAGTCCTTCGCATCTTAAGCTTCGCCTCTATTTACTGTTTACTTCATTAGCATGGAATTGCTTATGCATTTCACTTATTTACGTGTCTTTTTGCTATGAGCACATGCTTAAGACCCTAACCCTGGATTCTTTCAGTCACTTGCAACTTCTTGCTGATTTCTTCACCATCTCCAAGGTCTTGCTTCTGCTTTATCTCCTAATGATAGCTGGTGATCTGCATCCTGTTCTTCTTATACAATGAGCTAATGAGCTATATATCTTACAACACTACTATATTGTTAGGAAAATTCTTGCCTAAACATTTTGCAAGGTTACTTTAAATATACCATTCTCCCATGTGGTTAGCAGCTTTGCTAGGCCACAGGTTATAGCCTTTTATTCAGCTGCAAATCCAATGCTTCCCCAGATCCAAATACTGTCACCCCAACAATAGCCTTCTGTTGAAACCCACATTGAATACTGGACATTGTAAAAATTATGGAGCCCGTCAGTTCTTGGGTGTCCTCCTCCTGGTCCTAGGGCTTGGCAGGCTCCGTAGGCACCATTTGAACCCCCCAGTCCACTAAGACCCTGGACTCTGGTTGGGATTGGGAGAGCTCTGCAGCCCCTTGGGACAGGGGTGGGGCTCCTTTACAAGATGGTTGGGTAGAACTGGAGCTCTGGGGGGTCTGTGCAGTGTCCCTGACAAGATCGGCCTGCTGATTAAGGGACCCACCCTGATCCCCTCTGGTGCGGGATCACGGGGCAGGCGGGAAGTGTGGTTTTTCTGGGAGAGGGAGGGAAGAGACTCATCAGGCACTGGGGTGGCTTTGGTATCTGCCTCAGGGTCCTGGGAAAAGGGACCTCCCTCCTCATCACTCAAGAGGATATGCCCCAGGGCCCCTCCCAAATCCTCAGGAGGGAGGGGCCCTGCCAGACCTTCCTTTGTCAGCCTCAGCCTCAGTGCCCATTGTCTCAGAATGTAGGCCCTGGCCAGTGGAGTGAGGGTTTTCCTCCATGGGCTCCTGTTCAGGGCTGTCCAGTAGCCCCAAAATCTCCTCCTCTATTTGATCTTTCCTGGGGGGTGGGGTGTCAGGCACAGATGGGGAGACCCTTGGGAGCTGAGTTGCTTCTTCCCTCCATGTGGTGGTCTTGGGAGATGGGGGAAGAGTCCTCCACATCAGATGGCTCCAACGACACCTGGGCACCCCACTCAGCCATAGTGTGGTCCTCAGGTGGACAGGCTTCAGTAGGAGAAGGTGAGGTTTGGGGGGTGGGACAGCTACAGTGGAGGCATGTCAAGGGGCAGGGGGGCCCTGTTCCCTCTCTTCCCTTGGCTGCTGCTGTCCTCCCTGGGACACCACCAAACTTGGTTTGGGAGTGGGGTCCCCTGAGCTCATGGGGGGGGTGGTTGATGTGGCTAGGGTGCCGGGGGGGCTAAAGGGTGAGAAGTACCAGTTACAGGGGCACCTCTCTCACCAGTGGGACCAGCAGATGTCCTCTTCTCCTGGCCCATGGGGCACTTGTGATGAAAGTGTCCCTGAGCACAGCACTGGAAGTATCACAGGCCTCTCAGTGTATAGAAAACCCTCACCAGGGCTCCCTGAAAAAGAATCATGAGGCACCCCTCAGCCTCCAGTTGCATTCCCACTGCCAGCTGGATTATAACCTGGTGATGGAAAAGCACAAGTGACAGAGGTCAGGGTCTCAGCACCCCAGTGAGAGGGCCACCACCAAGGAGATAAGTCTCCCCAGGGTTTGGAGCTGGAGGAGCAGGGCCCAATTAGGGATATAGGGATGGATACAGCTGAGGACCACGCTGGTACCCAGGTCTTTTAGGGTCTCAAGAGGGACATACTCACTCTCCATCATGAGCCCCCTCTCCACCACCTTTTGTGCGGCAGTCTCCGAGACAAGGAAAAAGATCCCCTTGCCATGAAAGCGGGAAGCTTCCATGATCTTGGGGCCCCCATTACCTGAGCCAAGGTCTGCACCCAGGTCTCAAAGTGCAGCTTTTCCCACTTGGGCAGTTGGCACTTCACCCTGTGCCTGTGGGTGAGTGCCAGAAAAGGGGCCTTACCACCTGAGCTAGAAGGGCTGTCAGTGGAGGGCCCAGGCCCCATGACTTCAGGTTGCTCCACAGCTGCCTGTGCATAGCTGGCTGGGGCTAGGGTCAGGGACAGGATGAGTGGATGTGCTGGCTGGTGTAGTGCACCTGGTTCCCCTCAGGTGCCAGTGATCTAGGCTTGGGGGAACAGCCCTTGCCCTTCCTACCCCCAACTGTGGAGGAAGATGAAGAGCAGCCCTTCCCACTGCCCTTGCACCTGGTCCCTGATGGTGGGGGAGGGGGCTTGGTAAGCCCTCCAAGGTGAGGGGGTTGCTGGCCAGGGGAGACCCCCTGGCCCTGTTGGCTCCCTGCCAGAGTCCTGCGTGACCCTGTAGCAGATGTTGCAGACTTCTCTGCCCCAAGATGCTTCTCTACTCTGCCTCCAGGGTGGAGGCTGCAGGGGCATGCATCCCCTTGGGGGCTTATCTGGGATCTCCCCCATAGAGTGGGGGACAGGAAGCTCTGTGGGGGAATCTGACCTCCCCCCCAAGGTTTCTGCCATTGTTTCATATGAGAGCAGGGAAAACAATAAAGAAAAACAAAATAACTCTTGGGGCTGGTGACTCTAATAGGGGCAAGGTGGGGTTATGGGGGAGAAGATGGGCAGGGATGAAGGAGGCTGAAGCTCACTGAGCTAAAATAGCAGGGGGGCTGTGCTTTGGGAATGTGGGGGAGGGGGACACAGATGCAGACATAGATGCACACAGGCTGGGGAAACTCAAGTTGGCTTACTCAGCCATACAATAAGCACCAGGGCAGGGGGAGTGGACCATAGAACTTAACACACAAGGGCAAGAACACATAGGGAAGGCTGCCAAGGCATATGTAAAATGTTACTCAAATTGCCAATTGCTCAAATCACAAGCAAGACTTTATAAAGGGGGCTAAGACAAGGTGCTATGTTTATTGGTTACATGAGTTAGACATAGAGGTTTGGACACACTGTTCATACAAATGCACACAAATCATCATGCACATCATTACACACAGGCATACACATACACAAAATAACCATTCCATCCACACATACACCAGATATAGTTGCCAGCAATAGTTGCTCAATGATGGCCAACCCAGGCTTATTGAGTAAAACATGATGATTTGAAGACAGCAGATTTGAAGATAACAGCTGGAGTGGGGCGAACAGATGCATCTGTGCTCCAATGAAACAGCAGTAGATAAAGAGGCTCACCCAATTTGGCATTTTCAAAGTGTTCTTTTATAGGGATCGGCATCCTTTGTCGCCATGCTTTGGGGTTTTTCCATACTCAGCTTCTGTTTTTGCAGTTTTTCTTCTTTTGTCTTCAGCTTCTCAGCCTTGGAGTGTTCTTGCTGCCCATCTGGCACGATGGGTGCATTCCTTCTCCTTATTATCTTCTTTATGCCCTAGGCCTAAAAGGGATTCTTCAGCCATTCATTAATTAGTTTACTGACTGTTAGCTTACATTTGGCTCCTTGTTGATTACATCTTCTTTTGCTGTCTCTATGCCATTCTGTCACCATTCACCCTTTTATACACACTCATACACAAAGGCTATGCAGAGTTCATTCATTTATGTCAAGCAGAAGGATACAAAATGGAGTTTTTAAGTTGCTTACAGGACAAGACTATACTACTATTACACTCTATGTTAACATCAGCTATATTAGTTCAGTTCATGCTACAAAAAGATGGCTGGAGCAGTAGAGGGGCTTTGTTTGTTGAAGAACAGTCCAGGAGCCCCTCAGACCTCCAGTCAGGTACTCAGCAGCAGAGTACTAGGCAGGAAAACAAAGCAGGATCAGATGCAGTGAGGCAGCTGTGTGGGAGGGCAGAAGCAATCAGTCAATTAGGGAGTAATCCAGGGCGGATGTGGTGTCAGGTGGTGCAAGGTGGTACAGCAGGGATCTCCCTCTCTCCTGAGAGGGGGCAGAAGCAGAACAATGGCAGTAGCAGCAACAACAACAGCAGTAGCCATACAGTTCAGCCACTCAGGGTATACTGCAGGTGAAAGTGGAGGTGAAGGGGTGGCTTGCCAAGGCAGCTGAGGCAGGCAAAGTACCTTTAGGCTCCAGCAATGATGGTGGGGGAGGGGCTCGCAGGCAGAACAGGGTCTCTCCCCAGGCCATCCCACAACCACAGCTTGGCAGCAGGCTGGGCAGCAGGCCAGAACAGGGATGCAAAAGGTGGGGTGCAGTGCTGGGGTGCAGTGCATTGGGCTCTCCCTGAGGGTGGGCAGCAATGTGCAGCAGAAGATGCTCCACCCCATGGGAGAGGGGGCAGCAGCAGCAGCAGCCCAAGGCAGGAAGAGGTGTAGCCAGCTTACTCCCAAAAGCTCTGAGACCAAGCCAGCAACTAGCAGTAGCCAGATGCAGGAAAGGGCCTAGCCATCTTCTCCCCAGAAGCTCCTGAGACTAAGCTTGCAGCAACAGCCTGGGACAGGAAGGGGCATAGCCAACTTCCTCCCAGAGACACCTGCCCCCAAAACTCCTGAGAGCAAGCCCTAGTACCAAGGCAGCTTTTTATACTTCTGGAGCCAGCACAGGGGCTGGCCTCAGCCTTCAGCTCCCCCTGGCTGCAGATCTGGGAGGAGCTGAGCAGGGTCAGTTTGCCCCAGGTGGCACAACTTGCCCCATACCAAAGTACACGTTCAGGCACATGTGCTGAGGCAAAAATCTCTGGCACAAATTTGTGCCCCTTCTATTTGAGCTTCTGCAAGCTCACATACATCACGTGCCTGCATTTATGGATGTGCCCACAGGGGCTAAGGCAAGCAGCTCTGGGGTTCAGGAGGGAAATAATTCCCTTCAGCTCCTTGGACTGCCCCCAGGCTGGGGGAACCTGGGATGGGGTGAGAGGAAGCCCCCCAGGGTGAGGGCTCCCCAGTGCCCCCATGCTGGGTTGCATAGGCAGGTGCCTGGCCAGATGGACTATGGATCTGGAACAGAAATTCCATAAACTGGTTTGACCTAAATCAGTTAAGTCTGATACTACATCTAACTAGGTTTATCTTATACCACTTTTGGGCACTTTGAAAGTGGTTTATATGCACCAAACTTCTGTTCTGTTACAGGTTTAAAACAGTTTCAAATCAGTTAAACTGGTTTGTGTGTAACTTCTGTCACTACCCCTGCCACCTGGATCAGACAGAGTCCTTTCCCCTTAAAACAATTCCCAATGTACATGTCAACACCCTATTCTGGTTAAATTTAGTACCTTGCCTGCAATATTTCTAGCTTTTACTTAAAACCATTGAATCTTCCTACACTTTTGTCTGTTATACTGAAGAGCTATCTTCTCATTGTGATAACATCACTAGATAGTTTCCATTTTATTAAGCTAAAGATTGATCTTTAATTATTAAGAATGCTTTCCATTGTTTTAAATAATTTTAAGGCTCTTCTCTGAACTTACTGTGATTTATCAACATCTTTCTTAAAGTGTGGACACCAAACAATTGTGGTAATATAACCTCCCTTTTGCTATTTGATAATCTCGTGGGAGAATCTCCAAAGGAGAGCATTAACTCTCTTAATTACACGGTTGCTCCATGTCCAGCTGATCACCTGTCACTTGCCCCAGGTTTTTAAATAACTGTTTCTCAAGATTTAACATCCATCCCAAAAAAAGAAAAAAATTGACCAAAAAAAGTTTTTTGTGTGTGCTCTGTTTGCTAAGCAATTCCAATTACTCTGGATTACATGAATTATCCCTTACCTTAATTACCACTCCTCCAATGCCATCTGCAAGATTAATCATTTCATATTTTCTTCCAGATCACTGAAAAATATTAAATGTTATAGGAACAATAACAGATCTCTACGAACCTCATTATTAATTCACTTCTTCATAGGGTGATGATTCTAGCTTTACAATTATATTTTAAGACCTAACTTGAACAGTTTTAAATCCATTTAATATGTACGACATTGATGTTGTACTGCTGCTTTTTAAAAAAATCTGAGTTTCCTATAGAAGCAAATAAAATTACTTACACAAGCCTATATCAATTGTATTAGTGCAGCTATCAAGTTGTTATTTTTTCCATAAGCCTATATCAGTAGTTGAATGATATCCTTTTTTTAATAAAAAAAGCATTTAACGGCAAAATGTGACTGCATCTGCTTTTCTATTATTTTTTCTAGGAGTATAGTCAGACTAAAGGACCCATGTTACTCAAGGGCATTTATCCCCTTTAAACACCCTAACAATTTTGGCTTTCTTTCATCCCCCTTGGTTCCCAAAACTGAGTAAATGACAGGAATAGATAAGGACCTAGCGTTTTATATTATATATATTAGTAGTGGTGGAAATCACTTAAAATCATGTGGTTCATTCTCTTAAGCAAGGAAAACTACTGGTGCTCTACAGTCCTCCTGGATGTCCAAAATCCTCTATCTTTTGGCCTATAGCAGCAGGTTTCATATAGCTGTGGCCAGACTAAAAGTTCTCTCCAACAGGGTCTGGTTTCTTCCTTCCTTGGCAGGGATATGGCCCACCACTTTCTTCCCTTCCTCTACAGTCACTGAGGCTCATCTATTTCTGTTTTTCTCCCTCTTTTGATAGATAGCTGGTTTATTTTATTTCTTTTTCTCAAAGGCTACTGATCTTTTTTCACTCCTGAATAGAGTTTTCTGATCTCCTCTGTCTTGGAAGACCTCAGTAAAGTCTAGCCAGCTATCAATGTGTAAGGCCTATTTGTTGACTTTTCCTTACCTTTATCTGGAGGTGCAAGGGGAACCAACATGGTATTACAGACAAAACATAAAAGTAAACTTAACAGATCAGTTGTATATTTCTCCTTTTCTTCATTTTGCCTGTATTCTAGACTATTCTACAAAGACTCAATAATATAAGTAGGTGCCTAAATGTTCAGCTTGTCAAAATTGTATGTACATTTTAATTTTACAACCCTATGCTATTTTTACTAAGTGAATAGCAATGGAAATACAAAGACAAAGAAAATGTGTTCCAGGTGCTAAAGTGAAGTCACTTTCAATACAACTGATTAAGAATGAAGAAACAAGAATTCCAGTAATAGAGTTGTTATAAAGATCTTTCCCCATCATCGTCCACAAAAGAAACCAAGGGCCATTACCATTACTATTTCTGGTAATGATACAATTACCATTTCTGAAGCCATAAATAGACATTGCCAAATGAAGCAGATCATTTGGGCTGGGATATATCCCAGCATAGTTGATCCACTACAGTGGGCAAATAGACACCAAGCATTGCCCTGCAGCAGCAGTAGGAGCACCAAATGGAGCACCCAGGACATGAATCTCTAAATAGGGACGTCTGAGGTTTCCCCACTTGCATCTAGTCAAAGTAGGAAGACCCAAGGTTTTCCCCATTTGTAAAAACACTAACCCCAGGGAATCTGACATGGATATGTCTCCGCTTATCTTTGCAGAGATCCTCCCCAAGTTGTGGCATGGCAGCACAATACACACACCCAAGGAATACCCTGCTGAGGGATTCCTGGGGAGCATGTCTGCAAGGAAGGAACTCCGGGTTTCCTTATTTGCAAAGGTGCTCTTGGAGCCGGTGCACTCCACGCTAGGGAGGTCCCAGGGCCATACAGGATTGGACCCTGAAGCCCCAGCCTGGGGCAGCCGGGCAGCAAGGGTACCCCTGGGTTCCTGCACTCTCCCCACAGAAGGATATACCAACACCTGCAACAAAATAGTGGGACAAACTTTTATTATGGCCACGCATTTTGGGCATTTGTAGCATGGCAAGTGCCACAAACATGGAGTTCTGTTTGCTTGGCCTTTGTGCCACCATAGATTCATAGAGTGTAAGGGGCTGGAAGGGACCTTGTAAGATCATCAGGCAGCAAAGACAACTGGGAGTCAGGTGACCCTGGCGAGGTGACCATGCAGTCTCCTCTTGAAGATTTCCAGAGTAGGTGATTGCACCACCTCTGGAGGGAGCTTATTCCATGGTCTGGACACCCTGACTATGAAGAAGTTTTTTTCTAGTGTTAAGCCTGAAACTGCCTTCTAGGAATTTGTGGCCATTATTCCTGGTTTTCCCCCAAGGGTGCCCTCATGAACAGTTGTTCACCAAGCCCTTGATGTACTCCTCTGATATAGCAGTAAGCTTCTACCAACTCCCCTCTCAGCCTTCTCTTTTTTTAAGCTAAAGAGACCCAAGTTCCTCAAACTTTCCTCATATGGCTTGCCTTGCAGGTCTCTGATCATATGGGTGGCTCCTCTCTGGAATCTCTCAAGCTTTTCCACATCCTTGCTGAAGTTTGGCACCCAGAACTGGAGGCAGAACCCCTGCTGCGGCCTCACCAGTGCTGAGTAAAGCAGAAGAATCACTTCCTTGATTTCCCCCCCTGCCCCACAGCTGGGATAGCTCCCCTCTCCTGTGGAAATCTCTTCCCCAGCAACTTATGACTCCAGGGCCTGGATGGGTGGTCCTCATCCCCTGGGCCGAGTTGCTCCCCACGGGTGTGGCCTCCCAGGACACTGGCTCCCTTGGGCTGCTGCTTGCAGGTGGCCCTGTGCACCGTCACATGCACTGAGGCCTCTGCCTTCTGCTGCGGGTTGGAGGCCCGGGCTGCCTCATGAGGTACTGGGGCTCAATCCATCTCCCAGATCCTCCATGCAGCATCGCCTGCACTGAGTTCCCTGGCCGCTTGCCAGGGACCACAGACCCAAGCCACCTCAGGCTGCTCTCAGGCTTTGTGCACTGAGATCCCAGCCACTCGCTGAGCGGTTGCAGACCCAAGCTGTCTCGTACAGCTCCCAGGGTCTATGCTTCATGCACTGACACCTCATTCCCTGCGGTGGAGCTGGGGACACGGCCACTTGCCACTTCCACTCACAAAGAGATGTCTTTGGGCTCTTCATGGTGCTTGTTCTGCCCACTGGCCAGATCACACCAGCTCTTCTTAACCTGTCCTCTTCTCCATCCCTTCTCCGTGCTGGGCATGCAGCTCTTTTTATTAACTCCAGAGGCTATGCCCCAGAGTGTTGTCAGACCTGCAAAAAGCGGGTTACAATCACATCTGGGGCTTTCCTCTCTCTCTCCTCTGGTAAGCCCCTTCCCTGCATCACTTGACTGGTGGATGGGCTCCACCAATCATAATGAAGATTCCCAGAGTCCAGACTGCATCAGTAAGTCTGTCACACAGGTATACAGGTCATCCTCCTGAGTTTATTCAGAATTAATTGTTCATGTTAAGGATTGGGGTATACTTTTGAATACATGAAATATAGAATGAGTGCTATTTTTATTGTCTTGGAAATCATGGAATGTAATAACATTAATAAAACTTCCTCTGGTAGGAGGAATAGAATTCTTAATTAAATGGTGACAAATACACATTTTTCCACAAGAAATGTGTTATTTCCTATTATATACATTCTGCATTTTGCATTTAATGGAACTTTTTTATATGTTAAAAGTGAAGTACTTTCATCCAGAAAAATGCTCCTGATGCTACTACAGACACAGCTTTTGACACCAAGGATGATGAGTGGTACACAATGTCAGTTCAAGATGAGAGGCTATAAAGTCAAACAGAAATTCTCCGAACATTAATTCCATGCCACTACAGAAGCACTTAAAAGCCCTGACTTTCCAGACAGATGACTAAGAGGTAAAGGTATGCCACTAATGTATTGCCAAGTTGCTAAAAGTAAAAAGAATAAATAACAAAGGCCTGCAGTTCTTACTTAGATCTGCCTGTCAATTGTTAGGGTTATACAGGGGAAAATCATGTGCTCTTTACTTCACCAAGACACTCACTGAAGTCAATGGAAAGTTTGACTAAGTAAGAACTGTATTGGTAAGTAGTGCTTCAGTTACAATCATTCTTATAGATGGAAAAATATACCAGATTTCTGGATTTATTGTATCCCAGTAAGTTCTATACAAATGGAGGAGTTTGCAGGTTTGATTTTACTCACAATGCCATCATTGTAAATTCAGCATGAGATTTACAGATCAAATCACATGTTTGGAAGTTGCATCACTATTCACCAGAAATCAAGATCTTAGTAGAATAACCACTGATAATGCTTTCAGTTGTTTTCCTTTATTTGTCCAGTGGTGATTGCAATGTGCTGTGTTTTTCCAAAAGGGTTCATTCCCTGTCCCTAATAGCTGACAAACTAAAAATAAGCTACTACTCTCGTTGGCTTCTTTCTGTGTTTGTGATAAACTGCTTCCCTATAGTGAGCAATGCTTGATCTTGCAAATACTTATTCACATGCTTAGTAATATTACAATGCTGTTTCCTACTGGTGCTTCCCAGTATCTGTCCTTGCAGTTCATCCACAACACTTCCATGGCCCAACAGTTGAGAACCACTGCTCTGGGCAGCATGAGTACAGAAATAACAAAGGGTACTTTAAAAGTTTTGCTTAACATTATAATCACAAATGCATACTGCACTTCTCTATATCCCAATTGTAATAATTAAATCTATTAAATTGAGGTGACATGAAAATAAATTAAATCTAAAAGTGTAGATAATTATTTGCCTTTGGGAGAGATTTTAAATAAAATAAAGTTTATTTCAGTTAAACAGTGTGTTAAGACTACCTACCTTCTTTAAATCAATGCAGCAGCTAGTCTCTAATTATTTTGATTAGGAACACAGCTAGCACTATTATTTAGAAGCCTCTCAACCTTCTTTTAAAGGTTAAACTTATTAAAAAAGAACGAACTGTCTGGATGTGCCAATTTTCTTTCACAAAGGGAACACTTTCTCTCTGTATTAAAAGGAATCTTATTTTGCTTTCACTAACACACCTTCTTGCTTTCTAAAGGGTAAGATCATTCTTACAGACTACTGCTTTGTGTTCTTCCCCAAGTTCTGTTTCAAGATAACATCCCTACCTGGCTGCAAATGAGCTGATTTGACAGGAAAGCTAGTGTTAACAAAATTAGTGGTAATAAGATGCTATAGCAAAAATAAGGACAAATATAAAAAAGTGTGAGCTGTTAAGAAAAAAAAACAAAACAAAAACAACCCATCAATTCATTTTGCTAGTCCATCAAGAAATGTCCTGGTCTAAATACTTGAAAAGGCTATGTGAACTAAAACATGCAAAATAACTCTGTATAGCTTGTTGCTTGCTATCACATGCAAAGCATCATTCTGCTAATTATTAATCAGACCTCATACTGTTTTAACAAATTCTTCTACTGTGGTTCTTCTGTCAATATTTAATTAATGGTTCCTGATATTATAACTATTCCCATTAACATCTGTTCCAGCAAACTCTGAACTCAGACATTTTGTAACTCAGCTTTGCTTTCCTTTGCATCCACACAAGTATTCAGAACACTGGACTTTCAGATCCATGGTAAATAGCTTCTAACACAACAAGCAGTATACAAATAAAGCCCATTTTCAATTCTTCAACATTTGTATGACGGTCTAAAATTCATAACATGTTGATAGTTTAATTATGTATGTGAATAAATAACATACATTTTAAATTCTTGCATAGTTTTTGCAATAAACTTATGTACTTTTTCACTGAATATACTGGACTTAATAGTTTTTCATGGGTAAGAGACATACATAAAAAAGATATATTGAAGTAGAAACACTATTCCCTGATAATTTATGGCCATTATTCAATTAAAATGGGAATGCAAGTGATTTGCAATTTAGCCTTTCTAGTGTTCATCACAATTTTTAATATGCCTAATTCAACAGGCAAGGAAAAGTAAACTTTGTGCTGTGAGGAATATGTTAATTGACATTGGATTTGCTAGAATTCAGGGTGATAAAATGTTAATTTTAATTAAGTTTTACATAGTTTCTTTCAGTGTCTGCCTTTTAAAGTGCAATTACACAATATCTAACACCCAAAAAGTTCATATGTATATTTGCATACTGACCACATTAGTTTTCCACCATATTTTAGATCTTTAGGATTTTATTCATTATAATGCAAATTGGTTGGCAAGTCATCAGCTAAAAGCATCAGACATACTTCATTTAAAGCATATAAATGCAATTAATAGCACTTTATTCACTCAAAAGATAAGTGACTGCAATAAATCTTAAAGAATAATCATGGCTTGGTTCCATTAAAAGTTTAACAATTGACGGCCATATCTAGCAGATTCAGTGGTTATTTCTGTTCAACATAGAACTGGAATGTTTCATAAGAAGCAAGAGTAAATAATTATTATATTTGATTTTTTTATACTGGAGACATTGCTTTTGAATCATTTTAAAATTATTATAAATAGCAGGAGATTCAAAGTTATGGCCCACAGGCCAGATTCAACCAGATCCAAATCCCTATCAGATGGCCCATGGTGCTGCTTGTGGGTTTCAGACTGGACCCACATGCTGTGTGCACCATATCAGCCCCATACGTGTGCCTAAGGCCAGCATGCACCACCCATGCTGGACCAGCCCTGCGTGCTGGACCAAGCATATCAGCCAACCTGCAGGCCCAGTCAAGTCTATGGACCAGCCCCATGCTGTGTATTGAGCCTGCAGACTCCATGCTACTCATCCAACCTACAGGGCCTGATGAGCATAACAGCCTTCATGTGGGTCTTTCAACCATTCTGGCTTTGAGTGTCTGGTGCCTCAAGTTTACCCTTCTTTCTCATTTAAGTCTATCCAGCTATCACTCCGTGAGGCTTATTTGTTGACTTGTCATTATTTTTGTCTGGAGGTGTAAGAGGAACGAAGATGGTATTACAGACAAAACATAAAAGTAAACTTAACAGATCAGTTGTATATTTCTCCTTTTCTTCATTCTGCCTGTATTCTAGACTATTCTACAAAGACTCAATAATATAAGTAGGTGCCTAAATGTTCAGCTTGTCAAAATTGTATGTACATTTTAATTTTACAACCCTATGCCATTTTTACTAAGTGAGTAGCAATGGAAGTACAAAGGCAAAGAAAATGTGTTCCAGGTGCTAAAGTGAAGTCACTTTCAATACAACTGATTAAGAATGAAGAAACAAGAATTCCAGCAATAGAGTTGTTATAAAGATCTTTCTCCATCATCGTCCACAAAAGAAACCAAGGGCCATTACCATTACTATTTCTGGTAATGATACAATTACCATTTCTGAAGCCATAAATAGACATTGCTAAATGAAGTAGATCATTTGGGCTGGGATATATCCCAGCATAGTTGATCCACTACAGTGGGCAGATAGACATTAAGCATTGTCCTGCAGGAGCAGTAGGGGCCTCACCAAATGGGACACTCTGCATGACCCTGCAAATAGGAAAATCAAGCCAAGATGTGTATCATACTTCATCAGTGGTAGATCTAAAAGTGGCATGACTGCACCCCACATTTGGACTAGAGTGTGCCACAGGAGCCACTGGGGACTTTAAAAAAGTCCCAAAGCACATAAGAGTCCCTCTTTCCACCCCCACCCCCCAACTTGCTCTGCTGCTGTTTTCTCTGATGTCCTAGGGGCATGGGAAGTTTCAAAGCTGCCCCTGCCCACTGTAGCCAGGCTGCGTGGAGGCTGACTTCAGCTGTTTTCCTACCCATCTCAGTACATTTTATACCGCGTTCTTAGTAGTGTTGCCAGCTCTTATGATTTAATTGTGAATAATTAACTCGTGCAATGTTCAGCTCTGCCAGTGGGGGGAAAAGCCCTTCTGATTTGTTTATGTTCACAGTGCTCAGATTTCTGAAAACTGCAACCAGCCAGACTTGCCTGTAGAAGCTCTCTCTAGTGTCTCCTACAGGAGTTTGCAGTTTGTATGTAAGAAGTGGAGAGCTTTGTCCCATAGGAACCAGTAGCCCAGGCTAGAGTCTATGGTCCCCTTTGTAATGCAGCTCATCCTCTGATTCTTCAGGGAAACAGGTGCCACCCAGATCAGGGCCCAAAGCCCAGATAGTCCTAATGAGGTAAACAGGACCACTAATCCCCTGAGACCTTAGGCAACAGGCTCCACTTGCTCAAGCCTTTAAAAGTTAAACCTAGGCAGCAGTACTGGGCAAAGACTGAGGTGCTTGTTCCCGGTTGACATGTGCTTCCGTGCTTTCCCTTATTAGATTTCCTGTTTTGACCCTTGGTTCCATTTCAATCCTGACTCCAGGCATATCCCAACTCTGGCACCTGATTTCAGCTCTGATCCTGACTGGGATCCCTGGAAACCCAGATCCTGGACTTCCGGTCTGTTAGGTGATGGTTCCAGACTGTCGGTGCCCTGGCCCCTAACACCCTTCTATTCATTGATTTGCACTTTATTTTGTTCCTTTTCAACTGGCCCCACATCTTTCCCCTCTCTTGGCTGCCTAGTGGGTCAGCTTCAAGAGGAGAGTTATAGAGGTATCACAAAGCCATCTTTCAACTCCCTCTTCAGCATAACAGAAGCCCTAGCAATAGGAATATATATATATATATATATATATATATATATATTAGCTTAAATTATTGTTATTACAAATTTTAAATTACTCTTAATGTATAGATGCACCGAACCAGAATTCCACAGGTGTACATAGGTTTACTTGTATTCCATTGAAATAGGTGACTATACATTAGTGTTTAAAAAATAAGTTCCCAAGGTTTAATAATTTTTTAAACCCAGAAGAAACAATTACAGTCATCTAGACTTAGTTCCTGTGCATGGACTATAGAACTGCTTTTAATTTCTTCCTGTCTTAACTAAAACATACCTAGTGCTGTGATGGTAGGAAAACCTCCAAGCTTAATTTAAATATTGCCTGTAGCAGGAAGGGGTCACAACACAAAGTAGCACCACCTTGGTGATTCTTGTGCACCTTGCTTGACTGGGTCCTGTGCTCTCACCTCTCCTTTGCCTGCCATGTCTTAGATGTTTCTTGGAAGAAATGAATCATTCAGGGGCTACCCAAGATCCCAGGAAATCACTTATATCACCTTGGTACATCTCTCTCAGGTAGCCACAACCCACGGTGCCTTAAGAGAGATGTTTTTGGACTCTCAAAGCACTGATAATTTTACAGATTATTCACAGCTTCTGACCTGCCCTACATCTGTCCATGTCTCACAGGTGTTTCTGTTAATATCAGTGGAGGCTTGGTCCCAATCTCCTCTCCAGTAATCCAAGCATTAATGTCCTTATTTGTCTCCACTCCACTTGGGGCTAGGGGCTTCTGGCAACAGTTCATACCCCACTAGGGTTGTGGATTCACCAGCTCCTTTCAGTTTCTAATCCTCCTGGATTATGGGCCCCTGGCCTCCAGTCTCTGTTCTGCTTAGGCTTCAGGTCCCTGACCCTGGATTCATTTATCTTAGATGCTAAGCCTGTGGCTACTGTCTGTCTCTCCTCCTCTCATTCCTGCCCTTTCAGGAAACACTGCAACTTGCATTCTGCCCTGGCAGGGTCAAGTCTCCAGTGTCTCTCTGGTACTCTGGGACCTCCTAATATCCCTTATCAGTCCCACCCAGTTTACCACTAGAAGCAAACCCCAAATGAAAGTCCATGTATGGCTTAACTAAACACACCCTCCCAACATAAACAAAACCTTATCAAAGAGGTATGCTGTCATAGAATCATAGAAAATTAGGGCTGGAAGGGAACTCCAGAGGTCATCTAGTCTAACCTGATGCTCAAAGTGGAGCCAATATCATCCCAGCAGAAGCTCTGTCTAGCTGGGTCTTGAAAACCTCCAAGGACAGACATTCCACCACCTGTCTGGGTAACCTGTTCCAGTATTTGACTACCCTCCTAGTGACAAAATTCTTCCCAATATCTAAACTAAATTTCCTTTGCTGAAACCTGAGACCATTGCTCTTTGTTTGGTCATCTGCCAACACTGAGAACAGTCTAGCTCCATCCTCTTTCAAACCTATTTAATAGCAGCCTAGTTGAAGGCTGCTATTAAATCCCCCCCTGAGTCTTCTCTTCTCTAGATTAAATAAACCTAGTTTCCTCAGTCTTTCCTCATAAGTCATCTGCCACAGCCCCCTCATCATTGTTGTTGCCCTCTGCTGGACTCTCTTTAATTTGTCCACATCCTTTCTGTAGTGGAGGGCCCAAAACTGTACTCCAGATGTGGACTCACCAGTGCTGAATAGAGGGGAATAATTACTTCCCTTGACCTACTGGCAATATACCTACCAGTGCAGTCCAGTATGCCATTAGCCTTCTTGGACTAATGAACAAGGAAACACTGCTGGCTCATCTTCAGTTTATTGTCCACTGTAAACCCCAGGTCCTCTTCTGCAGAGCTGCTGCCCAGCCAGTCAGCCCCCAGCCTGTACTGATGGATTGGATTGTTCCATCCTTAGTGCAGGACTATACACTTGTCCTTGTTGAACCTCATGATATTCCTTTTGGCCCAATCCTCCAATTTGTCTAGGTCACTCTGAATCCTACCCTACACTTTAGCATTTCTACTACTCTCCCCAGCTTGGTGTCACAGGCAAACTTGCTGAGTGTGCACTCCATCCCATCTTCCAGGTTGTTAATGAAGATATTAAACAAAACCAGCCCCAGGACCGACCCCAGGGGCACTCCACTTGATACTGGCTACCAACTGGATATCCAGACATTGATTACTGCTTTGGCCCTGGTGCTCCAGTTGGTTTTCTATCCACCTTAAAGTTCATTCATCTGGCCCATATTCTTTAGCTTGCCTGGGAGAATGCTCTGGGAGATCATATAAAAAACTTGCTAAAATCAAGGTACACCACATCCATTGATCTCCCTGCACCCACAGAGCCAGTCATCTCACCACAGAAGGCAATCAGATTGGTCAGGCATTACGTGCCCCTGGTGAACCCATGCTGTCTGTTCCTAATCACCTTCTTCTCCTCCAAGTGCTTAGAAAAGGATTCCTTCAGGATCTGCTCCATGATTTTTCCAGAGACTGAGGTAAGCTAATTGGTCTGTAGTTCCTTAGATCCTCTCCCTTTCTTAAATATTGGCACTATGTTTCCTTTTTTCCAATCAGGTAAGACTTCTCCTGATCACCATTTTTCAAAGATGATGGTCAGTGGCTCTGCAATCACATTAGCCAACTCCCTCAGCAGATTCAGGTGCATCCCATGTGGCCCCATGGACTTGTACACATCCAGCTTTTTTAAATTGTACCTAACCTGTTCTTTCATCACTGAAGGCTGCCCACCTCATCTCCACACTGTGCTGCCCAGTGCAGTAGTCTGGGAGCTGTCCTTACCTATGATGACTGAGGCAAAAAAGGCATTGAGCACATCAGCTTTTTCTGTATCTTCTTTCACAAGTTTGCCTCCCACATTTAGTAAGAGACCCACCCTTTCCCTGATCCTCCTCTTGCTACTGACATACTTGTAGAAACTATATGTAGAAACCCTTGACATCCCTTACTAGCTGCAACTCCAGTTCTGCTTTGGCCTTCCAAACTTCATCCTGCATGCCCGAACAATGCTCTTATGTTCTTCCCTAGTTGTCATTTTAACTTTAGGACTCAGTACAGAGAGTCAAAAAGCCTGAGAACAAATTTATTCAGTCTTCTCAGGTTAGTGTAAACGGCATAGGTTGAACCAATAAGCAAGTGAATAAACATTCATTTTGATTCTGGAAATTCAGCCACATGCCAGGAGTGGCCCAAGCTAGAAGCTAGAGGGTGCTAGAGCATGCCTCCCTTCCTGGTTGGAGCAGACAGTTTGGGCTAAGATTTGCCCACCCAACCTCCAAACCATCCTGGAATGCTGGGGTATTGAGAGTTAACTTGAATCTGGTGGGGATCTAGGACAGAAATTAAATAAACCAATTTAATCTTAATACTACATCCATCCAGGTTTATCTTAAGCTAGTTTCAGCTATTTCAAAAACAGTTTACGTGCACTGACCTTCTGAGCCATGGACAGGAGTTACACATAAACCAATTTAAGTAACCAGAATCTGGTTTAAACCCGTAACAGAACAGAATTCCAGTGTACATAAACTGCTTTCAAAATGGCTGAAACTAGCTTAAGATAAACCTGGTTGAATGTAGTATTAGACTTAACTGATTTGGGTCAAACTGGTTTATGAAACTTCTGTCCCAGACCCCTTCCTGGTTCACGTTAAATCACAGTCCCTCAGCATCCCAGAATGCTTTCCAGCCCTGCACTGAGCTGTGCTGTCTGCTTCAGCAGAGAAGGGGGGTGGTGGCAGGGATGGAGGCAGGGATGCCCCCTTCTCCCCTTCAGGCAAACCCCAGCTGGGGTCTGGGATCAGGGAGGGGGCTTAAACTTTCCCTCCCCTGAGTACAGATTTGCCCTGCCCTAGTAAAAAGAAATACTCCTGGCTGTGACTGTGGACTGCAAATCCCAGAGGGACCTGCAAGAAGTGATGAGCTACCCTGCAGAGTCCTGCTGCTGTAATTCTGGACTGCAAATACCAGAGAGCTCAGGGGCAGCAGGAAGAGGAAACAAACATACAGCCCATGCTGCCTACATGCCATAGAGCCATGCTTTAGCTTCCCCCCAGCTTTTGGCTTGAGCCACTGCAGGCATGTGGCTGCAATACCTGATTCAAAAGTGAATGTCTTTCTAATTGTTTCTCAGTTTAATCTCTGCAGTTTAGAGTAACCTGCAAAGACTGAATCAATTCAGCCTCAGGCTTTTTGACTGCTTGTACTTATCCTTATTGTGTTACAGATTTGAAGTCATTTCCAATCACTTATACCATCTTATGTGTAATTTCTGTTCCTATCCAAGCAAACCACTCCAGGCAGTCATGAATCCTGACAGCAAACAAGCCTGGTACTCAGAGAAAGTGAAACTTCACAGGGTAGACACCTGGACTTTTTTCTGTTGGGCTCTCCCAAGATTCTGATCTATTACCCAGATTCTTCAGCAAGCATTCTCTTTCCTTGCATGAAGGCTCTGCAAGTCTTCCTCTCAGCACCTCTCCCCCCACCATCTTTCTCCAGACTCTACCACCTCACCCTCTTCCTCCCTTGCTCTTATCTGACTCTTCTCATTAGCCCCTGCACTTGATGACTCACTGGTTTCAGGTTTCAATCTTTCTTGGTGCAAAAGGATTACCTGCCTCTACCTCCCAAGGCTCCCTACTCTTGGTCTGGAAGCTCTCATATTAATTGTCTGTTTACCTGCAGACCTGCTCTCCTGAGGAACAAGCTTGGTCTGCATGACAGGAGTCTCTGTTTTCCTGTTATAGTGCCATTAAAGAAGAATCCTCCAAAACCCTTGAAAAGTTGTTCTCACTGTTTTAATTTGCAGTTAAAAATGTGTGAGAATTTGTTTAGATTTAACTTCCAGCCACTGAATGCAGTTAAACCTTTGTCTGGTGCATTGAAGAGCCCTCTATCACATTTCTATTCCCCATGTGGGTACTTCTGATCAAATTACCTTATAAAGTTCTCTTTAATAAGCTAAGCAGATTAAACCCCTGGAGTCTCTCACTGTAAGGCATGTTTTCCAATCCTTTAATCATTTTAGTGCTTCTTCACTGAAGCTTCTGTAATTTATCAACATGCTTCCTGAGTTGTGGACACCAGAACTAGACACAATATTCAATAGTGCTTCCACCTGTGCCAAAAACAGTGATAGGATAATAGTGATAGGATAATCTCCCTACTTACACTCATTATACTCCTATTTATACAACTAATGATTACATTAGCCCCTTGGTCACAGCAGTGCACTGGAACCTCTTGTATGCCGATTATCTATTGTGAACTTCCAGCTCCTTTAGGGTCACTGCTTACCAGGATAATTTGCCTGTAAGTATTCCTATGTTCTGTGCTTCTAGATATACAATTTTACATCTGGTTCTGTTAAAATACATATCATTTATTAACTGGCTTACCATAGACTGTATCCCTCGATTTAAAAAAGTGAAAACGCATAGGGGTAAGAAATGACCAAAGCTTCATTGAACATAGGCACTTCCTTGCAGCCCTGAGTCAGGTGCCTAAACTTCAGGGTCTCAGGATTTCAGACCCACTCAAGACCTTAGTGCTTCCTACTGGTCTATGTCTGTAATGCTCAACCACTTGCGGCACTCCCCACTAGTCCAGAAATATAGCAGTGAAGGAATGGAGGCAATAAACACTGCCATTGCTCCCCCACCACCAAATTTTCAAAACCCATGGTCAAATGACATGGCCCCCATTCTGGATTAGGCCAGCACAGTCTGGCATGCATAGGGCCAAAATTATTCCAGCAGAAGGTGCAGACAGGGCCAGATTGGTATGCCTAATCTAATATATGAGGTCAGATCCTGATTCAGCATGCTGGACTGAGGCAATGAGGTCATTCCCACATGCTAACCCCATGCACTGGATCTGTCCACTGTAAAGCTTTTGCCCTATAGCCCACATAACTAGGTCAGCCACATTTAACTCAGGAAACAGAGCCAGCTGGGCCTAGTCTCTTTCCTCTAATTGGTTCTGGGGCTACTTATAAGGAACTTCTCAAGTATCTGTGCCCTGCTGCACAGCCTACTGGTCTCAGTCCTTGCACAACTCCTGTCCCCATAAATCTTCCAGGTCCCTGACTCCTGGTTAACCCTCTGGCTCAGTGTTCAAATTTTGGGTTGACCTTGCCTACCTTCTTGACCTCTCATTCCTGATTAGTTCTTTAGTTCAATTTCAGACTCTGGGCTTGGCCCCACCCCTTGGTTGGAACTCAGGATGCCTTCAGCTGTTCCCAACCTACAGTTCATCCCTGCAATCCCACTGGTCCTCATTCTTGGCTCTACCTACTAGACATGATGTCCTTGAGAATCCCACACCACCCATCTGGCCAGGAGTTGGGCACCACTGCTCTAGGCACCCACCCACTGAGTGTGCTGACTGTATGGAACCAATTTTGACGCTCTAGCTCTCCCATTGCACTTTATAGGGAGCCTCTGAGCCAAACACAGGGTATGTAATTTGGTCCAAGAGCCCAGCAACTAAAACATAGCTATGGTAGGGGCTGAATGTGGGTCCTTATGATCTTTAATGGAAATATTTTGTGATGCCAATCAAGTGACTCACAGTAGTCTATTCTAAGAACACTATTGCCTTTACCAATGAAACTCAGATTATCATCAAAACCAAATTAGTGTAAAAAATCTATTTTCCATAAGCACTCATTGATTTGTTTTAATTGTAACTTTAAAATTCTTTATTAATTAGCTGTATGTCAGTTTATCCATTATTTTGTTTGAGACTGATGTCAAACTGACAGGCCTACCAGGTCTATCACTTTTATACTTTTTAAGTATTGGAATAATCTTAGTTGTCTTTCATGCTTGTAGAATTTACCCAGTGTTCTGAGTTTTAAAGTTCAAAATATTTTGAAACTAAATTTAACATTCAAAGCTCTAACTTTCATTTTTATTATTTTATGTGTTTATAGTTCTTTTCCCCAATGTAATAGTAAAAAATATGGCCCAAACTGATTTCCACTGTAGTCAATAATAAAATATTGATAAGGATACAGGAAAAACCCCTTAGTCTGAATTGCAAACTGTTCACAAGGATTGTTCCTTCATCTTCTGAATAGCAGGCAGCTTTGTGGTAAGTAAATACACTTACAGGAACAACAGCATACAGAATGTTACAATGAATAATAAAGTATTTCCTAGCCAATGAAATTACAAGAAGAATTTTTGTAAGAAAGATATAATTACTCATACTGGAAATCAGCCAAACCCCCAAGTTAATGGGATTTTGAAAAGTGTTCTGCAAGTGTTAATAACCAAAAAGGGCCTGGACAATGGTTTTACAAATCATCTAAAAATATTCTTTCCATTAGTAAGTGTCTTACAAATAGTTCAGAACTGACCTGGAATGAAAAATGACTAAATGGCAAACTTCACTTCTGGTAGCACATATCTGTTCTGCTGTTCTCTTATTCTATACATCACCTTCATAACATCAGCCTGAGTCTTTTTACATCAGAGAGAAAGATCACAATTTGAATGGCATATCAGCATATTACTGATTTATATAAAACATTTACGAAATAGGGCAGGCATATGGAATATGATCCAAAAAAATAAAAACAAACCACTTTCCCTTTTGCCACTTTAAGATCCAGAAATGTATTAATGTATTTGCTACTCCTGATATTCAAGAGACACAGAAAAATTTACTTCTGCACAGCTACATAATAAAGTATTTTAAAACGAAGAAGCTAAATTATCTTGGTTTAACTCTGAACACAGCATTCCATTTTGGCACTCTAGCCAGCTTAGTCATAGGAAAGATAGAAAAACAAGGATGGAATCAGGGCTGTGAGAAGTTTCAGTCACTGATTCGATTCAGCAGAGATTCGGCCCAATTCGGTAGCCAAGTCTCTAAATCCAAATCAAATTAGGAGACCCTTTAATCTCTCTGAATTGAAACAGAACCCTCCAAAGCAATTCAGAGAGATTCAGAAAGATTTGATGATTCAGATGTAGACACAGCTTTAAATGTTTTTCCTGCATACCTCAAGGTACCAGGTGGCTCATGAATGCTGCGATGGTGGGGCGGATGGAGCATTTCACAGCAGTGCGGACAGCAGTCCCCTGCACGCTCGACAGCAGACTTGGAAATGGACCAGAAACACTTCCAGTCCACCCCTGGGTCTGCCGGGGAGCATACGGAGGGGGAGGCGTGCCTTCCTAGCTCCATGACTGGTGCCTCCTGGGTCTGGGGGGGCACCAGGGGTTCCCCCATGGCTGATCACTGAGTTGGGGGGATGCAGGTGGGGGGGCCCCTGTTCTATAGGAGTGAATCAGGACAGTGATCCAAATCAACAATTTGAATCATTGTCCCCAGTTTGGGCCAAATCCAAATCCAAATCGAATACAGTCCATTTCACACACCCCTATCTGGAATGGTCATTTAATACAATCCCCTGCTCAAGGCAAGATCATCCCTATCTAATTACACTATAGGAGAGTTTTTCTAATCTATTCTTAAAACTATACAAACAAATCCATGGGTGACTGGTGCCTCTTGAGTTGGGGGGGGCACATGCCCCTCTGCCCCAACACCAGTGAGTGACTGGGGGAGGGGTCCACCAGTGGCCAATATCACTGACCAGGGTAGGGATCTCCTGGCAGTCAATGCCACTGACTAGAGGAGCAGTCCCCCAGCACCCAACTTAACGAGCCTGGGGAGAGATGGGGGGGGTCTCCCACAGCTGATCTCACTCACTTCCAGAAGCAGTGTCGCCACTTTTGCTGCAGCCCCGCTCCCCAGTCAGCATGCACCCAGATGGCACTGGTGCTCTCGCCTGCCCCCCGCCCACCAGCTAAACAGGGAGCATCACACCCCCTTTGCATCACCACTGAATAAATCTGTTGCAAAACCACCCACCCATTGCCGAGACACACCAGGAAGACCCTAACCTGTGTCAAGTAAAGCAGGAGAAAAAGGGTTCTGTTAATATCCTGCTACTGCAAGGATAGGAAGCAGATTTTCAAATATATTCAGAAGATTCAAGGAACAGAACCATGCTCCCACTACAGAGGAAGGCAAAAAGCCCCTCAGTCCATGCTGGTCTGACTGTTAGGTAAAATTCCTTCCTGCTTCCCAAATATTGTGATCAGTCTTACCTTGGGTGAGGGTGGGAGAAGAGGAAGGAACATAAAGGCTTTTTTAGTCTGAGTAGGAGCACTGGCAAACCCCAGTCAAAATCCTCAGGCTTGACTGCAACCAAGACCCAATGCTTCCAAGGCAAGCAAAAAAATTAAAATAAAAAAGCAAGCATGACCCCTGTAGCAAAAGAAGGGGAAAAATTCCTTCCTGGTCCCATGTGGCAACCAGAAAAGCCCAGAAGCATAGAAAAACTTAAAACCTTCTGCAATCTATGGACCACAAACACAAGTCCACACATCATACACCCTAACTGGAGAGCCAGAATTCCCCTTCCAGGCATTTTATCCCCTTCATAAATTTAAATAAGCCAGCTCTTTCTTTCGTAATAAGCCAGCTGTGAAGCTCTGCTGCATTTTCCTGATGCTGAACATGGTACTCTCTAATATCCACATGCTCTGGGCTGCAGCAGTATTTTTCTGATCTCTCAGTTATATGTATGGTTGTGGGAGTACAGGGGGAGGAGTGCCCCAGGCTTCTAAATATTGCTCTTTAAAATACAGTAATACAATCAGAGGCCATGCGTAGGGAGTGCACGGGGGTGCACATGAACCCCTGAGAGCACCAGTGCACCCTCTGACTGGCTGCGCTCGCTGCTTAGGTGACAGATGGGGGGGCAGGCAGAAACGCTGGTGCCCCCTGTGCAAGCACCAGCCAGGGAGTGGAGCTGCCACAGCAATTGACCATGGGGGACCCCCCCACTTGGCCTCTGACTGGCCACTGGGAGGGCATGACTAAGGTGGCACGAGACACCCATGGACAGAATCCCAGCACTGCTGATCCTAAATAATACTTAGCCAATGCTTATCCAAACTCTTCTTGAAAACTTCCAAGGAAGGAGAATCCACAGCTTTCTTAGTCAGTCTTTTCCACATCCTCACTGTTCTAACACACTGAAGATGATTTTCCTGATATCCAATTAAAACCTATTTTGTTGCCATTTCAAGCCATTGCTAAATATCCTGCTTTCCACAGTGAGAGAAAAGGTACTCTCCCTCCTCTTTATGAAGACTATAAACATGCCCCCTCTTAATTGCCTTTTCCACAAACTGAACAAGCCTATTTATTTCAACTTCTCTGCATGTGGTTTGCCTTCCAAGCCCTTTACTATTTTAGAGTATGAATATGTATTCATTTCTAAAAGTGGAAAGTCTTGACAAATTTCCACCATTAGAAATGATTGCTTATTCAGGCAAGGAATCTTTTCTCACCACTTTGCTCCCCTGTGTAGACTGAACCAGAAGGAGAGGAAACAGGCAATATCTCTTGCCCCTTCCCCAGACTTGAGACACCCTGGTCTGGGGAAACCTGTGGAGCATTTCCCAGGTGCTGCCTATCCTCCCACTCCTACCTCCACCTTCCCCAGATCACAATCTCCTAGTCTGGGGATGTTGCTGCTCAACACCTCCTGATTACAAAGGGGTCAAGAGGAAGTGTACAAGCATTTATTCTTGTGACAGAAACTCTCTTGTAGGGGAGACCTTCCATTGCCAACCTGGAAGATTTTTCTGATAGAGAGGGCAGATTTCCTCTGGAAGAAACTGAATAAATGTTTGTCCACTCCTAGTTTCTGCCAAGACAGCACTGATTTTCCCAATAAGAATGTAACATCTGTACATGGGTTATGTCGCTTGCCTTTGGACCCTCTCTAACTTCTCCACATCCTTTTAAAAAAAATCCTCCTTCCATTTTCATCTGTCACAGCTGTCTCTATACCATAGCGACCTACAAGGACAAAGGAAGAGAAGAGGTTATTTACGAGACCCTTTCTAAAACTGACTACATTGTCCTCCAGGTTCATCAGTGGAGTCAGTGATGTACGACAAGATTATAATACAAGTTCCTTCAAAATGGATTGCTATCTCCAACAGCAAGACAAAGTGGCATAACACTCTTCCCTCCAAACTAAAACCCAGCAACCTAGTCCCTTTCACCCTTCCCCCCACAATCCTTCACTCTACCAAAAAAATCAATCAAGTCTATGCATTTCCCTGCACCCACTCTATCATTTCTGGTACTTCAGACCCTCCCACCCTAGAAAGATCAATGTTAAGTAGTATGAAAAGCAGAAAGGTTTCCTACTATCTTAGTGAACCCATAATTTGTGCCTTCGGTCTCTGCTGAGGTAAAATATTGGCAATTTCCTCAAAGTGTTTTCAATTTCCATCTCTGACAGAAAAAATTTCCTTTTATTCAGGAGATCAGAGAAACCCCACAAGACAGTCATAATCAAACCTAGCACATTTTCTGTTGGTGAAACAAATCACAAAGAAAGTCTTGTAGATACACCGATGGCCATGGGCAACCTGTAAAGTTATATTTTCTCACTGTAATTATAAAACTTCAAGGACTATGCATAGGTGAAAAGGACAATGTGTTCCTGTCTGCTCCTTCTGATATCCAGCATCTTTATGAAGATATTTGACTTTGTGTGAGGTGAAATGAGTGCACACCCTCAATACTTTCCTCATTTGCATACCATTTCCAGGGAAAAAAGCTGTCGGTCATTTTAAAGTGAGTCTTCTGAGATAGTGGCAGTCAATAATGCAAATTGAGGTTTCCACATACTTTTCTTCCATGACCTGTTCATCTTTTTTATCACCCAGTTATCAAGACTGTTTTTTTAAAATTAGTTTTCTGATGGTTTTTGACAAAAATGAAAGCCCATAAGTTTAAGGAGGGGGAAAAGAAATGCACAGAGGGCAAGATTCTTAGGCAACCTAGTATGTTAATGACAGATTTAAACAATCTTTATAACTGGAGATCTTTGAGTTGATATATGACCTTGCAAAAGAGCAGTGTATTACAGTTCTCCCATTGGCAGCTTCAAAGAAGTCATCAATAACTGCTTGGCAGTTAACACAAAGGAGTTAGCAGAGAGGGCAAATAACATGTTCTTACAGCCAGTGAAACATTAGAGAGCATTTGCAAGCTTCTGCCAGGAATGCATATTCAGTGGTGAACCAATTAACCTAATAAAAGATAATTGAATAAGAGATTAAAATCACTGTATTAAACTAAAAGACTAATCAGTTTCTTTGCAGTTACTTCTGTATTGGATTTGTTACATTGTCACAGTATATGTAGCATAAAATACAGTAGTCTCCACTTAAATGGGACGCATTTAATTGGGGAATCTGCTTAATTGGGACGTCTCCCAGGGAACCAATTTGGCTGAAAGACAATGTGTTCTGCTTAATCAGGGATATTATTGCCTCCTTTTTCTCACATTAAAATCAAAGGTAAAACTCCCATTGATATCAGTGATAGTAGGGGCACACCCCTTCTGGTGATGCATTTGACTAATATGGTATTACCTATACAGAAGTTGAGAAATCAAGATAGAAACAAAACATGCAGACTCAAGAAATGTGAAACCAGTGACTATCTTATTTCTTCTACTTCATTCATCTTCTTCTTCAGGGGCAAAATTCAAGAAAGACTAGATACGCCTAAATGATAGGCAGTGCAGGCAGCTGTCCCCTGGAATGGAATTCAGAACCCTGTGTTAGGTGCCTAGACTTTCTACATGGTGCAGTGGGGAAAAGAAGTCACCTCAAAATGGGATCCAAAGCACCCAATAGGCCAAGCCTCTTGATTAGCTGCTAGGAGCATCACCAGCTGGGGCCCTGAGTCTACAGGCCAGTCAATGGATAGCCAATGCAAGGAGTAATGGTTCAGCTTCAGGAGGAAGGCTGGAAAGAGGTCTAGTTCATATCTGACCTGTGGCCTCCTGGTTAGAGCACTTGTTAGGAAGGCAGAGTCATATGGGGAGGAGAGGCAGAACCTTAGTCCTATGTTGTCTGGGGACAGGATTGTAAATTGTATCTAAGACCCAAAAATAGCAGTTCTAGGGCTGGGAAATTGCCAGTTGGGTGCCCAAAGTGTTCTCTACCCAAGTCTCTTGAGGGGTTTAATCCAGAGCAAACCTACACTTCCTCTGCTGTTCACTCACCCATAAAGTTAGAAGGCCCAAGTTCAGGTTCATTTATTCTGCCTGAATGAAATAAAACCTGCTCCTCCCTCTTCCAAGGACAATGCCATAGCCATAAAGCTATAAGTAATTGTGGGGGAAAGGGGAAATAGACTTCACCCCTCTAGTTGAATTCATCATTAAACACAAAAGAAGTATTGGAATCAAAACAACGATGTGATACAGGCATGTTTACTCTCTCTGACACAATGCCTCTTGAACTCTTTTCTGTATAGCTGCATGGCTTCAACAGGAGGTCTGCAGATTGCCCCCACCAGGATAGCCTTTAGCCTTATGGCTAGATTACTCCCTCAGGAAATGTGCATTTGAATTCCACCAGGTGGAGGAAGGATCTCAGCCCCACTCTTCAGAGGGAGTCCCATTATATAAGGCTATTATATAAAATGAATTTAGCACTACAATTCCCCCACCAACATTTTAAAAGAAAGTAGCAACTTGGAACGCACTTTGTGAGGAATCTAGCCCTGTCAGTGTGCACTCCCTGTGCTCTGAAAATACCTACCAAATTGAGTCCCTCTGGGGACTTAGGTGTGACATCATACAGTATCTGGTTCCTGATCAGTTTTAGGCTTGTATTAAACCCTGAGCTCCTCTGCCCTGTCAATACTGAGTAACTTCTAGATATACTCATAGCCCCAATTCTAGGAGCCTGGGGTACTTTAACGTCCAACAGGAAATCACCTAAAGTGACTCTAGGATTAAGCAGAAATTAATTGTACATTTCTAGGATCATAGTTTTTGCTTGATGCCAGTACCTCCTAACTGTACTCTTTATTTTAATTTTCTTTTTCCTTAGGGACCAGTTTCTAATCTCAGACCTGTCCATAATCTTAGTACTTCCCTTTACTTCGATAGAACTAATCCAGATATACGTAGTAGCAACTGTAGAAAGAATCTAGCCCTTAGGACAGTCATTTACTTAAGATGATAGGCTGTCAACAGGCGTTACCCTAAAGTGCTCAAATGTTATGGTTAAAAGGTCAATAAACCAACAGAGAGCCAGTTTCCAGGATTCTTCTGTGTACCAATAAACTAATAATTGTATTGTTTCACTGTTTATGTCTTAACCGTCATACATTCAGAGTAGCTTACTTCATGATTGGGTTATTTCATTATTGGGAGATAAATTACTTGACATAAACATGGGATAGTCTATTCAAATCTATATATGTTTTCAAATATGTACATATTTTTTTCAAATATGTACACTGAGCAGATATTAGATATCTGTGCCAAATCACAGTTTATTATTGACAGAGGAAGAACTCTTGAAGAAATTCTGAATCAGTCTCTTGGCAGACTATTTGGGGCATTATTCTTCTGTATTTCGTATCAGTATGGTGCCCTTGAACTTTACATCAGCTGAAGCAAGTGATGAAAGACTAAAATAACAGAGATGAGAATCAAGGCTCATGTATCAAACTGCAGTAGCTGTCTTTGGGCCACATGTGTTTTTGTATAATTTAATTGACTTCAGTGTTTCCAGGAACTTGCCTTTATGTATCTAGTTTACTACTCATCACATATGGGATACAATGAAGGGGCAGTCAGACCAATGCTGAACATTTTTCAGAATCTTAGACAAAACACTGTATTTTCTCATGTACAACATACCTCAACATGCCCCAGAAAATTATGGAGCAGTTTATCAAGAAATGTACTTCTAAGTACCTAGATGAGAACAAGGTATTCTGAAACAGCAAACATGGGTTCATCAAGAACAAGTCATGCCTGCCCAACCTGATTTCCTTCTATGACAACATGAAGGACTTTATTAAATGGAAAGAACACAGTGGACATTTCCAAGGCTTCTGACACTGTGTCCCATGACATTCTCGTTTGTGTGCTAAGGAAATATTATCTAGATCAGGGGTGGGCAATTATTTGCACTGAAGGGCCACTTATGGAGTTTTGGTGATCTCTCAGGGACCACGTCAGCACCCCTGATCTAGATGAAAGTACTTCAAGGTAGATATATAGCTGCTTAGATTATTGTGCTGAAAGAATTACCATCAATGGCTCAAAATCTAATTTGTATAATGATTTAGATGAGATTCAGAGTATGCTAAGAAAATTTGCAGATTATATTAAATTGCCTGGAGTTGCAGACTCTGGAAAATAAAGTTAGGATTTATAATCTTGATAGGATCCAGAAAAATGGTCTGAAAGTTATAGAATGACATTCAACAAGGACAAATGCAAAGTCCTCCACTTAGAAAGAAACAAACACATATGCCAAGTGGGGAATGACTGGCTAAGCAATAGTACAGTAGAAAGGGACCTGGAGATTATAATACACTATAACATGAATGAGTCAACAGTGTTCTGTTGTTGCAAAAAAAACCCCCAAAGCATACTGGTCTGTACTAAAAGTCCAATTGCAATGCTAGGTTGTATTAATAGATCAGTCTTTGAGATGTCACCCTGACCTGCCTTTTGCCTGACTTTAGAATAATGTAGATAACTATCTCTCTCAACTCAAAGTGATTCCTCTGCTTCAGCACTAATGGGACCTCACATGGAATACTGTGTCTGGTTTAGGTGCAGCAATTCAAGGACAGGAACAAATTGGAGAGAGTCCAGCCAAAAACAACAAAAAATATTAGAAGTTTAAGAAACATGACTTAGAAGGATAGGTTGGAAGAAATTAGTCTATAGTCTAGAGAAAGGAAGACTATGTGAGGGATTTGATAACATCTTTTAAATACCTAAAGGGTGGTTATAAAGAGGATGGTGAGAAATAATTCTCTGTGGCCTCAGGGAACAGGAAAAGGAGTAATGATCTTAAACTGCAACAAGATAGATTAATTGAGATATTAGGAAGAACTTTCTTTCTTTGAGGGTGGTTAGGCATTGCAACAGACTACTGAGAGAGATTGTAAAATATCCATCCTTGGAAATTTTTAAGAGCAGATTAGACAAACATAGTTTGTCTGGAATGCATTAGACAGGATAATCCTGACTTGAGCAATGGGCTAATCTAGATAACCTCCTAAAGTCCCTTCTAACCCTACATTTTATGTCCATGATTTCTATGAAACCCCCTTTCATACTGATGCTGATATAATCTACTATATTATAGAAAAATGACCTATTTTTAATTCCTAAATTGTTGCATTCAGTACTCCACCATTCACTCCCCCATCCCATTTGTTCTCCCACCTTCCCTTTTGTTCCCCCATCCCCCATTCATTCCCCCATCCTCCTTTCGTTCCCTCCATCCCTGTTCATTCCCCTCACCCCCTGTTCATTCCCCCAGCTCCCCGCTTGCTCTCCCAGCTTCCCCCCATGCACACACACTCAGCAGCAGTAGCAGAGAAGAAGCAAGACGCTGGAGATAGCAGAGGAATGCTCCAGCTCATTTGTCTCCAGCCTCCTTCTTGTCTCCAGCACCCAGCTCATTCTCCTGCTTGCCTCCAGGCTTGGGAGTCTGGAGATCAGCAGGGGGATGAGCAGGAGGCTGGAGATGAGCACCTGGAGAGGAGCTGGAGACCTTCCCCTGCTCATTCTCCAGCCTCCTGCTTCTTCCCCTGCTCATCTCCAGCCTCCTGAGGCTGGAGACAAGCAAGAGAAGGAGCAGGAAGCTGGAGACAAGAAGGAGGCTGGAGACAAATGAGCTGGAGCATTCCTCTGCTGTCTCCAGCTTTTTGCTCCTTCTCAGCTACTGCCAATGAGTGCAGGGGGCTGGGAAAGCAAGTGGGGCACAGGAGAAAGGCAAGCATGCAGGAAAGCCCCAAGCAGTGAGCAGCATTTCTGGAGCAAGTGCTCCCTGATGATTGGCCCCCTGGAGGGAAAAGGCAAGTACTTCTGCCTCAGAAAGGAGCAACCAGGGGGAGCTTCTGGTGTCACTGGAGTCAGGGTGCTAGGACAGTTCTCCAGCCAGCACCTGCCAGATAAATGGGACAGAGTGGAGGACCTCAGCAAAAAGGAAGGTGATTGGAGGATCACCACTACAGGAAGCACAGCCAGTGAGGTTACAGAACTGCATCCAGGAAGCAGAAGGGAGCCACCAGAGAAGCGGCAATGGGAAGGTACTGTGAGGGCTTTGTCACTCCTCCGAGGGACTGCCTGTGGATCCCTTGAGGGGTTTGGGGGGGCAGACAGCTTAATACGGTTGGTATTATGCTATTTTCTTTCCTTTCATGCTTTTTTGTTTTCCATTTTGTACCTATCGTCTGCACCGCCAGGATGGCAGATTTCTCAGTAAAGGGCTTAGGACAATACAGACAGATCTGTCCTGTTTTGTCGGGGTGGGGGTGGCAGGACTTGTGTAGGAAGGGACTCTTGGGGCAGAAAATATTAGGGGCCTGAAGACTCACAAACCAGGACTGTGGGCTGGGTATAGAAACTGTGAGAGCTTTTTTTGTTTGTTTGTTTCCTTTTTCTTTGTTCTGAGTACTTTTTGTTCCTTTATGGTGATGGACATTTAAGCAGGGACTAATGGGCCTCATGAGAGTCACTCCCCAAGCATCATAACACATGTGGTTGATATTTTTTCTGCCATCAAGAGTAGACAGAACCCAAGCCAAACAACCACTAGTGGTGGTAATGGAGGGGTACAGGGGAGGAAGGAGCCTACCAACAGACCCCACACCCCATTACATAGAACTGGCATAGCTCTTCACGTATGACAAGATCCTCCCCAGTTTTGAGAGCATGAAGTTGTGGCAGGCAAGAACCACTAAAGCAGAAGTCAGTTGGGAGGAAGTGCCAGGTTCTGCTGAATAAGATCTGATGTAAAGTAAAACACTGAACAGATGCGGGCACAGGCTATGCACTACATACCCCTGACAATTGTCTCAATGCTTGTGGTCTTTGCTTCTGAGTGGACACTAATGCTTGTGTATTTATATTCCCATTGGATTCGAAGGGTCTTCCACATGCAGCATTGATGGTACTTCTCCAGTAACTTGAGGTGTTACCTGTACATTGTCCCTATCTCAGCTCCTTACAGTAAGGTGAGAACCACAATTGCTTCAAAAACCATGATCTTAGTTTCAGATCTAATGTCATGATCTTTGAACACCAGTTTCCTCTGGCACCTTGTCATGGGATGGGGTCCCCAAGGGTGGCCATGTTACCCCTAGGGCCCCTCAACTGTGCCAATTTGGCCTGATGGGCACCCTCTTTTCTCGTCTGCCATGTCTTGAGGTAATTATAATAAATAGGAAGGCTGCCTGATGGGCTATATGTGTGGCTCCAAACTGCCCCTTTACCATGCCCCAAGCATCCCTCTGAGGCCTTGGCCTTGCTCCACACCCATACTGGCTCCGGGGCCTGTGCACCCCAAACACTGCGCCCTCACTGGCACTGGGCCCCCAATGAGCTCTCTTCCTTCCCCAGTAGTCTCAGCCCAATCCACCAGTGTTATAAACAAAAGTCAGAAATGCAAGGCCCTAGACTATACCATAACTCAAACTGCACAAGGTATGCTCTGCCCCTTAACATCACCAGAAGCAGAACTTACAGTCAGGCCTCTTCCCTTCACTTGCTCTAGGAGGGCTCCTTCCCCCTTGGCTGCTGGCAGAGAACAGTCTTCCCTACTTCCATCCTGGGGTTTATATGGGCCCAGGGCCCTGCCTCTTCTGATCAGCTGACCAGGTGCAGGTGCAAGTGCAGGCTAATTTGCTTGCTAACCTATTGCCCTGATAGCCTGCACCTGGACTTCTGTCTGTCTCTTTGGGCTCTCCCCAGGCAGTTTCTGCTCTTGTAAAAGCAGGCACCTTAGTGCCCTGTGACACACCTGAAGGCTACACTTGCACATTTGAGATGATGTCACATTTCTTCATTGATGTCAGCCTTCTGTGAGAGATTTCCAAAGGTATGGGAAATAATGTTCTCCAGAGTCTCACTATGAATCTGAATTACCAGAGCTTGGGACTGCTCATTTAGAGCTTGTTAAGGGAAGATCTTACTCTTCCGAATGTTAAGTGTCAATTCCATTTTCTTATATGACTCAGGGAAAATGTCAATGATTGCCTAAAGGTCTGCTTCTGAGTAAGCACAGACTACAGTATCATCAATGCACTGGAGCTCAGTGATTGAAGTTGGGGTGGTCTTGGTTTTGGCTCAGAATCAGCTGAAATTAAACAGCTTTCTATCCATTTGGTAGTTTAGCTCTAGTCTGACTGGAAGCTTGTTGGTGGTCAGATGCAACATTATGATAAGGTATACCAAGAAGAGTGTTGGAGCTATTAACACAGCTTTGTTTAACTCCCACCTTAACCTCAAAGAGATCTATGATAGGACTATTACCGAGAACCACCACTTGTATACTGTCATGAAGCAGGCAAAGACAAGTGACAAATTTCTGTGAGTACCCATACTTGAGAAGAATCCTCCACAATGCTTCTCAGTTGACAGAGTTGAAGACTTTTGTGAGGTCAAAGAAGGCCATGTACAGTGGTTTGTGTTGCTCCTGGCATTTTTTCCTCAGCTGGAGAGCTGTGAAGGTCATATCAGAAAGTTACATGCTTTATATACTCTTACAAGAATGGGCTTCCCACAAAATGCAGTGGCCAACATTGCTTTCTGTCAGAAGATGACTGCTGGTGGTAACAGGAGCATAGGTGGTGCCTTCATTTCCTAAATAACTATGATTTTCTGGAAAAGATGGGTGCCACCACACCCATGTTTTAAAAGACAACATAAAACCTACTCAGTTCTTTGGAAGAATGGTTGTAGGTGCCTGGTGTCAGGAACAGGACAATGCGCCTCCTGAGTCCAGAACATAAGCTGCAGTGAGCAGTGGAATTTTCACATCCAAGTTCAGAATTCCCTGTTGCCTAGCTAGGGGCAGCTGCTGCTCAGCCTCTGTCTCTTCTGGATACCATTTTGAGATGTGTGACTTTCCCCATGCACTGTATAGGGTTCTGGTTTACAGTCCAGGAGCCAGACTCTTAAAATGTAGAGTCTTGCGTCACATAGAGTTATGGCACCTTAGTAATATATTGGCTGGAGCCCTAAATTCTGGTATGAATATCTTCAAATGCTGAGAAGTACATCTAATTCATAAATATGTTGTAGAGGCTCTTTAGGATCTTTTTATCATCCATGTCAAATATTTATATCAACTAATGTGTTAATATTTTTTACTTCCCTGCTTTTGCAGGATGTTCAAAGTGTTATCAATACTTTGGACAAAACCTAGTCAACAGAGCATATTTTTCCACCCATTTCTTATCCTCCTTTGTGCTAAGCCATTTGAGGTCCTGCAATATGCATCATAGCTAAAAGTTGTTGCATTAGTTGAGTCATTGATCACATAAAAGTGGTGGTATTTTTGTTGAATGAAAGGAAGCTTTTTATGTTTTGCATTACTGAAATCCAGTTTGCTTATTACGTTGGGTCCTGCTTTGCTTTATGATATTATTAGGCATCACTGAAAGAGCTTAACTACTATACTTCATTAGTAGATTAACAAAGGTAAGAAATAAGTGTAATTCTGGAAGATGGTGGGAAGTTTTGTCCCTCTGTCCTTTACTAAGATAATCATGACAAAGAAGATAGTCTTTTAGTATGTTTTCTTCCTCTAAGAACTGGTTTTTTGCCCTACAAATGTTTTAATTTTGTGACCTATTTTTATATTCCTCTCTTGTGTTCTATTTCCTTATGAACTACTTCCCCCCTATTAGAGCATTAAACTTACCACAGAAAGGAAATATATATCACTTATTTAAGTGCTTTAAGTAACTGAATATCTTTGTTTGATTACCTGTAATGAATGCATGCTAACACTAAATATTTTAAACTAGGTTTTTGCATGTAGCAGCTGTGCAGTTCATAGTTATGTTTTATCTAAGGATTTCCAGGTTCTTTGCTAATATCACTGTAATTTGCACATATGTTGACGTAGGTATACACTGTATAATTTTATCCATTTCACAGATTCATACACAGAGTTGTTGCACAAAAGCGGTTCGTTTCTCTGGAGGCCCGCAAAGATCATAGACACACAAACATCAGCCGGCACAAAAGGATGTATTTGTTTGCAAACAAGGTCAGAGGCTTCTTGTTCCGAGGACGGCTCAGCTTCCGGAGTGAGCTCATCCTGGGAGCTGATGTCCTCTGATGCTCGTGGATGTTGTTTCACACGGGTATGGTGTATCCAACGGTCATGGCCAGCAATCTTTACAGTGGTGTGCATTGCTAGAAGTACCTGGAAAGGGCCACTCCACCTCTCAGTCAAAGATTCCTTTTTCTACCATTGCACCAAGACTCAGTATCCCGGGCGGAAGTCATGTACCGGGACGTCTAAAGGCAGATGTTGAAAGGAGGCTGCATA
>NW_017728931.1:115348383-115367364 GCF_001723895.1 Crocodylus porosus | reverse complement strand
ATGCGGGGCGGAGGGGTAAATATGTAACAGCTTATTAAGCATGCCCAGAAACTACAACAGTTCGCCAAAAGTTCATACCCCAAGGCCACAGTCAATTGAATTCCAGCTTCTGTAATCAGCATGAGAAAGACTGAGGCAGGACCGGGGAAGAAAGGAGCCTTGGGCAGTATTTCTTTCTTATCAGGTGCAAGATGCAAGCTGCGCATTTCTAACAGAGTCACCAGGAAGTGGAGTCACTCATGCAATAAGAGAACTGAAAATAGATTCCTATAGCTCTGGTACCCTTTCATTTCTCTAAACATTAAGCCATACTCTTTCTTAAATCATACCACATGAATTAAATGTTATCTGTGATTAAAAAGCTCCCAAATCAATTATCCTAACCTTTAGTAACTGAACTGTCCTTTCTAACAAACCGTGACTAGCAAGCAATTTGCCAGTTTGTCCGTTTGCCACTTTGCCAATTTGTTAATTTGTCAGTTTTGTTTCTTCATGCATTCATTTGTCAATTTTTAAATTGCTTGCCACATTTAGGGTGCTTTTCTACTTTAATTCATTTCTTCCCTTCCACACCTGAAGTAGGAGAATGGATTTTCACCTTGTCCCAGAAACTTAAAACTAATGTGAAAGACATGGCATGTAATTATTTAGGTCTTTCCTTTTTGCATTGTTTTATGAACTTAGATAATATACCCCTTAGTGAAAAAAAACTATGCTCTTATTTTATGCTCATATATGCTTAGAAGGTCCTTGGAAAAAAAACTACACAGTGCCCCACACTACATAGCAAAGCAAAAAACTCCACAGTGGCTGCATCTACATGAGATGCTGACTGCATGGTAGCCCAATACTACTGTGCAGTAGCATTGCGTGGCAAAAACCATTATGTGATGCTGCTGCACAGTAGTATTAAGCTACCGCACAGTAGCCTCACAAAAATGGCGTTTGTCAGTGCTACTGCACAGTAACTCAGGTTAGTATTTGCTTACACAAGTACTAAAGGACTGTGCAGTAATGACTGTGCAGTCAGCATCTCATGTAGATGCAGCCAGTCTATCACAATCTGACCGAGAAGAAAATTCCATCCTGCTCCTTAATTTGGTGATTGGTATTATGGACCACAACATGGGGAAGGTCATCAGGGAAGGTCATCTAATAATCATACATAGTTCAGGAATTAAGTTCCCCAGGAGCCAGGACTCAAGGTCAAATTCATGGTAATCCAGGAGTTGACTGGAATTTCATGTAAACCAGCCTGCTAAGCCAGAGTCAGACACTCAAAGCCAGAGTTTCAGAGAAGCAAGTCAAGGAGCTGCAAAGAGGTCAGAGTAGGCACTGGAGTCTTTGCTCCGGCAGGGCACAGCTCTCTTGGGCCAGCTTTTAAAGGCTGCAGTGGGTAGGGCCTGTTTGCTGAGGTTTCAGGGGACAGGTTGTGATTGCACAGTTAGAACCAGCAGGGCTCAGGGCAGTGATCAGAGCTTCTACCAAATTAAGTTCTTTTCCTAAAGCCTCTGGGAATTGATTGTCCTGATTATTTGATTGGGGCTGGGTAGGCCCTGGTTTGAGCTCGTTACAGTTGGTATGACACTGAACAGAAGAGCAAGACTCTTTATCCAGGACCCTGTTCTTTCTAGGACTGGTTGGAGCAGCAACACACTCCAATCAAAAAAAACAAACAAACAAAAAACTCCAGTTAATACCACAATACCTCAGCACATGGCAAAGGTGGGGGTGGAAGAACCAGAAGCATTCATATAGAGAAAAAAAAAATCTGTTCCTGGCCCCAGCTGACAATCAGCAAAAGCCCTAGGGATGGAATTACTAGACACATTCCAAGAGCTACCTTTCTATGTCCCACCGGGAACTGAAAAAAAATATGATTCCACATCCCACACACTGATCAGTGTGCCAGAACTTCCTCTCAGACCATCACTTCTTCTCCACTCCAGTTCAGCCTTAAAGAAATGTAGTTGTAGTTCCTTGCCCCACAATTTTGCTTGGAAGACCCTTCCAAGGATTCATTCCTCTTGATAGTTAGAAACAGTATATTTTATGATCTAAAATTATCCATAGCCAGTTTCTATCCCTCTCATCTTCTGCTGGTATTGTTTTATTTTTTAGCTTATCTTTCCACTTCATATATGTACCTCTAAAGAGTGAACGTATCCCCTCTTAATCTTTTTGCTATGGTATGTCAGGCAAGTTATTTTCATCTTCTTCCATAAATGAAAGGTCTCCATTCACTTCACTTCATTGTCCTAGTGGCCCTTCTTTGAACTTATTACAGTTTTAGTTAATCTTTTTCAACACCAAAGACAAACTGAGTGCAGTATTCTAAATAAGGCTTTTACCATGGCCTTGTACATTGGCATTGGCATACTTCCACTGCATATATACCACCTAATACACCCTAAAGACCTAATTCCACATTACATTTAGGATGCACTAACTGAACTTACATGTGACTATCTGAGCATTCAAGCAGTAAAAAAATGTGCTAAGTGCCACTGTAGTATAGTGAGGTTAGGACTTTTCTGGTGAGGAGTATCTCTGGATTATATTACCTAACACATGTTGAATTTATGTCCACCTGCTCCACAGAGGCACTATGATCAGGAGACTCTGATGCAGTGAGAGCATTGGAACTGATAAATAGCTGTTTGTCAGTCAAAACTCCCAGAGCACACCAGTCTTTAACAGCTCTAGTGCTAAGGATATATTTTCATAGTTGTTAGGGGCTGGAGGAATCCAGCCCCTACATATCATCAGGTCCAGCTCCCCTGCACTTGGGCAGGAAAGATTGCTAGAATCAGATGACCCCAGCAAGATGGGCATCAAGACAGTTTTGAAGATCACCAGGGTGGATGACTGTACCACCTCTGCAGGTAGCCTGTTCCAAAGCCTTGACACTTGACTTATAAAGAAGTTTTTCCTTATGTCCAGTCTGAAGCAATTTTCAGTCAGTTTGTGCCCATTATTTCTTGTCCTCCCCTGGACGGCCCTGGTGAATAGATGCCCCTACCCCACCCCCAGCCCTGATGTACACCCCTGATATACTTATTGGCTGCCACCAAGTCCCTTCTGAGTTCTCTCTTCTCCAGGCTGAACAGTCCCAAGTCTCTCAGCCTCTCCTCATATGACCTGGTCTCTAGGCCTCTAATCATGTGTGTGACCCTCTTTTGGACTCTCTAGAACTTCTCCACATCCTTCCTGAAGTGTGGCACCCAGAACCAGACACAGTACTCTATGTTTTATTTAGATCATAGCAAGCATTACCATGAAACTGCTCAGACAACTTTCTTACTTATAGTAATGCTTACTACCATCTAAATAAAACACATCCTAAGTGTTGAGATGAACAGGTGCTTTGTGGTTGTTGAGGTGAAACACTGAGATGATGGACTTAGTTGGATTTGGTTGCAGCCTCCACTTGAAGAAATATTCTGCCATTATTGACAGGTCTAATGACAGCATGTCTTCAGTCCCTTTGAAGGTCCTTGCTTGTGTGGTTAGTGTCACATCTTTGGCCTATGCAAATTTCCTCAAAGAGGTAGTAGGCATATCGCTTATATCAATGTTGAAGAGGGTCAGGGCAAGAACATTTCCCTGTGGGAAGCTGTTAGTTAGGGACCTTGGTCTGCTCACTTTATCTTAAAGGTAGACAAGCATCCATCAATTGCCCAGAAATGTCCACAAAAGGGCGGAGCAGCCTGGCACATGGGAGAAGGCAGAACAGTTGTAGCAACAGCCCATGCTTCCAAACAGTATCATATGCTGCGGAAAAGTCAACGAATGCAGCACTGGTCTTAAGGTTACATTGGGAGCCAGCCTTCATGTTCATGGTCAGGGCAAGCACTTGGCCATAAGAACTTTGGTGTGGCATAAAATTGGCTTGGTCTTGGGGGATGGATGCCTTGGCAACTGGGCTAATACTTTGAAGGATGAGCCACTCCAATAGTCTGTAAGTTGTACAAAGCAATGATATTGCCCTGAGGCACCAGGGATTACTGGCTGGTTTCCCTGGTTTCAGCAGAGCAATGACCATTGCTTCACACCAGATTCAAGGAATTTGGCTGCTCTCAATCACATCTGAGGATAGGCACAGAAACCATGTTTGAGCCATCAGTCCAAAATGGTGTGAGAAGTATGGAGAGATTCCATCTTTCCCTGCAGCCTTTCCTCTTTCTGTTGCAGTTAGACCATCCCTAAGTACCTTGGTAAAGAAGCTGTCTGAGAGTTTGGAGGATTCTGGGCAGTTGGCCATTGACTCCTTCAGTTGCCATCTGATGTCTTGCTTGTAGTGTTTGTCAAGTGGTCCCTTCAAGTTCATGATCAGCTATGCAGTGACAGCATCTGGTTTGACCTGCTGGTTCATAGCTTCTATCCGGTTAAACGCTCCGAGTTTCCTCAGAAGGTTCCAGGCTCAATGGCTTGAATGCATGAAATCCAAGGATCTCATATACTCCATCCATTTCTGGTGTCTGGCAGTGTCTAAGCAAACAAGGGACCCAAGCAAGGCTGTTGACAGTGCAAGATCCCCCAACTGCTGGTATTGTCAGAAGAGGTTCTCACATTTAGAGTTCCAGTAAAGAATGTGTGTCTCCCTGTATCCACATGAGATGCTGTCACCTTTTGCAGAGAAAAATTACAATATGAACCAACTCCGTCTAACTCAGACCTCGGTGTGAGACTGAACCACACCTTAACCTTTTGTAATCATCTTCAAAAAATAGCTGTGAAGATCAAGAGTTGCGTGAACATAGTGGGAAAACTTGCCAAAACGAGCTGGGGTCCCACTGTGCAGTACTCTGTACCTCTGCTATGGCATTGGTCTTCTCACTGGCCAAGTACTGTGTACCTATCTGGGCTGCTAACACTCATACCAAATGCAAGGATGTCCAGTTGAATTCTGCAATGTGTGCTATCACCAGAACCCTGAAATATATATGAATTCAATTCAGCCACAAATGCTGGCTGATATTGCCCCTCCAGACATTCGCTGGGACACAGCTACATACAGAGAGGTCATCCACAGGAATAACAACCCAGACCTCCCCATCCACAGAGATTTAAAGAACCTCCCAGCTCACTGCTTGGTCTCCCAGAAACCTTTGTGAACACATCTACAAGCCCCTGTAGGACACAATAGTGCAGAACCTTGGAGGAAAGTGTTGAATGAATAAACATCTAATTTCAGTATAAACATCTAATTTCTGACACAACAATAAAGCTTTCCGGTTTTGACCTCCCACAAAAACACATGGAGGGCTCTAAATCAGATTTAAACTGGGCATGACTGCTGCAGTCACTTGATGCGCAGATGGTGTATTAGGAGTTATGCATAATGTGACTGTGCTAACCCTGATCAAACTATAGACCACATAATAAAATTCTGCCTTCCATACAAACTTGACAGTGACATTGCAGAAACATTCCCTTTCCTCAAGAGCATTAGACTGGCTAACTAACCTTAAACTGCACTTATAATTGTTGCTTTAAGTCAGCCATATGATAGAAGAATCCTAAGTGCAACGTGTGACAATATTTTGTTGGGCTTTTTCACAGTTGAATAGCATTGGCATTTTATGGTCATCCTGTACTGATCCAGTGTGCTCAGATTTCTCTCTTCCTGGAATGTCTCTAGTCCAGGTACCCCCATGATATAGTTGAAATCCTAAGATATTCATTTAGGATGTGGTACCACCCACTTCCATAGCTTCATGCTAAATATACACATCTGTTTTCACTAGACTGTGAACCCAAAGATAAAACGGAGACCAGCAGTTAGGAAGTCATTTTGCAGAAAGTGGGGAATTATCAGGGAGCAATCCCCAGCTGCAGGAAAACATTGCAGTATGAGTCTGAAACAGAGCCTTCAGAGAGATGGGAAGCTTTAGGTAAGACTAGCCAGTATATAGTTTCTCTCTTGATCTGTGCTGTGCTGTTAAAACTAAATAGTATTTCTTTTTATGAAAGCTGCCTGCTCACTGTTTTAATCATTGGCCACAGCTCCCAGAAAGAATCTTCACAGTTGTTTAACCCAATCAGACCAGCTGAGAAATCACAACTTGTACCCAGGGAGCTATAACCCAAGACCCAGTCTAACAGTGGGAGAACTGTGGGACTCTCTCCCAGGACAGAGGAGGGGAAAAGGCCTAACACCATATGGGAATACGATCAGAGACCAGAGAGGAGTCAAACCTACAGCTTTGCTTGTATCTGCCAGGGACTCTGATCAAGCAGACCTGGCTGGACCAACATGAGTTACCACACCTGCCCCTGATTCCTGGATAATGTGACTGGCCCAGTTCTCTACAATCAGACTGGGTGACACTCACCCTTTTTAAACTAACCTTCAGTGTCAGGCTTCAGGCAGGCCTTGACACAGCCTCAGTCCACTCCATCAAGGCTTGGGCTCACAGCTCTCTCCGATTCCCCTGACTTCTGATCTGTCTCGCTTTTTCTGAACCTGATTTTTGGACCTCCTATGAAACCTGGCACTGGCTCTGCTCTCCCTGGTTTTCCTGGCCTGCTGACCCAGCCTGGCTTCCTTGTAGTCCAGACATACATATAAAGCTTGTGCATTTTTTGTGAGGGACTTTTTTATTTTTGAAATTCATAACTGAGGTGTTAAGGAAGAAATTTAGCCTGTGGTCACATTTCTAATCTTGGCATTGGGTTGTCATCTTTAAAAATGGAGGCCATGAGTAACAAGATGAATAACTGTCAATATCACAGTAACTATAAGACCAATTTTGATTTTTTAAACAACTTTAAATAGGTATTTAACCCACAAACTTTCTTTGTCTTTTGATGAGTAATGGCCCATTGTTTTGAAGCTCTAAGCCTTTAAATGCAGAATAATAACATCACTGACTGCTTTTTAAGGCACGACATATAACATATAATGGTATACGCTCTTAATGTTTTGGTAACTCTATCCTTTTGTTGTTACATCTTATCTACAATATTTTTTTTCTTCTTTTTTACTGAATGAAGAGAAGATAAACAGTTAAGAACAATAAATGATAGAACAGGGGCTGGAACTTCTCAACAAACCAAAAGGCCAGCCCTTTTAGTTGCAGCATCACCAGAATCAACCAAGAAAAAACCTAAAACATTCAATAATGATGTGTGTCATATGAAAAAACTTCAGCATCCAAAAAGAACCCCTTATATCAACTTTTCCAGGATACATGGAATTAACTTGCAAAAAAAGCTCAAGAATAGAAGGATTTAGGCACAAGTTTTGATATTCTTTATCAGCCAATACAGGTTGATGATAAGCCAAAGAAAGTGCATAAAACTGTAAGTTAAATGTTGTAGGTGTTAACCTGAAGCATGCACAAGAGGCACACAATCTGTTAAGTGTTACAGAAGGGACTGATACTGAAGTTACTGATGAACTAACTGAATCATGCATAAAAAGCAGTCAAGGGTGTGTAATTTGTGAGGATCCCTTGGAAAGTAAGAGCACTAGAGACTCCCTAGGCAACAGATTATCTGTAAAATTTCACCAAATTGAAACAGACGGTGTTTGGAAAACTTCCGTAGGTGTAGTCCAATATGTTAAGATGAGAAAAAAGGAGTTGTTTGCAAACCTTAGTTACTTACTGTAACAGTGATGGTAGAGTACTGAAAGAGGCAGAATTGGTTATACTTTATCAGAAAGACTGCTGGAAATAATTTTGCAGACCCATCTATAATAAACACGAGAGAGAAACTAAAGAAGAAAAATACTGACAATGGCAAAAATGAGTAGCAGAGAAACAGAATGAGGCTTTCCAGCAGCCCTGTGCTTCTCTTGTTGAGAGTCTAGAAATCTGCAAAGAGGTATATATACTTTGAGACATACAGGGAATCTGAAGCAGGCAGCGGTAGCAGCCTGGAGTTAGGATATGGTCAATCACCAGACTAAAACCAGGAGCTGAGAGCCAGCTGTCAGAAGACAGAGGTCTGGACTGAAAGCAAGAACTAGAAGAACAGAATTGAACTGAGAGGCATCTAACCTGTTGGGAAGCCTGATGGACAGTGAAAAAACTGTTGCTTACAAGCCGGTAGCCATGCCCATGTAGTTAATGGGGGTAAGTGGCCAAGCTGGAAACAGTTAGGCCTCTGAGAACCAGGCCCACTCAGATATTCAGGGCTAGCTAAGAGCAAATTAGCCTGCCTTCTACCCTGACTCATGATGGGGAACTCATATAAGACAGGTTTAATTTATTCTTCTGCATCAATGGATCTAAACACAAGTCTCTTACCTCCCATGAGAATGTGCTGTGTTACAGCCCCAGGCCCTTCTAGGGTCTCTAAACCCGTCTTGTTGCAAAAAAGAATTCAAAATTCACTGGCCCAGAATGAGCAAGTATGGCTCAGTAGCCCAGTATCCTACCTACCTGGGAAAAAGGAGATGTGGGTTTAAGTCTCTGTTCCAAGAACAGCCTTGGGTATTTTATCCAAAGATGCTGCTGTGCAAGTTTTTGCAGTTCCTTCTTAATTTTTTCTTCCTGTAATGCCAATCTACCTACATAAAACTGTCCCTAGAATTATTATTAAGGAAAAACTATGCCAAAGGATGCACTTTTAATCTTATTCTAAATGAATTGAACTCAGTCTGATGAGTTAAAATAACATTCTAAGAAACAGGATGATTAATGCCATCATCCTTTAATTTACACCTTTTTCTGGCTGCTGGGTACGTAGCTTCTGTTTTAATTGGGCTCATTCTTAACTGTGACATTTAGGCACTATTTTAATACAAATAGTAATAATTTAAAATTCCCTCAAATGCTGTTTCAGAGAGTGTAAGTAGGCCTAAGAGACATCAAGTATGAAGGAATTTAAATTAGTGTAAAGTGTCTTTACCTCAAAATTTAGTCCCCCAAAGGTTACAAGTTCAATGAAAAGAATGAATTCTGTACATGGAAAATGGTCAGCATAAGCGTGATCCACCTTTTCTAACTCCTAACCGACTTTCCAGTACACGGTATCCTGTCTGCTTTCCTCTTCAGGAAACAAATTGTACTATTACATGCAACTGTGTTTTGAGAAATGTAAATGTATTGCTATATTTTTTTCTGTTAACTCTACAATGATACAAGGCACTACTTTTTATAGTTTATGCCCCATTACAGTGTGTGTTGATAAACTCTTGATTATCTAACTATTTATCTAAACAATTTACCAGGGTGTTTTAGATAACTGGGATTCTACTGTGTATGCAAACCACAGTTTTTGGAAGGACATTTTTTAATTCATGAAAAAGCAAGCTTTCAGCCATTTCAGTTTTTATCCTTTTCTGTGTCAAGTTTTCAGAGAAAGAAAGATGAAGAAATAATTTTAGGATCTTTAAAACAGCAATACATCTAAATAAATATAAATAAATATATGGATTTTATCATCTAATTACACATCACAATCCATAATGTGTACTGTAACCACCACTCACATTTACTTAAATACCTATTGATTTTTCTGTTGGTGAGCTGATACATAGATTGATATATACTTATAAATTTGCCTATGATCAACTCTCGTACCATGAAAATACTGCCGCTTATGAAATAAAACAATACACTATGGATTATCATTTTTAAATATAATAACCATATTAACTCATTGTATTTGTCACCTCAAAATCCTAGTCTGCCACTTAGAACTGAATAAATACTAGAAATTTCCTTAAAACAGGAAGTTCTTAAACTATCTGAAGACTGGAGACAGCTTGGAGTATCACTGTAAAACAGTCATCTGAGTTTGATTCTGTAAATTATTAGTGGAAGCAGAGAACCCCCTGTTCATGTGACAGTTGGTAAGGTCTGATTTTGATCTTTGCCACTAGAGATCTTGTTGATTTTCCCCTCTTGGAAAGAAAGATTTCATGTGCCCCAGGGCATGAGTGTAAGCTGAGAGAATGCAACTCTGGAAAAGTTTGTCTAGGAATAGCTGGGTAATAGGTGAAAACCAAATATTATTATGTAGCCCTAACAAAATAGTCCCAGTGAAATATCAACCAAGTTCCTCACCACCTATTGAACACCTTCTGATTCCATTAGCCCACACTTTGACTGGCAAATATGTTCAATTTACAGGAAGCAGAAACTGATGCTGAATTCCCAGTTCGTTAGCTTTTTTCATACCTGAATTGTTTATTAATTTCAGATCAATCAATATTGAACATCTGGAGGGAATTGGGGAAAACACCAATCTGAAAAAATGCCTTGTATCACTGTCATTACTACTGATGCTATGCAGTGAATTATTTTAAGTGATTTTTTTAATATATATGTATATATTGGAATACATGTAGGATCATGAGAGAGTGTAGGCCCACTGGGTTGCTCATATTATCTTTTTGTATTCTATTAGCTCCTTCTCTTGTTGCCTGATGTCTAAAGTATGTGCAATGTACTATTTTCTTCTTTTTTACCTCATATTTTCAGTTTCATTTCCAATAATCCTAAGTGAGAAAAAGTCAGGATGTTAGCAAGAACTGAGATGAAATCTGGCAGATGCTAGAGATTCACTCTGATGGTTAATAGTGGAACCTCGCAAAGGTGCAGACAGCTGTCCAATCCATCAGCCTGTGGCCAAAAGAAAATAATCCTATTCATCAGAAAAGGAAGAACTGGAAGCAGGATGTAGAAGTGAGGATAAATAATTCCCATAATCCCCTTTAGCGTTAGGGTCTGTTAGATTGGACCTGCATCTAAAAAAGAACAAATGTCTATGGGCAGCAAATCCGAAGGGGATCCTTTACTCACCTACAAAATGAACCATGCTGTGCAAAGTCAGCACTGATAGTGATTTTATTAGGAGCCCTTTGCTCTAAATTGCTGCATTCACTATAATCAACATCTTTCATTGCATTCACTTTATCACTGTGGAGGTAGATTGGGCACCTATGGTCTTCTGTATAGGACTTTATAAATGAATTAGGGCACCATTTCATCATGAATTTAAAAAATAAAATATAAAAAAAAAAAAAATGTGATAGCCACCTTATTGTTAAAAAATAACTGGTGCTTACATAGTATTTTTCATCATACATCTCTAAGAGCATTACAAATAAACTGAAAATAATTTTCTTCATTTTACAGATGGGAAAACTAAGCCATAGGGATAGAGAAGTTCAGTGGAATAGCCTTGAAGCAAACCACTGGCAAAGCTAGTGATAGGATCCAGAATTTATTCATCCCAACCCAAACAGACCACCCTATCGCTATCGTGCTAAGTAGTTTTTATCGTACTAAGTAGCTATAGCACCGCCCTTAAGAGTTGTTGCTCTCAAAGGGTAGGCCACAGATTAAAAGAGGAGGAGAGGGGTGCTCAGCTCATAGAGATGTGTCATTTGACCTACCAGATTCCTCACGGGTCTAAAAATATAACAACATGGGAGTGGTGGCAGCTTTAATTGCTGCTTCCCAGATGCAAAATTTTCTGATTGTAACAAGGAATCAGGGGTTTTTGTTACTTGAAAAGCTAAATTCCCCCAGTTAAGCAGCAACAGCACTGCTACGTTAGCCAGAGGAATGGCAGTAAGCTGTCCTGGAGGCTGGGGGAGCACACCTGCAGTCAATAAGGTGCAAAATACAGGGAGACTGAAAGGGCCAGAGCCTGAGCCCAGAGGGGACAACCAAGGTAGCCAGGGGCTGAGAAGGCTAGAGCCAGAGAAAGGCCAGCCAGAGCCACTGGACCTAGGCTATAAATCAACAGCCAGAGTAATCTGTAGGCTAAGGCTAAAAAGACCTTTGCAGATGCCATCTCAGGTGACATCTGCAAAATATGTGTATGGCTATGAGGGCTGCAAAAGGCCACAATTAAGAGCCTTAAGACTTAAATATGAGTCATTCAGGCCCCAGGTGTTGACCATTGGCTCACAGTGCCAGCCAAATGTGAAGGATTGTGTGCTGACCATGTGAGGTATCTGGCCTGCAGGCAGGTCCCATACCACTCATCTAACCTGTGGGGCCAAAGGATTGAACACTGCTGATGCAGGCGGTAGATAATGAAATGCCCACAGTTTTCTAAAACATATTGTATGTATGGTTGTATTTGCATATGTAAAAATATGCATATATGTACATGAATATATGCATTGTAACAACTGCTAGTCCCAGGGGATAGCTGCATCATTCCATCATGGCTGCTCAGCTCTAGCTTGGTCTGTCCTTCTGGAGAACTCTCCCTTTGTTTTCCCACCATGCCTTGATGTTCTAGTTCTAAAGGAAAGAAGGCTGCGCTCGGACCTTCCAAACCAGCTCTCACCCCCTGGTTTGTAGGCTGAATACGCATGTTTGGGTGCCTGCATATGCTTGTTGGGGCTCAGCCATTACAACCTCAGGTCTTTTTCTTGATTGGTTCCCATAGCCTAGAGCCACTGTACTGGACCTGGTTTCTGGGTCCCAGCCTCATCCCAGCTCTCTGTGGACTTTGCCTGCCCTGCTCTGGACTCTGGTCTTACTGTCCCCAACACTCTGCCCTACTCTAGGCTTGCTGCTCCTTCAGAATGCCTGAAGACTGCCCCTAGCATGGCTCAAGGTGAGTGTGTGTCCCTAGGGTACTAATGGGACTTCCAAGCCACTGGTTTGAATTACATCCAAAACTCTCCCTTCTGGACAACAAACAACAACTAATGGAAAAACAGTATGCTACCACTTTAAAACAGAGGAGAATCTTCCATCTGTATCTGGGAAAAGAAGCAAACAACAAGGGCAGACCTCTCTCAGTGCCAACATAACCCCTAAAGCTGGGTTATGTCCTCCTGTAGGTTCTCATAGTCTTGCTGGTAGCTCCCATGCAGCATAGCATTCTACCAGGAACTCCCTGGCTATTTTCCTAGTCAGGAGCTCCTTCACCTGCAGCTTGCAGGGCCAGCCTTCCTCCTTCTGGCTTAGAGCCTGTTTGTGTGTTGCTTTTAGTTGTTATAAGGCCTAGGTCCCTTACAGCCTGACATCCTTTTAACAGGTGATGACAGGGTGAAAACAAAGAAAATTGTCACTCAGGTGTTCTGGTATCACCCTCTCACCTGGCATGACTTGGATGTTGCCTTTGTTGGGAGCCAATTCCCCTTTTATCAGTGGCACTCTAGGCCAGTGACATTGGTTTCTTTGTGGGGCTCCACCTCCCATACACCCCACCCTAACCACTTCCTTGATGTCAACAGGTATTCTAAATCCATTGCCATGGGTGGGGGGTGCAGGAAGAGGATGTGGAGTTCACGCTGTCCCCTATCCTCCCTCCCAGCCCTCATGTCTGGGTCAGAATTTGCCACAACTCCTACTATTAATGCAAAATATGACCTGACAGTCTAAAGTCCTTCCAGGCCTGTGGCATTGTGGCTAGCCCCCAAACTCTGGACCCTTTCTAATTCATTTCAGTCACCGGGGCCTAAAAACAGGTTGTCCCAAAATTCTGGAAAAGAAGGAAAACAATACAACTCAAAACAAGCAGTGTGTCAGTACTCAGAGTCCCTCTGCAGATCTTGGCCTGCTTACCTACTGGGTATAGGGGCTTCTCTGGGCCTGTTCTGTGCCCCAGCCACCACAGCACCCACAAAACCACACTGCGTCCTTCTCTTGCAGCTCAAATCTTGGTCCTCTTAAAAGGAAGGACTAACCCAGTCTGGGCTGCTTCCTATTGTCTGTCCACAAACCTCTGCTTTCCCACAGTCCTCTGAGGAGAGGGAAAAATTCCTCCAGGCCAATTCCCATACTGTGTGACCCCCCTCAAGTTCTTTCCCAGCCTGTCCCTACCCCAGCCACATCTGACCCTAATTTAGTTTCTGCCCAAATATCTGCCCAAGGAATCCCAGCAATCACTGTGGCGACATTCTGCTCTTGGTGTCTGAATCACATGGCAGTCCTCCAATCACCAAGACACCCTGTCAGTTCCAATCTGCTGTCACCATTTGGATGGACTTCCCAGGAAGAGAATTGACTTGGAGTCTCCTCTCCCTCAGTGTTTCAGACTCTCTCAGATGGCCTCTCTGCAAAGTCAGAAGTACCTTCTTTCCAGAATCATCTGCCACCAATCCAGATGAAGCAGCAGCTCTAGAAGTACTTCATGGAATTTTGTTTCCTGCTGGTGTTCTCTTCATCCGAGATAAGTGACAGGGATGGGTTATCTGCAGGTTTCCTCACTTTCTGCTTCCTGGTCACCTGCTTCTCAGATCTGCTGCAGTGTTTTCTAATTTGTCTGCTGAGGCAGCCTCAGGGGCTAGGGACAGAAATAACACATAAACTAATATAAGTGATTGGAAACTGGCTCAAATATGTAACTCAAATATGTAACACAACAGAAGTTCAGTGCACATAACCCACTTTAAGAATGGCCAAAAGCAGTTTAAGAAAAACCTGGATGGATGTAGTATCAGACTTAACTGATTTAGGTTAAATCCGTTTGCTGAACTCCTGTCCCATCCCCTCCAGATTCAAGTTAACTCACACTTCCCCATCACCCCATGATGCTTTTTACCTGCCCCACAAACCTCCCCATACATGGTGCATGGGGTAGCCTTGACCCAAGCTGTCTGCTCCAGCCAAGCAGGGAGGCATGTTCTAGCACCCCCAGCTTCTGACCTGGGCCACTGCAGGCATGTTGCTACATTTCTGGAATGAAAAGTGAATGTCCATTCACTTGCTTATCAGTTCAACCTATGCAGTTTAGACCAGTGGTCACCAACCAATGGATCTCAATCCACTCGTAGATCTTGGAGCCTCTTGTGGTAGACTGGGGTGAGGGGCTGAGTGCCCGCATGCATGCACTGCAGCTCAGCAGGTCAGTTCATGGGGGAGGGAAGGGGAGCGGTCTAGATTGAGGCTCCCATAATGAGGGACAGTGACACAGAGGTTAAGTTGAGTGGGGCACTGGCTGGGTGGGACTTACCTGCTGGGGAGGCATGCCCCCAAATAATTTTCTCCCTCTGCCTCAACTTGCTCCCCCCCAGACTTACGTTCTGGGTTGGGGGTGGGCAGTGGTGGTGGCATATGGTAGGTCTTGGGTTGTTTTTAAATGCCAAAGGTGATCTCTTGCTTAAACAGGTTGGAGACCACTGCTTTAGACTAAACTATGAAGATTGAATAAAAAGTCAGCCACAGGAGGGTCTGCAGAGCTGCTCAGAGCGTAGCCCTGTGGTGGAAGGTGGGCAGAGCCAGGGCTGTGCTTCGATCAATACCTCCAACCCCATGGAGCGCAGCCTGGTGGTGGGAGGTGGGAAGAGCCAGGGCTGCGTTACAGCACACATATGCTGCATACTGGTTAAAACCATAATTCACTTAACTGCATAACAAAGCCAGTCCCAATTCTTTTGTTTACCAGTGCAAGTTATCTGCATACAGGTTAAGCATGTGAACCACTTAAATGAATAGCATCCTTCAGCTCCAGTCTCGGCTTCATATATTTTAGAACTCCATGTAACTGCACAATAACTGGCACTAGAAACTATGAAAGATAAGTTGCTGTCAAAGGACTGCTATTAAAAACCTTGACAGAAGCTAGTCTGTTTCACAACTGCCATCTCCCCTCATTTTCGAGGTTTCTATAGCATCATGAAACCACTGTCCCCCACACTTTCAAACTATTGGAAGCCTTGAAAATTATGTTTGCTAGTAAATTTGGGGGCAACTAATATAAACTACACTGACTATGCTGTGTACATAATGAGAATTGCTTACATTAAGTTAGGATAGGCACAAAATCTGGGTAAGTACATAAACTTTTTTTAGTTATATCTTGCAGGTGTACAAGCTTACACTGAAAGAACATTATTAGGGTTGCAATCTTAAGCACTTACCATTAAAAAAAGATACTAAATTTAGATCCCTACATCCAAAATTGTGAAAATCCCTTTTCAGATGCTGCCTAAACCTAGAGACAACTTAGGTTTGTTTTGGGGGTGTTTTTTGGGGGGTGGGGTTATTTATTTATGTAAAGACTGAACTTTGCTTCAGAACAGTGGTCAAAAAGCTTATCAGCCAGTGAATTCTACAAAAGCTGGCAGGCTAAGTGACCTGATTACAGTCTACCTTAAGCGAAGTTTCTGGATAGTAGATTCCAAACTGACAGTTCCAAAGCAATTTGGGATTTCAGATTCATCCCTCTCCTCAGCATTTCCTATTAGTCAGCACTTACCAGTGCCTGCCTGGTGGACTGCTTTTTTCCTGGTCCATTTTGTAGCAGTTAACTCTCCCCATGCACTCTATAGGGGACATAGGAAAATAACTCATGGCTCTGGATTCCACTCCAGGACTTAAATGCTCAAAAGTGAATGGTTGCAGCTCCTAACTTTTAGGCAACTAAGTACTTTATATTTGTTTAGTTAGTTATTTAGATTTAACTGATAGGCTGCCTATACACATGCTTGGGGATGAAAGGGGGATGTTTTAATTAGAGTGGTTCCCGGAAAACCACTCTAATTAAAACAGCTCACCATCGCATGTATTAAGCCCTGCACATTTCAAAGTGGCGGTGGGATACTTTATCCAAAGCTCATTCGACAAGGTCTAAATTAAGAGCCTCCATGGCCATTTGAAATGTGCAGGGGCTTAATACATATGATAGTGAGGTGACATTGGAGCTTTCTAATCAGAACACAGAACAGATTTGATTAATCAAGTTTGCTCTGACATGTTCCAATTAGAAAGTGAATAAGTATGTCTATAGGCATCTATGAAAACAAAGTCAAACATTAAAATAAGAACAAGTTTCCTTCCCAAAATGATGCCAAATTCAGAAGCAAAACACCCCCTCCAGTCTATTCTTGCTTCCCTGCCTCTGACCAAGTAGAGCATATCCCATGCCCAACCCAGGCTCACTTCCCAACACAACTTCAATGAAAATAACAATTCCCCCACACCTGTATTCCCTAACATCTGTAGTCCCTCTCACTCTCCTACCTTAAACACATATGCATTTAATGTCTCTTCCAAGCCAAACTGTAGCAAAACCCCCAGTTTTTCTTTTTTTATTTTAAAATGCATTCCTTCCCCTTCCCCAACCATTTCTGACTTCTTCTCTCCCTCTCTATTCCCTATAGATAAGTGTAATTGAACTAAGACATGGGATAAACTTCAGCATTTTATTTGAATAGCAAGTTGTTTTTTTCTCCTTTTCAAATAAGTACCCTGTTACAGATATCCACTGTTTTATATTGTATAATTATTATGTTTATATTGATTTTCACTGTTCTATATTACTGTTTTACTGATACTATATGATTTAGGCCTACGTATGTTAGCATAAGTCGTGTCAAGTTTCCATTTTGTCAAGTCTCCATCTTGTGTCCCCTGCCTGGGCATACCCTATTGTACCTCTATTGTAACTGTGTGACTCATGATCCACCTCCCATGTAAACTGGTTCCGTGAGTGAATGGGTTATTGACAGACAATGGCAGTAGGTCTAAAAATAGCTCCTGCTGAATGACCGAACCATCAACTCGATGACCCACCCATCACCCTGCATTGACCCTCCCTGGATCAAGGTTTGGAAGACAAAGGCTGCTGCAGAAATAAGCCAACCCACCATTACAAACATCTGAAATTGCACGTCCTTGCCCGGAGTGCACATGCTCAGTACACCAGGGGCTGACACTTGCCTGGGCATGCCTCTGCCACTAGGGTCATAGAAGGTCTGCCCCTATAAGAGGGGGCAGTGAAAACAGACCCAGTGGGATGCCCTCTCCATATGGACCAGCACCATGCCACACCACCTATCCACCCAGAGGTCCTGCCCCCCTCTGGACAACATCTTGCTGGAATGGACCCTGACTGGCCATCGAGGATCAATTCAGCCTGGATAGGTAGCTATCACCCCCACCCTCTCTTCAACCAAGGACTTGGACTCTGTATCTCTTCCCTACCTGGACTCCAACCCTTCCACTGAGTGTCTTTCTCCTGCTACCATTGTGAGTGAGTGAGTAGGAACCAATAACTTCATGGGGCTGTGTAGTGTGTTGTCTGTTTAATAAACCTGTTAGTTTGAAACCCCAAGTTGGATTTTTGTCTGTTTCCTGACTTTTTCCTCTTTGCCACCACTTATGTTCCCCCAGTCTCCCAGCTTTTTGCCTCAGTTTCCAGCCCTGATCTCCCAGCTTTCTGCATCTCTTTCTTTCCTGGCTGTCTCCTCCTTGCCACCAGGCTTTTGCCCTTGCACCAGTGACCTCAAGTAACTCTGAGCCCACTTGACCTTAAGTAACCCCAGCTTCCGTCCAGTCTGCCAGTTCTAATCCTAGCCTCGGCAGCTTTTACTCCTGGCACTTTCACTCTCTTATTTAAACCCCCATCCATCTCCCTCCTTCCTCTCCTTTTGGAGATCTTTGACCCTTGATTCCCTCTCCCATAGTCACCAAGCCCCCTAGGTATCCCAAGTACCCTAAGCACACACATACACACCATACCACCAAGTTAGGAACTCACCTGTGTATGTGTAGGTGGGCGGTATGTGTGTGAACTATTGAATATTTAGATAGCTATAAATAATATATATATATAAAAAATTGTGTGCATGATATATGAATGAGTGATCTGTGTGTGTATTGGATGCCTATGTGCCTGAGTTGGTAGAGTGGGTGTGTATATGCATCTAATTGATTTTTGTATGTGTGCATGTGCAATTGAACACCACACCCTCCTAACAGTGTGATATTGAGATCCTGAGAGTTGGCCTGGCCCCACAGAACAACATTTTTATGGTGGAGAATACAGGCATATTATGGGTGGTAGTGGGAGTGAGCGTGAGTGAGAAGTGTGAGTTGGGTGAGCTAGTGTGTTTGTGTATTCTCTGTGTGTTTGTTGTATTTGAAGTATTGCTGTTACTGTAGGGTGTGAGGGAGCAGGGGCTAGGGGCGGCCGTGAGCTCCCTAGCGCCACCTACCGTCACGTTAGGGTGACGTAGCACCCTCAGAACCTCGCCCGCCATGACTTTGATGGTTAAATATATGATGTGGAGGCTGCCAGTTCCCTAATGGACGGTCTTGTTGTTCGTCC
>NW_017728931.1:115324504-115347328 GCF_001723895.1 Crocodylus porosus | reverse complement strand
GGCTCTGGCCTAAGCTGGTTATAAAGGCCAGGCCCTGCCCTCTTCTGGCCATGTGACCACCTGGTTGCCCTGGCAACCAGGCACCTGAGCTGCCTGGGTGATTGGCAGCTCTGCCAATCACCCTCACAATCACGGGGCACCTATGTGACCCCGTGACATAGGGACACCTACACTGTTACTGTTATTGTGATTATAGAACTTGCCCCAGGGAGGGGCAGGCATACCCGGTGAAGGGTCAGCATTATTAACGGGAATTCCTGTATGACAGGGCCGTTAGAGAACTCACAGCACTTGCAGTGAGGGGTGGGCATACCCAGTGAAGGGTAAGCATTGTTAAGGGGAACTCCTGCAGGACAGGAGCAGGAGAACCCACAGCACTTTTGTTGTGGTTGTTGTAGGGCACAGAAGTCCAGGAACCAGTATGTTCAGGCAGAAGGCCCCCACACAAGGCATTAGTGATCATGGGGCTAAGTGGGTGAAAAAGGAAGAGGTATCTGAAGGCAGGTGCTTCTCCAGCAGAAATGTTTGTAAGTTTGTTTTGTCTTGAGGCTTTTAAGATTTTGTGTCTTGAGCTTTGAGGTTTCTGAGATTTTGAGTTTATTGGTGGCTGTAAGCTAGTGTTTGGCGCAAGACACTGTTTTTTGTCTGTTGTGAAGAGCTAGTAGTCCAGTATTTAGACCTGAGTAGAAAGAGCAGCAACCTGGTTCTCTGACTTCCCTCTTTTGTGCCAGATTTGGAACATAAGGGAGATTCAGTTCTTAAAAGGTGCTGGGTCTGGACAGGTTGAAAACTATTATGATTGAAATTGCCCCCCACAGCTGGTGCCTGTATTGTTACAGCCCTATGTGAGGGAGTTAAAAGCAGAATCCACAAGCAAAGATGCATGGTTCACTCATTCAAGTTTTGTTTCCTTACATAGAGAGATTCAGAAAGCAAAGAGCTGTGATAGAGAGAGGCAAAGAAAAAAAAGGGAAGTGGCAAAACAGGATGTGAGGCAGCTGTTACAGAGAGAGATGTGGAAAGTGTTTAGAAAGAGAGGAGAGAATAAGAGATTAACAGAGCTTGAATGCTAGAGCAGATGGGAGGAAAGAGTAAGAATGCAATTTTAGGAATGACTGTTCTACAGCAGGGAAAAGATGCAGTTGCTTTAAGGAAAAGTTGTGTCCTTATCTCAGAGTGCCTGAGGTCATGCTGTTGTCTGTTTGGGTTAAGTACAACTTCTATCATTGGTTGAATAAGTCAGTAGCAGAGAAGACTAAGTTCTGTGCTAGAAACTGAATGTTTGTAACACAAGTAAAGCCAAGAGATTGCAGAGATTTTTGAGGTGTTTGTGCAAAACAGAATAAAGCAGTGTTGTGTGTTTGCTTTGTGCCTGTGTTGCAAGGCAGAGACTGCTAAAAGTGTAAAAATATACTCTTATTGGTAGTGAGGAGGTGCACCTAGTGTTTGTGTTTGACTAATTGATCTTTGAGTACATATATGTGCAATTGTGTTTCATAATCTCCAGTCAGCGCATACAGTGCGATTTTGAGATCCTGAGGGTTAGCCTGATCCCACAGGGCAACAAAACCTCCTTCTCTCAAAAGGTGACACAGCTGTCTTCAAAACCCATTTGATATCCCCTTCCTTAAAATAAAAACATATTGATCAATTAAGGTAAAAACAGAAAAAAACCAACAATAAAAAGTATATTAAATGTTGACCTAGCTGTACTGTTAGACCCTGAAATCTCCACTAGCTTCTGGGAATGCACGGCCCTACAAAATTCTTCCTCAGTGGTAGTTGTATTATTGAACAGTCACCCTCTATTGAACAGTCTTTCTCTTCAGAGTTCACCTTGCAATCCTGTGATACTAGAAAATGCAGTCAGTATATTAAATATTGTTTAGATAATAGAAGTTTGTGATCTTTCTGGACTTTGCTATGGGAGACTGTCTTCTGTGTACTATGTATTACCATCTTTTCTACCACTGATCAAAGGAAGATACTTGTCTCAACCCACATCCACTCTCCAGCATTAACTGTTTGTTAACCCTTATGACAGTGTCTTGTTGGCTTATTTCTTTGCTCTGGATTAATTTGTCTATTCTGTTAAGGAATTAACTTTAGGATTACATGAGCTGGTGGGAGGAGGCATGAAATAACTCCCATGGGCTATGTTTCAAGAAGGACATATGGGCTTTAAAATAGGAAGGAGGAGAAAGGTTATATTGATAGCTGCCAACTCATTTCTCCTTTCTTGATGGCTAGGAAATATGCAGATTGAGACTTCGTCATTTATAGGGACCAGAGGTGGCTGATCTTTGGCATTAAATTTTCCATGAAAGAGTTGGTCCATCTATCCTTGTCAATTTGGTCTGTGTAGAGGTCACTGGATCTTGGAGATCCAAAAGATAATGAACAGTGAATTAAGTCCATGTTAAAAGAGGTAGAGTGTGCCCTTACTAATGGGAATTGCAAACCTCCAGCAGTATGTTGTTTTCTGAATAATAACAGCCCTGCCCTGCTCCCATCCCCGCCCCCAAAAAACCTGACATGCTGAAAGTTATACAGAACCAAAAAATGGAACAAGGAAAAGAATGCTAATTTTTGTAAAGGCAATGACACATTGAGACACTGATCTTTGCATACCATCAAGGCAGTATAAGTTATAATACTTATACATCAGTATAAGTTATCACCAAACTACTGTTATTAGGTTTCTGTATTAGAACCCTTCAACTGTCAGTGCAGAATGAAAATATTCACTGAAATGAAATTCAATAACAGCATCTCCCTACTCTGTTTGCTTCAGGCTCCACTGAGTGCCTTCCCTGGAATGTGGAGTTAACAATAATGTTAAGATCAGCTTTAAACCGGTAATAAAAAACTGTACATTTTCTACAAATCTAGTGGTAGGACACCTGTGGGAGATGTCAATAATGCCATTTGTTAGTTCACTTTTGCAAGTGGTGTCAAATAGGCAGCTGAAATTAGACTCATAAAAATGTGTTTGAAGGAGCAGGGATAAAAAAGAACCTGAAATATTGCAAGTAGATTCCATTTAGAGAATACTGTGCTGTTAGGAAAGTAAAGTGAAAAAACCCAATACTCTTCTATTAGCAATGAAATGGATAGGGACATATAATGAAAGCTAAGGCTTGTGTTTATTCAGACAAGTGCTACTTGGTTAAATGCAGGGTGTCTCTTTAATGGATTGCACACTGCCTTTAGCTAATTTGAGTTATATTAAGCAATCAGCTTTTTACTGGGATGTATAAGCAATAAAGTCAACAAGATCACCACTGTGGTATTTATTCCCACAGACTTGAGAGGTTTGCTCCTGAGATATTCAGTTCATTTAAGGGTTTGAAGATTGTGCAGCCCATGATTTGGCCACTATCTAGTCAATTTATCATATTTGCAATACTAACATGTACCTCTAGAATGTATGCATACATCAGCTCCAAATTTACATATTCTAATGAATCCTATCTCTATCATTTATGGGCACAAGTGAAATATTACAGATTTAGTTATTAAATAAAACACTTGGCAGATGGGAAGCCTCATTTTTAAACTTCAGCTCTTACTACACACAGTTAGGAGCTTGGTTTAGTTCATCTTCTGAAAAGTCTAGCACTGCAGTGCCACTTAACATTTTGCTGGTGCAGTGATTCATCACCAAGTAAAAAAGAGCAGTAAGACCTCTTGTATCACCAGAAGCACTTTCTACAGAAACCTGAGTTTTTACTCCCATCCAGTCCTGACTGTGTTTATCAGGACAGCCCTGCTTAGCTTTGAACATCTGACTAGCCCAAAGTACCTGCTGTGATAAGAGAACCCAGCAGAAGAGTCTCAGAATTTAATGTACTAAGGAAGCTCAGTAATAAGTTAGCAAATAGTGGATAATTTCAAAATGCTCATTACTTGCATGATGTTCAGTGAAAAGGCAGTTGGCATTAGAGGCAAAACCCTTGAAACAGATGTTTTCCTATTTTTCCCCATGTGATGAGACATCAAGTTTTCCATACCATTCTGATCACTGAAAACCTTAATGAATACAGTTTGGTAGATCTGAAGATCTACCAGCTGCTTAAGGGCCTTTTCAGTATTGTTAAGTTTTGTCTGTTAACCTACATGAAGATAGATTTTATTTTGAAATGAGAAGTTTGAAGAATATTTTGCATATCTTTTAACAAATGATGAGGTCAGGAACTGAGTGAACACAAGAGCTATCAGTGGAACAAGAAGCATGATTCATAACAGTTGTAAGAAAATAAAAACTCATTTAATTATGAATGACCAAAGGAGATGGATCTTTGCCAAAGGCAGTGCTTCAGTGAACATGAAAGGAAGAGGGATGATGTGGAAATTCAGACAGGATTACTGTTTGGCTATTAGAGGTGCTTTATTTTGCATGGCCATGGGAGAAAAAGCAAGGGGCAGCTAATTCTCAATGAGAGCAAAGCACAGACTTCTTTATATACTGATAAGTCACATACAGATCTGCCCGCCCCTTAACATATAGTGACCCATCCTGGTGTCTTGCTGAACCAGGCGCATTTTCTCAAGCTGTTTCCTGATAAGCTTATCCTGAAGGCCACCATGTTGTTCCCGCTCGGCCTTCACCCACATCCCCCATCCTGCCTTGACACGTATACACTTCTTTCAGTACTTTTCCATTCCTCATCATTCCCCCCTTGCAAGTGCTTGTGCTTACCTCTATAGTCATAAGGCCTTTGACACTTTCTTGTCGCTTGCACTCATAGGCCACCTCCTTGAGCACCATCATATGTAACTCAGAGAGGGTTTAGAAACGCTCTGAGCAGTTTTTGATAAACAACAGCATAAGCAACACAGAATCATTTAGATAATAATAAAAATGGCAAAAATGCATAATAAACTCAGAATACACCATTTTAGCAGGGATTTCCACCATCCCCCCTGTATCTGGTGGCCATCCCCACCAATCGAAGGGTTTCTCCTCTGCAATTGCATAGATCACCTGCAACTGTCTACTAATGGTGTGGAGGTCTTTTTACACTCATTGGTGCTGATCAATCCAGGTGCAGCAAGTATGGTTCACGACCGCACATACCCCTCCTTGGGCAGCTAGGAGATAATCCAAAGCCATACGGTTTTCGGTAGCCACCTGTCCTATCTGGGTGATTTCATCATTAAGAGCTCCTAAAGCATCAACACTGGCATTAAAAAAATTCTCCATAACTCCTGAAATGTTTACAATGGTTCTTTCTAATTCATCTACCTCTAACCAAGGGAGAAATGCCCTGGTAAATTGATGGAATCTGGTGGGTTTTCAACCAGTGGGTTTTCAACACCTCGCCTATGTCTGGGCAAACCAGGTGGGAGATTAGACACCTCATGCCGAGAGAGGCTTGGGTGTAAATCAAACTCCAGGATGAGTCTCCCCAGAGTACAGGTGCCAACCCAATGCCATGGCAAAATCTGGGGGGCACCATTCCCACGTAGCCAGAACAAGCCTGGAGCGGCTATAGTGCTGAGGTCCCTACAGGTCATGCTTCCAATTTGACACTTCCAATTGACCTGTAAGGTATAGGAAAGGGCATGTTGGCTCCCTACAAACCTGCACTGAGATATTGATTGATTACAAGAAATAGAACCTAACAGCACGTAAAATTCAGACCTGTTCATTACCAGACTATGGGTATCCTCCAGGGTTCTGTGGCTAGTGAGAGACCCATTGGTCACTGAAAGGATCCCAGCAGGATCCCAGACATATTATGGGAATGATAATCAAATGTTACCCAGCATTTGTGGTAGTGCCCCACTGAGTAACCAGCTTCACCCATCCTACCACTCCCATTGGACCTATAACAGAGGGCTGCCTCAAGTCTAGAGGATGGTCTCCAGATGTCTCAAGTCTTTTCCACCATTCAGGGATCAACTGCTGCATTCTATTAGAGTGGGAGGAAAATCTGACACAGCTAGTATTGGTACTGTTTCCCCAATCCTCAAGGGGAATCAGTACCCCAAGCACTGGGATTCCTCTGGCTGGGTGTGTAGGCCCACGTATGCACACCCAGCAGTTCGTAAGGTTGCCTGCACTAACAATGCTTTGCCCCAGGAACATAATACTGTTCTCCTCCCATGCCCTGACTAAAACTCCTGGCGTGAAGCAGAGTAAAAGAAAAGGTAACATCTTAGGGCCTACTTGAGTGGTATCCCAAATGCTGCTATCCCTTGAAACTTCAAGGGGCTACCCTTGACTAAAATTTCCACGTCCAGCACACTACTACCAATAAAATACTGATCACAAGAATACAGGACAGTGTTACCCCCTGGGGAGTTTGTAAATCTACGTAATTATCTGCAACTTCCCAAGGGTTAGTGTGATTCATACTAAATTACTAAAGGCAATTCAACACTTAGAACAAAAGTTCATAGCCTCAAGTAAAACTTGGCTAGCCATGCAGACTATTTTTTGAGATTTCATTGTCTGATCTTCACTCACAAGGAACTTCCTTGAGATTTCGTTGCCTGATCTTCATTCACAGGGAACCCTCTGGATCTTCATGGAGGTATCACAGGTGAGAGAAGCCTTCCACTCAGTCAGGACAGTTACCTTCTTGCAGTGGGAGGTATGGACCCAAACAGAAACCTCAGCAACCTTCACAGCAGTTGGGATGGTTAGCAAGACCAGGAAAGGCCCCTTCCACCGAGGCTGCAGACAATCTTTCCTCTGGTGGACCTTAATCAGGACCCAATCTCCCGGTTGGACTGGATTGACAACCGAGCCACCATCTAGAGACTGATGTTATGCTATGGCCTTAACCTGCAATGAGATAACCTTGAGGGCCTTGTGAGCCCTTGGCAGTAGGTTAATAAGGAATCATGGAGATGGGTCAGGTGTTGGGGGGGAGGTGCGGCAAGTCCCCTCATGGGTTGACCCATAACAATCTCAAAAGGGGTCAGACCTGAGGACCTCTGAACAGAATTTTGGATTTGGAAAAGTACCAATGGGAAGGCCTTAGGCCACTTTAGACCAGTTTGTTCACAAGTCTTCACCAAGTGAAGCTTAATATCAAAGTTTTTCCATTCCACTTTACCCCCACTCTAAGAATGATTTGGGGTGTGGAGCTGGTATCAGATGGAAAGGACCTTGCAAACGTGTTGGACCACCTGGCCAGAAAAATGGGAGCCATGGTCCGAGTCCAGGGAAAGGGGTAGACCGAAGCAGGGCAGCAGGTCAAAAAGAAGCTTTTTGGCCACAGTGAGGGCATCAGCCTGTCGGCAAGGGTATGCCTCAGGCCAACTGCTAAAAAGGCAGACAATGACCAACACATACTTCCAGGGTCCAAACCTGGGCAACTTGATGAAGTCCACCTGGAGATGGGAAAAGGGGTAAAGACCTAAAGGTCTGTGGAATGCATGTGGCTGGCGAGGTGGTCGGCCAGGATTGTATTGCTGACACTGCGGACACTGGCAACAAAAATGGGCAGCCAGTGGTGGTCAACTTTGGCTACCATCCCCCCTTTGGCCGAATGGGCCACTGAGTTGGCCATTTGAGCCAAGAAGGACAGCAGGGCCGGTGGACGCAACAGCGCCTGAGGCCGTAGATCCAGCAGGCGGTGTTGGGAGCGGGACCCACTGATCCAACAAATCATCTCAGGGTAGGTCATCTGGTAGTGGAGGCAAAGCGGGATAAAGCCTAGCCGGATACGGTGAACAAGGGGCAGACGGGATCAGCCCTTGACACTGGAGATCTTTAACATGATTCTGAAGGTGATTGAGTTGCTTCTTAATTTTTTCTTCATTATCCTTATAGGAAGCCACAAGGGAGTGCTTATGGCACTTTTCGGACTCGTCTTCCCATAGGTACCAGGCTTCCATTTGAACAGGGTGCTTGCTTTCCAAATTTTCTCAGAGATGTTTGAGGATATGATGATCCCACGACCCATCTAGGGGCCAGAGCAATTTGGGGTCACCATCGGTATAGCAGTTCCATTTAATAAAGTACTGAGTTGACCAGGGCCCATATTTCAGATACATAAACTGGGCAGGATCCTGTGGTGGGACCATAGAGGTCCTGGTACCCACTGTCATGCCTAGGACTTACTGACACTGAAACAGGCCGGTACTCCCCCTGGCCAGGGATTTTTCCAGAGCCAAACAGACGGATGGTAGATCAGGGTCTGGGGTGTCAAGGCTGCAGAGCTGAAGAACTGAGTCGAGAATAGCCTTCTCAGAGTGACAGAGTTGAAAAGCCGAGACAAGGGTCCTACATGGGGCAGTGTGTGTGAGGACACCCCCAAAATGATGTCGAAATTCAGACAGGATTACTGTTTGGCTATCAGAAGCACTTTATTTTGCATGGCCACGGGAGAAAAAGCAAGGGGCAGCTAATTCTCAATGAGAGCAAAGCACAGACTTCTTTATATACTGATAAGTCACATACAGATCTGCCTGCCCCTTAACATACTCTTGGCAGTCTGACAGCGACTCATCCTGGTGTCTTGCTGAACCAGGCGCATTTTCTCAAGCTATTTCCTGATAAACTTATCCTGAAGGCTGCTGTGTTGTTCCCATTCGGCCTTCACCCACATCCCCCATCCTGCCTCGACACATATACACTTCTTTCAGTACTTTTCCATGCCTCATCAGAATCTAAGAGCAAAGAAAATGGTGGGACAGTCAGAACACAATAGGAGATAAAATGGCATATAACAGGAACAAGAATAACATACTTATTTTGATGAGGTTTTTTATCTATTATAAGGTAAAATGCACTATATATTGAATATTAGTGCAACTTTATAGAGATCTAAGCACAGGGCTACAAGTCCAGAGTGAAACGCTGGTACCACTGAAATCAGTGGGACTCCTACAATTTCTCCTCAATTTCTACGTAGTCAGAATTCCATCTGAGGCATTAGTGGCCTATTCCTAGTTCTGCCTGAGGGGCTATTACCTCATCTATAATGAAAGACAAGGTAAAATTATCATCAGTGTTTCTAGTTTTGAGTCTCAACCCAAGATATCTAAGTTCTAACTTTCAGAGGGGCTGAACATTCTCCGTTTCCTTTGACTTTTACACAAAATCTGATTGCTTAGCCCCGATGACGGGGCAAAAATGGTTTTGAGGTTTTACAAATTCACTTGTTTTCAGTTGAGCTGAAGAAGGTCATCACTTGTGAACATCAAACCTTCAGTTAGTCACTCAAGATCATTTTCACTCACCTATTGTATTTACCAAATGGTACAGTACTTGGTGCTATGCATACATGGAATTAGTCCACATCTAGTTTATCTTCCATAAAACAAATATAGAAGATGGCACTGAGAAAGGTTAAGATAGGGAATTTACTGCTTGAAGATAAATTTCACATTACAGTATAAGTAAACATAATCCACTGACATTCTAGGCAATTTGTGTGTACTATACTATGTGTTTGCGTTTGTTATAATTTGTTATTGATGGCGAGATTAGGCAAAATATTCTATTTCATTAGACTAAATATAATTCTAACATTTGTTATCAATTATTTGCTAGGGAAAGTGCATGTGATCCAGGGCATATGCATATATAATTTCCATAATCTCCCAATAATAGGTTAAAAGCACCCTTTACACTCTGTCTTTATCTCTTTATTATTTCCTTCAGCTTTTTTTTTTAAACAGTTTGGGTATGTTTGACTTTGAAACCCAATCTTTGAAATCTCTTTATTTGACCAGTAGACCCTAAGTGACCTGATTATCACATTTTTGCATTTTATTAAATATTATATAAAACTAATATAAATCATATTAGTCCTACTGTTGCAAATGATTTAGAATCAAAGATGCAGTTTTGAATATGTTGAATGAGAACAGCTATATACTTTCTCATAAAAGGCCCATGCAAAAGAAGAACTTCATTTTTACTACATTGTTTCTCTGTCTTGAGGGAGTTCTATTTCTATTTTATATATTTTTGGAAACTCTGCTGTTTCCTAAATTTATGGGTTAGATTGAGTAGTTCTGCCTGTATATCCAGATTTATTACCATCAGAGTTTTACACTACACCAGACAAAGAAAACACAGTTTCTATGCATTAGCAATGCAACATATGTGGGGAAAAATACTTCTCTATAAATTACCAAATGAGTTTTTCTGATTTACAGACATACACCATTGAATGTTTTTTTCTTCTTTCAGGCCCTTGTGATTAATACTACAAACAAAGCACACAGTGGCTACCCATCATGTCCAAACAATGGTGTAAATAAGAGATTTTCTACTCTTAATTATAAAACTGCATTTGGAAGGAGAGGTGACATAGGTCCTTTGGAAAGATTATAAAGAAAAATTAAAGAATAAACCCAATTTCAATAGGAAACAAGAAGGCAAGAAATGATGCCTGGTCCAAACTTTACTTAAGTATAAATCATACCTTTCCCTAGCATTAACAGTGACAACAGCTGCATCAATATTGTATGGTAATACTACCTGTATAGTCTTCAGCTTTTAGAGACTTAGGGCACCTATACACATGCCAGATGCCTGCTCCAATGCATGCTAGTTAGTGTGAATCAGAGGAGACTCAGTTAATCAAGACTGCCAGAGTGTACTAATTAGCACTCTCCAGCAGCCTCTGCATCATGTCTATTCAGTGCCCCCACACTTCAAAATGGTAGTGGGGGCACCTTAACTAAAGCTCATTGAATGAGCTTTAGTTAAAGTGCCCCTGCCACCATTTTGAAGTATGGGATGCTGAATTCATCTGACACTGTCAAAATATTTAATTAGAGCAGCTCTGAGAGTTAATTTAATTAAAGCACTACTGCTGCCCTACTGCTGCCCTGCCACCCCAGAGCATTTGGGGAACTGTTTGATGTGGGAGGGTGGGATGTCTTGATAGGGTGGGATGTTTTTTGAACAGGGACCGGGGATTCAGCACAGATCTAGTTAGAGATCTTCTGGAAGGGCTGAACATTTTTAAATCTGAAGGTCCAGATGCCCTCCACCCAAGGCTGTTGAAGGAGCTGGCAGGGGTCATTGTGGAGCCCCTGGCCATGGAGCATTCATGGTCATCTGGCCAGGGCTGGGGCGGGGGCAAGTGCTGCCCAGCAAGTGGGCATGAGACAGACGTCTGGCTCATCTGGGAGGTGCAAAGAGGAGGGAAGCATAGGAACGGGAGGGCAGATCCCGCTGAAGCATGCCACTGGTCTGGGAGCTGCTCCTCTGGCAATTCCTGCTGCTGCTCATGCTGCATGTCTGAGAGGGCGGGGGGGGCATGTACCCCCAGATCTGTGTGGGGCAAGCAGGGCCGGGTCTGCACCATGCTGCACTCCTGGAGGGTGGTGGGGGCTATGGAGGGGCTACGGGAAATTTTCAGGTGGCTGCAGCCCCCACATAACACATACACTGCCACCCACCCTGTCCCGATCCGGGCACAAATGTCCCCCCATGCCTCCCACTGCTCCCACAGGCAGGGCATGGGGGCACAGGGCTGAGCCAAGGCTTATCCTGGGGGGGCAAGGGGGACAGCTCCCATCACTGCATGCCACTGGTCTGGAGGCAGTGCAGCAACTCCTTTCCACACCTGGCTTACCCTGGCTGGGCAAATATAAAAAAAAAATCAGAGGAAGGGTCTTTTTGCAATGTTTTCTAGGTAAACTAGCTCCACTCTTATGGCAACTTGCTTCAAAATTTCTTTGTCACCACACACAGGAGAGAAAAGGAAAGCTTGGATATTGTTTCAGAATTCAACTTTATATTCAGCCAGCCCTCATTTGTTGCATAATTTACAAGCCTATGCTTCTGGCTTCATCCAGACCCTGTCTGCAAGTTAGAATCCAGGTCTGTCTCCTAAAAGAAGCTGTAATCCAGAAGCTACTCTTGCCTTCTGTGGGTGGATGAAAGGGGAACAGGCAGGTCCCAGAAGGACAAGAAAACATGAAACAGAATGTTGGGTATTCATATGCAACAATGTAGCAAAATATGCCAAATACTTAGCTAACTGGACCAGGGAGTCGATGGCTCTTGATACAAGTCAATGGGGCAAAAAAGCTGGAAACAAATTTTATTTAAAGTCAGTTTTGCAATGTGGACTGGATTCATCAGCACATTCCATGGCCACAGATTTGGTTCTTTTAATATTTAGATTCAAAGAGCAAGCTAATGCCAACTTAGAGAGAGAGAATGTTGAAGAAAAACTAGGGAAAAAGGAAATTCCCCTCACTCGCCTTGTGAGTTTATGGTTTTAAAAAAATATGGCGTAGTGTGTGATAAATGATACAAGTAAGGCCTTCAAACAGCATTTACAAGAGAATGTGTTGTAATGGAGTGCAAAATTGAGACAGGCCCTACCATTCCCAGCAGGCTCATGTTGAAAGAGGAAGGAAGTGGAGGGGGATCCAAGACTGCATGCAAAGAATGGCTCAAAGGTGGTTGGGGAAGACAGGCAGAGGGAGAGAGAGAGAGAGAGAAGCCGGTGAGATGCCTGCTAAGACCTAGGAGCTGCAGCAGTGCTGACTCTTAAAGAACTGCAGCGGGACTTAGATGTGGAGCCCAGGTACACACTAATTGTGTGTTTTGTGAGACTAAAGACTGGCTTGAGAGCCTCCTGGAGTTAAGGGAGGGCTTAAAGTTTCTTCAATGTATTGCATCACAATGTTAATATTCCCTATTTGTTATCTTGCTATCTGCCCCTGAAATATTTTATCAGTGAATCATCATTATTGTCTGTTATGTATATTCTAAGCATATGTACCTTAGTGTTTGCTCACCCGTGTTTTTCCATATCTCCTTAGCCTGTTGGCCTGTCACCCTATTCCCCCAGAATCCCCTGTACATATTTGAGAATCTTCCTTTCGGTTCCTGTGCACTTTCCAGGGTTTGATGTAACTGGTGGGAGCAGTGGACACAGTCCATAATGCATGGTGCAAACTGCTGTAGAGTGTACACATTTTGTTGCTGTACGGATATCTGTGTAGGAAAGATGAGCATCCCAGGGCAGGGAAATGAACTACCCCAAGGGTGGGCAAAATGTGGCCCGTGGGCCAGATGCGGCCCACCAGGCCATTTTATCCAGCCAGCAGGACCCCTAAAACATGTAGAAAATTAATATTTATCTGCCCCAGGCTGCGGCCCCCAATGGCTTCCCAAAACTCAGTAAGCGGCCCTTTGCCCAAAATAAATGCCTGTCCCTGAACTACCCCTTCCTAATGCTTCAAGGCTGATTTTTAACCCAGCACCCTTTAGCAGGGAACACCAAGACTGGGATGCCTGGAATGACCATTTAGAAATGGAAATTGAGTTAAATGGATAGGACAAGGCCACTAAACTAAAATTCCTGTGCCTCTCACTCACAGTGAAGGCTAGGGCAGCCTATTGTGGGCTCAGCAGCAAAACTAAGTGGGATTACAAATGCCTGATTGGGGCCCATGGGAAAGCTTTAGAACCAGAGACAAGTCTGGGCCAGTACTACTCTCTTTCATTGTAAGAACACACCAGCTGACTCAGCACAGGAATTTAGCCTGGCACTAAGACAATTATCCATAAAAGCTTTTCTGCAAGATGACCTCAAGGTATAGGACATACTGGCCCATTATCATTTTCTCAACAATGTCTTCAGCGGGGAGGCACATGTTCAACTCTGGCCCTAGACTTTGATTAAGGCCATAAAGCAAGCCACAGAGATGGAATTAGTAACCAAGCTACAGATGTTAAGAACCCAGGACATTGAGACAAGTGTGCATATGCATCAGGCCTGTGCAAAGCAGCTAGTATTCACATCAGATTTGGATTCAGCTGATTCAGGGGGAAGTGATCCAATCTGGCCAAATCTGATTCAGAGGTTCAGCCACTGCTGAATTGGCCACATCTCCAAATCAAACAGACCCCATCCCGCGCCTGCTCTTCAAGCCCCATCACTGGCTGTCTCACCCGGCTCCAGTGTCCTGGCTCTTTTAAAAAAGCCCCACACTCACCAGCTGCCACCAGGTAGGGGGGCGATCCCCACTGCCCTCCCACTTCCCGTGTTATTTGTGGGGCTCTGCCATGGGCCCCTATCCTCTGAGTCTCCCCCATGGCTGTCCCACCTGGCCCCAGGTCCAAGATCTTTAAAAAAAGTATTTAAAAATGCCCTGCACTCACTGGCTCCTGGCAGGTGGGGCAGGCGATCCGCGCTGCTCCCCACTGCCCTGTGCTGCATGGGGGGCTCTACCATGAGCCCCAAGAAGCTCCAATAGCCACTGCAGCATCCAGTGAGTGTGGGACTTTTTTTTTAAGTGCTGGAGCACTGAGGCCAGGTGGGGCATTTATGGGTCTGGGAGAGCAGGCAGGAGTTGGGGGGCACTCAGGGGGGGACTGGGGGAGCAGGCAGGGGATGGAGCCTGGCAGGGGTCTCCCCATGGTCCCCTCCCACCCCTCCAGCTCCTGCCACTACTTACCGGCATGGAGTCCAGATCCAGCTCCCTGCAGTGCCAAGTGGGGACTGCCCAAATCTCCAAAGCTCTCTGAGTCTTTTCTGAATCAATTCAGAGAGTTTTCAATCAATCTGGGCCTTTTTATTGGTCTCTCAATTCAATTCAGACTCAGAGATTTGGCTGCAGAATCAGGCTGAATCTCCTCTGAATCTAATCAGCACCTGAAGCGTTGCACAGTCCTAATAAGTATGTTATGGAGGAGACATCAACAACACATTCCAAATGCAAACCTGTCAGTCCTGAAAATGGTGATGGAAACAATGCAGAAAGTTGAGGGTAAACTGAGCCAATTCAAACAGCTTGTGGACAAGCCAGTAGACATGCCAGTGGAGACCCCACAAAATAACATCAATTGGGGTCCCATCAGGACACTGCTACTGAATGCTGGCACTGACAGCTGTGATCACTTCCATAGGGAATGCCCAGTGAGAAGGTAGCATTTCGGGCAGGAAAACAGGTGAGCAGTGGAGAGGGGCCCATCCACTGCTGGTAAGCCCAGAAGCCCTCAGAATAAACTGGTAATTGTTGGTGCTGCAGGGTTAGTGTACTACCTGGAGAGGAAGCTAGGAGGATTTCTGTGCCAATTCCTCCCCATTTCAGATGTTCAGGTTTTTATTGTCCATATGGGAGCAAGCTACAATAAAGACAAACAGGAACCTCTGATCTTGTGGACTTGCAGTGAAAGCAGCCAATCAGGAAGCACTCCCAGTTCTGGGAGAGTGGACTGCACCTGCCAAGTTTGTAGCTGCCATGCATATTTGTAGTCAAGGATGCCACCCAAGATACTTTGTTAGGCACTGACCTTTTAAAGAAATTCCAGGTTACTATGAACTCTACTGATTGTTCTTGCTTCTTTCTGGAAAGGAGCTTCTCCCTGCATACCACAGATGGCAAAGTGGTAGTATATGAAGCCATGGTAAAAAATAATTTAACAATTCCTTCACAAAATGAGATCATGATTAATGGCAAACTGAAGAGATGGTATCATGGAGAAGGGCTTGGGCCCAAATAAAACATCCTAAAAGAAGGATTGAGATTCCTAGTGGGGATTGCAGTGGGTAAGAGCCACAGGGACAAAATCCAAGTTTGTAGTTACAATTTATTGACAGAGCCTCAGGTTGCATACCAAAGCACTGTACTTAGAATATTCAAGACTGGGGTGGCTGTTCTGCAGAATGATCCTAGGCCACAGAGACTGGTTTCCATAAGGGAGCTAAATTCAGATAAATACCAGCATCTTGGAGACCAGGCTGATAACCTCCAACGGCCAATAGAACAGTTGTACTGAGAGTTGAGATTAAGTTATCCTGGCCTAGAGCCTAAAGTGAGGACAGCACAAGATTTCTTACTGTGGCATGCCAATTTACTCAGTCTTGAGGAATATAGAATCATAGAATCATAGAAGTAGGGTTGGAAGGGACCTTGTAGATCTTCAAGTCCGACCCCCCACCTGGGCGGGAGAAAAGACTGGACTCAAATGAGTCCAGCCAGGTAGTCATCAACCCTCTTCTTAAAGATCTCCAAGGTAGGAGCCAGCACCACTTCTCTAGGAAGTTGGTTCCAGCTCCTAGCCGCCCTGACTGTGAAGTAGTTCTTGTGGATGTCTAATCTAAATCAACTCTCTAATAATTTGTGTCCATTGTTCCTTGTTATGCCAGGGGGCACTAGGGGAAGCAGTGTCTCCCCTAAACCCTTCTGGTCCCCCCTAGTGAGTTTATAGACAGTCACCAGGTCCTCTCTCAGCCTTCTCTTGTGACCTGGGCTCTACAGGCCTGACAAAGCATGGGATAAACACCGGCAATAGAGACCTATCAAGCAAGGCTCTAGTTGGATTCCCATCCATTTACAGACAGAGTTTGACCAACATTTACATGAGAAGGAAGAAAGAGGTTAATCAGGCCTTCTGTTAACCCATGGGCTACCCCTGTGGTGCTAGGTGCAGAAGAAGGGAGTAGGCATATGGGCCTGTGTATATTATCGTTAGTTGAATAATGTCAGCATTAAGAATGCCTGTCCTTTACTTCAGATCAATGACACACTGGACCTCCTGGGCAAGGCCCAATGATTCTCCACTCTCATTCTGGCTAGTGAATACCAGTAGGTGGATGTGCACCCAAAGGACCAAGCCAAGACCACCTTCTGCACTAAGGAGGGACTTTTCAAAAATTTAATGTTATGCCTTTCAGACTGTGCAATACCCCATGTACATTTCAGAGACTGATGGCTATCATGCTCCAAGACCTATAAGGGACATCCTACCTGGTGTACTTGGATGATACCACTGTAATAAACCAAACTTTTCAGGAACACTTGCAGAAGTTGGTAGCAGCGCTTAAGAGGCTGAAAGAGGCCAATTTAAAAATTAAACATGCCAAATGCCAGCTCTTCTGCAAGAAAGTGGAATACGTGATTTTCATACAAGAGTAGGCCTGGAACCAGAGAAGGTGGAGGCTGTTAAATCCCGGCTGGTACCCTGTAATGTAAAGTAACTGTGCAGATTTTGGGGGTTAGCTTCCTATTATAAGACATTTGTACTAAGTTTTGCCACCATTGTGAGCCCTTTAAATGACCTCTTCAATAAAGTAAAGTTCACCTGGTGCCTTCCTTGAACTAACGTAGCGGTTAATGTCATCCCCCATCTTAGTGTGCCCCAACCCTCAGTTACCCTTCCTGTTGGATAATGATGCATGTGACATTGCCATTGGAGCTATTCTGACACAAGTGGAAGGAGGCCAGGAGAAACTGATAGCTTATGCAAGCCGATCCCTGAACAAAACAGAGCACCAATATTCCACCGTGAGAAAAGAATTGCCTCCTGTAGTGACCTTTACCAAGCACTTTCAACCTTTTCTTCTTGGGAGATGCTTCATCTTACAAGCTGAACATGGTTCACTCTGCCATCTACGCAACTTTTAGTAACCTGAGGAACAACTGGCTAGGTGGTTGGAACAACTAGCTGTGTTTGACTATGAAATAGTGCATTGTCCCAGATGGCAGCATTAAAACACCAAAGCCCTAGCCCATAGGCCCCTTGCTGAATAGGTTGAACCCAAAGCAGAGGCAGTGAGGCCTATCCACAGAAGAGACAGAGTGGAGTAAACCAGTGCAGAATTCAGGGGCAGTCAGAGTTAGCAGATTGGGGTGAAAAACAACAGAAGGCTACCAATTTTGGGACACTAATGGGTGGAAGGAAAGTAATAGTGAAGAATTCCCTGAAGCTGGGAAATGTCACTGTCACAGAGCACTTAGGTGCCCTGCGCCTGAAAACAGAAACAGCTCAAGACAGACCCCTAGCAGTGAGAAAGGGGAGGCACAGCTGCCAGTCACCAGGGCAGCACAGGTACTGGTTGCTAGGGCAACCAGTGAAACCAGCTGACAGGAAGGGGCAGGGCTTAGCCATTTTTAAGCCCAGGCAGGAGGCCAGGAGGGCAGTTCCCCTCTGGCAGCCAAGGAGAGGGGAGCTCAGCCAGCGCAGAGAGAGGGGAGAAGATCAACTGCCTGAGCATCCCCTGGTTGCTGCCATTGGTTGGAGTATTTTTCCAGTAGGGATCGAAAGTTGTTTTGACTGGACAGTTTAGTTTTACATTATAGCTCAGGGGCTTTGTGTTTTTGTGTTTACTGTTTAACTGGAGGACTGGGTGAGGCTATTAAGGGTTGGAGGAGGCCTTGTAGGGACTCCACAGTAGTGTGGGGGTCCTGGCACCAGAGAGGGTGCAGCATTTGGGATGCATTGGCCCCAGCCCCAGAGCTAGGGGGCAGCGAGAAGCCCCAGAGCAAGGGGGGCAGTGAGGAGCCCAGAGAGAGGGCTGCAAGGGGTGAGGAGCCCCAGAGCGAAGTGGGGGCAGCAAGGAGCCCCAGGGAGGTAAAGGAGAGGGCCAAATCACAGTAGGGCCCAGGTCAAAATCCTGTCAGTACCATCTGTGAGGCTTGGTCTGTGGTGCAGGGGAGGAAAAGGAGCCTCAGATAGCGCCCCCTGGCACCGGGGCGTATTAAGTGGGCAGCCTCCCACCAATTGCATCACTCAATCAATTAAAATCAAGGTGTGGCAGGGTGAGTAAGCAGACGGCTGGCCCATAACAGGAGGGCACCACTAGAAAGACTGCAATAGCGATACTCCTGTCACAGTCACCCATACTTAAAGCAGTCCCAGTTAGTGTGGCCTGAGCTACACATGCAGCAAGGAGTTCCAGTGCAAATACTTCCAGGTGGCACACAAACCTAAACATGTCCAAATAGTAATACCTGGCAGGGAAATACCCACCATTTGGAAAGCCCTGCATGATTCTAAAATGTGGTGACCTTTGGGCATAAAGAAAGTGTCTCACAAGGTCTATTTCCAATATTTGTGGTTGGGCTAGAGAAAAATCTGTCAGAGACTGGTATGACTCACATGAGGTGTATGATGCATGAAAGAGAATGAGGAATAGCCCCAAGGCTCCCATGTTTTCCAAACAGCCCAAACAACCTCTGGAAAGCTATGAATATCCTAGGCTCCCTACTGGTAACACCACAGTGGGACAAGCATGTCTTGGTCATGGTAGACTACTTCTCTTAAGTGGGCAAAAGCATATCCACTCCCAGATCAGGAGGCTCAGACTGTGGGAAAAGTTTCTGTGGTAAAAAGAGCTTTGTGTGCTACCAAGGCATGCCCTCCCTCCACACTGACTAGAGGAAAAATTTTGAATCTCTGCCATTTCAACACATCTTCAACCTTTTAGAAATCAACAAAACCCAAACAACCCTATATCACCCCCAATCTGATGGGCTTATGGAATGGTTTAACCACACTTTGGTTGACATGCTGTCCACTCCGATCAATCACAAAATATGGGATGAAGTACTGCCTTATGGTATGATGGCTTACTGGAGCAGTGTATAGTCCTCTACAGGCTATACACCATACATGTAATGGCTAGTAAATGGAATTTAGAAAATTGGTTTTGGGAATCGGCTTGTAGGTAAAATATATATTCATTAGAACAATAGTCCATGGTGGCAGTAAGAGCTACTTGATTTCTAAAAGCCTGGTCACACAGTCACATGGTTCTCACAGCGTTTAAGGCAGATAGGGTGTCTAACACAACAAGGCCAATGGGTATGCACATAGCCTGAGAAATTGTGGGCATATATCACACTGTTCCATAACATGAGATAAGGTGGCACCAGCTCACAAGGTCCAAGAGTGGGGGCCTGAGAGTTCCAGTTTTGGGGGAGCAGACCAAATAAGGATGTGTGAATATGATGGGCTTGTGAAACAAAGAAATATGCTGACAGGACAGAATGTGGACAGTATAACGACCACAGAGAGACCAATCAGTAATAGCCATGGATGAAGAGTCCTCAAGAGGGGGAAAGAATACAAAAGCAGAGTCTTAAGAGCAATGACGGGAATCCCAATCCCTGAGAGGGGTCCCCAAAAAGGGTCCCCCAGAATCTGAGGCACCATGAACAAAGGTCATACTACCAGCCTGTCTCATGCACCCCACTGGGGAGGGGACTGGTCCTCGGCCTCCAACCTCCAGGCTGCTGACATAGACATATGACATTCAAGAGGGAACATCAGAATGAAGCTCACATTCTGGCCAGATATTCCCTGACTTTGATGACAGCCCTAGGATTGGTATATATATAGAATTGTTTGCATTATTCTTTTCTGTTATCACTGTGTATTAATAAAATGTGTCTATTTTCAAATGGAATGGTCGTAGTCAGTCTGAGGGTTTGGGTCTGCCCAAAGTAAAATATTTGGGTCATAAGTCCAGTGCCAACACATGGTGTTGTTTGGATGGGAGACCTGCCTCCCAATTGATGTAATCTCTTGGATAAATGTGTCAGAGGAATTTAACAACCCCTCATAATATGTTCCAAAGGTGGCAGGGTAACTCAATTCAGTTAGCCAAGTTGTTCAGAAACTTCAGGCTGCAGCCACACAAAAACAAAGGAGTACTATTAACACAGGATTACTGGACAGATTTATGAACTAGGAGAATTGGAGTGGGTACAAAGCCAGTCCAGGAGGTGCAACAATGCCAAAAATTATATAAAAGGTCCAGTGGCCCCTAGATCATCACTAAGAAGTTATCTGAGGTACCATATGAGATAGTGAGCAGGTCTGATGAACAGACATTAGTAGTGCACTATAACAGAATGAAGCTATATGTGTGCTCAGGGAACCGAGACCCTAGTGAGCTTTGTTCATCAACCACCATGAAATCTCCAGGGACTGCACAACTGAACTGCCATCAGTACAGTCCCACATAGGCCCAATAATATACTGCCAGAGGGAGTTTGTAAATCTAGGGGTATATAGTTGGTGGCACTGGATTTCTGACCCAAATACCTTGCTCTGGGCAGACCCAAACCTTCAGACTAACCAAAACCTCTCTATTTGATAATAGTCAAATTTAATAATACACAGTTGTAGCAGATAAGAATAATGGAGGCAAGAAAAACAAGGGAGGGAGGAAGGAGGAGAGAAGCTAGGCTAGGCACTAGATCCTGCCCAAGAAAGGTAAGTGACCCAGCTTCCTGTACCTTTGGTTTAGCTGACTGTCTGTTTGTTTGGTGGGTGTGTGCTCTGAGAAGCTGGAAGTGAGTGCTGAGTGACTGTTGATTATTGATTACTGTGGGATTGCTGACTGTGTGATTGCTGCCTGGCCCTGAGTCAGCCCAGGCCCAGAAGGGTATAAAAGGAGACTCCCCAGGTGACCAGGGAGCCAGCAAACAGGGACTGCCAACAGGGGAGTAGTTTGCAGGCAGTTTGCAAGCCAGTCATGGGCAGGAGTACACAGGAGCTTCTGACAGAAACTTCAGGTAAGTGAATAAGGAGGGGGGCTCCTATGGGAGTTGTGACATGGAGCACAGACAGGGTCCCTGCCCTGCTGCTGCCTCCGGCCCAGAGCTCCTGTGAGGCCTCCACCCAGACAGGCTTCTTGGAAGGGTTGGCAGTGCCCTGGTCCCCTGTCTGCTGGGGTTGCCTGGCAGGACCTCTGAAGTCTGGGAGTAGTGTGGGGGCTGGGGGTTCCCTTGCCTGTCCCACACATGCCCAGATTGAGGCCCTGGAGAGGTAGGTGAGGGAACTCCAGGCAGAGGTGAGCAGGAGACAGGGGATCAGAGCAACTGAAGAAGAGATTGATGGCTACTTTCATTCTCTGAAGGACAAATCTCCTGATGGAGAAGCTGCGAGGGAATGCCCTGAAGCAAATACTAGTGAGTGGAGGATGGTCATCTCAGGGGCCAGACCTCTCACCACAGAGACATCTTCCCCAGTGCAGTTGGGAAACAAATATGAGGCCCTGGCTGCATTGGAGGAGTGTGCAGTGGGGGAAAGTGCACTTGAGGGGCCTGCCACCATCACCGAGCGAGCTGAGGGCAGGCCAGGTAATCAGAAGGAGAGACACCATGTCATCATTTTGGGCTACTGCTTGCTGAGAGGAACAGAGGGACGCACCTCTCATTTGGATCCCATGGTGCATGAGGTCTGCTGCCTGCTCAGAGCCAGGATCAGGGACATCATGGAGAGAATTCCTGACCTTATCCAGCCCTTTGACAACTATCCTATGGTCCTCACCCATATGGGAACAAATGATGCACCCAGGACTAGTCCAGACCATAACATGAATGATTACAGGGCTCTAGGGACCAGGCTTAGGAAGACAGGGATGCAGGTGGTCTTCTCGTTGATCTCCCAGCCAGTGATTGTAGTAGGCATCACATCATCTGTGTCAGGGAAGTCCTCAGCTCCAGAATTGGTGCCATTGTGCGGGTTTTCACTTCCTGAACCACAATCTGCACTTCCATGCAAGGGACCTCCTGGGATGCGATGGGCTTCATCTCTCCACAAAAGGTAAGAGACTCTTTTCTTACAGGTTGGCTGACCTCCTATGTCAGGCTTTAAACTAAGTACGATGGGGAGGCAGGAGATGGAGAGAGTCTAGAACATACAAACTGTGAAACATGCAGCCGTACACCCTGGGTAAGTACCAAGGGGCCCTTTGGGCATCAGAATGGGGGGGAGGGGCATCAAAGGCACCATTCAGAGGGATCAAATATCTCTATACTAATGCTAGGAGCATGGGGAACAAGCAGGAAGAACTTGCATTTCTGTTTGCAGATAATAACTTTGATTTAATTGGGCTAACGGAAATGTGGAGGGACCCTCCCCATGACTGGGCAGTACACATTGAAGGCTACAGGTTGTACAGAAGAGACAGAGTAGGGAGAAAAGGGGGTGGGTTGCTCTCTTTTTAAAGGAGCATAATACATCTACCCTTTGGGAACATGAAAGACAGGGGGTGGACAGCAATACGGCACAGGTAAGGAATGAGAAGGTAAGAGACAAAGAGCCCTTTGGGACTTGGAGCGGGGGGGGCAGCAAAGGCACCAGTCGCA
>NW_017728931.1:115314978-115319363 GCF_001723895.1 Crocodylus porosus | reverse complement strand
TGTAGGCCCAGCACTCTTTCCTGCTTATGCAGGGGGTCGGACTCGATGATCTATTGAGGTCCCTTCTGACCCTAGCATCTATGAATCTATGAATCTATGAATCTAATCAAAATGGGATCAGAGTAGGTGAAAGTTGAGGCATTGAGGGTTAGGATACATGAAGGTCATGGGAAAAGGGACTTGGGAGGGGGGGGACTGCTACAGACCACCACACCAAGAGGAACAGCTAGACTTGGAATTCTTGAGGCAGCTCTCAGAGGCCGTACAGTCTAGGGATGTGGTTGTCATGGGGGACCTAAACTACCCTGACATCTTCTGGGAGGAGCAGTCAGCCAAATCCAACTGTTCACATGGGTTCTTAACCTTCACCTGACACAAGAAGTTTACGGTCCCACTAGGGGGAATACATTACTGGACATGGTGTTGGCTACAGGGAAGGACCTGGTAGGAGAGCTGCAGATTCCTGGTCACCTTGGGGACAGTGTCCATCAATCAATTGAATTCACCATATGGGATAAGGTGGGTAAGATAACTAGTAGGGTAGAAGTGCTTGACTTTAGGAAGGCTAACTTCAGTGGGCTTAGGAGTCTAGTCAATGATGCACTGCAGGAGAAAAGTATTGGTGAGATGGGAGTCCAGGAAGGGTGGTCGTTCCTAAAGGAAGTGATCCTTCAGGGACAGAGGGAGACTATCCCAGTATGAGAGACAAGGAGGAAAGATGCCAAAAAACTGCCTTGGCTAAATAGGGAAATCCAGAGAAGCGTAAGGGCAAAAAAGAAGGCAAATAGGAAGTGGAAGCAGAGGGAAGCTACCAAGGCGCAGTATACCTACTTGGCCTGCACTTGTAGGGAGGCAGTTAGAAAGGCCAAAGCAAATACAGAGCTGAGGCTGGCAACAGAAATAAAAAACAACAAAAAGTCTTTGTTTAGGTATTTAGAGAGTAAAAAGGAAGGCTCAGGGCAGCATAGGACCCCTACTGAACAAAGAGGGGCAATTAGTGACAGACAGGGGGGGCACAGCTGAGCTATTCAATGAGTTTTTTGCCTCAGTGTTCCTGAACAGGGCTCAAGATAAGTCTCCTAATGGGTTCTTAGATGGGCATCAGAGGGACACCAGCCTACAACTGTTGATGCTGACTTGGTGCAGAGTCACTTGTATGGACTGGATGTGTTCAAGTCAGGAGGCCTGGATAAGCTGGATCAGAAAGTACTGAAGGAATTGGCTGGTGTCATGGCAGAACCACTGGCACAGCTGTTTGAGCACTCGTGGTACTTGGGTCAGGTCCCAGAGGACTGGAAAAGGGCCAATATGGTCCCTATTTTCAAGAAGGGGAGGAAGAAGATTCCGAGTAATTATAGGCCAGTCAGTCTCACTTCCATCCTTGGGAAGGTCTTTGAAAAGATTATGAAGGATCATATTTGTGGGAGTCCAGCAGGAAAAATAATGCAGCAGGGAAACCATCATGGATTTGTAGTGGGTAGATCATGCCTGACCGAGCTGGTTTCATTTTATGACAGGGTCACAAAGTGCTTAGATGCAGGAGTAGAGATGGATGTCATTTTCTTGGACTTCAGCAAGGCCTTCAATACAGTATCTCATCCTATTCTCATAAATAAATTAAAAGACTGTGACATAGATGTTTACATGGTCCATTGGGTGGTAAATTGGCTTAGTGGTCACACCCAGAGAGTGGTAGTAGATGGGTCGGTATCGACCTGGAAGGATGTGGGTAGTGGGGTTCTGCAGGGTTCGGTCCTTGGACCTGTATTCTTCAATATCTTCATCAGTGACTTGGATGTGAATGTGAAGTGTACTCTGTCCAGGTTTGCGAATGATACTAAATTGTGGGGTGAAGTGCACACTTTGGAGGGTAGGGAATGATTGCAAGCAGACCTAGACAGGTTAGAAAAGTGGGCAGTACACAATAGGATGAAATGCAACAAGGAAAAGTTCAGAGTGGTGCACCTAGGGTGCAAAAATATCCAGCACACCTGCTGGCTGGCAAGTGAGCCTCTCAGTGGTACAGAAGCGGACAGGGATCTCAGAGTCATAGTGGACTCCAAGATGAACATGAGTCATCAGTATGACAAAATCATCAGCAAAGCTAACCGCACTTTCTCATGCATCAATACATGCATGACCAATAGGTCCAAGGAGCTGATACTTCCCCTCTATGTAGCATTGGTCAGACCATAGTTGGAGTACTGTTTCATTCTGGGCACTGTACTTCAAGAAGGATGTTGATCGACTTGAGAGGGTCCAGAAAAGGGCCACATGTATGGTTAGGGGCTTACAGGACAAGCCCTATGAGGAGAGACTGAGGGACCTCTTCACCCTCTACAAGAGAAGGCTGAGAGGTGATCTTGTGGCTGCCTACAAATTCATTAGTGGGCTGCAGCAAGGGATCAGAGATACTCTGTTCACCAGGGATAACAAGGAACAATGGTCACAAACTGACAGAGAGCAGATTTAGGCTAGATATCAAGAAAAGCTTCTTCATGGTAAGGGTGCCCAAAATTTGGAATGGGCTTCCAAGGGAGGTGGAGCTCTCTCCTACCTTGGCAGTCTTTAAAATAAGACTGGAGAGGTATCTGGCTGGGGTCATCTGACCCCAGCAGTCTTTCCTGCCTAGGCAGGGGGTCAGACTCAATGATCTGTTTAGGTCCCTTCCAACCCTAGCATCTATGAATCTCTGAATCTATAATGAAAATCTATGAATTCTATATGTACCAGCCCTAGAGCTGTCACAGAGGGAAGGTATACCTGGCCGATATGTAAGCTTCACCTGGAGGTTCTCTCTTAAATGTCAGATGTCAGCATCCTGGAGGTCAAGGGCTAAGGCCATGGGGTGAGTAAGACAGGCTGGTGGTGTGCCCTCAGTCCAAGGTTACCTTGGGTTCCCTTCTCAGGGACTCTCTGGTGGTCTGAAATCCCTCCTTTTGTATCCTTTCTCCCCTTTTCATCTCCAGACATCATTGATTGTCTATGTTCTGTCCTGTCAGCATATTCCTTTGGTCCAACAAACCCATCACATGCACACATCTTAATATGATTATTTACTGGGCCTCCTAATTTGGTCTATTCACCAAAACCAGAAATTCCAAGGGCTCTCCAAGTTGATGCTGTGACCTAATGTCACCTTATCTTAAGTTATGGAACAGTGTTATACATGTCTTCAATTTCCTAGCCTGTGTGCCTGCTGGCTTCAGATGCAGTGGACCTTGAAGGAAACTTTGTCACAAACAGGCTTTTAGAAACTAATTCTTGCTGTTGCCCTGGACCATTATGCAATATCTACTTTACCTACAAGCCAATTCCCAAAAACAAACCTCTAAATAAATAAGATTCCCTATGCCTGAAGAAGGGTGATTAAACCCGAAAGCTCACCAAGAACTTTTTTCTTAGAACTGTAATATAAGATATCACATCTACTCATGGAACCTGGGAATTCACCAGGAAACTGGCTGAGGCTGCACACTCAGTGCATGGTTGTCATGGGAGACTTCAACTACCTGGGCATCTCATGGGAAGAGCACTCAGCCAAATCTGAATGGTCACAAAGCTTCCTCACATGTGTGGATGAGCTCTACCTGACTCAAGAAGTCTATGGACCAACAAGAGGTAAAGTGTTGGTGGACCTGGTAATGTCCAAAGGGGATGATCTAGTCAGTGACCTAAGAATCAAAGGAAATCTGGGAGACTGTGACCACAAGCTGATCACTTTTACCATCCGTTGCAAAGCTGGCAAGTCAGTCAGCAATGCAGAAGTCCTCGACATTAAGAAAGCTAACTTTGATAATCTCAGGAGGCTTTTTGTTGAGGCCCTAAAAGGCCATGACTCAACAAGGAGGGGAGTTCAAGATAAGTGGTTGCTCCTTAAGGGAGAGATCCTGAAAGCACAAGGCATGTCCATCCCATCTCAGAAGAAAGGTAGCAAAAGGGCACAGCAACACCCTTCGCTCAGCACGGAACCCATGTACCCCTTACATCTAAAAAGAGAGGCATAGATTTCATAGACATTAGGACTGGAAGGAACCTCAGAAGTTCATCGAGTCCAGACCCCTACTCAAGGGGCAGGAAGTCACTTGGGGTCATAGGAACTCAGCAAGTTAAGCAATCCAATTTTCTCTTGAACGTGTTCAATGTAGGTGCTTGAACAAACTCCAATGGCAGACTATTCCAGACCTTGGGGCACAGGCAGTAAAGAACTTATTCCTTATGTCCAGCCTGAAATGGTCTTGCAGTAGTTTATAACTGTTTGACCTCGTCATCCTTTGGGGCATTCTGGTGAACAAACGTTCCCCCAGATACTGGTGGTCACCCCTGATAAACTTATAGGTGGCCATCAGATCACCCCTGAGCCTGCGCTTTTCCAGGCTAAAGAG
>NW_017728931.1:115287336-115314562 GCF_001723895.1 Crocodylus porosus | reverse complement strand
CAGTCTGCTTCTGACTCCAATGTCCACATCATTAATGAAGATGTTGAACAATATGGGTCCAAGGACAGAGCCTTGTTGGGGGACCCCACTGGTCACAGGGCACCATGACAATTGACTTCCATCAGTTACCACCCTCTGGGTCTGACCACAGAGCCAATTTCCTAGCCAGCAGATTGCGGTGGACCCAAGGCCACATTTGGCCAGTTTTGCCAAGAGGTGATCAGGGGATACCAGATCGAAGGCTTTTTTGAAGTCAAGATGTATGACATGAATCTCTTCTCCCTTGTCCAAGTGATAGATCACCTGGTCATAGAAAGAAATGAGATTGGTCAAGCAAGACCTACCCACAACAAACCTGTGCTGGCTACCCCTCAGGATGCTGGCATTGGCCAGTCCATTAAGGATGGCCTCTTTAATAAATTTTTCTAAGACCTTCCCTAGGATAGAGGTCAGGCTGATGGGCCTGTAGTTAGCCGGATCCACTCTCCTCCCTTTCTTGAAGATCGGCACCACATTGGCCTTCTTCCTATCTTTGGGCATTACACCACAGTGCCAAGAGTTCTCAAAGATCCGTGCTAGACGCTGGGCTATGATCTCACCAGCTCCTTGAGTACGCTGGGGGGTAGATTGTCAGGGCCAGCTGACTTGAAGGTATCCAGCCTCTCAAGGTGTTCCTTTACAAGGTCAGCATTGATGAAGGGCAGGGGATCTCCCTCAACCAGACCTTTCTGTCCCATAGTGGGCAAGGACATCCAATGGGACTGATGAAAGACTGATGCAAAGTACCCATTTTATAGGTTGGCTTTTTCCTGGGCATCAGTTGTCCCATCTGGTTTAGTAGGGGTCCAATGTTGCCCTTGCTTTTCCTCTGGCTCCCCACATATCTGAAAAGGAGTTTTTATTGTCCTTGATACTTGAAACTAGTTGGAGTTCAGTCACAGACTTGGCTTTCCTGGTTTGCTCCCTGCAGGACCAGACCAGTGCAGGACCAGACCATATTCCTCCTTGGAGGTGAATCCCATCATCCATCCTTTGTAGGCCTCTCTTTTTAGCTTCAGGAGGTCTGCTAGATCCCTGGAGAGCCAGGGGGGCTGCTGTACCCTCTTGCTGCCTTTCCCCCGAGATGGAATAGAATTAGCTTGTGCATTGAGGATCGCTCCCTTGAGGAGCAACCACTCTTCCTGAACTCCCCTCCCCCTGGGGTCGTGGTCCCTTAGGGCCTCACTGACAAGCCTCCTGAGCTTGTCAAAGTCAGCTTTCCTGAAGTCAAGTACTTCAGTGTTGCTGACTGACTTGCCAGCTTTATGGTGGATGGTGAAGATGATCAGCTCATGGTCAGTGTCACCCAGCTTCCCATTGGTCACTAGGTCACTGATTAGGTCATCCCCAGTTGTCAGTAACAGATCAAGCAGCACTTTACATCTCAGCCCATAGACTTCTTGAGTTAGGTAGAGGTCATCCATGCACGATAGGAAGCTTTGCGACTGATCAGATTTTGCTGAGTGATCCTCCTACGAGAAGTCTGGGTAGTTGAAGTCACCCATGATAACCATGGCCATGGAGCATGCAGCCTCAGCCAGTTCCTGGGTGAACTCCTGGTCAAGCTCTTGACTTTGGGTGGGAGGTCTGTAGTAGACTACCACCGTTGTGTCCCCTGTGCTTAGAAAGGATGGAAGACAGGAATCACCACTAAGGAGTATTCTGCACTAGTCCATACCTGTAGGGAGTGAAACAGGAAAGCCTAGTCTAACTAGGTACACATATCAAGAACAATTAAAAGTCCTTTTTCATATATGTGGGGAGTTGGAAGAAAAGCAAGGGCAACATTGGACTCCTGCTGAACCAAATGGGACAACTGACAACTGACACCCAGGAAAAAGACAGAGCTGGCAGGCATTGTAGCCCAGCCACTGGCAAGGATATTTGAGAACTTGTGGCACTTAGGTGAAGTTCCCAAAAATTGGAAGAAGGCCAATGTGGTGCCCATCTTCAAGAAAGGGAGGAAAATAGATCCGGGGAACTACAGGCCAATCAGTTTGACCTCAATCCCTGGAAAGATTTTGGAAAAAATTATCAGAGACACAAGCTGACTGATGGCAGCATCCTGAGGAACAGCCAGCATGGGTTTGTTGTGGGTAGGTCTTGCCTGACCCAGTCTCATCTCTTTCTATGACCAGGTCAGATATCACCTGGAAAAGGGAGAAGAGATTGACGTCATATATATAGACTTTTAAAAAGCCTTTGATCTGGTGTCCCATGATCTCCTCATGGAAAAATTGGCAAACTGTGGGCTTGGCTACATCACAGTCTGATAGTTGGGGAACTGGCTCCAAGGTCGAACCCAGAGAGTGAGTGGTAAGTGATGGAAGTGAATCATTATGGCATTCTGTGAGATGGGCAGAGAAAACCCCCCTTACGGGTCCCAGACCCCCACCCCATGCACCCTGGGACTCACCTTAGGGATTCTGGAGAGCGGCAGGTGGGTGGAAGTGAAGGTGGTGGCCCCGCAGTTCTGGAGCTGCCTGCAGCTGAGGATCAGTAAGGGAAGGGGTGTGGAGCCTCCAGAACCTGCAGGCTGCTCAAATAGCAGTGGGAAAAAGAGCTGGGTGGTGAACAGCAGAAGAAGAAAACACTGACCCAGAGACACTAGGGAAAGAAGAGGAGGGTGCTGACCCAGAGACATGGAAAAAAAGAGGAGGATGCTGACCCAGAGATGCTGCTGGAGGAAGAAGAGACCACTAATCCAGGGACACCGGCAAAGGGAAGAAAAGATGGCAACCCAGAGATGCAGGCAGCCAGGAGGAAAATTATTCAGCTGCAGGCAAGAAAGGGGAAGCCAAGGGCCCTGGCACAGGAGGCAGGAGACACTGGCAGGAGCAGGTTCCCCACACAGCAGGGGGCATGAGCAACCCAGCGTGGGAACCATGCACTCTTCCAAGCCAGGGAAAACTGGGAGTGACTCCAGGTTTTCTGGGGGCCAGTATCAGCCAAACTGAGGACATGGAACAGCAGTCCACACCCATAATCATCCGGGGCGCAGGGACGCATGTGTCCCTCATCTACTCCTTCAAGTTTCTCCTTTAGTGTGAACTCTGAAAAGAGCACTGGGAGGCGAGATCCCAGGGAGTACCCGCCAGTGAAAATCCAGGTGTTGAGTTTTGCTGAAATCCCTAACTAGCCTGAGACAGAGCCAGCTTGGATACACTGGTCAGCCTGAAGCCAAGGAATCAGCTGCAGTGAAGGCAGACTGACTGGGAAGGCCCAACCCAAAATAGAGGTGGGCAAGCTGGGCGAGGAGAAAAAGCCATCCAAGGGGATGCTGGCTGAAGATAATATTCATCCTGGCCGTAGATGTGGTAATGGTGGGGTGAAGGGAAGGTTTGGAGCCCCACAAAGCAAGAACCAGGGACTGAGGTGTCTTCATCCTCGGGCAGGGGTCCACCTGATGGGAACTGCCTCCCCAACTAGAACATCAAAGTTGTGGCAGGTGAGTAAGGGCAGCACCCATACTACTCAGGTGGCATCTGAGCTCAAACCCCACCCTGACATCACTTGGGGGCAAGTCACCCAGTAAGAGAAGGCTGAAACCGTACAACTCCATCCAGCGACACACTTTGTGACCAGTGATGTCCCCCAAGGCTCCATCCTTGGACCTGTACTTTTTAACAATGTTATTAATGATGTGGACACTGGTGTCAGAAGCAGACTGGACAAGTTTGCTGATGATACCAAACTCTGGGGTAGAGCATCCATACCTGAGGATAGGCTGGTGATCCAGGCTGACCTTGATAGGCTTAGAAAGTGAGTGGATAAAAACCTGATGACATTCAGTATGAAAAAATGCAATGTACTCCACCTTAGGAAAAAAACCCTCATCATGCTTGTAGGCTCAAAAATGCTACGCTCACTAGCACCATGGCTGAAAGGGACTTTGGGGTCATGATTGACCACAAGTTAAACATGAGCCACCACTGCGATGTTGCAGCTGTTAAAGTGAACAAAACTCTGGCTTGCATCTATAGATGCTTCTCAAGCAAATCTCAGGATGTCATTCTCCTGCTATACTTGGCCTTGGTGAGGCCACAGCTGGAGTACTACATCCAGTTCTGGGCTCCACAATTCAAGAAGAATGTGGAGAAGTTTGAGAGAGTCTAGAGGAGAGCCACTCACATGATCAGAGGGCAGGAAAACAGGCCTTATAACAGCGGTGGGCAAAATGCGGCCCCCAGCCTGAATTTGGCCTGCCAGGCCATTCTATCTGGCCCACAGGCCAAGTATAAAATTTAGAAAATTAATATTTATCTGCCCCTGGCTGCCTGTCATGCAGCCCTCAATGGCTTGCCAAAACTCAATAAGCGGCCCTCCGCCCGAAATAATTGCCCACCCCTGCCTTATGAAGAGAAGCTGAGAGTCATGGGACTCTTCAGCCTGGAAAAGCGTAGGCTCAGGGGTGACCTGGTGGCAGCCTATAAGTATATAAGGGGTGTGCATCAGGATCTGGGGGCACGCCTATTCACCAGAGTGCCCCAAGGGTTGACATAAACTCCTCCAAGAACATTTCAGGCTGGACATAAGGAAAAAGTTCTTTATTGTCTGAGCCCCCAAGGCCTGGAATAGACCGCCTCCAGAGGTGGTGCAGCACCTACTCTGGATACTTTTAAGAAACATTTGGATGCTTATCTTGCTGGGGACCTTTGACCCTAGTTGACTTCCTGCCCCTGGGACAGAGGCTGGACTCGATGATCTTTCAAAATCCTTTCCAGCCCTAACGTCTATGAAATCTATGAAACCTTGCCCACCTCTAAATAATAATTTTCTAGTCATTAGAATGTGACCCTTGGCCCAACACAGACGAGGCTAGTGTGGATGGATGAATACAGGGGGTGAGATCAGGGTACCCAGCACCTGAGGGTACCCAACACTGGCCCAAAGCTGAGGAAGGTGCCCAATCCTGAGTCCACAGGTAGGCCATAGAGGGAGCAAAAACCTCCCATCATGACAGAAGCTATCATTCCCAGCAGACTGCTGGGGAAAGAAGGAAGGAAGTGGAGGGGAAGCTGGGATTGCATGCAAAGAAACTGTTGAGTGGAGAGAGAGAGAGAGAGAAGCAGAAACCATCAAGATGCCTGCTGAGATCCAGGAGTTGCAGTGGAGCTGACTGTGTCAAAACCATAATTGTGGGGCTCAGACAGGGAGCCTGGCTATACAGTAAGAGTGTCTTTCATCTCACAGAGTGTTCTGTGAGACTAAAGACTGTCTTGAGATCCCCCTGGAGTTAAGGGAGGACTTAAGATTTCTTCAGTGTGTTACATCACTTTGTTAATAATCCCTATTTGTTATCTTGCTATCTGTCCCTGAAAGTTTTTGCCAATGGTTTCACTGAGCCATTATTATTGTCTGTATTCTAAGTGTATGTACCTTAATGCTTGCTTACCTGTGTTTTTCCCAGTCTTCTGGGTCCACTGGCCTGTGACCCTATCCCCCCAGAATTCCCTGTTTAAATCTGAGAACCCTGTTTTTGGCTCCTGTGTAATTTCCAGAGTTTGGTACAGTATTATATAAATACTGATAATCCTAACATATAATAACATATAACATAATATACCAAGAGAAGCCATTAAAGCAATGAAGCAAGAAATAGCAATATGTTCAGAAGACAGGTAGATAAATGCTGAACAAGACAAGACAGAACTGTCTGGGGAGTGTATAGACAATTGAAGAAAGCTAATAGGAATCAAGCGTATTGTTCTTGCTCCTGTGAGTTAATGTGTTTTGTTTATATCTTGGAGATTCTCAGCTCTGCAATGAGTAATATGCTTTGATTTGTAGCATTCTGTATTATTTCTGCTGACTTTAGATACCACATTTTGCTTCAAGTTATTGCCAAGAATATTATTTCATTGACTATGTCAAGACTGCAACTTTCTATGCCTAGAAGTGGTGCCCTAAGACACAACACGTAGCTCCAGCTGAAAACAGTACAGCAGTTTGCACAGTGCCAAGACAAGCTATTTAGTACTGCTGAACAGCTGTGTTTATAGTACTTCCAGCCATAGAAAGGTAGCACATATGGGGCAGTAAAGCATGTTTGAAAATACCACTGCTGGGCACAGTATGTTTGTGATATAGGCACTTCAATTGTTTCCTTTTTCTGCCTCATATATTAATCTGTATTAATTGACAGTTATATTTTGCTCTTTGGAGTAGGTCACATCTTTTTTTTCTGTATTTGTACAGCACCAAGCTCCCAGTCTATCCAGGAAACACAGCAGTAAAAAAAGAAAAGTAGTATTTACTGTATTAGAAGACAGAAACTTGGTAGGGCAAGTGGGCGGGGCAGTAATGGGGCAGGCAGAAGGACTTTTAATTACTTTATTCAGAGGTTCAGGGATACAACAATGGTGGCCGCTTGCAAAGCGTAAGCACAAACAACTTACTACCAACCCAACCCACGCACACCAAATCCCGGGCCGAAAGAATCCCCAGAACAACCAAACCACCAACACATCACACCGTGACACACCCCTTCACTGCATTTCCCATCGTGTCTCACATGCTACGCGGTCGGCGTGCCGGCCACACAGTCCTAAATAATTCCGACCCTGCTCCATCCCATCATACACGTCACACAACCTTCAACTTCCACACAACAGAGAGCAAAAAAACAGCCTGGCGAGGGCCCAGGACACGGCAGAGCTGGAAGTCGCAGTTCGACACCGAGCCAGCCCGGTCGCCCAGACCGGTCATGACATCAGAGCGCGTATTTGAGATGGCTGTCCTCCACCCGGCACAGCGCGCCCTCAAGGGCCCAGCGCGCCTCAAAGGCAGGCACCGCCCACCGGCAGGCAGAAGGATGTTTGCCCTATTTAACAAGGGTGGGGGAAGGTCCCTTGGTTTCCAATCAAGCATGCAGCAGTGGGGGAACAGAGAGTGGGAGTGAAGCTGCCTCTGCATATCCTGACACTTCTGCATTGCAGCCCCTAGTCCCCCCCCCAACACACACACTTTTCCTTCTCTCTCCCTCTACTGCAATCCTTACCTTTCCTCCCCACCAGCAGGCTCTGTCCCTGCTGCAGCCTAGGGCACAGAGCATGGCTCCAGCTCAGCCCCACAGTAGCAGTGGCATGGAGTTGGCACTACTGTTCCAGCCCAGCCCCATAGTAGCAGTGAGGAGCTGGCATTGCTGCTACAAAGCCAGGCTGGAGCCATGTTCCATACAGCTGCAGCTGGGATGGAGCTTGCTGGTGTGGAAAAACAGGTAAGGTGGGATGGAAGGGAAGCTGGAGTGGGGGAAAGACTTCACAGAGGGAGAGACAGGAGGAAGGGGAAGAGGGGACCTGCAGCTATCAGTGGCAGAAGCAGTATAGAGAGGGGAGGAGGGGGAAACAGAGGATGGGGGGATTGACAGGCACAATTGTAGGTAAGTGGGGCAGGAAGGACAGGCAGCAGGGGGAAAGCTGCCTGCCTCTCTCACTACCTCCATACTACCTGCCCCCAGTTCCTGCCCCATTATTGCCCCACCAAGTTTCTTTTTACATCCTCCCTCCACTATCTGTCCCCCCTGCACCTGCCCCATTACTTTCCCCCTTATCACCTCTCCCCCTACCACCTGCAGTAGCATGGGGATGAGTTTAAGATGATCCTCAAATAATTAAATTTCATACATGGAAAATAGTAATCAATTTATAAATTTTCCATATTTAGAATCGAATTACTGGGGAGTCATCTTACATTCAGGGTTGTCTTCTATTTGGGTAAATATGGTAATAAGAAGCAAAAAAAGTAGCAAATGGTACTGCTGCATTCTAACAAATGAGACTTGGGTAAGAGGAAGCAATATTTGACTTCATGTAAGACCTATTAGCCTTCTATATCTAGAAGGTTTGTTCTGGGAGATTAAATTAACAAATAGAAAAGGTTTATTTGTGTTCCTCTGATTTGTAGTTTAATATAGAAAGGTGTATGCATTATGTTCGACAATAATGGTAATAGCTATTCACAAGTAATGAGAATTTGAAAGAAGAGTCTATGCTAAATGTCTGCGTAAGTGATTCGCATTCCAAAGAGCTCAGAATAAACACCAGCTCTTAGACAAACTAATTTATTCAGGAAGTGGGGTGGAAAGCTATCCCTATTGTTCTCTGAGAGATTACACCAAATTATATTAATTTAATTAAGACCTGAAATCAAGTTTATGTAATTAATTTATGCTGTCAGTAATCAGGATGATTGAGTAGTTTTTTTAGCTCATTGACTGAACTCAGTATGAGGTTATGTACTGAATTCAGCAAGCAATCAAGAATGAACAGGATGGGATGTTAATATTTTATTATATATGCTCATTTCTTGATACAATTAGAGCCAAGAATGAGCTAGATTTCTTGATCTCAGGGGAATTTTCTCTTTCAGAGGAAAATAAAAAGAGAGAATACATCTTCAGTGCCTGATACAGTCTTTATGCTACCATTCTCTAAGCTATCTTCATCAAATAAAGAGCTTCAGTGTGATATATAAAGTCTGAATAATGTTACAATTAATTCCAAGTTCTATAGGGTTTATATGCTTGTTTGTACTAAAGAGGAATCCAGTCATTTTTCAAGGTATCAAAACAACCTATGGGAAGGAGCAGATTAACATGTGGAATCCACTGACAGCAAACACACGCATCTGTTGCTTAAACAGTAGTATGTTCAAAGAAAGGAAGGAAGAAAATTATTAGTGATAGTACTCATAATCTAAAAGGTGGTGATCTGGTGGTATGAAAAGGGGAAATAATAAACCTAAGTCATATAAAGAAAAATATTCTACTATAACTTGTTATATAAGGGCATTGTTCAGTTTTATTTTTAAAATTAAGTTCAGAACAAAGCACTGAGTAAATCTTCTGAGTCCAAAACAACATATTCTGACACTGCAAAATGTATGAAAGCTGACAGTAATCTTATCTGAGGAATTAAAATTAATTTCCCATGAGGAAACTAATCCTGAATTGAATTAGTTTGAACGATCATCCAAATACTTTGGAGAACACCCTTAAGTTTTTCAGAAAGGCACCTGGTCATATTTGCTATGAACTTGAGGACATCTCTGTTCACATACTTGCAGTCTCTATGGCTGGGGACAGAAGTTGCACATAAATTGGTAAGTCATCAGAAACTGGTTTAAATTTAGAACACAATTTCAGAGCATGTAAATCAGTTTCAAAATTACTGAAACTGGCTTAAGATAAACCTGGTTGAATGTAGTATCAGACTTAACTGATTTAGGTCAAACCAGTTTATGAAACTTCTGTCCCAGACCCCTTCCTGGTTTTAGTTAAATCCCCCTCCTCCAGCATTCCAGCATGCTTCCCAACCCTGGGATGAGCTGGGCTGTCTGTTCCGACAGAGAAGAGTTGGGGAGGGGGGCAGAGGCAGGGACTGCTCCCCTCTCCCAGCAAATCATGGCTAGGGTCTGGGTCTTGAAAGAGGGGTTAAACTTCACTTCCCACAAGTACAGATTTGCCCTCCCCTACTAAAAGCTTACTGCCAGCTGTGACTATGGACTACAAATCCTAGAAGACACCTGGAAGCAGGAAAAGGCTGTAATGAGCAACCCTGCAAAGTCCTGCAGCTGTGATTCTGCACTGCAAATCCCAGAGACTTTGGGGGCAGCAGGAAGAGGAAGCAAGTATACAGCCTATATTGGCTACATGCCAAATAGCCATACTCTTGTGCTCCCCTCCCCAGCTTCTGGCCTGAGCTACTGCAGGTATGTGGCTGCACTTTTTGAATCAAAAATGAATGTTTGTCCAGTTGTTTCTCAATTTAATATCCACAGCTTAGACTAACATGCAAAGACTGAATCAATTCAGCCTTGGGCTTTTTGACTATCTGTACTTAGCTTATGGGTTCGGTGAGCTTGCGTCTATGGCTAATCTAAGAAATCTGAGACCATAAAAAGATGAAATGGTGGTGAGGAGAGCATCTCGCATTAATGTTGTGTTTCTCTGGGAGATTCACATTACCAGGAGTTTCCTGATGCAAACAGAAGGCTTAACAAATCTGCAGAAACTTTGGAAATGAGGTTGCAGAATGAAATGCCTAGCCCAGTTCCCTCACTCAACTTCTGGAAGTGGATGAAATGCAGTCAAATTCCCATGAGGTTTATCTTACTGAAATTTCTCTTCCACTGGGGACAAGTTTGCCTGTCCTGAAGAACAGGCTCTAGAATCTGCTCACAAACTCTAAAGTATACCAGGAATCCATTGCTTAAGCCTATATAGAAAGTGCTGCCACAGCAAGTAACTGTTCAAAGTTCTCGCCCTTTGAGTACGATCTTCACTACTCATAAATGTATTCAGTTACATATAGTAAAACTGAGGCCTATTTCAATTTTTCACATTGAACTCAGTGTGGTTGCAAGAACTAAAGTTGTGTGTTCCCTCACATCTCACCCATTGTTCATTCTTCCCAACCTGCAGTCTTTTTGAGGTCTAAGAAAATATGGGAGGAGAGATGTACTTCCCGTTTCTACAAAAAAGGAGAGAGGCAGGTGTGAAAGCTTCTAGTTACTCACAGTTCTGAGGAACAGAATCAGTTCCCACAGGGTTTGGTTTTTTTAATGAAAAGCCCGTACTATTTTATCATTTTGCCTTATTTTTATTTTGCACAAGATTAATGTGTTTTATAAATATAGGCCTTGTAAAGCACTTTGAAGCCCTGCACCTTATATAGAGAGACAGTCCCCATATTTCAGTATAATTCTGATATCCACTCTTTCCCCTTTTTGCCTCATGTGCTTGTCTTTAACACTCTAAAAATAATAGTACTACCTTAATTCAGTTGCAACCATTTGAACTAAAAAAAAGGTTAATCATTAATCTTATAATGACAGGCCTTTTTGCAATTAAACTCCGCAGATATGTAATTCCTTATTAAGAGAGATTCTTTTACTGCTCAAATCACAGGTCAAATTTATCCATTCTCATAGACTTCGCCACTTTAGGGTAATAAGTTTGTACCTCACTTTTCTGAGCATTTTAAATGTGCTTATTTCAGACGTCATGCTTGTGTAGTGGTGAAATTATATTATAAAATAAAATGGTCTTGTAGATAAATAAAGCATCAAAAATTAACTTATTTGATATATGTGTGAGTGGTCCTAACAATCAATGCCAGGCACTCTAAAGAATAGGTTTAGAACTTAGTTTTTACTAGTTGGATTTAAAGATGTGCTGTAATAGCTGTCACACCAATTATATGCAGTCTGTCTTCTTTGCCACTTTATTATGATATTGAAGATAAAATAAAATGTATTTGTGGAGTAGTGACCTTCTGAAAGACAAGGTAAGGAACAGATAATTCACAGGGCAATGCATCCCATTGTTTTAAGCAATTTGCAATGCAATTTGTGAACAGCAGAATTCCATATTAAATGGAAAAGGTGATTATTAGAATCTAGGCTACAACGATAAGTAATAAGTATAATATTCACACTTTTGAGGTTACCAACCACTATAGAGTGCTTCATTCTGAAATGATCAGGCTTGTTGCTGAAAGAAAGTATCAAGTATGTTTCCCATTCCTTTTCTTCTAGAACTTTAAAAGGCCCAGGGGCTCTCAAACTTATGCTTTTGTTTTTACCTGGTAATTCCATGTTTGTGTAAATAATACAAAATAAAGAACCATTAACTTAGAACGTTAAGTACACCCATAGCTATGCACTCACTTTGAAAATGAAAATATGACTGCTTAAGTCTTACTATGGGTCATGTAACTGTCTGACTCATGACAATTTATGTTCCTGCTTTCTTGGAAAAGCTATAGCGTTCAAAGCAAAGATTTCAAACATTTCATCTGTATAAACTGCTCTAAAGAGTGATAATTTCCATGTGATGCAATAATAGGGCCATGACAATACAGGAGGTAGAACTAATTGTATTGGTTTGTCACCTAGCAACTGAACCAGATAAATCTACACAGCTGCCTAACCTTTACAGAATCAGAATAGTACACGGGAGCTAATACTTAGCATTTACATAGCACCTTTCATTTCAAAGTGTTTTACAAAAGCAGATCAACACTATCTGACCCTGGTTCCCATTTTACAGGTAGGTAAACTGAGGCACAGATGGGCATCTGGTTCCTATTCTACTCCTGTTTTATACTTCCTTCCCTCTATTGCCATATAATGGGCGCATCCACACATGCAAGCACATGCGCTTGCAGCAGCTCAAATAGAAGTGGTGCAAATTTGAGCCGGGACTTTTTGCCTCTGCGCGTGTGCTCAGACATACACTTTGTTGTGGAGTGAATTGTGCCACTTGGGGCAAAATAACCCTGCCTGGTTCCTTCTGGATCTTCAGCCAGGGGGAGTTAGAGCCTGGGGCCAGCGCCTGTGCTGTCCCCAGTAGTATAAAAAGCTGCCCTGTCCTGGCCCCAGCAGTATAAAAACCCACCCTGGAAAGTAGTTCAGGGCTACTAGCTCTCAGGAGCTTCTGGGACCCAGCCAGTTTGTACCTGGGGACACTACCCCAGCAGCCCTGAGAGTTCCCTGAACCCTCTACCCACTGCAGTAATCTGGCAGTGAGGGCTGCTACCTGGCTGTGACCTGCTGTGCACCTGCCAGACCCAGATGGGGACTGCACAGCCAGTAGAGGCATCTGCCCCTCTGGGCCAGCTGCCAGTGCACTATGGTTGCAGGGTTGGCCTCGGTGCAGCACTACTGCCACGTGTGCCCCCTGCCCAGCCATCTGGGCAGCTATGAGCCGGAAGATGTTCTGGGTGTAGTGGCCTGCTTTGAACTGTCAAAGTATGTCCTCCTAGCCCCATTTGGCTAGGAAGTCAGCCACAGCCAGCTGGGTCCAAGGTGCCAGGTCTGAGCAGGCAGGGTCCTGCCACTGGCCTCCATAGCAGGAATTCTGGTGTTCCCTATTGGAAAACTGAAAGGTCCCTGATACAAATCCCAAAGTCATTCTATAAAATACCCCCAAATCCATGTTCCTTCACAAGTAAAACAAAAGACCACTATGAAGAGAAAGAGTGAGTGAGACAGAGACAGCGATCAGTTGGGCAAAGTTTTATTGATCTATCTACCATGTTAAAGCAATTCTCTTATCATAATAATAAAGTAAACTCTAAATACATGTTTCATGAATTCATGAATATATATTTTGCTGCCCCCCAGCAGGGGCTATGGCCCCCACACAAGGGGAACAGTCCCCCAAAAAGGGCCAAATGGTCTCCACAGGGGCTATTGCCCCACCTGCAAGGCCCACATGCCCCACTCCAACCCCCCAGTTGCTGCCCCACCTGGCCCCATCCCCCACCAGCTGCTGCAGCCTCACCCCACAACTTGCACCCCCAGGTCCTCATGGCTGCCTCTACAATCCCAGGCACTGTCACTTAAAAAAAGGAAAAAAAATGGGCAGCAGGGCCCAGGCTGGGTCATGGCTGCTGGGGCTGTCCCTTTTCCTGGGCAGTGTGTGGGTGGGCCCCAGTCAGCCAGACAGAAGCTCCAACTGCTGGCAAGTGCCAGGGTTTTTTTTGTTCGTTTTGTTTTTTTCAACTATGGGGTGGGGAGGCAGGGATCAGTGGGCCTTGGGGGGGATGAGGCCAGGCAGGGCAGGGGTCAGGGGCCTTATGGGAGGGGCTGGTGGATGGGGCTGGTCAGAAAAAGGGTCAGGGGGCGCGGGGGATGGGGAGGCAGGGATCGGGGGGCATGGGAGACGGGGGGAGCTGGTGCGGGGAGGGGCTGGCCAGGGCAGGGGCTGGAGGAGTGGGTGGGGCCAGCGGGGTCCCCCCTCATGGTCTTCTTCCACTCCCCCCAGACCCCTCACCAGCACTGGAGCCCTGGCCAGCTGAGTGTTTCAGCACCAGGGTGAGAGGTCTACCACAGAGATGCTCTGGTAGCCAGAGCGTCTCTGTGGAGGGCCCAGCCTCCAGTTGCCTCCCGGCACAGTTCAGGACCATGCCCCGCTCCACTGTTTTAAACCTAGATTTTTTTTTCAGACCCCTGGATATCCAGAAGTCTAATTTGCTACCTGCACTGCAAACTTGCAGTGCCGGGAACATTTTTCTGTTCCTGAATGTGCCTGTTGCCCCGCATCAAAGGGGTTTGAGACATGGCAAGAGGCACATGTGCAGTCATCTGGATGTGCCCAATGTGACCATTCACTGGGTATGTCCCTGCTTCATGGAACATGTAATTACTTATGCAAAATCGAAGAACTTCAGCTGGAGAGAATGAGACATCTCTGGGTAACCAATAGCCTAATGGTTTGGATACTCAAGTGAGAGACTTCTGTTCAGATTCAACTATTCACATCTCTGTAGAGTACTCTTGGGTTTTACAATACAAAGTGGATGTCTTCTGTTCTTAGGCAGACAAGGTTCTTTGGGAAGATTTGATATCTTTTATTAGACCAACTAAATAGTTGGAACAATTGTTCTTTACAGGCTTTTGGGCATAAACACCTTTCCCAGGCCTAAGGAGTCTGTTGGTGTTTCCATGCTGTCCTGGGTAGAATAGAAGCCAATATGCAAAATGCAGAACTGTGAAAATTATAAATGTGTGGCAGTGTGGATCTGAGGGAATGGGAGACAATAAGTGAGAGACAGGTTGGGGTGGAAAGGAGGAATGTAGCTGGTAAAATACAGACAGGTTACCTGGGGTTATCAGATGTTAAGCAGGTTATAATGTGCCAGAAATCCAATATCTATATTTAATCCATGATTTTTGTATCTAGTAGATCTATGAACTGAAGTTCATAGGCTCATCTACGAAATGTGTTTTGTAAATTCTCCTGGAGGATTAGAATTGAGAGATTGAGAGAAAGTGGTTGTTCTGTGAGAAGTGTGCACCCACAGGTACTTATGTATTTTTGTCTTTGATCGATATTCAGTGTGCATTCATTCTGGTACACAGTTGTTGTTTGGTTTCTCCTACATATTTTCCATCAGGGCATTTAGTGCACTGGATGATATGTGGGATTAGGTGGGCTTTTCAGGTAAGGTGAAGCCTAGTTTATGAATTCTCCACTAGGATAATCAGTAGGATAGAGAACCTGTGTTCTGAGAGGAGACTAAATGGTTTAGCTTAGCAAAACAAAGGTTGAGATGAGATATAACAAATACTTTGATTATTAAACACTAGTTTAAAGGAAAAAAAACTACTTAAGCCAGGGGTGTAAAATTCACTCAGGCTGGATCCAGACTCTGGGGCTTCCCTGTGAGTTAGATTCACCTTGGAGCAGTCAAGTGGCTCCAGCCTGGCAGCATGTAGTGGCAGTGGGGAGTTCTGGCTCCAGCACTGGCCACATGGCATAGCTCTGGCTCCCACCGTGCACTCTGTGCTGGAGCTACACCAGCTACCATGTGCCCCAGGTTGGAGCTATTTATACTATTTATTCTATACTATGGTAGCATCTCAAGCTCTGGCACTGGGCACACAACAACTCCAGCATATGCCAGCAGTTGAGAGGTAGGGATGTACAAGGCTAGAGTGCAACCAGGGCTTTATCAGGCCTCACTTACCTTCCTGCCACTGACTGCCATGTCCATTGGGCTCAAGGGCCCCAGATTCTGCAGTAGGCCACTTTCCCCTTGCCATGCCCACAACTTGCAGTGGTCCACTGGTAGCCCAGTAGGCCAGATAGAGCAGTTCTATGGGCTAAACCCAGCCCCTGGTTTCATATTTGACACACCTGACTTACTTGTTCTTGCATCAACCCAATATATTTGGCTATGTATTAACTGGCTATGAATAACTTTATGCTTGAAATAGAAGGAAGTTTCTAAGCATCACAGTAATAAGATTTTGGAAAAACCTTGCAATAAGAATAGCAGAGGAAAAATACTTCACTAGTTTCAAAATGGAGTAGTTTACAAATTGCAATATATGGTGTGGTTGCTGCAGTGGCAGGCAACTGGACAGGATGACAATCTTGGAGGGGGGTTTCCTTGTCTTTGTACCTCCACATTCTGTCTGGAACAGATATCCAATCTGCAGTACAAAACTCCCTAAGAAATCCCATTCAGATAAGATAGCTAGCCTACATTTGCAGACTAAAGGAATCTGAATAATTCAGTTAATCATTTGAATTAAATCCAAATCTTTTGATGTTCAGTCATCACTATTAGTCAAACCTTCACTCTGCAGGCAAAACCTGATTAAGAATTTTCCCTGCAGGAAGTCTGAGAGTTGAAAGGACAGCCAGTCAGATAATTTTGCAAGGGACCTTCAAAATGGGGCACTGGATCCCCACACATAAGAACACCTAAGTGCTAGTGTTCTTTTTGCCGTTTGTTCACAATTTAGCTGCTTCATCTTGCATTGCTATGTTGAACAGTGCTTGTGACTGTCGAAGTGGGGAAAGTATCTTTGATCTAAAGACAATCTCAGACCTTGTTAAAGTCAAAGTCAATCAGTTTTCCAAACACTCTTTAAAGCTCAATGGCCGGAGCAATTAAGACCCTTTTAACAGGGAAACATTGGCAGAGAAATCAAAGCCACAATTTGAGGCACTGCTCATGGTCCTGAAACTGACCCAGATAGATTAAGGGGTGTTTCTCTGGTTGCAAATGCCAACCCTTGGATGCTCAGTGCAGCCTGTGTGCAACGTAGGCTATGTGCCTAGAGAAAGAGAGGCAAGTGTGACCCTGCAGAGTGGGTATTTCTTGAAAACCAAACTCATTGAAATGGCAGACCTGGAGATTTCCGAGACGGAAACTTCTTGATATTCTTCTTTTTAAATAGACATATTTAAATCAAAGAATTACTTCTCTTTAATCACTGATTTCTCCTTCTAGGAGAAACAACCTTCTAAGACCCAAAATATTGGCTAGCAATTCAGTCAGAAGGATGAATATAAGAGGGAGAAGGCATCAGACTATTTCCAGCTTCTTTTATAATGAGAGATGTAGCACATATCTAAAGTCATAGCTTAAGTCTATGATTAAGCCCAGGCTTAAATCCAAGTAGAGAGAACCAATACCTACCAAAGCAAAAAAAACAACCCCCCCCACAATAAAACAAAAACAAACAAACAAAGAAGAATCAATATAAGACCAGATCTTATGGGTTGCAAGGCTTGCATGGTCAGGAAGTGCATGCATGTATTCTAGTTTTTTTCTTTGTCATATTTTACAAGTACTCATTTCTCATCTCTTTAGAGATGCAGAGCTAGATTCTGGCTCCAGTGAAATCCATAGTGTGGACTGCTATGGACCTAGAATATCACTCATAAGCACCTTATCAGGGAAAGAAAGGAACGTAAATACTCACTAACCTAGACATTGTCTTCTTGCTTTCACCTTCCAAGGCCAATCCATTGCATAATATTTTCTTTTTTTGTCTGTTTTTCCCCTTAAACTACATTATTTAAACCAAGAAATTAACATTTCTTACGTGTTTTCATATTAGGTGCCTCAGCTTGATACAGGCAGCCTCAGTCGCCACCTCTTCCATCCCAATTGTACAATATACCTCTGAAATATCATACATGAAAAAATAGTATCTGGGGTGTTGTATGTTCATTAGGTATCTCTAGTTATATCTCTGCAATCTTTTATGTAGGAGCAACAGGGAGGTAAGAAAGACTCCCACCACCTTGCAGCTAGTTTTGTGACCATCCAGGTTTTCTTAACAGTTGAAGAGCATGTGTAGAAGGAGCTGAAACAAAGAGAAAGGAACCAGAAACAAATTTCGTACCAACCCTCTGCATTTCAGCCATGGTCTGTTGTTTGCCAGCTGGTGCATCAAATAATTCCTTCAGCTTGGGAGCTCTGGCAGATAGCCATTTGGTAAGAATGAATGATTGATTACTCGAATATGCCAAGTAGATTCATATATAGATGGAAATTCAAGATATATGAAAGCATCATAAAGAACTCACTTCTGAAACTCTGGCTTGGCAAGCTGGCCCTTGAAAGCAAGCATTTCAAAACTGGAATATTAAAGCAAGTCTTTATGGTGTTAACTTATTATGTTATACAAGAAAATGAATGTCTTACAACACGACCTCTATTGTGATATTCTATTTACAAATTAAATGCTGTATGTCTCTCTGGGTCATTTCTTTCTCTCTCATTTTTGCATTTTCCAAGACTGCTACTGTGCTTGTCATTTCTTTGTCAGCTTTGCCTCAAGCTGTGGTATGCCAACACCCTGCAGCTTCTTATTCAATTGATTGTATAATAGCAGTGGGCCATTTGCTGCCACCCGTGATGTCATAGTTAAAGTCAAATGCTATGTTTCTAACATATAAGTCAGTAGCATGAAGTGAACATCATAACAGAACAGTGAAGAATACTGAAAAGCGAAAATACCTGCAGAGATGAATTAATGTGACTTCTCAGATTATCAAGGGATTATTTTTTTAGTGCAGACACCATTTTTCTTTGACAAGGGTTTCGTAACCTCGTTGGGTCCTACTCTCTGAATGGATGGCATTCCATAGTGATTGGACCTAGACACTGATTCCTTCATAATCCTAACCTCATTGTAAGTAATGACAGGTCACTGTTCTCAGCTTTGGGTTTATCAGAAATGCTTTCGGGGTGAACCTTGCGTGTGGCATGAAGATATTGCATTCCATCTCCTTAGACCCTGCAACAAGTGACACCGCTATCAGTGCCATAGTGGGGAGGGGGTGGGGCGGGGAGGAGGCGAGCAGGGCACTAAAGCAAAGGGATGCTAATAGCTGCTGACCAGCTGGGCCAGGACATGGGACAGAGCCACTGCAAGTGGCTTGTTTGGGGATGGGTGCAGGGGTGGGGGAAGGGCAGTTCCTGCTGCTGTGTGCACTCCCAGGCTATCATGGTGGGGAGGGGAGGGCATGTACCTGCTGGCTCTGTGCACAGTGTGAGGGCAGGATCCCACTGTGGGTTTTGCCCCGGTTGCCAAACTTCATTGGTATGGCAATGACAGCTATACATACAGATTTCAAAAGCCTTCCCAGATAGTCCAGTTATATTCTTCAAAAGCTGTGTGGCAGCAAAGCAAGATAACTGTTAGGGTGACAATATTTGGATTTTGGGGAGCACTGGATTTCCAACTGAATAAAGGCTTTTTTCTGTGTCTCAGGAAAAGCTGCTGGTCACAAGGCAGAATGATATATTAAAAGTAACTTTGCAAATGCTTTAAAGCAGTTTCCTAACAATGGGATAGTGTGGAAGATGCATGATTCCTTGTGTAAGAAGAACAAGATTCAGCCCACCAGTTATGATCAGGAGATAAAGCAGATGCAAGACCTTGGAGATGGTGCTGGAGTCGGCAAGAAACCAGAAAAGAACCAGCAAGTGACGGGAGGAAGTGAGGGTCAAAGTCTTATGTATGTGCTCATAGCAGAGCAGTATTTAGTTACATTAACTAAATGCATAGGAAATTCCATGTTAATGAAGTAAACAGAGGTGGAGCTTGAGATAGGAGGAGAAATGGGTGGAACAGAAGAAGGGATGAAGGTGGAGTGAATGTTAATAAGCTTGAACCAAGGTGTATAAATGTAGGAAGAAATATTATTCAGTGCTGCTCCCCTGGTTTCACGGGCTGTGTGTGTGTGAGGGAGTTCGCCCAAAGCTGTCTCCATTCTGAATAAAGCTATTATGAGCAATGCGTGCTCGTGTTTGTTCCCTGTTTGCACCGGCTAATGAGTAACAGGATCTATGGGCAATTGGATCGTCATCTCCCTCATCGTTGGGCACCACATGGAGTCTGGGTCTAACAATAACATGCTACTCAAAACAATTTCTTATCCACAGTTAGAAGTAAAAGAAAGTTAGAGATCCATGTAAACTACCCATGAGTACAATTCTCTGGACAGATCTCAGTAGCCTTCTCTGAGTCCTGGATTGGGTCTGAGTCTTTGGGCCAAGCAGCTCATCTGGACTTCCTTAGTTCTATCTTGATTCTGGTACTGGAATAGAGAAACACACCTTTAAAAACTGACTGCTGCTTCCCCATGTACTGCTATTTTGGGGAAGGCCTAGGATCCATTTTTCTCGTCCCACTTCATTTCTAGAGGCATTCATAGTGGTAGAAATCCCATCCTTCCAATAGGAAAAGATGGTTAAATGTTGATGGTCCCTAATGTGCTGTCACAGTTCCTTAAAATGTAGTGTGTTCCTCTAGTTACCATGTCTCTGCTGCAAAATTGATGCCGTAATCTATATCAAGGTTACAATTCTTGTTGCTAACAAAACAAAATACAGTTCATGATTTGATGTAGACAGGAAGCATCTACACAAGATGCCCACTGTGCAATTGTTACTGCAAAGTCATTTAGTATTTGCATAACCAGCTGTAGTTGTTACTGCACACTAGCATCCCAGCACAGTTCCCTAGTAATGCTTACTGCACAGTATCTCATTACCACTGCATAGTAGCATCCCAGGGTTCATGACTGATGACACTACTGCACAGTAGTAACAAGCTACTGTACAGTAAGCACCTCATGTAAAGGTGGCCGCAGTTTCCTGAAATTGGGTACGAGGATCTTGCGGGAAAAATGCCTTTTTGTTTTCTTAAATTATCTGGCTATTGGGGCTATTTTGTTCTGATGTTGCTTTGACTTGTTTTGAGCTCAAAACAGTGAAACCAAAGTGAAATGAAGGGCTTCAAAACAGCCTCAAAATGAAATGTAGCCAGTCAATACATTTCAAAAGTTTTGAAATGTTTCGAATTTTGAAGAAGCCCAGTAGCAGTAGGCAGGAGAGAGCCTGGGCCGTGCTCTAAGTGGCTCTGCAGCCCCATAGGGCTCAGCCCCACGGGAAGCACAGCCTTGGCTCTGCCTGCCGCCTCAGATCGGCTCTGGTGTGGGGCCCAGAGCAAGTTAGCTCATGCAGGGACCTGCTACTACCCTGATCCTGAGGTGGCAGCAGGTCCCCACACAAGTTGACTTTACTCAGACCCCACACCAGAGCCGATTGGAGGAGGGTGCAGGGCCCAGGACAAATCAGCTTGTGTGGGACCCACTGCCGCCCTGATCCTGGGGCAGGGGCAGGTCCCCGCATGAGCTCATTTGCCCTGCGCCCACCTGCCACTGGCCCCAGCTGGCAGCACCAGCCTCCTGTGATCCAGGAGGCAGATTGGGGGCCTGCACTCCCAGGAGCAGTCTGGCACAGCCCTTGCAGCCCTCCTGGGAATGGAGGCATGGCCCTGAGCTGCCTACCAGATGACAGGAGGCTGGTGCTGCTGGCTGCGACTGGCACTGGGCGCAACCCATGCTGGGAAGATCAGTGCTGCTGCTGGCCCCAGCCAACAGCACCAGCCTCCTGTCATCTGACAGGCAGATCAGGGGCTCACCTGCACCCCCAGGAAGGCTGTGGGGGCTGTGCTGGACTGCTCCTGGGAGTGCAGGCCCCCAATCTGCCTCCCGGCTCACAGAAGGCTGGTGCTACCGGCTGGGGCCAGCAGCAGCACCCATCTTCCTGGTGCTGGCTATGGGTGAAACATCAAAACAGCATTGAAACAACCCAAGAGTTTTGATGACATGAAACAGAAAAGTACTTTCAAAATGAAACAAAACTAGAAACAAAACACTTCCATCAAAGCGGAATGATGCTGTTTCACACAGCCCTACTGGTTATGTGCATATCCTAGTCTCTTGTGCTAAACACTTTGCAAAGGTCATGCTCCATATTTTTCCCTCTTCTCTACATACTAAAAGATCAGATGTTATGGGAACAGTGGCTGAGAGGAGCAAAAAGAAGGGATTTTCAGTGAGAGAGAAGTGGGTACTTCTGATCTTGCATTTGGATCCACAGAATCCACTGATTCTGAAGACCTGAAGCTCAAGAGTGATGGATACAATGCTTTAGTTTGACCCATTATTATGATGGTATGATTACTACTGAAATTCATGTGCAGAACGCTCTCTCTCCCAAAGGAAAGAGGTGATTGTAACCAGCTTTCTTGGGCCTGAAATACAGTTCATTGAAATTAATGGACTTCTGCAGGCACTAGATCAGGCCCTTAGTTTAAAGTGCGTAACTGATTTAAACCATAACACAGATTTCTTTTTTGTTTTTTTTTCCCCAGATTGAAAATCCAGAAAGAAATAAAAAAATAAGTACAAGGAAACGGAACATTAGATGGAGGAAACCCTGACCTGTATCACATGCAGACAGCCATGTTATGATTGTAACTCTGGGGTTTTCCATGCTGCTATCCAGAGGTGTGATTACAACCCACGACAACATAACAAAGCTAGCTTTAAATTAGCTACATGGGGTACCAGAAGCAGTCTGAAGCAGCACAGTGTACACAAGTCCATTCAGAAATGTATTCAGTGGCTGGAGCCTGAGCTTTCACAACCACACTATCATTCATAACTAAACTAACCAGATTAAAGATGCCACATGTCTGTCTACATACCATACTCAACCCCTTGGATTGCAGTCTAGGTATATCCACTGTGTGTAAATACTAATGAGCCATTACCTGTGCCCAATAGACATGCAAGATAAGACAAACTAGCTAAGGGAACAAGGGATATAGGTAATAAAAGGTAATAAGATAATTCAAGTAATAAGGGTATAGACTGGAGAAGGATCAACAGTAGTGACTTATATATTTGTGATTAAATATAGCCCTTACATTGAAAACAGGTGCCTGTTTGTTCTTTATAACTAGTTGCTCTGGGAAATAATATAAATGTAGGATAAATTGCTTTAAATTTTCCTTTATACTTTGAGAGAGTTCTTAGTATAACACACTAAATTTTAAGACCTGTGTTTGTTACAATTTGTAACACTAATTAAGTCATTTATGAAAAAGTTGGTCTATAGCCAGAGAGTACTAATCGTTATAAATTACTTTACAACCCAATATATCTGCTAATGGGTTTGAGGATAGCATAGTCACTTTCCATACCACTAATTCATTCCGCAACTTCTTTCATATGGTATCAAATATCAACTTCCAAATCTATGAGCCACTGGTCTTGTTGCTCAATGTGCAGATTCCATCTACTCTTTCTGGTCATTTGTAGAAGATCGCAGCTTTTGACTAAATGCTGTGCTGTTTTTTGGACACCACATGTACACAGAGGTCTGTCTAAGGTGTTTATCTTACAAAGTCCTGTTTTGAAGTACTGTATCCATATTTGTCTGTTCATCTTGACCTAAGCTTTTCTGTCAAGGTCATGCCCAATGGGGGACTCATTTGGTGCTGGTATAAAACACTGTAGGAATACATCTGACTTTTCCCAGCCCATTCCATTGCTGCCAATAAGTTTGGTTCAGCATTCCCAGTCTCTTCCAGGAGATTGTGGGCTTCATGTACAAATGGCTTATGACTTTTAAGCCTCTATTTCTTTGGGTCTTCAGTTACAAGTTGACAGACCAGGTTATTTTTGTCATCTCTTGCCTCTGTTTCCAGTAATGATGTCAGAGTCTGTCTTCTTACATCACTTAGTTTAGTGCCCAAGAATACAGGAAGTACATCTGTGTGCATATAAATTGTGCAGCCTGTTATGAGTCTCAGCAAACCCCCTGCAGAAGAATAAATGCCTCTTGCAGGACACATAGGTTGCTTTATTGCTTCATAGACCAGAAGGAGTTTGACATGTCTGCTTCATTCAGCATCTGATTTCAAGCTCATCCACGCATAAGTCTCTGTACAAAATAGCTGGCTCTTATGGAAGACCCTTAATGATGCATTACTTTATAGAACTTGCACACTGAGCCAATATACTTTCAAGCTTCCCTGGCTCTGCTTACCATATCATGCTATGGCTTGCCCAATTCCTTGAGCACACATTTTCTAGCTGGTACCTGTTCAGAGCTGACCTTAGGAGTGGGTGCCATGGTCGGGGCACTGCTCTGCCCCACCCCATTCTCCCTCCCTGCCTCCTCCAGCCATTGTTCAGGAGGAGTTTGGTGTGGGCTGGTGGCTGGAAAGGGACCAGCCATGAAGCCAGAAGCCCTCACCCCAACCAGGTGACTCCAGTGCCATTCATTCTCCCCTTGCCTGTGGGAGGCCCTGACACAGACGGCCAGAACAGGCCATGCTGTAAACTCCAGGCCAGCCACCAAGCTGGTCAGTGCAGCCCCTGCCCACCTACCCATATAGGCCAAGGAGTGGGACCTCCAGCACAGCCGATGAGTCCGCCCCACCTTCTCCACCTGGCTCTGCCCCTGGTCCCCACTCACCATGGGGTGAGGTCTGCAGGGCTGCTGGTGGTACTGGTGCTGGTACTGGCAGTGGTGAGTGCTGCAGATGAGAGGTGGGGAAGGGCCAGAACTGGGGATGATGCTGGAAATCCCTGCCTCGCCTGCCTTGGGCTGCCACTGCCACTGACACCAGGAGCCACAGCAGTGGAAGGCACCAGCAGCATCTGCACAAGGCCCTGCAGCCTCTGCATCCCTTCAGCCACATCTCTCTATAGCTCAGACTCCAGGCAGCCTGTCCCTGTCTTTGGGTCGTGGGGGCAGGAAGCAGTGGAGGGGAGCACAGCACCACCTCTGCCCAATGGGGCTATGAGAAGCAGCAGGGGGAGGAAAGGGGACATGATGACCCAAGCCAGAACGGAGTGACCCCTGGCGGGGCAGGGCAGGGGCGTGACATCAAAATGCAAGTTCACCCAGGGAGCCATTTTCCCTAAAGCCAACTCTTTACTTGTTTGTAGCAGTGGGATCCTATGCCCCATAAACCCTAGGCCTCAAGCCCAGTACTGAGTCCCCTCATATAATTAAACCGAATCTCTAGAGCTGGCATCTTATCCAAGGAGATGAAAATGAGGACTATATGTTTTGAACATTTCCTGGTCATCAAAGAGAGTGAGCAAAAAGGAGAATTGCCCACTGCTCAGTGGCCAGTGAGCAAGGGACTAAAGATGAGGGAGCACATGCTTGTTTTCCCAATGCCCAGCAATGTAACACACACAAAGCTAGTCCATCTTCCACACAAGGAATTAATGTCAGTAATAAGACTAAGAATTCTACAGGTTGCATCTGTCAGGGAGCAAGATGAGCTGCATCCAAGAATGGACTAAATGAATGCATGAAGGCAATGAGCTTGTTTCCTTTCAGCACTGTTCTTTCCAAAGTATCTCTACAAATACCTGTTGTAAACCTGGAGGATTGGAAGGGGTTGGATTTCAACCTTGCACTGATCAGTAGGCTGAAAATCATAGAGAGTATTCTAGGTTTGAAAAGTCCAGGAAGTAATTGCTATTCCAGCTGTGGCATAAACTGCTAGTCCTATCTGTACTCTGATAAACACTAGAAACCCTCACTGGGTATTAGGACCATGCTTCACACATGCAGTGTCAAAGAAATGGCAGTTCCTGATTTGGAAGAAGAAAAAATATATAACAGCATCATGTTGAAAAGATATAGCAGCCTTTTATTGTGACGTTTCCAAGGCAAACTAAATGATGATCATGATGGAGGAGGTTAAAACATACAACTAGAAGTTTTAAAATGAGGCGCTGGTAGCTCATACCTTCTCATATCAATATAAATTATTAATACTGCCCTTATGGCATGACACTACAATACAGATTTGGAAATAAACTTGTTGCTGCTCCTTTTCTACTAATTATAAATAATCCATGTTCTTAATTACTATTTGTAGTAATTACAAATAGTAACTAGTTATTAATAATCAGTAACTTCCAGAAACCCCAGTCATGGGCTAGGATGCCAGGGACTACACAAATACAGAACAAAAAAGTAGGTCTTGTCCTAAAATCTAAGTAAAACAAGAAATAACTGGTGTATGCAAAAAGACATGGTAGTAGAAGGAAACAATGAGCCAGGGCTGTTAAACAAGACAATGATCTCAAAAGGATTGTTTAATTTGATTTTATTTTGAAGATATAAAACAGTGAACCCTTTAAAGAAATACAACTCTCAGAGGAGGAGATTTTTCAGAAGTCCATAAGTACTAGATTTGCAAAGAGACTTAAGGGCTCTTAAATACTTGTCAGTAGAATTCAAGGCAAGGGCAATAGCAAACTTGTCAGTAGAATTCAAGGCAATGGTGTTAATTAAAAAAAAAAAATCGTATGTGTTTTGAGAACTAACAACATGCATATTTGTATATCCATGTCCCTTCTTTTCTGGCAGCTGATTGTTAAAGGTGGGGCAGTACACCTGCACAAAGGCCTTAACTAGGGAACACTGAGCCACGTGCGGGGAATCTAGGATCACGGGGTGCCTGTACATGAGCATGGAGGTTGCTCTGATGCACTGCAATTACAGCGCATGGGAGCAGACTTGATTAATTGAGTCTGCTGGAGCGTGGTAATCACCACACTCCAGAGGCATCTCCTGTCTTATGTATCAGTGTCCCCATGCTTTAAAATGGCAGTGGTGACATTTGAACTAAAGCTCTGTGGTGCTTTAATTAGAGCAGCTCTCAGAGCAGCCCTAAAGCACCACGCTCCCCACCCCTGGATCACATATAAAAGTGCCCATGGTGACTGGAGTGCATCTATGCCCCTTATCATTGTGTGACACAGGCGGCAAAGAGAACTCATTACACATGTACCACGAAGCTAAAGGGCATGAGGCGAGCCCCTTGCTGTGAACCTCCTCTTGGAGCTTTGCATGTGCTGTGAACTCTATGAGCTGGTCAGCACACATAGGCCTGTCTACAGCCTCTACTTTCCTGCAGTTTGAGAGCTTGTTGCATTTTAGCATTCCTTTTCCTCCTTCCACCCTGCCCCTTCCTGAATCCAGCAGCAGGGAAAGAGAGGGGATGAGTGATGGTGTACACAGCCCTGAGCTCCATGAAAGCAGGGAGCACTGGTGCAGCTGCCACTTGTCTCCCTAAATTCAGCAGCAGAGGAAAGAAGGAAGGGAAGAACAAATAGCAGCAGGCTCTAGAGCTTCTTGAAAGCAGGACTCCAAGCAGACAAGCTGTTGAGCTCATGTAGCTCACAGGGCATACGCAGCTCCCAGCAGGGTCTGAGCTGGCATGCTGGTAAGCTACAACCATGCTTCTGCACACCTCTGGATCTACCCCTCCTGAGCCAGTTTCTGTGTCCACGTCCATGCACGGAGTCCTCCCATGAGAAGATCCTCTTTAGGTCAGTCCATCCTCTTTAGTCAGTTAATCTGAATAAGACCTAGAGGGTCAGGACAATTATTTGATTTCTGGGCTTATGTCATGCTTAATTTGATGGCTCAAGCTTTTGCAAAAGCAGGGAAATTTCATAGATTTCATAGACATTAGGGCTGGAAGGGACCTTGGGAGATCATCAAGTCCAGCCCCCTGCCCAAAGGGCAGGAAGTCAGCT
>NW_017728931.1:115276023-115286631 GCF_001723895.1 Crocodylus porosus | reverse complement strand
TGGATGCTTTGCCCCAAAGTTTGGTGTCATCGGCGAACTTGGCCAGTCCACTCCTGACTCCAATGGTGAATCATGATTGGTGAGGGGATTTTAGGGTGAGTTAAGTACCTTAGGGTTCTAACATTTCTGCCTCCTTGGGGCTGTGCTTTCCTTCAAGTGCTTCCTCTTTAAAGGGGAGCAGGCTTCTGAGCACCTACAACATGAGTGCCACCCAGACACCCTTGCTTGTGGTCTTTTCCACTCCTGTAGTCACAATCCAGTCCTTTAGTTTCAAATTCAAAACTCCCAGGGCCCAGTGGTTTCACAATGCAGGGGGACCCTGCTACATATGCAAATTAAAACTCAGTAGAAACCAACTATAAAATTAGTAAAAATATGTGACACCTAACTTTATAGCTGGTTGAAGCTTTTTTCATGTGATAAGTACTTTACACATGTAACTGGTCTTATGACAATTATACAAGTAACCAGTTAATTGTGCGATACCCACGATGTGGAGAGGGGGCTAGATAAAATTAATGCAGGCTAGAGCTCCAATTGTTGCTGCAGGCCTTCCAAGTCCAGGCACACACACTCTTTCCTGTAATGTGGAGCCAGAGTTTTGTGTTACTTTAAGGCAAGGCCAGATTAACACATAGGCAAACTAGGCATATACCTAGGACCCTGAGCTGTGGAGGGTCCCAGTCCTTCCCTCCATGGCAGCTGCACAAATGGCCCCATCCACCTCCCTTCTCCTCCCCTGGGCCATGAACTGCAGGGGGCCCCAGTTCTTCCCTCTGGCGTGGCAGCATGAATGGCACCATCCACCTCTCTTCCCTTCCCCTGCCCTTTGCTGGCCTCACCATAGTGACACCCTCCCCCTAGCAGTGGCTCTGAGCCCTGCTCCCTGCAGGCAGCAGTGCTGGAGGAGGGAGAGGGGTCTCAACAGGCCCAGGGACCATGAGTTTGTTTGCCTAGCACCCACTAAAGGATTAAACCAGCCCTGATTTCAGGAAGAAAAGCAGCAGACCAATGAGCAGGGGCTAGCTGCACTGCAACAAGTGGGCTTTTTGGGGTAGATTCCAGTAAGCCTGAACATAAAGGCTGCAAGCAGGTAGGCTAAGCTGCAGCAGGCTAACCATTAAGCCCAAAAGGGAAACCCCTGTGATTAGAGTCACCTAACCAGAAGAGGTAGTGCTGAGGACAAGTAATCCCAGCACTAGAAGCCCCTACAGGAAGGTCCAGGATGTTGTCTAAATAAAATCTGCGAGGCATGAACATGGCTGCAGGAGTAGAAGGGGACCACAAATACCCATTAAGGTAGTCTGTGCCCTGAGGCATTGACAGGGAATGGGACCCCCGCTTAGGGCTAGAAGGACAAGACTGGGGGTTGGTCAGCAGGGAACCCAGGGAAATGACCTACTGGCCGAAGCAGGCTAGGGCTTGCTCTGGTGCAGCCTCTCTTCTACGCTAAAAAAAGTCATCAAGGCGTGGCAGATGATAGGAAAAGGGCAGTTACCCCAAGGAGCCAGAGTGGGGCAAGAGCCACACAGTCATCAGGGTGTGTCACTGCTTCCCCTGGGGCCTGGTCCTGCTACAGTCCTCTGGAAGGCTGATGCTAGCAAGCCGTCTTCCGGAATCTGAAAGCAACACAGAAAACACAACTTGGATATGTGCTCAGTGACAAAAGCTCAAAATGTTATTTTTTGTCATCAGAGAGTACACCAGTAGGTCCCATTAACAGGCAGACCAACTTAGTGAAACTTGTCCTTGACAAGTTGAGACACCATATGTTATTCATACTCCCTGAGGTCTCTAGGAGGGACTCATCACAACCCCTATATTTATACTTGCATACTCCCTGTCTCATGCCAGCTCTTATCTCTCTTTGTTCAGATGTTCATCTCTACTTGTTTCATTTGCCAAGTTTACACACCTGCGTGTCTTATCTCTCTCTCATTAGTAAGTTCTTGCTTTTACATTTGTTCTTGAGTTTTTTAGCTGCTGTTTTCATATTCCCATCAGTGTCTTTTTGCTCATTACTATATATCCTTTTTTTCTTTCTTACTGGGTCATCCAGCAGTCATAAGGCCTCTTTCTCCCATACTGCTTTTTGGCACTTCAACTTACTGTAGCTTGTCGTAACTATGGCCTAACACAACCAAAAGCCCTACAGGTAGGTGGCTTAAGCAGTCTCCCCAACTGTTAGATGGCTAGAATTAGGGCTAAGTTTAGTAGGTAAATTCTGTAATGCTTACCTTTTAGGATCCTGGTCCCTGGCAGAATCCAAAACTGGGTGCCTAGGCTCTCTACACAGCACCTGAGGAAAGGAGTGCCTGACAATGGGATCCAAAACAGCAGAAGGCTGAGCAGGGAGCCACTTAGTATCAACGTGATCAGCATGCGGCTGGGTTAGAGCCAACTGTTGGGGAAATGCTGATGACAGATTTGCATCCTAATGCCTGCTTTCCTCCCTGCTCAGCTTGGCACTACAGGCATGTTGAGACTTACTCTGAGAGCTTTTATTTGCCATTATAATAAGATCATCTGCATCTGGTGAAGAGGAGCTGCAACAGAGTTGTACAGATTTCCAGAAACACTTAGACAAAGATGGCCTAAAAGCACTGGAAAAATAAAAATAAAGGTGAATTGCACAGGTTGATGGGAAAGCTAATTGTGAAGGACAGAAATGAGAACACCCTATACTTGGCATGAATATTTGAGAATTTGGGATCAAAGTTAAATGATGAAGGTGGATGTTAAGCAGAAGTTAAATAGAGGGTTAGGATGAGATGGGAAGAAATTTTGAGTATGTATTGTTTTAAAGAGATGCCTGAAAATTTCAAGATAAAAATCTACCCAGTGGTGGACAACCCACTGTTACTATATGTAGCGGAAACTTGAACAATAAGAAGGGAAAATGAAAGGGCATGCAACAAGGAGTCAAACCCCTGTTATGGAGAAGCAGCTGAGCCCATTTACTACTATTCAGTAGCAGGCACCCTAGTGCCCTGCTACAGTGCTGAAATCACAAAAGCAGTTTCCTGTCTCTGGTTTTGTCTAGGAATTATTTCATAGACTTGGAAAAAAAACTCCCTGATAAAAAGTTTTATTGAAACAGATATGTTCCCATGAAAAGGTTCACCTTGAATAAGACAGCATTTCCCAAATGAAAAATGTTTTGACAAAAAATTCCCAACCAGCTACCTAAAAGTGCCAAGCTGACAATTTACTATAATGTTGTTTGAAAGATACTGCTTTCATGGCCTCCTGTGTGGCGTCAGAAGCACCTTAGAAAAATGTGTGGGATTCCACAGATTGGAATAGAATCAAAGTTTCTGTGAATGATACTTTAGCTTATGTGAAATCTGAAGAAAAAAGTAATCTAAGCTTTAAAGAAGCTTTCAAAGTAGTTCAAATGGCTGGCCTACAATTAAATAGGTGAAAATAGATGCTGTGACAAATTCAGCTGTTTCTTATGGCAGATGACTGAAAATGAGAGTTAGAGTGCAGAAAAATGATGGTCTAATATCCATTCCTAAAACTACATCAGAACTAGAGCTGGCCAGAAAAAAGAAAAGAAAACATATAGAAAACTCTCATCTGGCACCATAATTTGTCATAAATCACAGGTGTTTTGAGAAAACATTTTTCTGTATTATTCCCTTATTTCTAAATTGTGTGACTCAAAATTTGAGCTGTTTTAGCCAGCTCTAATCATAACTGAAGCTGCCTCGGCAGGATAAAATTTAACAAATCTTACCTAACTTACCCTTCGAAGACTTCTGTTTAGGGCCTGCTTAAAAAAAATATGTTGATCGGTTCTAAAGCAAAAAAGTGTGTGTTCACACACACATATGCATGTTTGCTTAATTTTTTAAAAGAATATTGATAACTTAACTCCATTACTAGTATTTTTTTTCCAGGTCTCAGTCATTCTGGTAGAGGATGTTGGCCTTCTCATAAACAAACTGGAGAAATGTGGACTAGACAAAACTACTGCAAAGTATTTAGACAACTGGCTCAATAGCCACAACGAAGTATAATTATAAATAGAGCTTTATGTCTGAAGGGCAAGAGGTTTTGAGTGAAGTCCCACAAGGTCTGTCCTTCCCAATACTGTTCAATGTGTTTTTTAATGATTTGGATGATGGAATAAAAAGTTTCTTGGGCAAATTTTCAGATGACTCAAAACTGGGAAGGATTGCAAATACACTGGAGGACAGGTGTGCAATTCAGATGGTTCTTGACAGATTAGAAATCTGGGCTGGAGCTGACAGGATGAAGACCAATGCTGAAAATGCAAGTACTACATTTTGGGAAGAATAATCAAAAGTACAAATGCACAATAGGTAATACTTGGCTGAATGGCAGCACTGAGAAGGATCTTGGAGTCTCAGTGGATAACAGACTCAATTTTGTGCAGCTGCATCAAACTACAGACTCAAAGGTGAAGAGATAATTTTGGACTGCATCAATAGGGGAGCTTTAGGTGCAAGACGCAGGAGGTGATAGTGTGTCTTTATTCAGCGCTGGTTACGTCTCATTTAGAGTATTGTGTGCAGTTTGGAGCTTCATAATTTATAAAGGAAATGGACAAGTTAGAGAGGGTCCAGAGGCAAGCAACAAAAATGATAAAAGGCTTGGAAGACAAGCCATGTGAGGAGGGGTTGAAGGAAACAGACTGCCTGGAAAAGTTGTGGAATCTCCATCACTGGAGATGTTAAAAAAAGGGGTTGGATGAGCATTAGTGAGGAGTGATCTAGGAGTAGCTATGTTACTGTTGGTATTTCCTATCCTTTCGGGCTTTGTTGGTTGCCATATAGGAAAGGAATATTCCCCCTTCATATTGCTATATGTGTCGGGGGGGGGGGGTCACCTTCCTTAGAAGCACCAAATATTGGTTGAAGCCAAGGTTGAGGATATTGAGTTGGGTGTGCAGATTCTCCTGCTGGAAATAAAACTTGGAAGTTCCTGGCTACAGGGTCTTGCCCCTCCACTCAGGGTCACACAAATCACCTCATTTAGGGTCAGGAAGGAATTTTACTTCATGATCAAATTAGTATGGACTGCAGAGGTTTTTGCCTTTCTCTGTAGCAGATCTTCTTTGGATCTCTTGGAAGTATTTTAACAGTCCTTGCAGCAAGAAGACACTGACCACTGCTTTACCTGTGACAGTTTAGGGCATTATGCTTTGTAGCCATATGAAAAGGTTGACTGGGTAGTTTTGCCAATAGGTTAAACAAAGTTTTGTATGGGTTGGTTTGGATAGAAATGATTCTACTTTAGGTATGGTGCTGGACTAGATTACCTCAAGAACCTGCTCCCAGCCCTACTTTTCTATGATTCTATGTTAGAGTAGCAGGGAAACAGTTAAAAGTCCAAACTGTCATCCTGCATTCAAAAAATGGCCAGCTAATTTACTTTCAGAAATCCCTTGTCCAGAATGTAATGCAATGAGAGAGCAGTTGTCAGAAACTGAAGACCTGATATGCTATGGTAATCTTTAAATTGTACAATAGTTACAAGACATCTTGGGAAGGGTGCATAAGGAACATGAAGACCAAACATGTTGAATGTCAGGATCCTGGTCCAACATCTGGCAGGACCTTAAACAGCAACAACGACAAACCCTACTCATGGCAGTACCCAACGTGCCCTGGAAGAAAGAATAATAGCCTTGGTTACCATTAGCTATTTTTCTAGACTTCCTCATCAGACCACAAGTCAGACCACGAGTCATAAATATCTGTTTGGTCATATTTGGATTTGGAAAGAAGTCTGTAACAATTGGCTACAGATTGTCAGTTCTGATTCTAAGTAATTGGGGTACAGTATGATTTTAAAATATGTCAGTTTTTTCAGCCTGCCTCCACCCCCTCTCACACAAAAAGATGACCCAGGGTCAGCCCCACCCCCCTGCCACCACTGTGCCCTGAGCGTGCCCCTGCTGCACATGCCCTGGGTGGTGCATGATGAGCTGTTTGTGCAGGTGGGGAGGTGCCTGAACCACTACACCCTGCTTCTGACAATCCTCCTGGTGCCCTTGGCACACCTGCACTCCTGCTTTGGCACCTGAGCTGCAAGAGCATGGGGGTCAAGCCCAGGCTGCCTCTCAACCTCTGCCACCACTTGGAAGGCTACCTGTAGCAGCACTACATGCCCCTGCTCCCCACTGCCAAGTAGGACATTGGCATCAGCATCAATGCCTTCCTTGGCATGCGAGACGCCCATGTGCACCCAGCTGCAGGGACATGGGCTACTGAATAAAATTCTGAACTGTTCCCACCTCTCTGCATGCTGTGGGGTGGGGAAAACTGGTGCCAGGGGAGTCCAGGTAGGGCAAGGTGGGAAGGAGCCAGGGCCAGGGATTGGTCCATGGCATGGATTAGAAGGACTCTCCTCCCAGTACAGGACTTATGTCGCATCTGGGGCTGGCGAGGCTGACCTCTTGGCATGGGCCCTCCTGTTGGCAACAGCAACCAGCTGCACGCAGTGTCTGTGGCGTGGAGTGGGCAGTGGGCTGGTGCCTGGCCAAGACCCTTCCCACGGAGAAGCTGGTGCTGGTGGAGGCTGGCAGTATCCTAGCTGGCTGTTTCTCATGGTGGGGGCTGGGGTTGCGGATCTTTTGTGGCAGCTGCTGGCCAGGGCTCCCCAAGTTGCTAGTGGGTGCAGCAGCCAGGAAGATGAGTAAGGCAAGGTATTGAACACCTGAGGGCCCTTCCTTTGGTGAGTTGGCACCACCAGGGGGACAGGGTAGGGCAAGGGCTTGACCAGGTTACCCCTGCTGGTGTAATCTTCAGGGTTCTGGCCTGAGTCCAGGTGTTACCTCTCAGCTCCATGTTCTTGGGGAAGCCTGACACAGGATGCAAACTGTCTGACTCACAAAGAATCCCCCCCCCCCCCCTAAACATAACCTAAACAGAAACTGATTAAGATGCAGTGAGAGACACACCTAAAACTCTCCAGATAAGAGTGACAAGAGTGAAACAACTGCCCTAGGTCTCATTTGCATCCGAGATGGAACCAGTTGACCATTCAATTACATGAGAGATGGAGAACAGAAAGCCTGAAGCAGAGACTGCAGTGAATTCTGGGATCAGCGAAGCAGGGGAGCACTGCATGATGGGGAATCTGTGCTCCAAATGCTAATCAGCCACACACCCAGCTCAGCATTTATCAGACCAGTTCTAATCTGGATTTAAAAAGGACTTTTCCTACTCGCCACCCCCCCCACACACACCTCTAAGCAGAAGTAAGTTTACTAGGCATCTCAGACCATACATTCCCCGGTCCCACTATGGGAGGCCTATTTAAATTTAATTGGCTAAAACTTGGTTACTGGGTTAGGAAATGCTGAGGCAAGACACTGAGTCGGGGGTATGGGCAACATTTGAACAATGGTTCAGGGTTCATCACAGCGTCCAACCCACTGGAACCCTGTCCACAAGTGTTGTCATACTTTTCCCAGGACGACTGGTGGAAGTCCTCTCCACAACAGGTTATGAACACTCCAATAATTGCCTTAAATCTGTTAAAAGACTATAGTAAGATCTGGAAAAGTCATGCTAATCTGAGGCTTGTTCACAACAAGTAAAAATCCAAAACCCTGATGCTGCAAGCTATCTATTGTTTCTGAAGAAACCAGGAGATATCCCATCAGTATATCTGCTATCCATAGGAATGTCAAGCTGGCTCCTAAATGTGTGTTTCCTCAGTATCAATCAGTTTCCTGAGATGTTCCAATCAGATAACCCCTTGTCAATAGAGAGGACAATTTGATTTACACTATTGAGAATGCTTGAAAGAAGCTGAATTGAGGGTATAAAAATCTGTAAAAAGCAGCAGTGTGTGTGCTGACACCACCCACTTTCTTCTCGAGAGGCTGAAGGAGGCAGATCGTCTCCCTTCAAGGATCGTGCTGAGAACTTTAACCTGTCAGCTTTGCAACCCAAGTGCCTTGGACTGGAGAGATCCCAGCTCGCTCTCTCTCTTCTCTTCTCTCTCTAAGCATAGATTTCTGAACCTGAACTGTATTAGTTAAGCTTGAGCTAAATTTCCCCAAATACTTAGTGAAACCAGGGTAATACTGTAACTATTAGTGTTTGTTTTTCCTTTGCATGTCTGTTACTGCTAGTGTCATCATATATTGCATATACTTAGCAATAAATAACTTTTATAGTCAAACTGGTGGTAACTGGGTATATTTTTCCTTCTTTACTTCTCTTTCCCCACTTGCTCTGCAGCAACACTTCTTTTACCTAAGCTAAAGATCCCTGTGAAGCCCAAAAGTACTGTGGGGTCTGCTCATCAAGAGGCTAAAAGATTGGGACGTGCTGAGTTTGAAACAGATAAGGGGATCAGCTTGTACAGGCTGACTGACCCAGTTTGGCTCAGACGTGCCCTAATGAACTGAACGCTGGCCCACGAGGGTGTCATCTGGACACCCAGCTGGATTCAGAGGTATTCTGTTTAACTGTGCGCTTGTGTCTGACTGTAGTTATTGTTGCTCTGATGAACTGATTCCTGGCATATGAGGGTGTCAGCCTGTCCGTGCTGATCAACCCAGCCAGGTCAGGCATGTCACATTAATCTGTGTGTGTTTGTGTGTATGACTGATTTGGGGACTGGAGGAACCCAGCCCCACTGAACTGAGTCCTGCAAGATAGCTCCACTGGGGGTGAGGGCTTGCAGAAGCTCCGTATAGAAACACAAGTAACACAAGCAGCAAATTAATAGAATTACCAAGACCCTAGCCCTAATAAATGAGCACACCCCAAAGTAGCAGGCAAATCTGGTAACACTGGGGCACCAAAATACCGGTCAGCTGCCACATGAAGGGCATGGTCTTGTGGGCACTACCTGACCAAGAGCTGTGGTTGGTCATGGCCATCCACTGTGCCCGCAAGACCTTGATCTTTACGTGGCACTGCCATGCCATCTGGGAGTGGTCTCTCTCATGCATCCCACCCAACAGAGCCTCAGAAATGTGGATGTTGGGGCACCCAACTTCTGCATTCACTTCCACCCAACTTCCTCATGAACTTCCTCATCTCCCAGAGGACCACAAGGTTGCCAACCTCCTCCTGGCTCCAGTTGGGGTCGCAGGTGCAGGCAGCTTGGGCATGTGCATGCAGGTGGGGCTTCTCCTCCACAGGGAAAACATGGTGGTGTGTCCTGTGCCAGCTCCCTGAGCACCCCGGCACAGCTGTCCCTACGTAAAACAGCCAGGACCTGTGAGCTGCATGGCAGAGGAAAATGTGCCACAGGATCTGCCAACACAGGAAAGAGTGCTAGGCGTGAGCAGCAGCAGGGAGCAGGTGCTGGGCCTGCTGCCAGAGATAGCCAGAACTAGGCAGATAGGCAGCAGCCCTGGGGGGATTCCAGGCCTGCGCAGGGAGTGCAGCAGGCCACAGCCCTTTGTAAGACTCACCTGTTGCCAAGCAGGATCTCCAGCTAGCGGGCAGACTACCTGGGTCCTGTCCCGGGGGCACACAGGGCCTGCAGTGCTCCAGGGTCCTGAAGTGTGTGCCCCAGGGCACAAAATGACTGCTGGCTTTTATAGCCTACTTCTAGGGGCTGCCACAGAGCAGTACAGGCTGGGTCAGGAGAGGTGGCCAGCCAAGAGCCTTGGGGCAGCGCCCAGGCTGGTCCCCTAGTGGCTGGGCAGACCTGACATAAAAGTTAGTGCCAGGTCACATCTAAATGTGCATTAATGTACCTTAGCTAATCACACCTAAATTTGATACCTACATTTGCAGGTATCAAATTTAGGTGCAATTAGCCTACATTTGCCATTTTTAATGCATATTAAGTGCATACACATGTAGATGTGTGCCCTTTATGCACATTACATTAGACTAATATGCATTAATGTGTCTCATGTAGATATGCCCTAAGACAGGCAAAAATCAATATATGCAGCCTGTGGGCAGGAGTCAGGCACCACATATGTCAGAGTGGCTAGTAGAAGATTGAGAGAAGCCTGCTCCCAGAAAAGGAGCAGTTCCAGTGTCCTGATCAGCCAGCTCAAGTTAAAATGTGCTAAACGATTTGGGGAATTGTTAGAATCTTTTAAAACAGATGTTCCTCGGTATACATGCATAGCTGAGACATATTATCCTCCTGGTATTACACTGGTACAAATGAACTGACATCATTTTGCAAGATTAGATACCATATCGAACTACTGATCTCTGTAGGGAGGCAAGAGAAACTCTTTATACCGGTAGGTACAAATTATATTTCATAGATTTCATAGACATTAGGGCTGGAAGGGACCTCGGAAGATCATTGAGTCCAGCCCCCAACTCAAAAGGCAGGAAGTCAGCTGGGGTCATAGGATCCCAGCAAGATAAGCATCCAATTTGCTCTTGAAGATGTTCAATGTAGGTGCTTGAACCACCTCCGAAGGCAGGCTATTCCAGACCTTGGGGGCTCGGACAGTAAAGAAATTCTTCCTTATGTCCAGCCTGAAATGGTCTTGTAGTAGTTTATAACCATTTGATCTCATCATCCCTTGGGGTGCTCTGGTGAACAAACGTTCCCCCAGATCCTGGTGGTCACCCTTGATGAACTTATAGGTGGCCATCAGATCACCCCTGAGCCTACACTTTTCCAGGTTAAAGA
>NW_017728931.1:115273001-115274335 GCF_001723895.1 Crocodylus porosus | reverse complement strand
AACTACATGTATGCTTGTATGAAACGGAAGTAGCTGTAAGAGTTCCGGTGTCTGCACACATGCTCAGGAGAGAGAAGATAAATTCCGCTTGCAAACACAATTAGTTTGTCAGAAGCTGATTTGGGCATCAGTGCCCCATTCTGACCTTGTTTGCAAACAAATACATCCTTTTGTACTGGCTGATGTTTGTGTGTCTGTGATTTTTGCGGGCCTCCAAAGAAACAAACCCCTTTTTGCAACAATCGCCTGCTGGAATTCACCATCCAGCACAAGGTGGCAAAGGCTGCAGTAAGGCAGCAGCCCTAGATTTCAGGAGGGTAAACTTCAATGAGCTAAGGAGGATAGTTGGGGAAGCACTGAGGTCCCAGAGGGGAGGGGAGTCAGGTGTCCAAGGAGAGTGGTCGCTCCTCATGGAGATGATCCTCCAAGCCCAAAGGAAGGTAATCCCAATGAGGATCAAAGGGAGCAGGAGGGCACACAAGCCTCCATGGCTCACCAAAAGCATCCAGGAATGTCTCCTTGCTAAAAGGGAGGTGTACAGTCAATGGAAAGAAGGGGACATCACCGGGGATGACTATACTGCAGTCGCTCGGGGATGTAGAGGGGCAGTCAGGAAGGCCAATGCAGAGATGGAATTAGGGCTAGCTTCCCGGATTAAGGATAATAAGAAGTCCTTCTTCAAATACATAGGGGGTAAAAAGAAGGTTCTGGGTAATGTGGGGTAAAAAGAAGGTTCTGGGTAATGTGGGGCCCCTGCAGGATGCATTGGGGAATTTGGTCATTACACCAGACGACAAAGCTAACATGTTTAATGATTTCTTTGCCTCCATCTTCCTAAGTAGGGACCAGAACAGTCACCTCCCTGCTGGGCCCCCCTCGGGCCCCAGGGGAGGCACACCTGGGCCAAGGGTTAGTGAGGAACTAGTTAGGGAACTTCTGGAGGGACTGGACGTATTCAAGTCAGGCAGTCTGGATGATCTCCACCCTAGAGTTCTAAAGGAATTGGCCGAGGTTATTGCAGGACCGCTGGCACAGCTTTACAAGCACTCGTGGTGCTCTGATGTGGTGCTGGAGGACTGAAAGAGGGCCAACGTGGTTCCCATCTTCAAAAAGGGGAAAAAGGAGGACCTGGGAAACTATAGGCCAGTTAGTCTTACCTTCATAGGCAAGCTGTTTGAGAAAATTATTCTGGCACATATCCACAAGGGGCCTGCAGGGGACTGCATGCTTAGGGGCAACCAACATGTGTTCATCAGTGGCAGGTCCTGTCAGACCAACCTGGTGGCCTTTTACGATCAGATCACCAGATCATTAGATGCAGGGGTAGCAGTGGA
>NW_017728931.1:115262327-115272901 GCF_001723895.1 Crocodylus porosus | reverse complement strand
ACTGCCGAGCCTATAAGGATGCTGCAGGTTTTTCTTCCCAAGGTGGAGAAACTTGCATTTTTCGGTGTTAAACACCATCAGGTTCATACTTCTGAACATAACACAAGCACTACAACAAAACCATACTGAGTCATACAATTCTAATAACAAATTATCCCTTATTCAGGATTTTAACTGGGTTGCCCAGGTATGACTGAGAATTTGGGACTACTAGTTTTATTCAAGTAACAAGTCCTGAAGGTTAGATAGCTGGGGCAGAAAGCAAAACTGAATTAATTTTTGACAGAAAATGACCATTCTTTAGTAAAATCATGTTTTCATTAAAACTCCAAATAACAAAGAGGAGATAAATTTGGGTTTCATGGACCTATGGAAAAATGCAAGTTTAATGTGAGAGATTTCAGGCAGAAGAATGACTAATGACACTGTGCTAATTATTACATTTCTTTGATCTTGCCAGAATTGTTGTGAATGTGAATATTAATGAAACAAATTCCTTTGTTTAATGAAATGTGTCTTAGCTATGACTGCTCTGAAAAATTAGCAGTGTGTTAGTTGGAAAGTGATTCATTAGTGATATAAATCCATGGATTTTTTCACTATACATAACATATTCTTTGTGAATGTAACATATTTAAACCCTAGGTAATATCAAATTCATAGGAAAAACGTAGAAGTGAAGCCTAATTAAATGGCAATTTCCAGTTATGTATTGTCCCATGGGCCTGTCTCTCTCAGAACCAAGCATATTAAACAGTCTTTCCAGAAAAGAACCAAAACCCAGATTTTTTTACTTCTCAACAAGTGCCTTAGCCACTAGGCTACAGAGGTATGCTTGTTTTAGTCATCCTTTCCAGCCCAATAAATCTTGAATTCTTCTCTAGGTTGAAACACAGCTTCAACAAAAGAGACTGAAAGTTTCTGCTCCCCACCCTGTCCCAGAAGAACCTATCACATGGTTGTTAGAATGCTTTCCCAAGTCATGAGATAGAGAGGCCTGAGCACCCTCAAACAGAGGAGAGACTTTTAAAAGGGCCTTCCACATTGTGGACAAGTGCTGTCATCACTGGATAAGGCTTCTGGCATGGAGTGCTCTCCAGGGGGTGCTTCCTTGGGACCGCTATAGCCTTGTCTGATCTCTGAGAGCATGCAAAACTAGCCCAAGCAGGGCTTCTAGAGCAGGGCTGGGGGCACTTCTTCCTGGTATTTTGGTCTCTTACATTTCCATGGTTCTTTATGCCCTGATTCAGGAGAAGACCCAGGACAGCCCAACGTTTCAAGCAGAAAAGCAGTCTTTTCAGCAAAGGCATTTATTGGAACAAATGACACCCAGTCAACAGTTCTCTGCCCTTCACCAATGGGTTAAGCAATTCCCATTTTCCAAGCCAACCCACACTGCCCAGACCACCCCCAATGATTGCTCTGAAGTCTCTGGGTGTTCTCTTGGTCTCTGACTCTGGACTTCCTTGGATAGGAGCTAACACTCTCCCTGTTCATACCCCACTCTCCATTGTTATGTTAATCTCACTCAGTTTCTCACTCCATCCCCAGCCTCCTGGGTGTGGGCCATCTCATCTTTGTTGATATATCAACCAAGCTATTCAAAACTCTATGGATTCTAAAAATCCATCTGGTCTTGTCCCACATGTAGGCAGACAAGGCATGTAATAGGGACTCTATTAATCCTTCTTTCCCTGTGTGCTAACATAATAGGTAAACGGAGTCACACAAACACGGTTAACACATAAATATTACAGTAAACCCCATAGTCTGTCACTGCTTCCAGGGTCTAGGGATAATTAGGTGTAGCAGAGGGGGAGAACAACATGTATACTAATACTATCTCATCCAAACATATTCAAAAAGAAAAGAGTGACTTCAATATAGTTTTGATTTTGAAGGAAAGGTTTCAGCTACCTACCTCCAGGAAGAGGTTTCCAACCATGGATATCAAATGGGTGTATATGCATCCTTCCACCTCTAAAGAGGGGGTGGGATTTACCACTTCCCATTGGCTGGCTCTAAGAGGCTACAAAATGAACAGGTTGACTTGAAGAGAAAGGTCTCATTCAGTGTGCTCATTGTTTTGGACCTTGTGCTGAGACATTTAATTCTCTGTAGGCCTTTTTTAAGGAGCCTAGGCCTAGCTCAGGTTTTTTCAGTGGCAGGGTATGGCCATGTCATGCCATAGCCTTGAAACTGGAGCCTCAACATGCCTGGTGCAACTACCCACCCCAGTCTGCTACCTCCTCAACAGACTATTGCAGCAGACACAGGTGGCCAGAACCCTCAAAGTGAAACTAACCACATACCCACTCCCTGCCACGAGAGTTGTCAGCCGGAGTCAGCTGCAGAGGAAGTGTCTGGGAAATAAGGTTCAACTTATTGAATGGAGGTCAGCAGGCTGTGGGGGATCAGGGCGGCTGAGGAAGAGACTGATGGGTACTTCCATTCTCTGCAGGACCACACACCTGGGAGGAAGGTGTCACAGGCAGCGGTCGATGCAGAAAGATGGAAGTTAGTCACCTCCAGATCCAGATGTCACAGATGTAGATGTCGCATTACTGGTACAACTCCCCCAGGGCATCTGGGAAACAGGTATGATGCCCTAGCATCACTGAGAGAGAGTACAGCAATGGAGGCCATGTCCACAGCTACCACCAAACAGGCTGAGAGGCAACTGGGCAGCCAGAGGAGAAGAAATCTGTGAGAGAATGAGAGAGCCCATGCCAAAACCAGACACAGCTACCCTAGACCCACAGCCCCAAAGGACCCAGCTGAAACCCTTCATACCCAGGTGTTTCTGGAGGGGAGGAGCTGGGAACTCGAACCACAGCATAAAGAAGAGCCCCGAGCAGGCAGGAGGAGAGAAAGCAGGACCAGAAGCAAAGGAGCCGGGCCAAACAATGCTGTAGGAATCTGTGAGAGCCATGTGGAGGGCTGGCAGGAGGCTCCTACAGAGAGGGAGCTCCCCACAACAGCTCTAGAGGAAGGCATGGTGGAGTGGCAGGGTCAGGAACTGCCTGCAATCTCCTCAGCAGCTGGCAGAGCCTGATGGAGAAAAGGTACCGTAAAGACTCTAACAGGGGGGTACCATTGAAGCCTGGTACTGTAATGACCCTAAAAGGGGTACACGGAAAAATTATAAATGATGACCTCAGTGAGATGAGGGTACTGTGATGACCCCAATAAAAGGCGCAAGAGGCGCAATCATAAGGACATGAACAGGGGAAGGAGACAAGAGTTGCACTGACGTTTTGTTTCTTTGTCTATTGCCAAAAGACAGTCACCAAGCTTCCAGGACAGGAGGCATGGATTCCTTTTGTTTTTTTGTTCAAGTAAAGGCCCCGGGGAAGAACCTGGTGGCTGAATACAAACCCAAGGACGCTTAGACTACCGCTGGACCGGGCGAGGGTGTAGGGGTGATTGAGCCCTCAGCGTCATAGGACAGTGGATAACAACCAGGTGGAACTGCACATCCAGTACTGAACATACTCCTATAAACACCAAAGACATGGCAGACAAGAACGTGGGTGTGTGGATCTCTGTCTAAGACTTGTCCCTCACTTCAGCCAGCAGGCTGAGGAAATACACATTTAGATCATCTATCTATATGTGTGTATAGTTCTCTAGAGGAGGAGAAAACAAAAGAAAGGTCACAAGGACTCTTGGGAGGGCGAGCTAACCAGCTCGCCACTTGACAACATTGAGTCATTGTGGTGGGCAACTCCCTCCAGAGAGGAATAGAGGGAGCCATCTGCTGCCCGGATTCTACTGTATGGGAGCAGACGCCTTCTACTGCCTTCCTGGATCTAGGATTCCAGACATCACAGTGAGGCTTCCAGACCTAATCAGGCCCACTGATTACTACCCCATGGTCCTCATCCATGTTGGAACAAATGATGCAGCCTGGAGTAGTCCAGGATGGGTCATGGCTGACTACATGGCTCTGGGAGACAGGTTTAGAGGCTCAGGGGCACAAGTAGTCTTCTCATCGGTCCTCCTGGTCAGTGGCCACAGCCAGCACTATGGGAACTGCATTGAGGAGGTCAACTTATGGCTTCAGAGCTGGTGCCACCATGCGGGCTTCGGCTTTCTAGACCATGATCCTTACTTCCAGAATAAGCCTTTGCTGGGATGGGACAGCCTACATCTCTCTCCAAAAGTAATAATCTGTTTTCTTACAGGTTGGCAGACCTCCTATGTAGAGTTCTAAATTAGTTTCATCGGGGGACGGGGATGCCAAGTTCAGGACAAGATTGGGTAGGAGTGCAGGTTCCTCTTGCTTGTTTCTCATACTTCTAGCATTAGTGTAGTACTACAGACCTCACAGCAGGAGGAAGAGTTAGACCTATAATTTTCAAAACAACTCTCAAAGGCAGTACGTTCAAAAGACGTAGTTGTCATAGGTGACCTAAATTACCCAGACATCTGCTGGGAGGAGCAGTCGGCCAGGTCTGCCCATTCATGGAAGTTCTTAACCTGCATACAGGACCTGCATCTAACACAGGAGGTATTCAGTCCCACTAGGGAAGATGCCTTACTTGATTTGGTGCTGGCCTCAGCAGAGGACTTGGTTGGGGAGTTATAGGGACAAGGTAACCTAGGGCATAGTAACCACCAGTTGATAGGATTCACTATCTGGCATAAGGTGGGAAAGACAAATAGTAGGGCAGTAGTGCTAGACTTTCAGAAGGCCAACTTCAATGAGCTCATGAGATTGGTTGGGGTGGGACTGAGGGGCAATCACATCTGTGAGATGGGAGTCCAAGAAGGGTGGGAGTTTCTCAAGAGTTTGTTCACCACAGCACCCCAAGGGATGACGAGGTCTAACGGTCACAAACTCCTGCAAGACCATTTTAGGTTGGACATAAGGAAGAATTTCTTTACTGTCCGAGCCCCCAAGGGCTGGAACAGTCTGCCAGCGGAGGTGGTTCAAGCGCCTACATTGAACACCTTCAAGAGTAAATTGGATGCTTATCTTGCTGGGATCCTATGACCCCAGCTGACTTCCTGCCCTTTGGGCAGGGGGCTGGACTCGATGATCTCCCGAGGTCCCTTCCAGCCCTAATGTCTATGAAATCTATGAAGACACTGATCCTACAGGCACAGAGGAACACCATCCCAGTACACACAAAGGGAGGCAAAAGACCCAAAAAACCTTCTTGGCTGAGCAGGAAAATCTAGGAGAGCCTTCAGAGGAAAAAGAGGCCTACAGGCTGTGATGCAGGGGGCAGCCACCAAGAGGAGTATACCTACTTGGCTCGCACCTGCAGGGAAGCAGTGAGGAAGGCCAAAGTAAATACAGAACTGAAGTTGGCAAAAAAGATTAAGGATAACAAAAAAAACTGGCTTATGGGACACACCCAAAGAGTGGTGGTGGATGGGTCAGTTTCTCCCTGGATGGATGTGGGCAGTGGTGTCCTCCAGGGTTCTGTCCTTGGACCAGTACTGTTTAATATCTTCATCGGCAATTTGGATGAAGGTTGTCCAAATTCATAGATGACACTAAACTACAGGGCATAGTAAACACACTGGAGGGCAGGGAGCAAATTCAGGCAGATTTGGACAGACTGGGGAAGTGGGCAAGTCAGAATAGGATGCAATTCAACAAGGATAAATGCAAGGTGCTGCACCTGGGGAGAAATAATCTCCAATACATCCCTAGTCTCAGGGGTACCATTCTGAGAACCACAACAGGGGAAAGAGATCTCGGAGTCCTGCTTGATGCAAGAATGAACATGAGTCACCAGTATGATGAGGTAATAAGCAAGGCTAACTTCACTGTTTCTTGCATCAGCAGGAGCATCATAAGCAGATCTGGGGAAGTGATAATTCCCCTCTATGCGGCACTGGTGAGGCTGCAGATGGAGTACTGCATTCAGTTTTGGGTGCTGCCCTTCAAGAGGGATGTGGATAACCTTGAGAGGGTTCAGAGGACGGCCACTCATATGGTTGAGGGCCTACAGGTAAGACCCTGAAGACAGACTGAATGATCTGAATCTCTTCAGCCTCCACAAGAGAAGGCTGAAAGGCAATCTTGTGGCTGCCTACAAACTCATCGTGGAGAGGGGGAGTCAGCAGGAAATAGGGGGCACTCTGTTTACCAGGGTGCCCCTCAGGGTTACCAGAAATAATGGCCACAAACTGAAGGAGAACAGATTTAGATTGGACATAAGGAAGAAATTCTTTATGGTAAGGGTTGCCAAAATATGCAATGGGCTTCCAAGGGAAGTGGTGCTTTCTCCTACCCTGGAGGTGTTCAAGAAGAGATTAGACAGGCATCTGCCTAGGGTTACTTAACCCCAGCACTCTTTCCTGCCTGGATCAGGGGGTCAGACCTGATGATCTACCAGGTCCCTTACAACTCTAGAAATCTATGAAATCTAACTTTGTACTCAGGCTACTGCACCCTTGAATTGTGCCTTTTCTGACTCTTTGAAGGATTTTCTGGATACCTGACCTGGCTTGCTGACAGACCCCAAGTTTGGCCTGACCCTTTGGCTCCCTGACCCAACTCTGGTTTGATCTCCTGGATATATGACCTGGCTAGCCTCCTGACCCCACTCTTGGCTTAACCCTCTGGATTTCTGACTTGGTTTCCCAGATAGATCTTCTGGGTCCTGACTTCTCTACACACAAATTCTTCATGTTTCCCTAAGATCTCAGCTGCTTCTCCTGGCCCTGGTTGCCCACAACCTAGCATGACATGCAGGGCCAAACTATTAGGTACATAAATCAAGGTTTTTTGTTTTTGTTTTGTCTGGCTAGACATGGCATCACATAATCAGAGGATACAACATTCAGTCTCATCACCTGATACCTGGACACAATTTCCACTGACATGAGTGGAAGAGGCACTCTCAGAACAAGTTTCCATATGAAGAAGAAAGGCTTCTTCCAAACTCCAGGAAGAGTCAAAGCAGACCAAAAGCATACCAGCCAGGCTATCTAGTACAACTGGCATTTTGTTCCATTAAGCATATCTAAGGGATACAATTCTGTCCTTTAAAAAATGAAACAAAATCCCCCCAAAAAACAAACGAAAATAGCCCTAACACCTCAAAACTGAAGCAACTCCTTGCAAAATGTCTAGCTTGTATGCCTACACATTGCTGTAGTTTTTTATGGGGAAAGAAGGCAGGAGGAGAGAGCATTTTATGATGATGGGTTTGTGTAACAGGACCAGCACACCAGAGGTGGCCATCATGCCTCCTGGCAGCAGCTCAACTTTTGCACCACTCAAATTCTAAGGTGCCCTCCCTTTTCTCTCACCTGCCATGCCATGCCTTGATTTTGTTAATAAGTTGGAAAGGGAGACTACCCATGGGTTTTAGAGTGAACTGCAACCTATCCTCTTTGCTCAAGGATCCTTCTCATGCCTAACTACATGGACCCTTTTGCCAAAGGACACCCATTACTTTATGGGCTAGTCACAACCTCTGAACCTTGCCTACAGCTGTGCCCAAGCTTCACAGGTGTTTCTACTCACCACAAACCAGCAGACCACCTCCAGTCTCCACTCCCTTGTTGGGGCCTTGGCCTTCCTGGCTTCCACCTCACACTGTTCTACCTGGTCCTTTTGGCCTAGATCCACTACACCAGGCCCAGCATCTCGGGCTTCAGCCCTTATCTCACACTTTGGGGCTCTAATTTCTCTCCCCCCCACCCCCCCAGGCTACAGGTCTTCAACCCTTGCTTTGCCTCTCCCAGCCCCTCTAGCCATGTTGCTGTCCCTCTCTGGGCCATGGGCCCTTTAGCTTATTCTTTCTCTCTCATGTAATCAAGTCCCTACCCTCTGGCAGGGCTTCAGACAGCCATGTGCCCCTTGGGCAATTGGGACCTCCTCTCACCATGTTCTACTCAAACCACTAGTATAACTGTAACAAAAGAGAAAACTCACTGGCTATAACTAAGACTGTTAGCACACCAGCTGTTCAACAAAACCTGTACTCATCCTGGGTCCCAACTCCCTGCCAGCATCTTACTTCTTGTCCCCAAGCAGTAGCTCACCCACAGCCAACTCGTTGCAGAGCTCTTTCCCCTATGGATTACAGGACCAGACTGCCTATCCCAGCTCAGACCCTGACTTATATGCCATTCCAGCTTTGCCCGCTTCCAGTCAGATGACTTGCAACTGTCCTCTGTTCTATGGCACTAGTATTGTGCTACCAACACAGGAAGAGGCACTCTCAAGTTAGAATGATAGAATCATAGAAAGCTAGGGTTGGAAAGGACCTCAGGGGGTCATCTAGTCCTTCTAACTTTTAGCTCAGGGGTGGACAAAATACAACCCACTGGCCAGATCCAGCCCACAGTGGGTCCCTCAGTCCTGACTGGCCCAGGCACCATCCAGCCCATGATGCATCTCACTACCTCAGGCATACAGTGAGGCTGGGGCGGCTCCATGGCTGGACTCCAGTTCTCAGCATCCCAGGTGGCAGCAGCCCAGTGGGGCAGCAATGACAGTGGAGAGGACCCATGGGGAAGCCCAAGCATGGGCAGCCGCAGCAAGAAGGGCCCAGTAGCAGCAAGGGGAAGGTGGCCATTTTCCCCCCACACCTAGCAGCAGCTTCTGTCTGTCTGCAGCCACTCCCACCCACTGCTTAGCTTGCAAGGGTGGTCCAGAGCAGGCACAGGATGGATTGGGGACAGGGCTGTGTACCTAGGTCCCAGATGGTCCAGAACTGGTTTGCTCCAGCTGGGGAATGTCTGGATCAAGGGCAGGATGGGCTAAGGCCAGGGCTGTGTGCTCTGTTGCTGCTGGGCACTGATGGTGGGGAGAAACTGTAGGGCCTGCAGGCTCTGGGCTATTGGGAGGGTGCTGACCACCCCGTGGCAGCTCCCCAAAACTGCCTATGTGGCCCACAGGCCCAAATAATTGCCTGCCCTTGCTCTAGCTGCTTACCCCATTGCAGCTAGCCTTTGTTTGTCTCCCCAGCGCTCTGTTACTGCTTTTCCTCTTAAAATCACAAGAGCTCTAGGCTTCCTATTACAGCTTGTCTATATTTTTAACTGGTCAGAAAAACCGCTAGAAATTCCAAGACTGGATCTGTGCCACAGTTTGTAGAAAAATGTTATTTCCAGGCAAATAATTTACCATTGTAGCAGAAGTTCAACAGGCCCATAGGTCACAGTTTGCTCAGTGTGACTCACAGTAAATTAGTGGTTACTAGTTTTCAATTATGAAGGTGATGGATTTACATTTTGGGGATTTAGTGGTTGGTTACCAAATTCTACCTATTTTCTGCTCAAAAAAATAAATTGGGGAAGAAATAGTTTCATCTTAATTTAGAGAGCACAAGGCCTGTTTGACAAATAGAAAAGATAGAAAGTATGAAGCAACTGAGCTGGTGACTAAACTGTGTCAGCTCGGTGTATATTCTTAACTGAAAGTCTGCAGCCTGCCCTAAGATATGTTAAGACATTTATTCTTCAGGAAATCCCTAGGTAAAAGTCAGTCCATTGAGTGTAGTGCAATAGGGTAGACAACTGGTGGTGGTTGCTGTTTCTGTTTTTTCCTGACATTATGTTGTCAAATCTAGTCAAGCCACGTCTATAAATACAGATAAATGTAATACTTGTAGTTCTTTCAATGGCATAAAAACGATATAAAGAGCGAGAAGATTGCCACAAATGGTTATAATGCTACAAAGAGACTTGAATCACATCAAAAAAATTCAAAACACTTCATAGAGAAGCACATCAGGTTACACTTGTCCTCCTCAGCAAAGCATAAGAGGGAATTGATCATTCCAGCAAAGTCTTCCAGTACATTGTTTTCCACCCCTCACCTACTCAAGATGACTTTTCTGTGACTTACTTCCAACTCTGCTGATCTAGGGTCACAAACCCTGTATATGACCTGAATTTTTCAAAAATAGGTGTAAACACACACCACTCTTGCCACTTTCTGGAGTCACTGAAACCAGGTTATTTATGAACATACTTCAGTAAATATGGCAGTTCATGACCACAGCTATGGCTGGCGTCAGTGATAGGTCAAGGTGAAGGTCCTGAATGCATGGTACAAGAAGGCTCCTGATGCCAGTCAGGTTTTTAGGAGGGGTACTGTCTATGGTTTTGTAGACTTTCAGATTATTTTTTGCAAAAATCTTCTTGGTCTGTTAAAAGATACCATCTCTACTATGAGTCCAGATATATGTTGGGATATTTGCCACTTGTGATGGACTATGGACAGGAAGTGATATGCTTTGATGGGTGATGTGCTTCTAATGTGAAGAGCTACTGTGATTCCTCAGCTCTTGCACAGCTGGATACCCATACCATTAGTGAAAGTATCACTACCCACTTCCTCCTTCTCTCCCTCCCTTCTTTCAAACAGCCATTTGCAGGAGTGGACTGGCCAAGTTCGCTGATGACACCAAAACTTTGGGGCAAAGCATCCATGCCAGATGAAAGGCAAGTGATCCAGGCTGACCTGGACAGAGTCAGCAAATGGGCAGACGAGAACCTCATGGTGTTTAACACCGAAAAATGCAAGGTTCTCCACCTTGGGAAAAAAAACCTGCAGCTTCCTTATAGGCTCAGCAGTGCTACGCTGGCTAGCACTA
>NW_017728931.1:115238417-115261742 GCF_001723895.1 Crocodylus porosus | reverse complement strand
CTTGTCTCGCTGGGATCCTATGACCCCAGCTGACTTCCTGCCCTTTGGGCAGGGGGCTGGACTCGATGATCTCCCGCGGTCCCTTCCAGCCCTAATGTCTATGAAATCTATGAAATCCAAAAGTCTGTTTCTGTACCAGGCATATAGCACGGGGCTGAATGTGATGCACCTGAGGGTGTTGAGGGAGTTGTCCAGTATAAATGGCCAGCCACTGGCCATTGTCTTTGAAAACTTGTAATAGTTAGGAGAGGTCTAGAATGAATGGAAAAGGGAAAATATAGTGCTCATCTTTAAGAAAGGGAAGGAGGAGGATCCAGTGAGCTACAGACTGGTCAGGCTCACTTCAACATTGTAAAAATCATGGAGCACGTCCTCAAGCAATCCATTTTTAAGCACTTGAAGGACAAGATGATAAGAACACAGAAAAATACCTGAATCATTAGGCTCAGAGGGTAGTAGTCAATGGTTTGAAGTCTAGTTGGCAGCTGGAATCAAGTGGAGTGCCCCAGGAATTGGTCCTGTGGCTGTTTTCTTTTCAATATCTTCATCAATTACATGAAAAATGGGATGGAGTTCACCCTCTGCAAGTTTCAAACACCAACCTGGGAGGACTAGTAGATATACTGGAGGGTAAGGTTTGAACTTAGAGACCTAGGCAAATTGAAGGAGTGGATCAAAAGAAATCTCCTGAGGTTCAAAAAGGACATGCGCAAAGTCCTGCACTTAGGATGGAACGGTCCTATGCACTGGTACAGGCTGGGGACTGACTGGCTAAGCAACAGCTCTACAGAAAAGGATGTGGGAGTTACAGTGGAAAATAAGTTAAATAAAAGCCTACAGTGTGACCTTGTTGCAAAGCAGGTTAACAGCATGCTGGGCTGCATTAGGAGGAGCGTTGCCAGCAGATCCAGGGAAGTGATTCTTCTCCTTTATTTGGCACTGGTGAGGCCACATCTGGAGTCCTGTGTCCAGTTTTAGGCCCCCCCCCCCCCCACTATAGAAAGAATGTAGACAAATTGGAGGGAATCCAGTGGAAGGCAATGAAGATGATTAGGGCACATATCTTATGAGGAGAGGTTGAAGGAATTGGGTTTATTTAGTCTGAAGAAGAGAAGACTGGGCATGTCTACATGTGCTATTAATGCTACAGAGGCTTACTGTATTTTACTGGTAGCACATCCCTGGAAGCCTCTCCAGCAGGGCATCCCTGAGTATCCAGGGGCTGGCTGGGAGTTGTCCCACTTCTGGGCCTGCTCCTAGCCGGTTCCTAGCTGGGCTGGGAGCTTCCCCAGATGCAGGACTGCTTTCAGGAAGCCCCCAGCTATGTGAGGACATTCTGTGTGTTCCACTCTAGGACAGCTCCCAGACAGCCCCTGGCTGCTCGGGAAAATCCCCACCCATCTGGGGGCTGGCTGGGAGCTTCCCCAGAAGTGGGACAGCTCCTTGCCAGCCTCTGGCTGTGTGGGGAAGCAGAGAGCTCCCTGATTCAAGCACTACTCGGCTCCCAGCTCCTGGGGCAGGGAGGGAGCCCAGGGCCTGGACCAGGGGAGTTCCCCATCCACTGTGTCCCCTTAGTGTTGTGGCTGACTGAGAGCAAATATTCTCCCAGTCAGCATCTATACATGCACTACTGTGCAGTATCTATTGCACAGTTAGATTACTACCTGTATTTACAGGTAGTAGCTAACTGAGCAGTAAACTAATTTATTGTGCAATAAATGATGCAAATGTGTAGACAGTGATGCTTTACTGTGCAGTACATTAGTCTACTGCACAGTAAAACATCTTGTATACACACATCCACTGAGAGGAGATTTAATATCAGCCTTCTACTACCTGATGCGTGGTTCTAAAGAAGAGGGAGCTGGACTGTTCTCAGTGGTGACAGGTGACAGGACAAGGAGCAATGGTCTCAAGCTGCAGCAAGAGAAGCTTAGGTTAGATATTAAGAAAAACTTTCTCACAAGGAAACAGGATGAATGTGATTTAAAACAAATTAATTTAAATCACTGGTCAGGAAGCCTCAATTTAATCACTGTTTTCTACAAAAAGTACATTCTTGTTGTCTGATATAACCTTAATACATATTATTCAGAATTCAGCGCTAGATGTAGGTTTTTTAGATGATAGATGTCATTTTTGGAAGGTACACGCTGGGTGTGTCAACGTGTCACCTTACGGCAACGTTACTGCACCATGCTTTAAGACTTCCATTTGGAAGTACTAAAGCACAGCACAGTAACCACCCATACTGCACCAGATGTATAGCAGTTAGTTTTTGCCCGTACTGTGCCACAGCGGTGCACTAAAATGGGGAGTGCGCTACTATGGCAAAGTAGCTGCCAATTATCTGTAAACTCATGTGATTGCTATGTTGCCATAGTGCATCATACAGTGATGTAGCACATCACTATGGCAACGTGTACAAGCGCCCACGATACATTTTAAAGTAGCGATTTATTTTGCAGCTACATCAAAAAACTGAATTATGATCTAGTTATTTTATTTACCAAAGCTAATTGAAGCAGATCCTTGTGAAGTGATTGGGAGGTGAATGATCTCCAGTTACCCATCACCAAAAGCAGCAGACATTTGAATTGTTTTATTTAACTAAAACAACAAACTTATGTATTTTGGATATCTTCTTCAATGACAAACATATAGAATTATTAATTTTAACAATATTAAAACAAACAATCATACATACTTATATTAATATATTAATTTTAACAAAACAATCATATGTATTTTTGAATTTTTAACTATTTTAGTTATAAATGTAAAATGTGTTTTTAACAAAAATTTAAATAGATTATTTCAGTCAGGTCAACATGAGAAACTTTAAATACTGGGCTAAGCAGCAAACTCAGTCTTCACTTTCCTCTTCCTGTTTATTCATAGACTGGAAAAGAAAGACAAGCTTTCCTGCTTTTTCAGTTCCCTAGCGATTTCTCAAGTTAGAATGAATTAGTCCAAAGGAAGAAAATATTTGTTATACACCTGCAGAAGACACTACTACTGTTAAATGCTGGATTATCACTTCAGTAGTCTTTGATTGATCCGGGTGCTTAAGTGACTTCTAGTAGTTCACTGGCTTGACTTTCTTTAAAACCTTATCTGAAAACATATATTTCTTGAATGGTTCACCCTTAGCCTTAAAATTCCTTATAGTTGGTATGCTAAAGGGATGATTGCTGGATGCCGTGTCATAGCCAGCTCCTCTTCTTCAGCAGTTAAGGATTGACCCAAGTACTGAGTATTGAAAATATCGGCAAGAAGATTAGCTGGAGATAGTGTTTGATCCATTCATTTTTTTAATGCCTGTAATTTAACTCTATTTTTGTGTATTTCTCTTTTCAAGGTCTCACTTGGTTCCTTCATAATTTTAACAGCATCAGCAATAAAACAGTGATTTACCTGAATTTCATTCAAGGCTATGGAAATAGGCTTCAGGATATGTACTACATTTCTCTTTAGCCCAATGTTGAGAACATTGGCACTTACAGTTCCATCTATTTTGTCACAATGTTGTTCACAAATTGTCCACAGGTTAGGCCAGTTCTCAATATATCACTCAAAACAGTCCTCTACTGAGGTCCATCGCACGTGTTGTGAAAGAGTTAGTTTGGTTCTTCCTCCTTTCTTGAGAACAGCTGGGCAAAGTGGTTGTTACAGAAGTATTTTGCTATTTCAACAACATTAGCCTTTATTTCTGGAGCACTGAAGTTTTTGGCTAAGAGGTGCATCAAATGAGCACTGCAGCCATATGTTATTAGCTTGAGGCTTTCTTCACTTTCTTCTAGATTTCTTCTCATCTTTGATACATTTTCAGCATTGTCTGTGACAAAGCTGCATACTAGGCATTTGAACTTTTTTTCCACAGTTAGTTGTAGCTTTTACTGCTGCTACTTGTAAGTTTCTGCTGTGTGTGCATTTCCTGGTGTATCAATTGTTTCTATAAGGTAGACAGTCCCTTCTGTTGTCACACAAGCATATATTACTGGTTCATTGTGGACGTTGCTGCACCCATCAAGACTCAGGTTAACAATTTTCCCCTCTAGACTTTTTGCACATTGTTCAATTTCTGTCTCCTACATTTTATCCAGCAATTTGCCTGCTATATCTGCTCTGTCCGGTAGACTGTATCCTGGTCATAATGACTGAACCATGTCAATGAAGCGTGTGTTCTCAGCCATACAGAAAGGAGAGTTTGTTGTATAAACAAACTGTTAGACCTGGATTCCATTCGGCACCCAACAACTAGGGAGACGACGAACCAATTGCCCATGGATCCTGTTACTCATTAGCCAGAGCAAGCAGGGAGCAAACACCAGCACACATCGCTCACAACAGCTTTATTCAGAATGGAGACAGCTTTGGGCTACCTCCCAAAAAAACAACAAACTGGGGACCCACCCTGATCAATAGTTTCCCCTCATATTTATACACTTTGGTTTATACTTATTAACATTTATTCCACCTGTGTCCCTCCTTGGTTCCACCCATTTCTCCTTCCATCTCAAGCTCCACCTCTGTTTACTGTTTGTTTCATTAGCATGGAATTGCCTATGCATTTTTTTTCATTTGCATGTCTTTTTGCTATGAGTGCATGTCTAAGACCTTGACTTCTCTTCTTTGGTCAATGGGCAGGTTTTCACCAAAACCCAGAAGCTTCTGGAGTCTTCTTCACCAGTTACCGTTCACCTTTTTGCATATGTTCATCTCAGATTCTGTTACCAATTACATGTTGTTTTTCACATTACAATCTGTTTTTCTGTCTCATGTTCTGCCACCTTTTTTGGGCCCCTGTATCTTATCTCATTCCTCACTGTAGCTGGTTCACAGCACACAGACTTGCTTGCTGTTTTTTACAGAAAATGGTTGACACAGTTAAGATGGTTACTTAGCATAAGTAAATGGCTGGCTTAGATATCATTCTGCCTTGTGGTCAGCAGCTCTGCTAGGCCACAAGTCATGTCTTTATTCAGCTACAAATCCAGTGCTCCCTAAGATCCAAATATTGTCACCCTAACACAAACCAAGCAATTTTTTTCATCAATTACCTCTTGCTGTAATCTTCTGGTTCTTATTACAAACTTATTTATGGTTGTTTCTGGATGATGGAGGGGTTTTTTTTCTTTTTTGCTACAGGTGATATACTATGTGACATACATTTGACTGGAACACTGGTATCATTAGCAGATAACTTTGAAACTGTAGACAGTGCGAATGATGCTGAAGATGGATAGTCAGAATCCCACATGTTGAAGATGGATGCTCCTGAACAAAATAAGTCATTGCAGTCACTACAGTACTGCTCATTTAATATTAATAATTGCACTCAGTACTACTTTCGAAGTGAGCCTGTAAAAGGAAGATTTGCCTATTTCAGCCATGATTTCATATCATAACTGCATTAAAAATATGATAGTTCCATAAAGTAACAACTATATTTTTACTCAAGTATTTTTATGAGAATTCAAGTAGCCCAGAAGTCCACCCAAAAGATATGGACAGGGAAGACAGGCAGTCCTTAGGAAGAAGTATGAAGTAAGAAAGTTTACTAACTTGGAGATCGTGCTTGTTAAGACATGTTCCCTTCATCATTTTCAAAGCAGCTTCCTCCTGAGAAGGAGCACTTCTCACTATGTTGTTTCATTTGGGCAACCAGGCTTTGCATTTCTTTGTTGCACAGTTTTCATTTTGCATACATGCCTGTCTTACCCACAGGTAGAGGAACTTCATTAAAATATTCCCAAACAGGATCTCTTTTTTAGCCTTCCAAGCCTGCTGCCATGATAGGTTTTCTCTTCTACCATACCATTCCTTCACTAGATCTCAAATCAATGGAGAGGCTATACTCAAAAACTTATTCCTCAACACTTCTGGCCCAATCTGTTCAAAATGTTGCTCTTTTGTTTCTACTGCCCCTCCCTCCTTGCATTTAGCTCCAGATTCTTTCTTCTTGCCCAGATCTACTCCACCCCCCAACAATCCTCTATTCATCTAACTTTTTGAATCTCTTCACTTTGAGTGTGAGGTAAGGGCTTGACTCTGTGTACACAAACTTACAGAGAGATGATCAGGCCAATGGATAGGTAATCGGGTCTGTTATCTCTAATCTCCATATATTGCTATTTTACAAGGATGTTATCTCTGGAGACATAAATTCATGGTTTGAGAACTGAAACTAAGCATCACAGAGAAGTTTAATGGGATCTTCTAGCCTGGGTACTGGGTCCCATTGGGTAGAGTGGTTTTCTTTAAGCTTTAGTAATCTATAGCCTCTGAGAATCTCGTAAGACTGGGCCCCTAAGATAGTCCATGGCATGTTGTGACCTATTTATAAAACTTTTCTAAAAAGGTTACATGAATATGTTATCTCAAATAGTATATAATTAGAAGTTATAATTCCTATTCCATTATGTTATCTTTGAGATTTAACTCATCTTAAATTAAAAGTATCATTATACAGAGTTTTTTTAAAAGCATCTTAAAAATTAAAAAATACATAATTAAACAAAAAATATTATTTAAATAAAAAATCCATTTACATACATATATACATACATACATATATATATGTATATATTTAAATCAATGATTTTTATCCACCCTGCAAGAAGGGTAATAAAGCACTGGAACTGGTTACCCAGAAAGGTTGTGAAATCTCCATCCTTGGAGGTGTTTAAACCTGGCCAGATAAAGCCCTGGCTGGAATGAACTAGTTAGGGATGGTCCTGCTTTGAGCAGGGGGGTTGGACTAGATGACCTCCTGAGGTCCCTTCCAACCCTAATTTTTTATGATTCTGTATTGTAAGCACCTGGATCATAGAAAATTAACTGTATTTACCCATATAGAGAGTGAGTGGTAGATAGAGACAGCTTTTGGGGCAGTCAGGGGCTTTGAGGAGGTATAATCTCTTGGGTATTAAGGTCTTAACAGAGACCATGATGGTCTCTGTGTGCAAGTTTCATTTTTAGTCTCAGCCACAAGTCAAGGTGATTTGAGTTTCTTTCAGCCATATGGCACTGGAGGAAGGAATTGGGGGCACAAATATTGCCCTTTATGGTGGGGGGACAATTCTTATCACTCTGGAAACTACTCTTGGGTCATCAGGATATGGTTATTTTGGGTTTTGGTTTCATTTAGCAATTCGTTCAGTTAATGGCAATTCATATTTTTACTTTTGTGTTTCTTTATACTACTCCTCTTCCCCCATTCTGGACAGTGAGAGAGCTGTTGCACTCTCCCCACAATCCACATGTAATGACCACTATCTCAACATGGATCTGTGGAGATTCATGGCCATGTGAAGAACATCACACCTCACCCACTACTGGGCACTGATTTACAAACCACAGGAATAGCAGGTAGGTTGGGCCTGAGTAGGAGGAGAAAGTTACCCTTTCCTGCTCTGTATTAATAGTGTTATGGGTGAATACTTCCCAAATCATCAGGGTAGTGGGATAGAGTTCCTGAGGCCCCTGGCATTTTGGTCCTTACCTGACCACCAATAGTCACATGCATGAATTGTACCTGGTGGTTTATGATGCCCTGCACTGTGATGAAGTAATTCCCCTCGTGGTTTATGTACTCAAAGCCGCAGTGCACCAGGATGGGGATATGGGGCCACAAAGGCTCCAAGACAGTTTAGAAATTCCAGATGGGCAAATCCAGCTATGCTTTTGTGTACTAGTACGTACTTAGTGGCATGGAATACCTCCTGGATGGCTGATACAGCTGTGGACCTGCTCACACGTAAGTGGCTGGTGATGAACCAGTGGTTACCAGTGGTTTCTGGCTTCCAAATGGCAATAACCACCTGATTCTTCAGTCATGCATACCCACATGCTGGTAAGAGTGGGTTGCCTTTGGAGCAATACAACCAGTTCAGTGCAGTGGGGAGAAAGTCACTCTGCCCATCTTCTCAGATCCTCAGGACTATCCACTCTTACCAGTTACCATTTATTTATTTAACCCAGAAGCAGTGGTATGTGGTCTGGAAGTGGAAAAGAAAACTGTCCTCCACACAGTCCCTTATTCCTTCTTCTGTGAGCATAAAACACAACTGACAAAAGCACTTTTAAAATGTCAGGGCCTATAACAAGGCACCCATCCTGGCTCAGAGGCTGCAGCTTTGTGAAGGCCAATAAAGGAGTGCCTTTCCGGGAGCCAGAAAGCTGAGTAAGCAGAATTTAGAGGGGGCAGAGGAGAAGCAGCAAAATGGGAGCCTGCTGGGCTATGAGGAAAGCAAGCCTGCTGTAGGAAGGCTGAAGTCACAGGAAACTCTTTCCATTGTCCAAGACAACACGGTTTGGTTTTTTGGCTTTTTTTTATTTGCTTTACTTGTTAAAAGATTGTATATTGCTGGGGTGTACTGAGAAATGCCCCAGAGAACAAAAGCCGGCTGCTTTAAATGACTATTACTGGGACTTGCTGAGAGATGCTCGGGGAGCAAAAACCAGTTGAAGAGGTCCTGAGGATAGATAAATAGGGTAAATACAGATACAACCTTCTATAGGATCATTGTGCCTTGACCCTCCTCATTGCAGCATACCACCTAGCAGAAGTGCTTAAAAAGGGCAGAATATTTGGTTGGGGAAGTGAAGACTATCTACTGTGAGATTGATGGCAAAGCTTCCTAGCACTACTCAGTTTTATAACCTCTCCTGGGTGAAGGTTGAATTAGAGTTCTAGAGGACCAGGCAACAATTAAAGCATTTTATTAAACATGATGGATTTACCAGCTCAGGAGTGGCAGAGGGAGAGCAGCTTACCAGACTGGCTACCTGAGGACAGTCTCCCAAATGTATTTTTCATAATATCAAGGTGAGGCAGGAGAATCTGCTAGACTGCCAGAGGGCAAAGCATGCCAATGTAGGCCACCTGGGGGCATCAGAATGCCCAGGCCTATAAATGACCTATTTAACACATTGTATAACTACATACAGAATACACCTTAGATATATAACCCATGCAGAATGTTTGCTTGCCACTTTCAGGGGCTCCCAAAGTTTTACTTCCTGAAGAGCCATTTCAAAGAGGCAGATTTCATACTAGGAGTTTCTTAAGGTAGTACATTTCAATTTAGGTAAAACAGAAAGCACAGATCAGCATTACTTAACTTTATTTTAACTTTTTTCTTTTACTGTTATATAGGTTTATCAGATAATAACAAATGCAGCTTTAAGTTCAATAACTGTAATTAGTTTTCCCACTATTAAAAAAAAAATCAAATGTAAAACATTGTATAGATAATATACAAATACTTTATACTGGGGGAAAAAAAACTTGAAGAGCCCTATACCTAGATTTTTGTTGAATGAGATTTATGCAGCTGACTTGATTCAGATACCATGTCTTGCAATCTTGGTTTGGTGTTTGTTAGAGAAAGGAGAACTGCATAAAGAGGATCATCTGTCAGCCTGGATCTTAAGTTAGACTTGTTTATATTAATTTTAGAAAAGGCCTTCTCACATATGAGTCCAAGTAGAGAAGCCATGTGCTGTCCATGCATACATATTGTAAGGTTCTTTGGGAGAGAGTCCTTTGCAAAACTTAACCAGACTAAGTACGTAGGGCACCTACACACATGCCCGATGCCTGCTGTGACTTGTGCTAATTAGTATACATTGGAGCAGACATGATTAATCAAGTCTGCTGAAGCATGCTATTTAGCCAGCTCTGGCAGCTTCAGCATCTCATGTATTCAGCATCTCCATACTTCAAAATGGTGACAGGGGCACTTTAACTAAACCTTGTCAAAAAACCTTTAGTTAAAGCACCCCTGCTGCCATTTGGAAGCATGGGATGCTGAAGATATGAAATGCTATGGGCACTCTAATTATAGCAGCTCCTAAGAACTCCTCTAATTAAAGCACCCCCTGCACCCCGGAGCATGTGTAAAGACACCCATAGTGAACAAGCCAAGGCATCTTACCATCTTGCAAGTCTATCAATTCTTACTTCATGGCCATGGAAGCATTTTTTGGAACACATAATAAATGGATTTTAAAAGAATAGGTAAGGGTTACTGCTGAGACTTAAAATCCAAATTTGCAGACAGACTCCTTAAAATCCAAGGAGTGCTGGCTGAATTCTTCCAACAAATGCAGAATAATTTGGAAACACTTCTTAGAATGCACAACTTCTGAAGCATCAAAGAGCATTTTGCATGCCACAAAATGAGCAACATCATTTTCCTTAAATTTTAATTTGGAGATGATTTAAAACTATCAAAAAGGGTCAAAGCAAACTTTCCATGGCCTTGGACCTTCAAGTTCAATTATTGAAAAAGACCAGTGATATTGACTAAGAATTTTAAAGCACACATCCACTTAGTGTAAGTCAAGTGAAGAAATCCTGACCCTTTTCAAAATTCAGAAAGTTTTTTCAAAAGAAAAAAGCATTTCAGATTGGCATCGGTCCTTAGCCATCAAGCTCCTGTGAAATATATGACCCCCCAAATGCAGCTGCAGAATTTTAACAAGCTTAAAATATCAGTGACTGAGGCCTCCAGAGTTGATGAAGTTCACACACTTAAGAATGACACTCATGATATGATTACTTTTGAATATTTGAGTAACAATAGCTGCTTGACAGATAATGCTGTGGTAATGAATTATGTCCACACCATGTTCTTCAATAACTCTCTGGTTTAAGTAGTACTGTTGCTCTGGCTTTAGTTCCAGTCATGGATGTTGTGTCATCTGTAGTGGCATCAATGAGAGATGCCTACTTTACACTGTTTACATCAAAGGTATGGCATACTGCATTAAGCACATGTCTTCCTTGGTTCGGCCTTTCAGGCTTTGCAGTGACTGGAGCTATCTGTATATTTGAAAACCTTATGTAACTCTACAGATGAAAATAAGGACTCGAGTAGTATCTACAACAGCAGCACTATCATCTAAAGCAATTGAATATGCCATGAGCTTGTCAGCAATATCCTGAAGCTGTAGTTTAAGATCACCAACAGTGTCCTCAATTCGACGTCATATTGTCATTTCAGATAAGCTGACCTCACTAAATGCAGACTTTCTCTGGGCAACCTACATTCAGAACTGTCAGCATGCAATCTTTGAAGAACTTGCCATCTGTAAAAGTTTTATCCTTCTTTGCCTTTTCCTGAGCCACAACATAACTGGCTAATGCAGAAGCTTTGTTGCCTTGAACAACCTTTTAAAAAACTGGCTGTCAGTAAAGCCTTTCTACAACAGCTCTAGTTTTTTCTTTCAAGTGTCATCAAGAAACTTACCCTAAGAAAAAAGGTTTGATAACATAACTATAACATCATAATGTCATTTTGTGTTGTATTTTTTCATGACTGATACATTTTGTCTGTAAATGAATCACAACACTTTATTGCCAGGGATGCTGATTTTCTCTGATTTAAAAAAAAAAATCCCCAATTTTGGGGTTACAAAAAGCAAACCCAAATCCACATTTTTTCATGATCAAAATGAAACACTACTATATATATGCATATATATTAGTGTTGTTTCATTCTGATCACAGAAAAATGTGGATTTGGGTTTACTTTTTTTAACCTGAAAATTGGGGATTTTTTTTTTATCAGAGAAAACCAGGATCCCTATTTATCACACTGTTCTACAACAAAGTCAACTTCATTCCATTTCTCCTGAAATTTTCTTTTTTTTGCCAACAATATGGTTTTTCTTGCACTGCTCCCTGACCAGTATACAGGAAGTGTGACTATTCACTGACTTGGGAAACATCTCTGAGTAGAGCCTGGGTACATGTACATGGTGAGGCAGGCCTTTCCACTCCCCCTCTGCCCACCACCACACACACGCACTCCTGCATGGAAGCCTACTACCAAAGCCATTGCCAGCTAGCAGCTAGAAGGAGTACTCAAAATGTCACCCCTGAAGGGTCATTTCAAAAAGCAACTAGCTGTCACTGGCCTGATTGAAAACTCAGATATGCTTCCTTCATACAAGTCAAATGGCATGGCTATAGCCCAATGTTTTTAGCATGAGTTTTAGCTGTTCGAAAAAGAGTTCTCCTAAGCTATGGGTTGCATCAAAGCTGCTTGCGGGCCACACTTTGGGGACCATTGCTTTAGAGACACACACGTATGTATGAGGTGTCACAGAAGTGCCAAGAGGGCCAACTGATCCCTTTACATGAGTTGGAGACTGTAGGACATCCAATCTCTCTCTCTTGCCTACTTTTTTAATTTCAACATAAAAATGAGGTATGCATATATTTCTATATCAATATATACATACACATTGATCTGAAATATGTATGTCTATTACAAATAATAATAGATTAAAGAAAATTAAAAAGGAAGGAACAAAAAGGAAGGGATGAAAGAGGACAGGGAGTAATAATGCACTAAAACAAGATTAGAATTTAGTTGCCAAAATATTCTGAAAAATGTTTCCAAATTTAATTAAGCTTTTAAAAGCAGTTATGCCTGCAAAATGTGATTTTTCATAGATGCGACTTGTGCCACTACATTAGACCAGGTGGTAACTTTTGGGGATCTCCTACTTTTTCACAATCCTGCATGTCACTAATAAGATCTACTGTAGCAATACAATCTGGAAAGAATTTAATTTGAGATCCTTAGGCATATGTCCAAGAATACATATATTTGACAAAGGTATCAGTGCTGTGTTCAAAACCATGTTAACTCTAGTTATAATCACAGATCCTGGTTTTCTCCTTGTAAAAATTGCACTCTCTGATAAAAAATCACAAAATCGCTGATTAAAACCCCCCAAATCCACATTTTTCTTCAATTAAAATGAAATGAGAGAGAGGTATATAGAGAGGTATCAGTTGATATATATGCATACATACATATATAAATATACATATATATACACAGAGAAAGAGAGAGGGAGAGAGAGAGAGAGAAAGGTATTGGTTGAACACAAGGTTTTATTGATAGTTTACAATTTTAAAGCAATTTGGAAGTCTACCAATGCCTCAATCACTACAATAAAATAAATTCTAAATACCTATAAATGTTGGTGTTTGATTTTGGGTTTTTTTTGTCATAGAAAATTGGAGCTTCCCCTGCCCCCTTTGCTCAGCAGGATGCAAGTCTGCCTGTGGCTGTCTGCCCTCTCCCTCCTCCTCCAGGTGCCCCTCACTCCAAATCCACACATCCCTGGCCTGGCTACTGCCTCTCACTCCCAAAACCACAGCCTCTGGCCCAACCCATAATCACCCCCACCTTTGCTGGTGCTCCCCACTCATGACCTACAGCCCCCTGCCCCACCAGCCCTGCCAGAGAGGGCCCCCAGCTTCCAGGGCCCCCTGCACCCAAGCCCTGGCTGCCACCCATGGTAAGTGATGGCTGCTATGGCTGGAGCAAAGCATGGATCCCAGCTTCCTCTCCCCCACAAGTGGCATGGCTGAAGTGGAGCCAATGGGGAGGGGAGAAGTGGGCTGGCAGCTGTGGGCTTGGGGCTCCCTGCCCTGGTACCTTCTCCCCAGGCCCTCCACTGAAGTTCAGGGCACAACTCTGCACCACTACACCCACTGGTTCTGGGTGGGCAGAGGTTGCCTCGCCATAGTGGTGTGGGGCTCCTGGCCATGACACCAAGTCACCCTGCTCTCTCCTGCCATGCTGGATCCCATTCACTGGGCTGTAGAGGCCCCATAGGGAGGGCAGCAGAACAAGAAGCCCGCAGCAGCCAGCCCATATCTGCTCCCACCCCATGAATAAATCTTGGGGGGCATGTGCCCCCCCATGTACCCTCTCTGGGAATGTGCACAGTGGAGGGGAGCCAGTCCCTCTGCCACCCCATGGATGAGCCACCTCCACAGCCAGGCCCTGTGGCTTCACATTCCCACCCCAGACCCCAAGCCCCACACACCACCCCAGCTGGGCAGTGCCCCCAGCCCCAGCCCTGCCCAACTCCTTCCCTCCCTCCTTCACTGTGGGGGCTTCAGTTTCCACCCCCTACCAGACTTACCTGCAGGCAGCTGTGGGAGTTGCTCTCCATGCTGCCTGGCTGCCATATACATGTATACACACACACATGCATGTGGCACCTCTGGCCTGATTGCCCTCCTTCTGCTCCCCACAACTCCTTGCAGGCTGGAATTCTGCCAGTGTGCAAGGGGAAACCTATTGTTTCCTGCATATTTCTCTTTTAAAGGAGAAACGCTGTGTTTTTCTCCTTAAAATTAGAAAATCCATGTTTTTCTACAGTGAACAGAAAACCTGGATCCCTGGTTATAATTTTTTCCAAAAAAAATTGGTAATAGGACAGGACTAAAATATATGAGCAAGCAGTGAGTCATCAATTCTCTGTTCCTACTGCAAACACAATGAATATGAAGATAACCAAACTACCTGACAGTCTTGAGACCACAGAAGCTTTGATCAGAACCCTAGGAATCAAATGTCCATGATTCTCTACAGTTTCTGCTCAGCTGTCCTTGAAGTCTCCAGGGAATTGTGGCTGAGACACCAGGAACCCTGATTATCATTCTTCTAGCTGTGGATCAGTAAAACAGACTTGCTTCCAGCATACTTTAAGATGCTATGGCTGGAAAGGAAAACTATATCAGTATCCTACTGTTTTACTACAAATTAAAATACCATAACTTATATCAATTCCATCTTAGGCTTTTTGAATGTCTGTAGCCACAGAGAGGGCAAAATGATTTGGCTAATGTCACTCAATCAACTTAGGTTCTCAACTTAGTCTGTAGTCACTCATCAACTTAGTGCTGTAGTCAATAGGTCATTTCCTTTCCTTTCTCTTACTTGTAAGCTCCACTAGTAGTAGAAACAATGGTATATTTCCTTAAAATAATAATTATATTAACAATAACAATGGTAGAAGATACACAAACTTAGTCACATCTGCCATAACTTCTCACTTTTCTTCTGAAGTGATATGTAGAGTATTTGCCGATTAAGTTTTTACTTCTGGATTCTAATTTGGAGCCTGCTACTAGGAAGTGCACAGTAGAGCAATGAAACTGTTGGACCTGTATGAATCCTATATTGGACAGGAAGTGTTATATTGTTATAAGGAAGGTTGTTAACTGGGTGAAGAAATGATATGCAGTTTTATATTTTCATTTAATTTTTCTCTTTGATACTACAGTATAGAATGGGGTGGGCAAAGTCCAGCCTATGGGCCAGATTGGGCCCGCAACAGACTCCATTTCTCAACAGCTCCACTATTCAGGCATCCTAGTCCATCCATTCCACACCCACCACCAGGGGCAGGACCTGCATGGGCAGGGTGCATGGCCAGGTGGCTGGGATGGGGCAGCAGCTGGGAGTGAGATGGGTGGACAGGGCCAGGGAGACCCTGAGATCTTGCAGCAGTTACAGCACAGGGCTGGGGCAGAGCCACGACTCACTGCCTGCATGCTTCTGACAGGCAAGGGTTCTGCAGGCAAGGGCATGCAAGGAGTGGATCATGCTCTGCCCCAGGCCCACCCCATGCTGTCTCTGCTGCAAGATCCTAGCCCCAGCCCCTGAGCAGCTCACCATCTGGCCATGTGTTCTGCTCATGCAGCTCCTGGCCGGGAATTTGTGGGCGTGACAGCATGGGATGAGGCCAGGCAAGGGCAGACTCCTAATTCTGCAGCCCCATACTGTCATGCCCCTATGCTGTCATGCCCCCATACTCCTGGATTCTGTATGGAGACTGACCAGGAGGCACATGGGCAGGGGCTGCTTGGAAGTGGAGTCCATCCACCAGCCAGATCCACCATTTTGCCCACCATTGGTATAGAGCAATGGGAAAGAAGGGAACCTGATGTCATGGGCAGCCTCTGTGTGTAGCATCTAGCAGATTAAGAAGGGGACAGGTAGCACAGCAGCAGATAGGGCAGGAAACAGAAAGCAGAGAGGCGAATGGCAAGGAGCACAGAATAAGGCAGGGGCAGGCAAAATATGACCCATGGGTTGGATCCAGCCCACCAGGCACTTTCTTCCAGCCTGCAGCTCTCTCCAACTAATTGCATCTCACCCAGCCCTTCTGCCCACATGGGTGAGAGCAAGCTGCCCATGTTTACACCCCTTCTCTCCCACCAATGTACCCTACTGAGCTTCATTCCCATCCTTGTGGGAAAAAGGGCCTGGCCCAGCCCTGCCACCATGCAGCTTCCAGGTGGGGCTGCTAATGCCACTGCTGCAGCCACCAGGGGACCTACTTGGCTTCCCCAGTGTCTTGCTCACTCCAGGCAGCAGGTAAAGAAATGGTGGGGGAGGGGGAGAGGGAAGGGGCAGGGTGGAGCTGCAGCAGGGCAGAAGCATGGAGCATGGGCTGGTGGCAGCATAGAGCTTAAATGGACATGGTGTGAGTGTGAGAGAGGGTGGGGGAGTATGGGAATTCCCCCATACTCCCTCCATTGCACCCAGCCCCATCAGGCAGCAGCAGCAGGCAGGGGCACTTGGGATGCAGGTGCTAGTGCCTGCCAGCATGTGGCCCCAGTCAGCACTGCACATAGGGGCAAGGGGCGCAGCCCAGCCAGGCTGCGTCTATCACTGTCATGCAAGTGCAGCTCCCACACTTGCACAGCACAGAAGTTTCACATGCTGGAGTTTGCTGCCTTCCCTGCCCACTGCTGTGCAGGTCCTGGGACTCAGCCAATTGTGGAGGGAGCCCAGGCTCCTGCTTCCCCGCAGAAACCTGGGACCTGTGCAGCAGGTGGCAGGGAAGGCAGCTGGCTCCAGTGCATGGGCCTTTCCTCTGCTGCTGTGCAAGTGCGGGGGCTGTGTGTACACAGCGGGGAGCACCAGTGATAGAAGCAAGCCTTGCCAGAGCCACGCACTGCCTGGCACCAGCACCAGCACCTGCACTGAGCACAAGTGCCCTCACCTGCTGCTGCTGCTACTGTGCCATGAGAGCAGCGTAAGGAGTGTCCCTACACCCACCACGCTCCCTCACACCCATCAATGCCCCACACTCACACACACCAACACCCCACCATACACACACACCGCCAAACACCACCCCCACAATATACAAGACTAAGAATTTATTTTTGAGTAATTATGCAATCACTTCTATATACAGTATGCAAACCCCAATCATGACAAAAATATTTTTTGTAATAAAATTAAAATATATTATAGTAGGTATGTGACTTTTAGTCTTATGATTTGTTTTTTTTGTTTTTTTCTGGTTCTAAGATGCCACCCCCTCCCAAAAAGAGTATTTCTCGGGGGCAAGGTGAGGGACTTCTGGTGACAAAGGTCAGGGGTTAGGTGTGGGATTTTTGGTCCCAAGGTGGCAAGCAGGGGTGGGGCAACTGTCAAGGGGCAGGGCCACCCATGCAGCCCTCAAAAGATCAGACCTCAAACCCTTTAAGCAGCCTTCCACCCAAAATAATTGTCCACCCCTGGAGTAAGCAGTAGAAAGTAGAGCAGCACATCTAGCAGAGAAAAATAGATTAGACTGGTACTTGGGGAGGGTGTAGGGCTTATTTATGGCATGCCCACCAAAAAAAGGTTGGCCCCCATGGTGAAGAGAAGCCACTTGCTGCAAAAACTGGGGGGGGGGAAGGATTGGGATTGGGTGAAGGAAAAAAAATGCCTTTTTGATGAAACTTACTCATATTTAATTGGTGAGAAGGGTACTACTCCACAGTATTCCCTTTCTTGAAGGAACTAACTAGGAACATCAGATGAAGGAAGTCCAGTACAGTGGAAATTGCAGAACTACTGATGTCTGCTATCTTACTTGGTGTTAAAAAAACCATTGCTTTAAATGTTTAAAAGATAATGTTTATTAGGTGTATAAAAAATGGGCCATATTCAATTCAGATTTGGATTCAGCCCAAATTGGGGACAGTGATTTGAGTCGTTGATTCGGATCACTGTCTTGATTCGATTAGGCTAAATCCAGATCTGAAGATTCGATGCTGATTCAGAGAATCAGCAATTCGTCCATAGACACAGCTTTAAATGTTTTTTCTACATACCTCAATGTACCAGGCATGGCTCATGAATGCTGAGATGGTGGGGTGGATGAAGCATCCCAAAGGACTGTGGGAGGGCCCCCCGTGTGCTCGCCGGTGGACCTAGAAGTGGACCAGAAGCCCCTCCCCAGACCCAGGAGATACAAGTCGTCAAGCTGGTGGGCAGGGGGCGGTGCTTCTGGTCCACTTCTGAGCCCATGGCCGAGTGCACTGGGGACCCCCCGTGCTCCCATGGGATACTCCATCTGCCCCAGCATCTCTGCATTCACGAGCCACCTGGTACCTTGAGGTATGTAGAAAAATTTTTAAAGCTGTCTATGTCCAAATCATCAAATCCCTCTGAATTGATTCAGAGGGTTCTGATTCAATTCAGAGAGATTAAAAGGACTCCTGATTCGATTTGGATTTGGAGATTCAGCTGCCAAATCAAGCTGAATCGCCGCCGAATTGAATCAGTGAGTGAAGCTTTGCACAGCCTTAATGTTACACTTGATAATTAGCTGCATTTGATATATAAACATGTCAGAAAAAGATATTTAATTCAGTGGCTTTCTTAATTCAATATCTTGACCAAGCTACAGGAAATTTGGCCTTACTTAGTGTAACTATGACCTATTATTTAATTTTCAAGGCAGAACTTTACTTTTGTTTAGCCATAAATTTAACATCCTTATTAGTCCTTCCCTATGCATTGAAATTAAATCAGTTTACTGTATCTGCATTTATTTTGGTTTCATGAGCTGTTTCTTATCCTTTGGAAGGCTTAATTGTTTCCTAATCTGAGGGAATAGCTCACCTTCCTAAATCATCGGTGTATCTGAGCTAGTTATTTCTGTTCTTGCTGTCAAAGCTATTACGTTTCATCATTCTTAGGTAGTGACTCACTTTAGAATGAGTTAGTAATTTGCTAAATTCTAGGCACTTTTATAACAACATTCCATATACAAAAACTTAATTTCCAAAACCAGTGAGGGTTGCTAGGTGACAGAAATATACTTATCTATCACATCACATAAAATCCATGCACATCTGTGCAAAGAAAGGAAAAGTTACGACTATTCTAAATAATACACTCCCACATATATAATAAACACATTATTAGTTGCTGTCAAAAAAGAAGTACATTTCATTACAAAACGACCTTAACTCTGACCCATGATAAGTTTATTTTTATATATTCATCCTTAGAGTGATTATTTTCAGCATATGAATATTTTCTTTTAAAGGATCATCGGCAAGGTGGGAATCATCACTTAATATATTGAGGTAGATATATATTTATAATTGTTCAAGAAATTGCACTTATAAAGTGTCACCTACTTAATAAATATTGATAGCAAAATATATTTTTCTAAAAGAATAAGGTGGTGTACATGGACAGGAATTTGACACATTTTTATTTTAAATAGGACATTTAAATGAAAGTACACAGTTAAAATCTGTAAATAGAAAAGAGGGAATTATTAAACAAATTGGGAAGAAACACAGATCTCCTGCTTTTCTAGTAACTTTGAAATTGATGTGAAAATAATGTAGATGGAAACTAATTATCTACAAGTAATGTATCATGTTTCTAATGGCCATGAAAAGCACTCAGTAATCAGAGTATCCTGCATACAAACAATATAATGTCATTCTTTGCTTTGGTCATTGAAAGAATGAATGGTTAGTGGTTTCTGTCTCCAAATGTATTGTCATTACTTCTTATAGAATCCTTTCTGGTTCTTGAACAACTTCCTGTTCTTTACTTTGAAAACACCTGTTGTATAAACAAGTGTCAAAACCTGTATATAGTTGCTCATAAAGATATTTTTGTAAATAAATATGTATTTGTAAATAAGCACACTCATTTAAAATACTGGGGAGGAACTAAATGTCTGATCCTACAGCTTGACTATATATAAGCATCAGTCACTTAAGTGCAAGAATGAGTTTTGTTATTGAAGAACCATAACTTACTTTCTAAATTGCATATGGACTTTATTGCCAGTTTGCATCAATGCTTTGTCTTTGCCAGACATACACATAATATGTGATTTCATGAAGGCCATTAGCAAAACATCCCCTACTGACAGTGGCCTGAAATTAGACATAAGAAAAATATATTAAAATATATGCTTAATTAAAACGTATTTTCTATAGAATATAAGCTATAATTTAGACAATTAGCCTAAATACTTATTGCACCTGTAAATATAAAGAAAAAATGCTTTCTACAAATTCTGTCTAGTACAAAATATTTTCTATCTCTTCATCAACTTCAGTCAATCTGATTAGTCCACACTGGTTCTTCCAGGGGTATAACCAGCCAGTATTGCATCCTGGGTGATGGTGGTGCACAGGACAGGAGGAACACCTAGAGCTTTGTTGCTGTAGAGGCTGAGGTGGGGTGTGGGGGGAGTAATTTTTTTCCAACAGACATATGTTGAGTGGTTATTCAAACACCATTTTTGGCATCAAAAAAGTAGTTGAATTTCTTTCAGCCACTGCTTCTGTACTCTGTTGCTGCTGCTGCTGCTGCTGCTGCTGCTGCTGCTGCTGCTGCTGGAGCCAGAGTCATAGCCAGTGTAGGGAAAGTGCTGAGTGCTGGGGACAGGAATGGGAACAGCAGACAGGAGATTGAGGCACCTTCCTAGTTCCATGTTGGAGCCAACTCTCCCTTAGGCAGCTCCCAGGGCTCATACCCTGATCCCCCACCCCTCACGACACCACCAGTTTCTTCACTGATTGTGAAGAATGAACAACTGCCTCCCTATGTTTTAATGGTCATTTGATGCAAAATATTGCATGTGACAAATCCTTGAATATCCACACAGAAAATTATTCAATTTTATATATATGTATATGTATTTTAAATGGCTTTCTAATGCAAAATATTATGGATACACATTTTAGTAATATTAATATTATTTAAATATTTAATATAAAATCTCACAATATTCCTTTTTTAGAATTCTGGTAATATACATATACAGGTAATATAAAATTATGCAGCAATCATTGCCTTTTAAAGTTGTCTTTAAACCAGTTTTGTCAGTAATAAAACAGTCTTTCACTTTCCTTTGTGCATTTATACAGTCCTCCCCAAACTAATGTTAACATGCGAAATATTCCTATTTCTCTAGTATCTGTTCCTCCTTTAAAAAACACTATTTTAAACATTGTAGGGCCTGAGATGAAATACTATTTCACTCTGTTTAGAATAGAAAAAATAATAGTAGGGGCTTGCATACTGCTGTTTGCCCAGTGTATAAGAAAAACCAGACCCATACAACTGTACTTGAATTTGTGTTATCTAACTTGTAACTGAAACTTCTCATGTCAAAATCAATGAGCAAATTCAATAGGAGCACAAGGTCATATTGTAAGTTTCAGCATAGGATATTCATCTTGTACTGCATACAGTTATAGTGCTATACAAATGTTTGGGTTTATCGTCAGTAGGCTGCACCTGTAATAGAGGGCAACATCACTGTGCGTACTTTACAGGTCTGGCATTCTAGTAGCATCAAGGAAGAACTGGTGCACACACAGCAATGCATACAAAAGGCCTAATAATAATGGCTATTTCTGGTCAGTAGGATTTTTTACAATGAGAACAATAAGAGGCTCTATATTAATAAACAGTTTAGCTATTATTTTAAGTCTTTTTCTGGCACAAACTCTGTCAGTCGCAGGGTAGAATAAGTGATCTTGATTATGTGGGAGTATGTCTGATTTTTGACAAGCTTATAAAGGCTTTAAGTTGATCTCTATTTTCCCATTTGCAGTGCTGCAACCAGGGCTTTATTTTTTTTTCTACATCTTTAAGGGAGCCCAACTAGTCAATGCAAACAGCAGAAATTCTATAACCTAAATATTTTTGTCTGAGGGTGAAAGTTGTAGAGGGGAGGAGTGAGAAAATATATTAAGGACCATACACTGCTGACCTTACTGAATGACTGAAATCAGTGGGACTTTGTATGGATTAAGGAACTTGTAAAAATATGACTAAGGATATAATGATGATGACAATGGTAGTAACAAAAACAACAACCCATTAACAAAGACCTGGGTCTTGAATACACACGAATTTGTAGTGCTACAAAATACCTCAGCACTGTGGAATACTTGGGGTCCTCTATAATGCTTCATGTTGATGTCCATATTTTATATGTGGCCCTGGAAAACATAGAGAAATTCCTGTTTGAAAGATGAACTTTTTGTGACATATCTGCCACCTCTGTGGAACTACAGACAGCCTGCCCAGGTACATGTTAGCTTTTCATAGCATTATGAAGGTGCTTATAGTGCTACAAATGTAATGAGGATCCAAGGCCCGGAATGCCTTACAGCAAGACCAGGAGCAGCAGTTGTTAAAGGAAGCATTCCTGGAGCAATTACTATCAAAGACAGTGCACCTGTCACCAAGGGGGGGGGGAAAGAGGGGGAGAACAGGGTGGGAAAAGCTCCTCTTACACTTCCTGTGGGCAGAGGGAAAGGTATATTTGATAGCAGGAGCAGCAAACGACCTCTCTGATGGTGCTAGTGCCACAGGGGAAGCAGAATTTGTCTCTTGATGCCAGCTGGCTGCAGCAAGGTCCATCCCCTCCACCCTCCTCCCCTCGAGGAGCAACTGCTTTCTCCGGACAGCATCAACTCTGTGATAGCTGGCACAGAGTACAGCTGCAGCTCTGCTCCCTACTCATTGTCAGTGAACCAGCTGTGCTTTTCCCCTTTCTTTTGGGGAGGAGTGCGGGGAAGAATGGATCACAGTGAGAAGCTGTCAGTCCAAGGTCCTCTCTACACATTATATGTATTGCACAATTATCTATATAATTGCACAATGAATTTAGATTGCCAACACATTCAAATTAACTATCTCAGTCGCAGCTGTACCCTATGAGTTCCCCCTACACCAACAATAAGGTGCATTTGGATCCATGGGCAACTGGTGCCATCTTAGTCAGTGGGGGGGGTCATGTACTACCCCTGTGACCAGTCATGCCAACCAGGGAGGGGTTCTCCCTGTGGCCGATCTCACTGCCCAAGGGGACGGCAGTGGCTAATCGCTGCAGTCGCTTCCAGGAGTGGCTGTGGCTACTTCTGGAAGTGGCTGCAGCAATTAGCCAGCAGTTGCAGGTGGGACACTGCTGCTCCCACCTGCCCATCACCTAAGCAGTGAGCGCAACCAGGCAGAGGGTGTACTGGTGCTCTCAGGGGGTGCACATGTACCCCCATGCACCTCCTATGCATCACCACTGATTGGATCTAATACACCATCTAACAATTACACCTTCTGCCTTGCACTTGTGGCATGGTAGAAGTTGTGACTTCATAGATTTCATAGATTTCATAGACATTAGGGCTGGAAGGGACCTCGGGAGATCATCGAGTCCAGCCCCCTG
>NW_017728931.1:115227378-115238406 GCF_001723895.1 Crocodylus porosus | reverse complement strand
CGGTCGAGCCTGGGTTGCCTGCGGGAGCTGGCAACTGCGTGGGCTCTGCTGGGGCTGCAAGAGGTGCGAACCTGTTGCTAAGCTCCGGCGGGGCAGCGGCCTTACTGCGGCGGGCCTTGGGGCCCTTGACCACCTTGGTCCATGCCCCTGACTGGGCAGAGTGGGAGGTCCCAGAGTCATTGTGTGGGTCATGCACTAGAGATACAATTGCATCTTTACCTACATGTATAGAGGGGGCCCAAGTGAGCCTCTGTAGTACTACATTACTATCCAGGTATTACATGTGGTGCTGCAAAATGTAGTGCAACAGAAAAGTTTCTGTTTGAAACAGAAATGTTTTTGTGGCAGGTCCACTGTTTATGGCAGACCCATCCAGCATGTCCGTGGTACTACAGACAACCTGAATGTGTCTACACTAGTTTTTTTGTAGAACTTGAAGGACATGTATAGAGTTACAAATATAACAACTGTTATGTCCAAGGTTCAGGAGTAATAAAGTAGGGCTTAGGTCATAAAGTTAGAGTAACATAACATTTTAGTTTAAAAAAGGAAGAATCTTAAGGATTATCTTGTGTTGGGCAACAAAAGCAAAATATAGCTTTTGAATAACTTTCTTCACATACATGATTTATTTTAAAGGAATTTAGAAGTAAAGCCAGAAACAGCAAAGCCCTGAATCTGAGTGTATAGTGTATTACTTAAGAAGAGCAGCCAGCCCCACTAAGGATATTCAGCAGTGGGGCATTTTGCCAGTGAGGGAGTGTCTCACTAGGAGCTTTTTTTTCCAAAAGCTCCCAGAAGAGAAAGCCAGTGGGAGAGGGAAGCAAGTTGAGAGGGGACATCTTGCTTAGGTGAAGGTGAAGTAAAGAGTGGTTCTTCTAATATCCAGGGAGGACAGTATTTTCGGTTGTTTTGCTGGAGAGTGAGGCATGTGTTGTAGGGAATAAAGCTACCTGAAGGACTAATCATGTAGCTACCTTGCTTGGAAAAGGCAAGCTAAACCGGATAACCTGTTTAGAATTACTTTCTGAGTGGCTGCATTGCTTTTACTTGTCCATATGAATCTGGCATAAAGTGAAAAGTGTCTTTTTCTCAGAACTAGCAGAGTGGTATTCTGGCTTCTGTATCAAAGTGAGCCTTTACTATTGTAACAGTCAGTGGCATAACTAGAGTGGAGTGATTAGGGAAGCTGTCCTGGGTGCTGACTTGGGTAGAAGAGGTTGGGTGGGTCACGGAGAAAAACAGCTGCTGCTGCAGCTGCACAACCATGTTGCTGGCAATGGGAAGTCACTGTGTTGCCCTGGATCCTGGCTGCATCATATTGCTTCTGATAGTATTCATGAATCTTAGTCACAGACTGAAGATTGGGGCAAATCCTATTTTGCCTATCAGTTATCTAAGGACTACTTAACTCTTAGATGACTATTCATGATCCTGAACTCAGCTAACATGTCTTGATTCCTTGCACATCTCCATCTAAGCTTGAAAAGTTCCTTAAGCTTGATCTATTGGGCAGGCTGAGAAGTAATTCAGGCATATAGGCATCTAACTCTACCTATACTCCATTAAGATCCAATTTTATCTGGGAAGGTGCATGCATTTTGTGAAACTCTCCCCAACTAGTCAGAGAATAAATGTATGCCGTAATTGTTCATAGCCAGGTGATAGGAATATACTTGGGATGTATAGATGTGGGCTCAAACCCTCAGGCATAAGGGAGCCAGAACCTGAGCTCTCTTGCTTTGGGCAAGCAGTCTTAACTATCCAGGCTATTTAAAGTGGAAGAGAAGAATCTATTGACACTGAAGTCAGTGCTGCTTTCTGAGCATGGAGACAGGTCCTAAATCCTAGTAAAACACCTCCTACCTTAGCCATCAGGATCAAGCCTGTGACATGAACAGAGGCACCTTAGGCTGTGCTAAGCTATAAGTGCCTTGAGTAATAGGATGTCAAGGCACATAGGCTAAGTAGACAGTCAAAAAACCTGAGACGGAATCGAGTCAGTCTTCGCAGGTTAGTTTAAGCTGCAAAGATTAAACTTAGAAACAACTGGACACTCTTTTACCTTTGATTCAGAAAATGCAGCCACATGTCTACAGTGGATCAGGTCAGAAGTGGTGAGGGGGAGGAGTGGGAAGGGGAAAGGGGGTGCTAAAGCACAGCAATCTGGCACTTCCTTTTCCTGATGCCCCTGAGAACTCTGGGATTTGCAGTCCAGCATCACAGAAGCAGGACTCTGCAGGGTTGCTCATTGCTTCCTCTACCTGCTTCCAGATGCTTCTGGGATTTATAGTCCATAGTCACAGCCAGCAGTAACGTTCAGTAAGCTTAGTAGGGCAGGGCAGCTCTGTACTCAGGGGAAGCATGGTTTAACTCCCCTCCCTGGCCCCAGCTCCCAGCCAGAGTTTGTTTTGTTGTTGGTTTTTGTTTGTTTGTTTGTTTGTTTGTTTGTTGGAGGGTGGGGGGGAAAGACAGTCCCTGCTTCTTTACCCTTCTCTCCCCACAACCCTTCTCTGCTGTATCAGACAGCCCAGCTCGGCCCAGGGATGCAAACCATGCTGGGAGACTCTGATTTAACTTGAACCAGGAAGAGGTCTGGAACAGAATTTTCATAAACTGGTTTGACCCAAATCAGTTTGTCTGATGCTACATTCAACCAGGTTTATCTTAAACCAGTTTCAACCATTTTGAAATTGGGTTATGTGCACTCAGCTTCTGTTCTGTTACAGGGTTAAACCAGTTTCTGATCACTTAAACGGTTTATGTGTAACGTCTGTCCCTAGCCATAAAGGCTGAAAAAACAAGAGCTCTGCAATTCTGTTGGGTGACACAGGATCTTCCTGAACAGGCACAACCAGCTGTCTAGTAAATAAACACAAGAGCTATATACTTCCTCAGGTAAAATGACATCCTGAGCCTGGTCATTTCAACTTAGCTGGGTGCAGCTTCCGTCGCCTCTGCAGAGCAGGCAGCAGCTGAGTTAGGATATCTTAGAAGTGAAATAGTATCTAAGTCAAAATGTCTCTCTAAGAGAAATGCTCAATTCAACCACAAGTCAATAGGAAAATTGAAATATTCACTAGGATAATCGCAAGAAACACTAGGTGAACTATGCTCTGTGTTATGCAGTAAGACAAGTTAAATAGTCATAGAGATCCTTAGCTTTAAAACTATCAATCTGTGTGAATGTCACACAGCTGCTTTTTTGTGAGAAGAAGGCAAACAGGAAATATTGTTTTTGAAAAAAATATTTCAGCAATGTGTTCAACACTTCCAAGCATAACGGAGATTGGATTTCATTGTATATTTACAGAGACCTGTTTAGTCTACATGTTAGTGCTGGAATTACAATAAACAGCACACCGTGCTGAGGCATTTTTGTTGCCTAATAGTTATTTAGAGTTGTTCAGTGAAAGGGAAACTTGAAAGCTCTATATATTTTAAGGGAACTTATTATGCAGTAATGCTTTAAAACAGTATACTTCAATAGATGCCAAAGGAGCTATGGAATTTATATTGACTTAGAGACCACATTTGCTTTGTAAATGACTGGGAGGCTTTACAAAAATTAACTGTGTAAATACAAAATAATGTATATTAAAGTCTCCTTTTCATAATGAGGGGAAGGGAAATGTTACACATTGCTTTAATGCTAGGTTTATCTTGTATTTTGTTTCCAAACCTAACAAAAAGAACTATAACCCTGAGAATTGAGACAAAGGAAAATAGCATTTTAGAAGAGAAGGTTGTATATTGTACTTAGACTGTTATATGACAGCTCTAGAGCCATTTGTGTGCAGGGCTACTGCGCATGCAAGACTATTGTCCTACTAGCTCAGAATTCTAGCAGATCTATTAGAAAAGTAGATTTCAAATTATGAAAGCTGAGTCAACCTTCTTGTCATGCAGCTATGAACACTGTTGCCCCAAGAGGTATATCAAGCTAATACGTATTTTGACTACAGTGTATTCCATTTATATGCATATCAAATTAGTGTAAATTCATTTAGCTATGTAATGCAATGTCAGTCCCAATTTGTTACTTATTCGTATTTTGTAACAAACAAAGGTTAGCCACAAGTTAGTACATCAGCCATTGTAAATTGGTACTAACCCTGGGCCCTACACTTGTTTATAAAATAGTTGTATTCCATTTAAGTAATTGTTGCAAATTGCTAAGAGCTGTCAGTTTCCAGACTGCCATTAGGCACAGGGGTAAACTGTGAGAAACAAGGTAACTGGCCTTAATGAGGTGGGAAAGCTTGGCAGGCTATCCCTAGTAATAATAGATATGGTTTACACTGAGATAGGAAAACGGCATGTTCCCTATGGATGCATAGTTTTAGGACACTGGAGAGTAGGGCAAGGATTCAGGGAGACCTTGACCAATTTTGAGGAGAGACTGAGGGACCTGGACCTCTTCACCCTCTACAAGAGAAGGCTGAGAGGTGATCTTGTGGCTGCCTACAAATTCATTAGGGGAACGCAGCAGGGGATCGGAGATGCTTTGTTCACCAGGGCGCCTCTTGGGGCAACAAGGAAGAATGGTCACAAATTGACAGAGAGCAGATTTAGGCTAGATATCAGGAAAAACTTCTTCACAGTAAGGGTGGTCAAAATTTGAAATGGGCTTCCAAGGGAGGTGGTGTTCTCCCCTACCTTGGCAGTCTTTAAGAGAAGGCTGGATAGACATCTGGCTGGGGTCATCTGACTCATCAGGTCTCTTTCCTGCCTAGGCAGGGGGTCAGACTCAATGATCTGTTGAGGTCCCTTCTGACCCTAGCATCTATGAATCTATGAAATTAGGCTAAAAGAAATCTCTTAAAGTTCAATAAGATCCAGTACAAAGTCCTGCACTCAGGATGAAACAATCCCATGCACCGGTACAGGCTGGGGCCTGACTGGCTGGGCAGCAGTTCTGCAGAAAAGGACCTGGGGGTTACAGTGGACAATAAACTGAACATAAGCCAACAGTGGTGCCCTTGTTGCCAAGAAGGCTAAAAGCACACTGGGCTGCATTAGTAGGAGCATTGCCAACAGATTGAGGGAAGTAATTCTTCCCCTCTATTCAGCACTGGTGAGGCCACATCTGAAGTCTTGTGTCCATTTTGGGGGGGCCTCACTGTAGAAAGGATGTAGACAAATTGGAGAGAACCCAGCTGAGGGCAGTCAAGATGGTTAGGGGCCTGGGGAACATGACTTATGAGAAGAGGCTGAGGGAACTGGGTTTATTTAGTCTAGAGGATAGAAGACTGAGGAGGGATCTGAATGGTAGTTCCAAAGAGGATGGATCTGGACTCTTCTCAGTGGTGGCAGATGACAGAACAAGGAGGAATGGTCTCGACTTGCAGCAGAAGTTTAGGTTAGATATTAGGAAAAACTTTCTCACCAGGAGAGTAGCAAAGCATTGGAACAGGTTACCCAGAGAGATTGTATAATCTCCATTCTTGGAGGTTTTTAAGACCCAACTAGACAAAGCCTTGGCTGGGATGATATAGGTCAGGGATGGGCAAAATGGCAGATCCGGCTGGCAGCTGGACTCCATTTCCCAGCAGCTCCTGCCCATGTGGCTGGGGCTGGTTTCCACGGAGAACCCAGCAACAGCCCTGCTGTGATAGCACAAGGCCAGATTTTCCGTGGAGACTGGACCCAGCAGTGCAGGCAGGGTGCGGAACAGCGCAGAGAGCTTCCTCCAGAGCCCAGCTGGGATCTTGTGCAAGTGCCAGCATGGTCCAGAGCCAGGGCAGAGCTGTGATCTGCAGTCTGCATGCTCTGGGCAGGGATATGCAGGCAGTGGATCATGGCTGAGCCCCAGCTCCTTGCAGCAGTGACAGCATGGTCTGGACTGAAGCGGAACTGTGATCCGCTGCCTGCATATTCCTGCCCAGAGCATGCAGGCTGCAGATTGTGGCTCTGGACCACACTGGCTCTGGACCATACTGTCACCACTGTAAGATGGGGTGATAGCCACCCCAAAATTCCCTATAGCCCCCATAGCCACCCCTCCCAGTGCCACTGCCTGCTCTGCAGAGGCGATGGCAGCTGCACCCACCCTGCTCCTGCTCGCAGCACAGCTCCCTCTCCCCCTCACCACCACCAGGAGGAGGCTGGTACCACTGCTGCCTGCCAGCTTTGCCTCCATGGAAACCCTGCCCTCCCCCCCCCATCACACAGCCACTGCTGCTGGGTTCTCTACAGAAACCAGCCCCAGCCATGTGGGCAGGGGCTGCTGGGAAATGGAGTCAACTGCTGGCTGGATCTGGCCTGCAGGCCAGACTTTGCCCACCCCCAATACAGTTGGTCCTGCCTTGAGCAGGGGGTTGGACTGGATGACCTCCTGATTCTTTCTAACCCTAATTTTCTATGAGTCTATAACTCTATGACTGAAAAAAAAATTATATATTTACCTGGAATAGATTTTTATGTATTTGTATAAAAATTTATTTCTTGAAATCCTTTCTTGAAAATAATATAGCTCCTAGTTTACAATAACTGGGTTTTAAGGTATTTAAAGTGAGGGAAGAGGAAATAAAGCAAGGCTTGTTTGGGGCAGAGCTCTGTATCTAGGTATGCATATTCCCTTATTTTAATATAAACAAGAGATCCTGTCATAACCAGCTTCCTTTCCTGGTCAGCCAATCCTGATTCTACTCTCTCCACAGAGCTTAATTATTTAAAGTGTTATTTTTATTTTTTTAATTCTGCACTAGGGGTTCTGCTGAAGAACTGTCACCTGGAAAAACTCATCTGCCAGGTCCCTTTTAAATATTTAGTTTGATCAAAAAGCCTCTGCAATCCGTGTGAATCCTAAGTCAGGCAGCATTTATCATGTTGAAATGTCACTCCATCAAGGATGACATGTTTCACCACTGTGACAGAAACTGTCCATTGTGTCTGCAAGTTGCCTTTCCATGGATAATAGACACCTATAAAAGACGGTGTGTTTCTTTCAGCTGAGTTATAATATGGCCTACAACTAAAACCATGTATTCCAGAGCCAGGAAAAGGCAAGCATGGATCAGGGGAACTTACAGGGACATTCTTCTTACTTTGTTGAAACTGAGCTTTGACTTAAAAAGCCCTGACATAAGGATAAGAGTAGTGGTAAGTGGCATTATTGTGATGGCTCTGCCTATCCAAAAGTGAAGTTGCACACTACACTTAAACCATACTAAAGGCATATAAAATGCCAATATCTACACATGAAAGCTCGTTAACTTGTGCTAAGTGCTTTCTGAGCCTCCAAAAGTTACACTACTTCAAGAGAGGATTACCACTGGGATGTGCTACCTAGCTTTTGTTAGGATAACTTCAGTCAGCTTCCCTGGAGATAAAATGAGCGGTTTGCAGTGCACCAGTATCCTATGAGGCACTGCTGTCAGCCACCCTCTCCTACTCACAACAGGGATAGAGCAGAGGTGTCTTGACACCTGGTCATACCTGTGATTGCCAGCCCTCTAGTAGTAAGTCAGAGCTGTGCAGGCAAGAAACGGTATTAACTCTTAATATGCGACTGCTCACAACATGTTCTAACAGTACGTAACATTCTGCAGATGTAGTACAGTCTAAGAGTTATGTGTAACTTCCCCTACCTAGTCTAGCCTTTATGGCACTATACGCTCCCTGCTGTGTTTAGATGAGAAGTAAATTTAGCTCACATGGAGAATCATGGGGTAGGAAGACAGGTGTAGTGGAAGAGCACTCCATTCTAAGCAAAGCTCCCAAGGAGTTTTACTTGCCATGATGAATGAGGCTGAAGTTGGTTTCCTTTTCCTGGTTCCCAGTTCCTTTTCATAGCACGCAGGCCTGGGGGGCTGCCAGTTGGATGGCATGCAAAAACTGAGCTTTGGATCAGGCAGCATTCTGCCTAGGCTTCTTCAGGAAAGTGTCCTGCTGGCAGGGGCAGGCTGTGTGGGGTGACCTGAAGCAGATTTTGCTGGATAATCTCAGCCCAAAGTCAGCTCTTTATTCAGTGCAATATACTTGATAGGTGATATAACATTACATTTTTATTAGCAAAAATCCATTTTTGATTAAATGTCTAACCCTTTAGAATGTTTAACTCATTGCTGACAACCTTTAGGCCTTTAGTTGTGTAAAGAATAACTTTGGAAAAGGAGCTTGGAACCATGAATAAGGAATGGGAATAAGGAACAAAATTTAGCCTCATTGTTGATGATGGGGCTGCTCTGCATGTTCATCAGCAGGCACCTTAGGCCCTTGAACCAGTGTCTCTCATTCTGTTGCTCCAGATACCCCTGGCACATGCCCCTTCTGTCAGCAGAATGAAACCCCGGTGTACACCTATCTCAAGTGTACCAGGCTGCAGCTCCTTCATCACCTCTTTGAGAACCTCTTGCTGAGGTTCTGGCTGCACTACTCCTTCCATCTTTTTATTTTCACACTCCCTGTCCACAGCTCCACCAAGTCCTGAGACCTCCTGACCCTGGCTAAACTAGCCAGCTATCTGACCAGGATAGAGGCTCTGGTCAGGAGGATGCATGGTGACAATAGGGCCATCTCCCTGTTTCTCATTTGCACATGTTGTTCATCAGAGTTTCACTGGGCAGTGTCTACAGAGTGTCTACTGCTTTCTTGGACTGGTTCCAGAAACAGCAGAGCTAAGTACAGACAGTCAAAAAACCCAAGGCTGAATTGGTTCAGTCTTTGCAGGTTAGTCTAAGCTGAAGAGATGAAACTGAGAAATAACTGGACAGACATTCACTTTTGATTCAGGAAATATAGCCACATGCTTACAGTGGCTCAGGCCAGATGTTAGGGGGTGCTAGAGCATGGCTCTCTGGCACATAGCCAGCATGGGCTGTGTGTTTACTTCCTCTTCCTGCTTCCCCTGAGGTCTCTGGGATTTGTTGTTCAGAACTGCAACAGCAGGACTCTGCAGGGTTGCTCATCACTTCCTCTTCCTGCTTCCAGGTGCCTCTGGGATTTGTAGTCCATAGTCGCAAACAACAATAACATTTAGTAAGTTTAGCAGGGCAGGGCAGCTCCCTACTCAAGGAAAGGGGGAGTTAACCAGGGGAAGAGAGTTTTAACCTCCTCTCCCTGGCCCCAGACCCATAGGCTGCAGAATAGGGCCATGACCTGACCAACTTTTAGCATGTTAATTTATATAACCCACAAATACGCAACTGGCGTTATGGTTGAAACTGTATAGATTTTTTTTTAAGTACATAGCTAAGTAAATTAACATGTTAAAAGTTGGTGGGGCCATGGACTGGCTGGCCCACCCTGTTCCGTGGCCTATGCCCAGCCCCAGCCAGGATTAGCTTAGGAGGGGCAGTCCCTGCATCCCCCTGTCCCCACCAATCCTTCTCTGCTGGAGCAGACAGCACAGTCCAGCTCATGGCTGGAAAACATGCAGGGGGACCCTGATTTAACTTGAACCAGGAAGGAATCTGAGACAGAAGTTCCATAAACCAGTTTGATCCAGATCAGTTAAGTCTGATACTACATTCATCCAGGTTTATCTTAAACCAGCTTCAGCCATTTTGAAACTGGTTCATGTGCACTGAACTTCTGTTCTGTTACAGATTTAAACCAGTTTCTGATTACTTAAACTGTTTTATGCCTAACTTCTGTCCCTAGCCCAGGTGCTGGCTGGTGTTCTCTGTTCAGTGCCCCTCTAGCCCCTCTTGGGGCACTTGGTACTTCCTGTCCCTGTTGTTTAGTTGTCCCAAGCTATTTAGAGCATAAGAACTGCCATCTGCTGGGTCAACCCATGGGTCCATCTTGCCCGCTATCCTGTGTCATAATGCCAGAGGGTGCATGCTGAAAGAGAAAGAGAACAAAGTATGACCAGGGTTTTTTCCCCACGGTTCCTCTCTCACTTGCAGCCTCCAGTATTTAAGGTGTAGGAAGTTCTGCTGCAGAGGCTGTGCCCCTAACTCCCATACTCAGTAGCTACTGATGCCCCTTTCATCCAAGAATTTGTCCAATCCCTTTTTTTGAATCTGGCTGAACTGGAGGCTACCACAACATCTGGTGGCAATGAGTTCCACACTTGAATGACGGGTTGCATGAAAAAGAGCTTTCTTTTGTCAGTTTAAAACTTCTTACCTACTTGTTTCATTTGGTGACCCCTAGTTCTTGTGTGGCAAGAGGGAGTAAATAAGAAAGCCCTATGGACTTTTTCATCACCACTCAGTATTTTGTCCATGCGCAACTGGTGCCTCTTGAGTCGGGGGGGAAGGGGGCATGTGCCCCCCTAACACCAGAGACTGTGTGCGGGGGGTCCCCCATGGCCAATCTCACTCACTAAAAAGCAGCTGCCTGTCCCCCTGCCCACTGCCTAACCAGGGAGCGCAGCATGACAGGGGGTGCACCAGTGCTCTTAGGGGGCCACTGATTTTGTCAATCTTTCTCATGTACTGCCCACGCCCCCAGGCAGCTCTTTTGGGAACTGAACAGGTCTTCTGTTTCTCTACACATGGAAGCCTGTCCGAGCCCCTAGTCCTCCCCGGGCTCCCTGGACCTTCCCTAGTACTTCTGTATCCTTTCTGAGGCGTGAGGGGCCAGAACTGGGCCCTGTATTCACAGCATGGAGCCACCAGGCATGGGTGACTGGTACCACCTTAGTCAGGGTGGCACGAGTCCCCCAGTGACCAGTCAGCAACTGGGGAGGAGGCAAAACCAGCCATCCAGGAGTGGCCACGGCCTGCATCTGGTGCTCCCGCTCCCCAGCCGGGGCTCCCGCCTGCCCACTGTCCAGGTGGGGAGCACAGCCGGTCAGAGGGTGCCTCCACCTTGCTGCTGGCACCAGGGATTGATGAAGGGGACTTTTTTTGTCCGGCATTCCTTTAACCATCCCCAACGTTGCCTTTGCCTTTTTGAGCCAACGGCCCCCAGCCCCGGCAGGTGCCTTGGCTGCGGCCAGCGCCGTACCTAGACTCCTGGCGGCCCCGGGCGAACTTTTAGCAGCGCCAGAGATAGTGATAATAACGATAATGGGAGAAAACGATTAGGATTTTCGGGCCCCCTTTCCGCGAGCGCCCGGGCGGCCGCCGCTCT
>NW_017728931.1:115212734-115227081 GCF_001723895.1 Crocodylus porosus | reverse complement strand
GGATGGCGCGGCTCCCTGGGATTACACGTGGAGCGCGGCGGCCGGGGCCCGCGGGAGCCGCCTGCTGCTGAAGCTGCCGCCGCCCTCGCGCCTCTCGCTCTCCAGCTCGCCCGGGCAAGTGGCTTCAATGGCTCCTTCTCCCAGGAGAAGCCGGAGGAAAGATGCCAACGCCTTGCCGAGCATGTCCTCAACTTTCTGGGCCGTCATGATCCTGGCCAGCCTCCTCATCGCCTACTGCAGTAAGTCCCCGGGGTGGGTGAGCCGGCACCGCAGTCCCTGCCAGGTGTCGTGGTCCTGGGGAGCAGGCGGGTGCCCTCCGCCTCCCTGGGGGCTGCCCCTGCTCGCCCCTAGCCCTGGGGGTGGTTCTCAAGAGCATCCCCGAGCTCCTCCAGGGCTGCGTCCCACCTGGGCAGTGTCATGGCCACGAGCAAACTTGGCTTCTTCCCCCCCCGGCGCCAGCAGCGGTTCGCAGATTTGTTCAGTGCAGCCAACTTTTGCCCACTTCCGTCCATACTTTGGGAAGAGGAGCTGCTTGGCTCGTGTCGGGTCGGTTCCTTGAGGGAGCAGATACTTAGTGCGGTGACAGATGTCTTAATATCAGCCAGCTCCTGTGTGAGTTTCTGCCTGGGAAACTGCATTGGAACAAACCCCAGGATTTCCCTAGCATGACCTCAGCAGCATATTATAGACACGCCATTGCTTTTCCAGCTGTCTGGTAGACCAGCCCTTGACTCTCAGATTGGTTTGTTTCAGACTTGACAAAATTCTCTTACTGAAATGTTAGTGCCTTCAACCGGGGTGTCCAGTATTGATAGAAACTGCGATTGTGAGTAGCGTTGCAGATTATTATTGTTTTTATTTTTTTTTATTTATTTTTTTGCCCAGATGATTATCAGGTTTTAACAGTGAGAACATGGCCTGATTTGGCTGCTGGAAAAGCTATGATTCTTGAGAGCACTGTATCGTATAACCACCTCCTTTGCAGAAAGTCAAAATTGTCACCAGTCTGAGACTGAGCTGTTTAGCAGCAGAGCTAGGAAATAGTTCCTATGTGATGACCTTATGCAGTGCATTCAGGAGTACCCACATGACTCAAAATGCCAAAAGTGAATCTAGGCTGTTTTCCCCAAGGATTTATCACTTGAATTGTCTGGGATCAGTAATTTATGGGATGAGACTCTTCCTTTCATTCACTTTAACATACAGACTCTGCGCAAAGCTTGTCATGTTGGGCTGCAATGGGTGTAGGTTATGATGAAAAGGAAATGGATTCTGGTTTTAAAAAGCTTGCCTATAGCGTTTACCAACCCCCTGTTCTGTTCTCGCTAACCTTATGACATTTCCCATTCCTTAGTTTCCTCTGGAATGAGATTGCAGTTAACTAAAAGAACCTTTAATGCACTACTTTACATGTGCACAAACAACCTTCATTCACCCTGCTTTAGGGGTGACAGTGGCTTCTAAATCATAGGGTGGATTTTTTGTAAGCGTTTGCTATAATCCTATACCTTCTGAATTTAATGGCTTGTTAAAAAATCTTTCCTTTTAATCAGGGCTGATTTGTACATGAATCAGTATTCAGTTTGCTCATAAACATTACAGGTACCTAAAGCAACTTATTGAGATTTAACAGAATTTGTTTTAATACACTGGGAATTAAGTGATCTGATAATCAATAAATGCATATTAGAAGGTGATTAGTTAAAGTGTAAAGAGAATTCAGCTGGATCTTATTTTATTAAATGTGCATTAGCTGCCATACAAATTCCTTTTAAAGTGCAGATCTCTGGAGAGTTACAGGCTTGCTAGATAAGACTACTTTTACAGTGCCTAGTAACAGGGTAACAGTAAGCCCCAGCAGCTCTTGTAGAAGTCATATGTATTGATGAGAAAAGATTGAATTTTTTTGTCTGATTGGGTAGAGGGGAGGAGTTTCTGTTTTCAGTTCTGTTGTTTACTACTTGTTCAGTTTTTTATTTTCATCATTGCTTACTGATGTTAAACAAGGCAAATGTTAGCTGATATGTGAAGACAATCTCTTGGTGCGTTTAAATGAACGTCCCTAATTTTGACAGCCAGTTTTATACTAGGTAGTGTTATTTATTCAAACATACTGTGTATTTTTCATGCTGTGTAGTATTGAACATACCCAGGCAGCCTAAAATATGCTGTGTCAAATCACTGCACTGTTTATATTGTGTTTCCCTGATTTAATGACTCAAGGTGCAATATCAAATGTCTATGAAGTATCATTTACATTGTATGTGACTGCTCCGGTGCTTGGGGAACTGTTAACGTTCCTGCCTGAAAAAAAGGATGCTCAGGAATACTAGGAACAGTACAACACACTCTTTTCCTTTAAAATATCTATGCTAAATCTTTAAAAATTGATAAAGATTTAGTCATACTTTTTCCTACATTATTCTGCTTATTAAAAGGGGAGGTCTATCTTTCCCACTTTCATTTTTCCCTTCAGAAAAGCATAACAAGACTTGCCAAGTTCTAACAGTGTTTACGTGGTGTGTTTTATGGTGGGTGCCCCCCCACATTTTAAAAAAACCTTACTGTGCTGTAATCTGTTCGTTCACAATTTCTTTCCCTTCTGGCTTCATTTGTGGAATATTACACAAATATCTGCACACAGTTTTGCTAGAAATAGCTTTAATAAGAACAATATTTATTTTCTCAGAATAGCAAAGAACTATTTATATTGCTAATTGTATTGATGTATATATTAATTGTACCCTGAAGATGCAGTTCCAATGTAGCCAGAAGTTTTTATATTATTGTAAAAACATATAAATGCAAATGTAAATTGTTCTGCCTGCATTGCTCATTTGCCTTTGCAGTCTGTTCAGAATGACAAAGTATATTCACAACATAATTGTACGAATGTTGTTTTTCTCACATTAGTTGAGGATTTTTTTTGCTGCAAATGTATTTTTTTCTTTAGGACAGTCATCTCTCTTCTTTTTTAAGTAGGAGCAACTGATAAGTGTTAGTGTAAAATAACTGATAAGCTTTTTAGTTTGCCAGGTTATCATATATTTTATGAAGAGCTTTGAAGATATGCTTGTACAGTCAATAAGACTTTAATTTTTTTTAATTCCTAAAGCAATATCATGGGTAACCTGACCATTTTTTTCCCCCCCTAAATGTTTAGATTATATTTAGGGATAGTGGCTCCATCCTATGGTTGAAGAGAGACCTGCATCTTGCCAATTAGGTTAGTTGCTATAGTGATAAACTCTTGTAATTCTCCATTCCTGAGGAGAAATGTTCTGAGTTACGGTTGTAGGTGCTTAATAGGGAAAAAAGTAAGGCAAGCATGAGATGGTAAAAATAGTGTGCTTATATAAGACTGTTTATATCGTAACCAATACTAAGAAATTCATTTAGTTAAGGACGATAAATAAACATTAAAAAAATGAAAAGCATTATCCTGCTAGGTGATGAGTACCTTCAGCTGCCATTGGAGGTTATTGGAGTTGAGGGTTCCTGGCACTTAGCCCCAGATTTGTCAAATCTGTCTAACAAAAAGTAGCGGACTGGAGAAAACTACTTGACGTGAATTGTCCAAGTTTAACACTTCTATACTATAAGGTTATATTGAGTACAGACAATGAAAAAAATACAGATGGGATCTTGTGGGGGTTTGTTTTTTTTTTGGTTAGAAAAATTAATTAATTAGAGTGAACATTCTATAACTCAAAGGCAATGTGCTGAAAGAGACATGTTCTTGGCACTACAGAATGAAGTCTGGATGTATGTATTTAAGTTCTATCAGTTGTAAATATTGAGGTGTCTCTACATGATGTGATTTTTTTATACTTAAGTGATGGGTGTTTAAACAAAGTATGGTTCAGTATTAGCTTTGTTGCTGCAGCAAAGATTCTTTGACTTCTCTAGTGTTATTGCATAAGCAAAAGAAGGATGAAAATGGCATGTTCCTTCTTTGGTGCAGTAGAAATTTAAAAAAAAATATTGTAGTAATAATAGGAAATACAAAATAGATGTATATTAAAAACACTATCAAAATGTTAAAAGTTTGCTTTTTTGTCTATTGTAAATTGCATGTTTGGAAGAGAGATAATTAATGCAACAAAAAATCCAGAGTCACCACTGTTCACTGTAACAGAGCAAATCTTTGCACTGTAAATGCAAATACAATTTATTTCATACTAAAGACAAGTGAAAAGTAGAAACATCCTGTTAAAGCATTATTGTTCTTTTTATTGAACACAATATAACCAAATCATAATGATGGATTAGTTAGTAAATGGTAGTTGCATGTGCAGCACTCAGGGACAGTACCACATCTATTTTCTTTAGACTTTTCAGGTGTATTTATAAGGTTATGTTTAAAAAAAGTGTGATGTTGTACAAGCAGTTCTAGTAGCACCTTAGAAAGAGTAATGACTTTCTGAACTAAAATGAAGGTCAGAGGATCTTGGATGTTTTAGTTTCTGAATGGTAATCTTTTTTAAAAAGGAAAAATGTGTAAATTAACACTTGTGAAAGGAAATTAATTTAACTTAAAAATGAATACCATCCAAGCCCAGCCATTTCTTGATGCATATTTTCAGACTGCCAGCAATTAATTTGAATTGTAATCAGAACATCTCTCCACTAAGTACTGGGGAGAAACTGACAAGTCTCACTGCAGAAACCAGTGAACAACTGTCAAAAGTTTGTTCCTGATCTATGTCAGATACAGACAACAGACCTATGAATCAAGGTCTCCTAGCTCACATTACCAGTCTCTTGTTATTCAGATCTGCCTCTCTCATATAACTTGGATTGCTGGTGGTGGGTTTTTTATCTGTAAAATCAATTTATAGTACCATCTTGTTTACTGTAAGACTTGGTATGTTTGTATTTCTTTCCCAAACTCAAAAGAGCAAATAAATGCAGCATAGATCAACTCATGTTATTCAGCCTGTTTTTGGTCAAGTTTATGGATAAAATAAGAGATGATCATGATTTTATGACATTAAAAAAGAAAATCAAAACATTTAAAAATTCCATCTCTTTATATGGCATCACAGCTGCTCCTTTTTAAGAGAGTTCTTTTCTGTTTTTTTAAAAAAAGCACTTTAAAGTTAATGACCTCTACAAAATACCACCTGTCAGACATAGCACCAAACTGACATTGAGAATGTTATGTGACCAAATACCTTCTAATCTGTCCAGATGATCTGCTGTCTGGATTTTAATCGCTGGATATGGGGAGCAATGTTTTTTCCTTATCTTTAATGATGTATTTCATGTCCCTTCCTTCTGCCCCGCCCACCCCCCCCCCTCACTTGTTAGTGACCTTTTAACAAGTTCTTCAAATGCCTTAAGTAAGCACTGCTGCATCAGGTAACTGGAAGGTCTAGCTGGAGTGGGGGAGGGGCAGGACAGATGTAGAGATATATCCTGTTTTAAATAAGAGCAGAGATGCTCAGTGATGTTCTCTAACCAGAATCTGCAAAATCTACTTCATGCTACATGGCATGTAGCACAGATGGGCTGGGATATGATCCCACAGTTTCTCCTTCCTCTGTACCAGGAGTATCCAACCTTTTTGAAATGTGGGGCCGGATCATGAACTATTTATCACCCAGTGGGAGGGTGAGCCATATTCAAAGACCTCACAGGAAGCGGTATCACATCACCCTCCTGAAACAAAAGTAGTGTTTACTTTTGTTTCCCATCGCAGCACCTTGTGCCTCAGAAAATAGCTTGAAGGGCCACATGGCAGCCCATGGGCTGTATGTTGGACAAGCCCATGCACTCTACTGGGCAAGTGACTCCACTTACAGCCCAGCAGAGTCTGGACCAGGGAGCAGCAAAAGTACTGCATTGGCCTGCACCTGGCCACATATGCCCAGCTTATGACTTAGGAACCAGGCATGTATGGGCGGGGATTTTTGCTTCAATTTTCTCCAAGAGCAGGGATGTTGAGACAGCCTGTGAAATCTGGGACTGTCCCGGCCAATCTGGGACATATGGTCATCCTGTACATGCAGCACCCTTTTGGGACCTTCCCTGTGCCATCAATCCAGGGCTGGTCTGGATTGGGCCCATTGGGATCTCGTCCAGGGAGCAGGTCTAGTGCAGTCAGCACATGCTCAAGACTTGCTGGGGGGAGGAGGGGAGCTGGATCAGCCTCATGAGCCACTGCAGGGCTGGGGCCAGCACACTCTGCATGTGATGCGCACAGCTGGCTGGGGTTGGCATCTTTGCTGCAAGCAGCATGTATATGCCCACATTGGACTAGCCCTGCAGGCTAGATCTAGCATGCGGGGCCAATCTGTGGGTCTGATGTGGCCCACAGACTGGCCATGTGCCCCTCATCTAGCTCCGTGTGCAGAATGAGATTAACACCCCTGCTCTAAGATATTAAAAGTCAGCACCATAAACAGCTCCTCTTCTGACAGCCATGTATTACAAGAAATGTGAGCTGTGTATCATTCTCCCAAAGAATGGTTCTAGGTCCTTGGTTTTAGGAGACAGTTCCTGATTGCGGATCCCAGATGAAGAAGGTGACTGCTTACAGCCCCCAGCCAGGCAGCCAAGACTTAAGACGCACCCTTTTCTTCTTTAGGATTTCCTATTTGTTAACTCTTCAGGAGCTAATTACTGAAAATACAGATAATTTGGATTGTTTTCAGGACATTTAACTCCACACAAGAGAAATGTTTAATCAGTTCTGGATTCCATGCCAGGGGCCAGGTGCTTCATGACATGACCTGCCTGAGTGCAGTGGCAGAGTGTGCTGTCAGCATCTGGAAATCATCTGTGATATCTATGCAGACTTGATAACATGGGGCAACAGCAAGTGGACAGGATTCCTTTCCTTGGCATCAGCCTCAGGTTCATAAAGGAATCTTTTCCTCCCCATATAGTCAAGAGCACCTACTTACAAAGTAATAGACTGTTTTGGGCTCTTTCTTGACAAAATAAAGTCTGTTAACTTGGTTTTGGGTGGAAAATAGGAGATCCATTATTTTTTTAAGTGCCTTGTATGTGCAAGACCAAAGCTGCCTTACTTTTTGATCTTTGTTTCCTCCCTTGACTAGGTTAACTTCCTAGCTCCAGCATGACCTAAGCCTTTGAATTCATGTAGGCAGCCAAATAAAATTGAACAGGGAAACCAAGGTACAAATACTGTGTGTAAGAAATAATAATAATTAGATAGTCTCAGTTCTTCCCAACTTCAACTGCAGGACTGAACTGATGCTAGCAATGACTTGACTATATTAAACATGATTAATATGGGAATTGTGAATGGGCAAGTGTGCATCTTGTTCAGATCAGTTCACCTTACTCAAAATGTAGCTTTTCTGTAGCATCACTAGCAAATACCTGCTATATACTTTCTGTATCCTGGAGAGAGCATTCAGCTGAAATTCAGGTCATAATATCCAACATAGAATTTCATTTTGCAAAGGAATGTAGTGGTTTGGATTAGACCTATTTCTTATTTTCACACATCCTAATGGAGGATTGGAGTCCCCTGTAGTTCAGTGGTAGAATTGTGGCATGCCACTCTAGAGATCTGGGTTCAATTTCCTGATGCTTATATAACTACACCCATGGAGGCACCAAATGCCTGGGCTCCATCTGGCCTTTGGCTTCAGTCTTGGGGGGATGAAAGATCTGGGCAGCCTCCACTCCTCCAAAAGTCCTGGCTAGGCATATGTGTTGAAGGTCTGGATGACCCATGTGTACGCCATGATCCGTAAGGACTGACATTTGCAAAACCAAAAATATAGGGTTATAGGGCACCTTTACATGTGCTCCAACACATTTTGATTAGGATGCATTAGAGCAGACTTGATTAGTCAAGCCTGTTGGAGCATTCTAATCAGAACAATCTAGCGTGCTGTAGCATCTCATGTATTCGATGCTCTGTATTTCAAAATGGTGACGGGGGAGCTCCTTTGAGCAACCCTCACCACGGTTTTGAAATCTGGGAATCTGAATACATGAGATGCTGTGGGTGTTTTAGTCTAATTAACCACCCCCCACCCTACAGCATGTGTATAGCCACCCATAGTGACTAACTGAACTCTACACGTGATGGGGAGGGAAGATGGGAGGAGCTGATTTTGTGATTTTGTGATCATTACCTTGAGCTAAAGCCATACCACTGCTGATTAGAATGCAAGGATCATTTCACATGTCTTATATTTTTGGTTATTCCTGGCAGACCGTGTGAAGACATATTTGTAACACTGTGTGCCCTTGTGCTCCAAAAATGGCCAGAGCACAATAGAAATGTAGGAGGACATCTGAAGTTACATGTAGTGCTACAGTGGGTCTTTTACTTGCCAGCATCCCACAGTGTTCTGCTCTTTCCTTCTCTCCTTTTTGGGGAAGAGTGGCTGCAGCAAGCTCAGTGACAGCCCATAGCTCCTAAATCCCCCACTCAGTGAGTGCAGGTCCAGGCTCACCTGCAGGGAGCACAGCTGTTGCATGCCTGGGACTGGGGTCTACTACTCTAATAGCAGCAGCTGCTGCTGATCACTGACAGCCTGCCCAGTCCCCCTTCCCAGTGTTGGACAGGATATACTGATCAGTGGTGGAGAAGACTGATAGACTCCTCTCCCTTTGGGAGGTAGAGAAGAGCTCCCCAGCCCATTTTCCCCTGGATGGAGAGCATGCCTTTGCAACGACTTTGTAGCCAGGGCGCTCTGAACATCTGCATACCCATTGCCCTTTATTTTTGTGGTATGTCAAAGTGCTCTGGCACGTGGAGTGCTACAGATGCATATCTGAACATGGCTTCAGTCCGATGCTTTCATTTTGTAGTGGTATTGTAGCAGAAAGGCCCCTTTTCCTCTTGCATGCATTTGCTTTCCCCTCTTTGGATACGTTTCTCCTCTTATACCATTTCCTCCTTCCTCTTTCTTTCACTATAAGATAAGGAATTGTGTTTTAAAGTTTGTATGTGTGTATTTTGTATCTCCCCTTGTATTTTGGCATTTTTATCTATTTGTGTGCCATGGCATTACTCTTGTAGCTTATATTTTATACTCTTCACCTTTTAACTAAATGCGGTTTAGTTTTAGAAGTACGTTATACACTGTAACAATGTTAACAAGGGCAGGAATCAAACCCCCACTTCCCTGTATCAGGCGGGCCCCTGAAAGATCGAGTGAATCAGTAACACAGTAGCAGGCTTCAGGAACAAGCGGCAATTAACACCTATGGAAACTGCGGATTAACCAACGGAAGAAATCAATAGGAGACAATGTAGCAACTGGGAATTCTCTAAACTTCGCTAGAAGCCCCCGTCTGAGTTAATCAATGCTTGGGACCAACTTTTGGGGCTGAATATCTCCAGATTGACTGCTCCCAGAGCCCTATTCATGACAGCGGTAAATTAATCAAACTTCATCAACGGACTCCCAAACCTGCATGTACATGAGGACGACCCCTGGGGCTGACAGATGCCATCCAGTAGCCACCAAGGGGTAGTCCCACGAGGGTCAAAGACCCCTGAATTGGGCAAACCTGAAAACTGGGGAGTCACCAAAGTCTGCAAAGGACAGATAAAAAGCAGTAAAAAGTAACCCTCGGCGGCACCCTCTTGATCTCCAACTGTGTGTGTGCATGTGTGTGTGAGGGGACCAGCCCCAAGATTTATGTTTTGACTTCATTTACAGTGTTTCAATCTGCCTAATAAACCAGAATTTCAAGGATCCTGAGTTGGACATTTGTAGCCAACAGTATGACCTGTTGACTCATGTTTAGTTTATGGTCCACTATAACATACAGATCCTTCTCTGCACAACTGTAGGTTAGATAATAACCCCCATTTTGTATTTGTGCAGTATATCTCTAGGCTAATTCAGATTCTCAATCTGTGTAGTATCCAATTCCTACGTCTTCTCTGGCTTCCACTTCCTGCCCTCACCCAAAGGGACCGTGCAGTGTAGAATGGCGTAGAACACATCCTGGGACCCCTGTGTAGTATGGGACTCTGTAGTTGGGGAGCTGAGGGAGAGGCTGGGGTGCCCATGTGGCATGCAGCCAGGAGGGCCTGTGGTTTGTGCTAGTGCAGTCTGTGCAGTCTAAGCTGTGGCCCAGGCGACATGTTGCCCCCAGCTGCTCAGAAGTTAGATAGTCCTCATCTGAAAAAGTAATGCAAATATTAAATAGTACCACATGCAAGATAGACAAGCAAGGGAATTCTACTTCATAAATTCTTCCAATCTGAGGGTGAGTCTTTGATATTATAACTACTGAGTAGAGCGAGGTAGCTGTGATGAAATGAGGTTTGGCTACCAAAAACTTATGCATCTGTACCTTGCCTGCTATTCTGTGTATGTTTTTCCAACCAGATGAAAATAACTTTATAGTATATCACTTTAGACTGTCCTTCTTAGTTTGTTTAAGGTGATGTTCTGTAGGACAGTGTCTGAAGCATTACTAAATTCCAAAGCTATCAGGTGTAATATTTCTCCCCTTCCTATGATAACCCATATTGATGGTAGGAACTATTTGGCAAGATAAACTATGGGGTTACACAAGGTAATATGTGGCAGGATTTGGCTCTTAGTGGCTATACATTATTTATGGTTATCTTGCTAGAACTAAATCACCAGACTAGGAAACATCTGTGTTTACAATAGTAATAAGTGCTATGACTGCTCATCCTGACACACTTGTTATCTTACTTTTAGTCAAAATCAGTAAATATGTGTTCAGTGGTTATGAGAGATCACTTGATGGTGATAGCATTTTCCAGTGCAACTAAAGGTGCTGGCAGGTTGATTTTAGAGAAACAAAGTGTACTTTGTATTAAACCTTGAACAGCCACTTTTCCCCTTGCCACACTTGATAGAAAACTGACATTGTTGCATTTTTAAGGGATAGTCCTTTTTATTCATTACTGTCTCTTGTCTATATTCTTAAGTAGCTTTACATATTACAAAAAGTCTAACTGAATTAAACCAATGCAGTATTCTGAGTTAATCTTGAAAGAGTTTATTTTAAGACAGTTCAGAATAGTGTTACACTACTCTTTCACTCTGCACAAGTGAATTTGAGGCTGTTTTAAAGTCAAAAGTACTGCATTGAACATTCGTTTTGGGAAGGAGGTGACTGTGCATGTGTGTGTGCATGTGCATGTAAGTCTAAATGGACATTCAGTAAGAACACTCAACATATGTATTTTTGAAGTTAAAGATTCTTGAAACCTGCTTTCCATCTTTTTGTTATTTAGCATGGCTTTACCCTATCTTCTTTCAAGTCTTCTAAGGTGCCATATGCTAATGCTCCCATAAGCAATAACACTATAGGCCTAAATTTTCTGTTGGTAAATTTATTTACTACAATCTAAGCAAGTGCACAAGGTGAAAGTCTGTGGAGAATTGGGCTTAAAATGTTTACAACTACTACAGTTGCTACAATATTTTTGTTACCTTTTTTCCAATTTCATTAATGTTTGTTCTATAGACCTGATAATATTTTTATTATGACATTTTGGGGTCTGTTTAATAGAGGTTTATATGACTGTAGAATGTGACTGGGGGCAATTTCAGATTTTAAAAAATGGTGTTGCAATTGTTATCCTACACCTGTAAACCTGTAATGGGAAAGAAAATCCTTTGGGGTTTGTTGCGTTTTTTGTTTTTTTTTTATAAAGACAACATAACTGATTCCCTTGCCTCCCTGACTCAACCCAAAAAGAATAGAATCAAATTATCAACATATTGAAGTTGGGAGGTTTTCTTTGTTTTGTTTTAGAACTGAAAGATCAGTTTAATGTATTGAAAGATTAAGAGGAGAGAGAAACAAGATCTGACAATGCCATGCTATGAAAGAAGAGAAGATTCCCTAGTCCCAAAAGAGGAGAAGAAAAAATGAACCCCAAAGGTGACCTTAGCACAGGAAGGATAATGGAAATGGCAGAGGCCATCAAAAGACACAACTGACTGACAGAAGACCAAGCAAAAGTTATAGGTCAAAGAGAGATGCAAGCACCCTCAAACAAAAACATGTCTATGTTATCAGTGATTCAGTCCTAAGGAAAGCAGGCAGGCAGTCATAAGGGAATACCTATAAAACAGAAGTGTATGTTGTTTGCCACAAAGAAAGATTCAGGACTTTGACTGGGGCCGATGAGGATTCTGATGTGAGCATGGAAGAATCTATTAATCTTTTTTATGTGAGAATAAATTATACAACCAGATACTTACTGAGAAGGATCAGGGATAACTATGGATGGTTGGGGAAAATGCTTAAAGAAGCATGGATAGGAGAATTTTGTAAAATTTCTATGCCAATAACAAATGTGAAGCAGGTGGCTAGTCTGAAAAATGAGGAGGTTGCCTAAGAGGGACAGGTATAAAATGTTTAGAAGGGACAGAAATAAGAACAAAGGTTGTTCATCAGTGAAATGGTAGATTGTAGGGAAATAAGATGTGATAGCACAGATCAAACCGAATTTGTTTAGGTGAGAATCTTATTAGAAAGGAATAATAAGGAGAACCCTGGAAACAGTCAGTTGTAGGTTTGTTACAGACCACCAAGTTCAGAACTGCAAATGGCCAGGAACCTATACAATATCTCAGGAGTCTTCAGAAAGTTTAATTCTGAAAAACTAAGGCAATTAGTTATGGAGATTGATTGGATTTGAGCGTTCAAAAACTTGGATATGGAAACAGCATGGGAGGATTAAGGCATTGTGTCCCACGTAAGATGAAGGAGAAGAAAATAAAGATGGGGAAGGGCTTCAGACTGTATAGATGAACAAGAACCACAAACAAGCCATTAAGAATAAGTAGAGGATCTCCAAGCACTAGAAATTGGGACAGATCACGAAGGATGAGTATCTTTCTGTGGTCAAGGAATACAAAAGTAATACTGGCCAAAGGCTTGGTTGAGCCAGATTTTGTAAAGAATATTAAAACTAATAGTAAAAACTTTCTGACCACATAAATAAAAGGAAAACCAGGAGCAATAAAACAGGCACCTAGATGTTGAAGATACCATAGAGACAACAGGTCACCTGGTCATGGCCCAAATACTTTGCCTTTACCTTCATTAAGGATGAAGAGGTAATTGAAGATATTGATGGTGTACCACATAGCAATGAAGAATGAAGATGAGATAATAGAAATTACCACATCTGAAGTATAGCCAAATTTAGACTCTTGTCATGAAATCTGGGAGCCCTGATAACCTCCACTCTAGAATACTGGAAGAAACAACACATGAAATAGCAATTCTTTAGTATGGAATCATCACTTAGTTTATCAATTTGGGGATATTGCCTATGACTTGAAAATAAATCTATTTCCTGTTTTTAGAAAGAGGGAGAACAATAATCAAGGTAATGCCAGGCACATTCACTTTACTTTAGCAGTTGGGAATATTTTATAACAGATGCTAAAGAAAAGGTATGGAAGGAAATGGATAATGGGACAAAATACAACATGGGTTTATCGGTAGATAGCTGTATCAGATTAATTTTGATATCCTGCTATGACCAGATGACAGACTTCTGGATAAGGGCAATGCAGGGGATTTATTTAAATTTAAGAAAAGCTTTTAGTACCTAAGATGATGGACTATTACCCATCTTGAAGAGGACCAGATTATCTAAATCTGTCTGTATAATAATCTTTTGGAATGAGCCCTTAGACATGAAATGAAGTTAAACAGTATGTTGTACTTTAAAGAAACCTTACTAAGGGCACTGGAATGGACCATCCCAATGTGTAAAAAAAACTAGTGAGTGTGGCAGAAAACCAGTGTGGCTTAGCAGGGAATTCTTCCATGAATGTAAACACAAAAGGGAAGCTTATAGGAAGTGGAAACTTGCGCAAACTACTAGAGAGGAGTATAAGAATATTGTTTGGGCATGTAGGGATAAAATCAGGATGGCCAAAGTGTAATTGGAGTCGCAGCTAGCAAGAGATGCGAAGGGTAACAAGAAGGGTTTCTACAAGTATGTCAACAACAAGAGGAAGTACAGGGAAAGTGTGGGTCCCTTACTGAATGAGGAACGAAACTTAAATGACAGGTTATGTAGAAAAGACTGCAGTACTCAATGCCTTTTTACCTTAGTCTTCACAGGAAAGGTCACCTTCCAGACTACTGCACCTGGGGTACAAGGCGAGCAGCTGACAGTGGCAAAAGAACAAGATCAGGACTATTTAGACAAGCTGTATGTGTTCAAGTCCTTGAGGCTGGATGCAGCGCACCCAATGGTGCTCAGGAGGTTGATTGATGTGATTGCAGAGTTCATTCACCATCTGCCATAAAGCTGGCAAGTCAGTCAGCAACACAGAAGTCCTTGACTTCAGAAAAGCCGACTTTGACAAGCTCAAGAGGCTAGTCAGTC
>NW_017728931.1:115195615-115212519 GCF_001723895.1 Crocodylus porosus | reverse complement strand
AGACATGATATACCTTGACTTTAGCCAGGCTTTTGATATGGTCTCCCACAGCATTCTCACCAGAAAGCTGAAGAAGTACAGATTGGATGAATGCATGGTAAGGTGGATAGAAAATTGCATGGATAATCAGTCTCAGAGGGTAATAGTCAATGACTCAATGTCTAGCTGGTATCAAGTGGATTTCCTCAGTGGTTAGTCCTGAGCCAGCTTTGTTCAGTATCTTCATCAGTGATTTGGAAGATGAGATGGATTGCACCCTTAATAAGTTGCAAATTACACCATGCTGGAGGATGTAGTAGATACACTGGAGGGTATGGCTAGAATTCAGAACTAGAAAAGAAATATCATAAGGTGCAATAAGGGCAATTGCAAAGTCTTGCCCTTAGGATGGAGCAGTCCCATGCACCAGTACAGGCTTGGGACCAACAAGCTAAGCTTCAGCCCTGAAAAAAAGAACTTGGGGGTTGCAGCAGAAAATAAGCTGAATATGAGACAGCAGTGTTCCCTTGTTGCCAAGAAAGCTAACAGCCTACTGGGCTACATTAGTAGGAGTATTGCCTGCAGATCCAGGGAAGTGATTATGCCCTTCTTCAGCACTGCATAGGCTGCTATGGGCAGATTCTGGGCAGATCACAGCAGGCCATGTTTGGTCATGCTAGTAGAGCTGACCATTTTTACTTTTACTGCTGGCATTGGCAAAGAACCCGCTGTTCAGGGCCCTAGCCTCAGCTGCAGCTGGGCTTATAGATAACACCCCAAGGCCACCCAGGGCTTGTCAGAAATGCAAAATGAGCCAAGGAAGTTAAATAAATAAACTAGCACTTCACTGTCTTCCCAGGATTCAGCTTCTGGCTACCTCTTATCTTTCAGAGGCTTTGCAGAGCCTGCAGTCTTGTGCAAACAAAAGAAGCAAACAAATAAAATGAACAAGTAAACTAATGAACAGGCAGGAGCCCTGCTCTCCAGCAGCTGCCTAACCCCTGGTAACCTCCAGGCAGCCTTCTCCCAGCCAGGTGCAGCCCCTTGAAGCTGCTTTCAGCTCTTTTATTCTTCCCCTTGTTGGTGCTGACTCTTCCTCATTCACCACACCTGTCTCAGCTCCCTTGCTGGGACACTCACCTGAGAGTCCCTAGACCTGGTTCCCCAGCCCTCAGTCCAGTTCCTTCCAAGTCTGGAGTGGACATGCAGAGGTGCTTCCAGGGTGCAGGGCTGTTCAGACTCCCCTGCACCCTTAGTAACAGGACCCTGACCTGTTGCACATTGGTGAGGCCACGTCTGGAGTACTGTGTCAAGTTTTGGGCCTCCCACTACAGAAAGGATGTAACGAAATTAGAGAGGGTCCTGTGGAGGGCAGCAAAAATGGTTAGGGCCTTGGGCACATGACTTAAGAGGGGAGGCTGAGGAAACTGGGGTATTAAGTCTGAAAAAGAGAAGACAGAGAGAGTATTTTGTAGCAATCTTCCAGTACCCTGAAGGGTGGTTACAGAAATGGAGCTAGACTGTTTTTAGTGGTGGCAGATGACAGATCAAGGAGAAAGGGTTTTAAGCTGCAGCAAGGGAAGTTTAAGTTAGAAATCAGGAAAAAATTTGTTGCTAGGAAAAGTAGTAAAGCACCAAAACAAGTTACTCAGAGGTTGTAGAATCTCCATCCTTAGAGATTTTAAAGACCTGGGTAGACAAAGTCTTTTCTGGGATGATATAGTTGAGCATGACCCATCTTTGAGCAGGGAGTTGGACTAGATGACCTCCTGAGGTCCCTTTCAACCCTAATTTTCTATGATTCTGTGATTTTAAGTGCATGGTCATGTAGTTAGAGACTGATAAAAACTTCAGCTATAACGTAGTGGTGCATAGACTGGGAGCATGGGCATATTGATTGATCATAGAATGACCATGAGCTGCCAGTGAAACACCTTTTTAAAAAAGGCTAACTCAATTTTAGGGAGTATTTGGTTGGGTATATTCAGTAGAGACATGGATGTACTACAGGTCTTGAAAAAAGGTATTGGTTGGACTCCATTTAGAATACTTGGTGCAGTTGCGGTCCCAGTGTTCCAGAAAGGTAAATTTTAAAATTGGAAAAAGTTAAAAAAGGGACACTAAGCTTGTTAAATGAATGCTTAATGGGTACTTTTGTGTCCGTCTTTCACCAGTGCAATGGTACCACCCTGTCTAGCAAGACACAGGACAGCCAGGGTGAGGACGTATTTATACCCAGCATCAGTGTTGATCTAATAAAGGATCACCTTGAGAGACTGGACACCTTTAAGTCAGCTGGTCCTGACAGATTACACCCTAGGGTACTCAAGGAACTGGCAGGTGTCATAGCTCAACCATTGGCAAAAATATTCAAAAATTTGTGGCACTCAGGTGAAGTACCTGAAGACTGGAAGAAGGCCAATGTTCAAGAAAGGTCGAAAGTAGATCCCGGGAATTACAGACCAATCAGTTTGACCTCAATCCTTGGTGAGATTCTTGAGAAAATTATCAAGGAACCCTTCTGGACAAGCTGGCTGAGGGCATCATCCTGAGAGATAGCCAGCACGGGTTTGTCACGGGTAGGTCGTAGGACTTGCTTGACCAATCTCATCTCCTTCTATGTTCAGGTGATGTATCACCTGGACAAGGGAGAAGAGATTGACGTCATATATATGGACTTTAAAAAAGCCTTTGATCTGATGTCCCATGATCTCCTCATGGAAAAATTGGCCAACTGTGGCATCGGCTACACCACAGTCTGATGGCTGGGAAATTGGCTTTGAGGTCAGACCCAGAGAGTAGTGGTTGATGGCAGCGAGTCATTATGGCACTCCATAAGCAATGGCATCCCCCAAGTCTTTGTCCTCAACATCTTTATCAATGATGTGGACATTGGTGTCAAAAGTGCACTGGCTAAGTTCAACGATGACACTAAACTTTGGGGCACAGCATCCACACCTGAGGATAGGCTAGTGATCCAGACTGACTTGGATAAGCTTAGTAAGTGGGTGGACACAAACCTGATGATGTTCAATACTGATAAATCCAAGGTACTCCATCTGGGGTGGGGGGGGAACCCCACGGTATACTTATAGACTCAGCAGTGCTACACTTGCTAGCACCATGGCTGAAAGAGACTTGGGGGTCATGACTGACCACAAGATGAACGTGAGCCACCAATGCGATGTCGCAGCTGCTAAAGCAAACAAAACCCGGGCTTGTATCTATAGATGCTTCTCAAGTAAATCTCAGGATGTCATCCTCCCACTGTACTTGGCCTTGGTGAGGCTGCAGCTGGAGTGCTGCATCCAGTTCTGGGCTCCGCAATTCAAGAATGATGTGGAGAAGCTTGAGAGAGTCCAGAGGTATTAGGAAGGCAAAGTGCTGTTTTTTAAGCTATAAAGCTCAAAATCAAATGGCCATGGATATGTTTAACTGGACATTAAAAGATGAATGTTAAGTATCACAGGAGTGAACTTTTGAAATGGTTTTCCTATCAAAGGATTTGGGGAAGGAAAGAGACTTTAGGCTAGAACTGGGTAAGTTTATGGAAGGGATGGTGTGACAAGACAGGGAGTTCTGGTTTAATGATTAATACGTGTGATGTAGAGTCCTGTGTTTTGTGGTCTCCACATTGGGGTGTAAAGATAGCTCTTAGAGAGGTGATGGTATATGGTAATTCTGTGTCTTAGTTCTTTTGCTAGCCAGTCAGTGGTCCCCTCATGAATGTCATGAATACAATTCCCCACTCCCCACTGTTTCCTGAGGCATTGGGATGTCGGCTAGAGTCAAGTCTTGGGGTTTTTAACTGGGATGTGCTGATTTTCCTACTGGTACTTAGGAAATGTAGCCCATGGAGGGCAGTTGAAATAATCTGAACCCCAGAATGGTGCAAATTTGGTGTGTTTCAGTGCTGTGTTGATGTAGGGATGTGGCAATGTGGCATGCTGAAGGACTGCTGAAGGGTGAAGATTTTTCAGAAACTTCTTCATGTTGAATAAAGTGCTTCAAAGATGTTCCTTTCTTTCCAAGGATCATTTCTGAAGAACTTCAGCCATTTTTAAGATGTACACTAATGTAAATTACAACAGGAACTGGAGTGGATAGGCAAGTAACTATCCAAGTATAGCTGCTCAGAGCTATTATATCAGCATCTTACCACTAACTGGTAAAATGCAAGTTAGTAGCTTGCCATAGCACTTATTGCAAGTGGCTGCTCTGGAACAGCTGCAGACACATGGCATTTATATAATGTATGTTTACCACAATATACATTAAATCAGAGTAGTTTTATCCTAATTTTTCTGGGGATAGACACAGTGATTTTTTTTGTCAATAGTTGACCTCAGGTTTCTGTAGTGAATGATTCTGAATCCTGTTTTTTTTCCTTAGCCACATGAGAGCGGTTCTAGAGAAGAAGAAAATTTGGCATACTCCAACAACAGAATCCCTGTTTGAATTCTACGGTAACTTCAGTGTAATCTCTTTCACTCTACAGATTAGGCGTATTAAATTAGAAAGAGTCTGGCTGAAAGAGAAGTACTAGAAATCCCTACATAAAGAATGTATGTCTCTCTCCCTTTTTTTACCCCTTCTTTACCATGTGCATTCAGGAGTTGGGTTCCCCTTCCTGACAAATTCCCCAAATACTGCTTCTGAAAGGGAATTTATGGCATGGTTGTCCGTGATAGTGAGAACCTGGGCTTCTGGCTCAGGGTTTTTTTTTTCTTTTGATGTGCTCTTTGTTATTTCTCTGTGCCTCATCCTCTAGGAAGATAGCGGTGATAGATGACATCTAAAGTTTTGTATCTTTCACCTTTCTTTGTGATATACGCTCTTATTACTGGCTGCTTACTCATGGGCATTTCTTTCCTTAACAGCTAAGCAAATTTGTTTTTTTTCTGCCTGTGTAATTAGAACCCCCATGCCTTAATCTCGTCCTGAGATGTTTTTACTGGAATTCATTAACTTTTAAAATAGTTTCTCTTTAGAATGTGTTACTGAAGAGGCTTTTTAAAAGTGTACCAAGTATATGGGCTCCCCTTTGTGTGCTTTATTTATAAAGTGCTCTTGTGAACTGTGATAACAACTGTTGTGAACTGCAAGTGAGCAATTCATGTTACTGCCACTTCTGTAATTACAGTAACTGCTTTTCAAGAAGAGTGAAAGAATAATTCCAAGGCATTAGTTAGAAACCACTTTTTAATATTTAAGTGACATTTCAGAAACAACTTTTTGAAAACAGCTAAGTTTCACCTGTCTTTTTCATTTCAGCAGGTCATAATTATGTTCTACCTTTGATAGGAATCCATGTAAGCAAGTGTTAAATGTAGCCTTTCATTAAATTAAATAAGGGGAACTTATACTACAGTGATTTTATGTGAAATTAAGGACCATCAATGAATACTTTTTATGTAAAAGAATCTCTACATAAAGAATCTCTACAAAAAACTTGCTTCAGAATCCTTGGTTCCATGAAACAAAAGGAGTGTTTTACTCTTGATGTTTTGATGAATGTTAATAGCAGCAAGGATGTGTACTAAGGTGGAAAAATGGTTCTCATTTTTAATTTTTAGACCTGTGAGTTTCCAATCTGACTGACAGAAATTATAAGGACCCTTAAATGTAAAATAGAATCTGCAAGGCTGAGCAAGATGTTTCATACATCATTTTTTTAAGTGGCACACTCAGTATCTTTCACTGGTTATACTCTGCCATTTATAATAATTGAAGTTCATTTCCTTACCAAGAACTGCTTTTAGAAATACATGCCACAAGATGAGAAACCAAATAATAATTACTTGCATAACACTTTTAATTTTTTTGCCTTCATTTTATTAACTAAGTTCAAGTGACTCTTTCCTGCTGCTTTCTAAAGTATATTACCTGCCATTGTGTCTCTGACAATATAGCTGTCTAGAACATTTTTTTTTTGCCAGTGCTTTCCAGGAGAAGTGCACTTGATAGATGCAGAAAGACTTTTTCTCCCAACTGTTTGTCTCCCCCTGCAGACTCAGAACAAGATCTGAGAGTAGGGCTGAGTTGTTTTCCTTCTCATGCATCAGTAATAAAGAGTTCTGCCGAGCTAATTATAGTTGGTTCAAATGTGGCATGCAATAGGTTTGCATGCATGTACCTGATTAGAATTTAACAAACCATTAAATTGATGATACAAATTAATAATGCACAGAGAATAGAATCCAGGCTATTTTCTCATTGCTAGCAGGAGTTAAAATCCATAAAAAGACATCTTAAAGCAGTAGATTTGACTCTGAGCATAGAGTTGGAGAAAAGCTGTTAAGAAAAATGGTGACTTTTTAGTCTGAATGTTAACTGTGTAGACTGGCACTTCAAATTGCCAAGCTTGTCATTGCTCTACAAACAAGAGGAAATGTCTCTGAAACATGCTTACTGTCCCTCTTCATAGTCCTGTCCTGTTTTTTGACGTATCCTCTGACTTTCTCTTCCTTCTCTGTTAATTCTGTTTTTATCTATTGCCTGAATTTTCTTGAAATAAACCAAAATGCTTGCTATATCCCAACATCAACACAGACCACATCATTGCTGGACTTAATAACAAAGAGTACAGCCTCCAAGGTTCATTCACTTGCAACTCTACTAACGTCATATATGCCACCGCCTGCTTACAGTGCCGCCAGCCTGTCAACATTGGGCAAACAGGGCAATCTCTAAGGGTAAGAATGAATGAACACTGATCTGACATCAGCTTGAGAAGAGCCTGTGACGGAACAATTCAGTGCCCCTGGCCATGCCATCGCTGACCTCAGGATTGCTATTGTCAGGCAAAAAAAACTTAAAATCCAGTTTGAATGGGAAACTGTGAAAGAAGAAATCATCCACAAATTGGACTGTGTTAAGTATGGTTTAAACAGTGACTATGGATTCTTATCTCAGTAGCCAGATTAGTTTTTCTGACCTCCTTTTGTTCCTTTGAGTTTCTGCTCCTCTGCTTTTCTCTTCTAGCATTCCCTCTCCCTTTCCCCACATCCCATGTCTTTTGTATTCTAATTTTTATTTCCTTATACTCTGCTTTCTGCATGTCCTTTCATAGCATCTGATGACATGATCTTGGGTTCATGAAAGCTTGTGTTCTCCTATATATTTCTGAAGGTGCATATCTACCCTGCCTTTTGACTGACTGAGGTAGTTAACACAGCTAACTACCACTCCCTAAATTTTCGTGTTGGTGTTTTCTAAGTTGTCATTCGGTTACACCTCTTCTAAAAATAGTTGCAAGAGAGCAGTTACATTTCTTGTGCTTTCATCTGGGATAAAATATGTCTGTATAAATATTCAACATCTTGATTTTCAGAATTTACCATTGTATCTTGAAATAAACTCTGACTTCTACAATATATATTCCCTTTCACACATGCATAAACTCATTGATTTGGTTTTCAAGTTGGAGGATTAAGCATGGAAGTGTTTAAATTTAACAAAGCATTCACGTATTAAAAATTGATGTTACCTTTGCATATTAGCTGAAGGGAAATCATATGAGCAAACAGGAAGATAGATTTTGGATTCTATTTTGGGTTTATTTAAGTGTGCCTTTACCTTCATAAAGTGAACAAAGAGCTTTAAATAATGTGTAACTATTTGTGTGACAGAGCTGGAGGAGAAAAGTCTGCCCGTAGAAAATAAGTCTTTATATGTATGGATGTCAGGGGAATCTGTGACACATCAGCTAGCATTTGGGCTTTGTGTCAGTAACCACGTTCTAGTTACTAGGATTTTTTTCTCACTATGTTTTCTTTATATAATTATCTTATATGTAAGTAAAATTTCATGGTGAAGTGTGGTCATCACACTGTGACTTATCAGATTTATTTTTGCTTAATGGAAACTGATGTATCAGGTTATTAAAATGCTACATTTGGGGAAGGGAGGTTAATTAGTTTTGTTGCTTTAGAAAGCAGTATTTTCGTACCTCTTTTTCTTCTACAATCTTCCTTATTGTAATACGAGATCATTTTCCTAGTATTTTTCAATGGAGGTAACAGATTCTCTGCCACAGGCTGCAGGAGAGACCTCGGTTATTTGTGTGTGTGTGTGTGTGTGTGTGTGTGTGTGTGTGTGTGTGTAAAAATCATGGTGAGAAAAAGCTGTAAGAGAAGTTTAGTGCTTCTTTCTTGTTCTGAAAGCTGAGGCTCCCTGGCCAATCTTATTTCTTCTAGACTTTTTTCTAGGAGAAATAAGATCTGGAAAGCTGCTAAGTAGTCAAGAGACTACCTGAGTGAATGCAAGTGCTCCCACCCATAGATCTTTGTAGGCAACCCATAGCAAAAACCTGTTATATGGTGGGTACTAAAAGTCATTCACAGATATTAGAAATTCTTGGTTTCAAATACCTGTAGTAATTCAAAAACAGAATAGGTTAAATAGAAGAAAACATATTTTTCCAGGGATGGATTCAGGGGCGCATAGTGGTGCCGTTGCACCTCCCTTTTTGCTGTCCTATATTCACTGCTGTGTTTGCCCAGGGATTTCTTGGAAAGGATATTAGCTAACTAGTATTCATGTAGCTGGAACCTCTGCTAGTACTTTCTTCCTGCAATAAAATAATTTTCTCTATAAAATACAACAGCAGCAACAATAAATCTGTATTTTCTTTCATGGTGAAAGGAGGCTTGCTGATGTTGGATCCACAAGAAAACTTTTGTAAAGGAAGAGGAAATGTTACTTGATATGTTTAAAATGTAATATTTTTATGTTTTGCTTTGATTACACAAAAATGACCATAACACTGATTTCCTAAGAAGAAAGCCCTTGAAATGTTTGTTCCCCCCCAAGATGAAACATGATACCTTGTCTGTAAATAGTTGAAAAAGCCCTCTTTAAATTGATTACAGATAATGAAAGAGAATTAATGGTGAAGAGACAATACATTCTATTTTGTTTCTGAACTCTGATTTATGATGACTAATGGTGAAGCCACACGTTGGAAATTTGTGTAAGTATCTGAGGCTCTGAAGATAACAAGCAGAACAGCTTCAGAACATGCATTCAGTGAAACTGCCAAAATATCCCATAAAGATATTAGAAAGACTTTTGGTTTTTGACTACTACAGTCATTGATGGTATCAACTATTTATAGCCTGAAGTTTTTAAGAGTCGATCAGCAGATTAATCCAGACATTTTCTTTTCCAGAGATAGTGTATTATTCAATGTTTTTTCATTCCTTCTTCACCCTTCCCCTGTAATAATCTTTTTCCATCCATTTTTAACTATTAAACACACTTGATAGTTAGCTTATAATTTACTTTTTAAAAAGCATGTTGCACCATAAAGTGTAAAGAAATATCATATAAGCTTTTGTTTAATCTTTTTCCAGTTAAGTTTGATTCATTGATGAGATAAAGACAAATTCCATTTGCAAGCAATAAGATTTGCATTAGTAATTTTAGGATATCACTTCTAAAATGGGTTCCTGCTTTCTGATAACTGTGGCATCACTGAAGTAATCTTTCTGAACATATTTGATATCTTGACTTTTTTCTCGTTTTTGAGATGTTGCAGATATTTGGAAACATATTTTTTTAATCCTGAAGTAACTTTTTTTAAAGAATCATCTTGAAAGCATTGGTAATATATATAGGCACAGTTTAAGCTTTGTTTATGGTAAGCTTTTCCCTTCTAATACCTACTCAGTTTCTCTACATTTAAAAAAATATTACATGTAGGATGTAACTTTTTTTTCAGTTTTCCATAGAACATGTTTATCTTGTATTTATGGTAAGGAATATTTGTTGTTGTATTTTGTAGGGGTGTTTTCAAAGACACTAAAATCATAGTTGTGGCATATAGTTGAAGGGCGTATATAATGCAGTCATTATTTCCATTCTTGAAAGGCATGTTACCTCAAGATATTTAAGGCTAGATTCTTTTATTGCTGCTTCAAGATACTTAAGGCTAGAGGCTATTATTTTAAAAAGAAGCAGAATACAGACCCATGGAACAAATTGTTTTAGATAGCAAATTTGTGAGGAAGTGTGGATAAGCTGAACTAAATAAAGTATTCATTCTTATAAGAATGATATGCACATTTTCACATACCCCAAAATAAGTTTCAAGGTACTGTATAGAGTCCATCATTTATTTAGCTCAAAATCAGTGCTAAGTCTGTACCCTCTCTTGTCTGTCTTAACTTTTAAGAAACATAGCATGACTAATAAAATACAAATTAATTTTAGTAATTTAGGTTTGCATTTACGCTAATCATTTTACTTCTTGTAATGAATGCAACAGTCTAGTTAGGCTCCTGTGTGAGGTCTGTTTCTTATAGATTATTCCCTTTCTGATTATGTTGTAGTAATATAGCTGTTTTGAGAGGTCAAAGTGACAAAGGGAAAATCTGCTTCTTGCATGGGTTCTGTTTTAGCCAAGTACTCTTTTTGCAGGTGTTCATCTCATCTAGGTAACAAAAAAGACAAGAGATGATTGTGGCTACATACAGACATTCATGTCTAGCAAAATAAATTTCTTCTAGTAGAAACATAGCTCTCAGGAGGTGTACAGATGTTCCACCAGCCCCGTGGCTGGAGAGCTTTACAAGCACCTCTCCCCTGGTCCACCCCAGATTTTAAAGGAGCCCATTAATTGACTTGAGAACAACCCCTAAATAGCCCCTAAATATCCAGGGCTCAAAAATATCCAGAGAACAACCCCTAAATAGCCCCTAAATATCCAGGGCTCAAAAAACCCATGGAGAAAAACCAGAGTGGCACAAACAACAGCAGTGTGTACTGGCCAGAGCCAGAGCCTGGCCAGCCAGAGCCACACCCCACTGCTGGCCAGGCTCTGCATGGCATGATCACCGCTGCTGCAGCCTGGGAGGCCCCCAGGACCCCAGATAAGGTTGCTGGCACCAGCTTAGTACTGGCCCTGCCTCCCCTACCCCACCTGGGGTAACCTGCTGCACATCAGAGCATGTGTGGTGTGATGGTTGACCTTGCCTCTCTGTATCTTTTTATAACCTCCCAAAGAGCTGTAAATACCCCAACTTTCCCACCTGTCACGTCTTGGATGTTATTATAATATATTCTGCTTTATGATGTCACTTCTCGGGAGGGTTGTTATATATATGTTTGTTGTTTTATTTTGCTCTTTGGGTCTCTGTATTAGGAATCCCGGTATTATAGAGGAAAACTTCACTCAATTATTCCCACACACTCACCAATATACATATTCACAACTAGATGCAGATTAACACTTGTCTTTATCTTTATTCTTTATAACACTATACAAACTTTCATTATCTTTGGTCCTTTTTTTTAACAATTATATCAACTTTGTAATTCTATCTACATACTGTTCTTATTTAACCTTTATCAGCTTGGTTGGACTGAACTTGGTGTTAGTAAACAAAGTCCCTTTAACTCTGGTTTGTCTATTTCCTTTTTTTTATTATAATTTTTTTTTTTTTAAATTTTTTTAGAGCAAGCCTTTCTCTTCAAGCCTTGTTATTTCTCTCTCTTTACTTTTGCTATCCTGAGTGTGTACCTTTCATCTGGTGTGTGTCTGAAGCCTTGAATCCTTTTGGTCAGCACTCAGTTGTTTTCACTAAGCTTGTGGGAGTGAGTCAATTCACTCTTCTCTTTTTTGTTAGTTTGTTTAATTTTCAGCGTGGCTGCCAGCCGTGTCTCCGGTGCCTCTTCAGGGATCCGCCGCTCTTTCTCAGAGCTCCGCTCTCTCCAACGGTGAGAAAAATCCTGAAGTCAGTGTCTTATCTCCTGGTGATCTTCTTTCTCCCTCACTTTCTCCTTCAGACATTTTTTCTTTCTTCTCCCTTTTCTGAGACTCCCTTCTCCTCTTTCTTTTCTTTTCCAGGAGCTTCTATCCTAATATGGTAATAGCTCCGGAAGCGATGTTCTCTGGCTCTTTTGGCCACATCGCTGTTTACTCTTTCACATGTGGCATGGGCATTCCCTGGGGACAACTAGCAGTGGCTCAAGGTGCACCACCGCTAGTTGTCTCTGGGGAACCAAATGTCCGTGCACATCTGGACACAGCCAAAAGGTGTTGTAGTAGGCCCTGAGAATCTGTCCCAAAAATGCGATGGTACTGCAGGTCATTAATAGGGATGAGAAGAAATACTATTTCTTGGGACCTTGCTACAGTATAATGATGTTGACATCTTGAAGTTCACACAGGGGACAGAATACAAGTGCCAATACCTTTTTTGGCCATTTGCTTCCTTAGATGTTTTTGTCACTCACTGATCAGTCAGTTGGCTCTTCTAGCTATCAAAGTATTGCAATATGAATGTCTTCATATAATAATTCTTAAACCAAGATTACTTCATTCTATAAAGACAGTGAATCTTCAGGATATTTGTTTGCCAAATTCAAATCCAGGATGTTTGGGTTTAGTATGTCATATCTTGGAAGATCAATAAAGCAGGTCAAATTTCTACCCTTTGAACCTTTAACTTGGCATTAACTGTGGACTTTTACTCTTGTACTTCAGTAAACTGGTAGACTGAAGACCTGTTATAGTATTGCCTTGTGCCAAACCTCATTAAAAAACCACAAAATATCAAGCTTTCCTGAAAAACTCAGGTTGACATGAAAAATTGTAGAGAAAGATATTGGAGCTCTAACTCAACAAGAAAAAGATTGCTGTTGTGAGTACAGGCTATAGCGTTCATTTCCACAGTGGATAACAAATCACTTACCTAAAAACAAACCAAAGTTGTTCAAATTAACCTGCCTTTAGTTTCATCCCTCTTCAACAACTCACACCACTAGTTTAAACATCTAACCTTGTGTTTCAGGGAACACTGGTGGCAGTTAGGGCTCATGCCTGCAAACCCAATCTCTATAATTTCTGAATGACAAAGAGAGCCAACAGACTAAGTATAGAACATCACTGGTGACTTAAATTTCTCTCTTCAAAAGTGGTATGGTAAATCTATCTCCTACCTTGAAACAGACAATAGTCTGAACGGTGCTGAAGACCACCCACACTGGTGCCTAATGTTCAAATGCCCTTTTCTAAGCAAATTGTTCGAGAAACTATCAATAAATGAGTTCAACAATGCCTGTCAGTTGGGCATTAATCCAGAGCACATTTCTGAGAAAGCACTTGCTGATCTGGTGGATAGTCTCCTGTTTATAGATAGGGACCTACTTAACTTTCAGTGAGACAAAGTAATTTTTGCAGTCGTTTTGTGGCAGCCCCTCCCCTCAGCACTGATTGGAGGAGAGGACATACCTCTCAGCACTGATTAGCAGGGAGGCCCCAGGGAGGAGGGTCAACTGCCATTTTGTCTGTTGCCCCCTTCATGCAACCACAATTTAGGCAGATCCCTATTTATAGATGGGGGAGTTGATTCACCTTGATCCTTACAGACCTCTTTGCAGTTTTGGCATAGTTGATCTCCAAATACACATATTTCCATCACAAAGACAGCTGCAAGGGATACATAACGCTGCCCTGAAATGAATCAGGGCACTCCTATCAAGCCAAACTCAAAAGAACATAATGGAGCAATTATTTTTTTATCTTCAAAGCCTTTATTTTTGAACAATCTCTCACAAGTATTGGTTCTCCCACTGGTCACCAATCAATATAAATCTTGAGAAAGCTGACGAAACAAAACAAACTGATTCGCTAGCAAAGGAAAGATGCCATTCAGCTCTACTTTTCCTTTATGCCAAATGCAAACACAGGCCGTATACAGACATTCAGTTTCTACTGGGGGAATTGCTGTTTTCCTGGAAGAAAACAAAAGCATCAAGCCATTCAAGCCTTTTGTCTTGGAGCTAAAATGCTGTGCTGAGAGAAAAGTAACCCAGGAGTAACCACGGTTAAATGAGTTCCTCCAGGGAGACTGAATGTCTACACTCTTTGCCCTGGTTTAACTCCTGGGGACTATGGAAAAGGTTTCCATGCCTTCCCAAGACTAGCGTCACCCCAGCCTGAAGAAGGCACTGGGGACAGCTGCTCAGTCCCTTCCTAACACTGGAGGGGGGGAAGCAGGAGTCCCAGCTTCTCCCTACAAGTTTTTCACACCAAAGTTTCTGGGATGAGAAGCAAGCAGGGCCTTTGCCATGCCAGTCCTTCTACTCACTCCCAAGCACCAAGAGCCGAGTGCTGCTCCCTGCCTGCTTCCCATTGCCTCCACCACTCAGCTAAGTTGTGGCAGTGGCAATCGAAAAGCCAAGGTGGCTGACAGCCTGGTTGAAAGTCCATCTCTTGGTCATGCCAAATTCCCCTTGCATCATCCCACCACTTACCTGAGTGACAGGGGCAGAGATTAGGAAGCCAGAGGGCCCAAAAATCTGGCATATGGAAGCTTTCTCCACACCTGGCTCCCAGCCCTTCCAGCTTCCCCTTGCCACCTGGCTGACCCAAAAAAGTGAGGGCAAGGCAAGCTACTGTGCTGCAGTGACACGGCTCAGGAGCCTTGCTGCTGCTGTGATATATTTCCACCTTGCTCTGCAGTGCTCTGGTCAGCCCAAAGGAACGAGGGTGAAAACAGGCTGTGGCAAGACTCCTGCAGCCTTGCTGTGGCGGTGGAATGCTGTCCTCCCCTCTTTCCCACACCCCTCTTGGTCAGCCTGGAGGAATGCGATTCTCCTGCAGGGAAGAACAAAGGGGGTTCCCACCACAGAACTGATGGGCAGGTTGAGGCTCCCTTGCAGCCCCAAGAACAAGTGAACGTTCAATATGTGGTGCTGCAGACATGTATCTGGCACCACTACCACATGGCTGCACTCATCTGGACATGACCATTGAAGTCAATGACTGGACTTCCTTTATTCAGTAGCTTTTTTTTCAGGCCTCTATCATGACAAACTAGATAGAGACTTGGGTGATCAATGATGAGGTCCAGCTTAAAATTGTTCTATACTAAAAAAAATTGGAGTTTACATCACATGCAGAATTTTTACGTCTGGTCATTAAATTGTTCAACCTTCATTTTTAAAGGGATTTTCTTGGTATTTTGAGGGGGGAAGAAGACAGTTATTTTTTGAAGTAATACTATCTATCAATTGTTTGCAAGTTAAAGCTCTCTCCAAGCCTAATGGTCATTTGGGCTAGACTTCCCAGTATTTTTATCACTGATGGCACAAAGGAAATTATGTGTCTAGCTTTGTGTCCACCTGTCTTTGATTCTTCAGTCTGAATGAACAGTTAGCCTGGTAAATGGGTATATGAGGCAGACTGTGGCATTAGTCTGGAGCATGCTTCAAATCACAACTCTAAAGTGGTATGTAGTGAGATGCCTTAACCATTCTTCCACCATTTCCTACTTTAAGAATATTGTTTACATAAACATGGATTTATTGCAAATATTTTTTTGCAGCATGACTGTGATCAGCCTAGGGAGAAATTGTTAAGGGTTAGTCTCTGCTGTGATTCTGTTTATCCTTCGTTCATGTGCTATACAGCTATGTATAGAAGGACAGAAAAAGCTTTGTAGGTATTGAATTCTCAGTCTGTTTCTTTGGTTCTTTTGGTAGACCTTTCAATAAGTGGGGGCGTAGTGGAACAATAGGAGGGAGATGTTACTCAGTGCCTAATGTCTGTTGTTAATCTGAGGCTCCATTTCTCTAAACTTCAGTAATAAATGTTGGTAGTTCCAGTGCCTAGAGAACTTGCTTCAAGATTAAATTATGCATTCCTGGCAGTAGGTACCTGTGAGCAGGCTAACTGATTATTTTATATATGAGATATTTATTCATTTTCAAAATGATTAATTATTTAAAATTCTCTAAAACTTAATTCATTTTATTTCAAGAAGTGGCTAGTAAATTTCTAGCAGTCTATTGACAATAGGCATTATTCTTGAAGTTGAAATTATTTTTCACTAAGAATAATATGCTTTTTTAAACTGCTGCTTTTGTTTCTGCTTTCCAGACAGTATACTTGGGAGTGCAGCTGCTTCCTACTAAATGAAAAGCATCAGTCATTTACTATTAAATAGGAAATCAAAATAGCTGTTATAGTAGTTTGGTGTATGTCATTTTTAATTTGTTTGTTTTTAAATGCATACACCCTGGTCCTGACATATTTTTGTACTAGAATCGGATGTCCAAACTGGTGATAGTTTAACCAACCTAGATGGTGAATGTTATACCAGGAGAAATATTTGGTTTTGGATGCATTTAAATGTGTTCCACTATGATATGCTGACTTAGGGTACAACAATAGAGTGGAGTATAATGTACATAAATTTACTTATGATGCTGTGTTAGGAGGTATTTTCAATATAAAGAAGGATCAGAATACCATACAGGAAGAAATGAATGTTTTGACAATTGCAATAATAAAATAAGAATGTAATAGTATAAATTGCCAGGTATGAACTTGGAGACTAGTAACAAGAATTTATGTTCTGTTCTGCTCATTAATTACAAATGGAAGAATAAGTAGAAGGCTCTTGGATATATTAGTAGATCACAGGATGACTGAGCCACCAGTGTTGTGTTGTGAAAAGGACCAATGAAATTCTGGAGCTTGTCAAAGGAAGTATTTCCAATAGAGACAGGAAAAGTGTTTAAACCATCGTACGAGACAGTGATAAGTCTTCACCTTGAATCGTGAGCCCAGTTCAGATCACCAGGTTTGATTGAGAGAGTTGAATTCAAACAAGAGTTGGTACAAAGAACAGTTGTGAAGATGATCAGGAGAACAGAGATCCTTTCTTATGAGAGAAGACCAAGAGGACCTTATTTGGTTTATTTAGCCTAGCCAAATGAAGCCTGACAGCAGATATATTTACTTTTTATAAAGTCATAGGACAATAAACAGAAGAGACAGAAGCATTTTTTGATCTAAAAAGTAATATTGGCACATGAAAATGGGAATAAACTGGTCGTGAACATATTTATTTTCTAATAATGGTAGTAGTAAGATTTTGGAATATTCTCTCAGTAGTACTCCCCTCTCCCCC
>NW_017728931.1:115177961-115195515 GCF_001723895.1 Crocodylus porosus | reverse complement strand
TTACAATTAATGATGAAGCTTGATAAATTTCTCAGGGTTCATATGATATTGTTGCCTGCAGTCGCAGGTAACTGGACTTCATAGAATCATAGAAAAGGAGGGCTGGAAGGGACCTCTGGAAGTCATCTAGTCAAGTACAGCTCTTTGCCTTAGGCAGGATCATTCTTGTCCAAACCATATTATACAAATCTTTATCTAACCTATTAGCAAAACTAGACATTCAACCCTGACATACAGCCACAAGGCAAAAAACCTTAACATGTTGAAGGTAAAGCAAGGGGACCACAGCAGCCACATCCTGTTGCTGCAAAGACAGTTAAAACACACACGAAATACAGCTCGACTTGAAAGATCTTTTTGGCTAGGGACAGACATTCAAAAAACCTGAGCCTGACTTAATTCAATCTTTGCAGGTTAGTCTAACCTGCAGAGCTTGAACCAATTTGGAGGTGGATAGACATTCCCTTTTCTTTCCAGAAATGCAGGCCCATACCTGCAGTAGCTCAGGCTAGAAGCTGGGGGATGCTAGAGCAGCCTTCCCTTCCTTTCCATAGTGCTGAGAGCTGATGAGGCATGTGACTAGACCCCAGCAGGATGCTCTGATTAGGGAGGGGTGTAAAGCCCCACCATGCCTGGAGTCCTAGGCTTTTCCCCACTGGCTGCTCAAAGGGCAGGAGTGTTGCTAGACACTGCATCTGTTGATAATGAGCTTTTCAATCTCTGTCTCCCTGCTTCTTCAGACTGTCTGCAAACCGGGCAATTTCTAACACCTTTCTCTGTTCCCTCTTGAAGCCTGACAGATGGCACCCAGCAGGTTGTTTGTCAGAACAGTTTATCAGCCCATCAAGCCCTAAAAAAGAAAACATCTCTCTAATTAGTTTCAAACTCTTCTTATCTGCAGGGTACATTTCCATTTGCAAGCCACTAGCTGTCTGCCTTTATTCCAGTGAAATCAGAGACCCATACAGACACCTTTCAGCACTAGCTAGCATGGTGAGGGAGGGGGTCATGGCCAGATGCTGGGTCTCTGTGCCGGGGTCCCTACCATGGGAGAGGAGTGGGAGAGGGGATCCCTGCTTGGGCAGCCAGTGGGGAGCAGGGTGGGAGGGAGGAGGAAGCCTGGCAGCCACTCCAGTCCCTCAGGCAGCCAGAGCAGTGATAGTGCTCTGACGAGTCAGGAGAGGGATGGGGCCAATCCTGCTCTGCTTCAGGAGAGCACCCCGGCCAGAGCTTCAAAGCACCTGGGATGCTGGGGGACTCTGGTTTAACTTAAACCAGGAAGGGGTCTGGGACAGACAATGCATAAACCGGTTTGACCCAAATCACTTAAGTCTGGTACTGCATTCAACCAAGTTTAAGGCATTTTTAAACTGCTTTATGTGCACTGAACATCTGTTCTCTTACAGGTTTAAGCCAGTTTCTGACCACTTAACCCAGCGTATGTGTAATGTCTATCCCTAGCCATTCAGTGCTACATTCGTGTAAAGTACTTATGGTAGCATTGGATATCCATCAGATGATGATACCCAAATATGTTTGCTGGTAGTTTCAATAATTTTTCAACAAACCAATTAATCTGTATGGTTTAACTGTTAGCATTCACTTGCCTTTAAAGTAAAATTCTGGGTATCCAAACCTGGACTTGTCCTTCCATTATTCTGGGGCTGCTAGATCTCATCCCCATAATTTAAAATAGCTGTAGCATATTGAGAATTGTACATAGTTGCATGGGGAATTGGCATCCTCAGAATGGATACTCTGCACTGTGGATTGGGGTCTGGTCTGCTTCTGGTTCCGTTTAAAAAAACCCAAACAAAACAAAAACTGCTAACGTTTAACACTTTTTTTGTAAAATATTTTGATAAAACCTGGTATGTCAAAGTAATTCATGAAGCCAAACTCTGTTCTGAGATATGTGTACTTGTGCATGTTCATTATAGACATGTGAATATATTGAATATTAACGTATATATAATATGCATCCAAATGCACTCTCTGTTTCTGGCTATGTAGTTTGCCATCCTGCTAAGTGTAGCTACCACCTAATGTATTTGACGATATGTAGAAAAACCTAGTCAGGTATTTCTGTTCCTCTCCCCCCTACCATTTAGAGTATTGCTGTGCTTTTTCTTTTGTAATTCCATAAATGCCACTAATAAGAACAGTAATTTAAAACAAAACAAATAAGGAGACCCATACCTTTATGTGGCATTTATAAAAGTTGGGTTTTGAATAACTTTGAAAACTCCTCTGCTTTGAAAGTGGTATGTGGAATGGAAGTCTGTGTTTTATTTTTCTTTCTATTCCATGTCCAAAGTAAACTTTAAATATATTTTTTCATGTTCAGATATAAACAAATGTGGGATGGTGTGTGTATGTGTTTCCTTTCCTACTAGCAATTAGTGTCAAAGGAAAAAGTCCAGTTTTTCAAGGTCTTGCCATAAAATTCTGTTTTATTAACATATCAACCTCAAAGATAGAGAATGTTTATAGCAGTTTTATTCTAGGGAAAAGAATACATCTCCAGTTAAAAGTCAGGGGGAGTGGAGTGGTGGAGTGCCCAGCTTTCCTTTGCATACTTAAGGCTGTCTCTGATACCCTTTTTTTTTTTTTTTTAAGCATCTGGGAATCAAGCCTTTAAAGCACTATGTGTACTTTGAATTTACAATGAATAATGAGCACTCTTAATATTCAAATTGTCATCTTGATTCAGGCAGTGAATTTCAGAAATCTAATTCAGCTAAATTATCTTTTGCTGAAATAAAGGACCAAAATTGTCCTAGGGTTTGACTCATTAATAAGTATGGATTTAAAAAACAAAAATTGAACGTTATAAGTTTTTGTTTTTATTAATGTTCCCATAAAAAAAATCTTGCATAGTTTTTGTATCACTTTGTTTTCTTCCCCTCAGTTGTTCTAAAATTACCTGCATAATATATATCTGTAGCTTCACTGCATCTATTGAAGTAAGTCAGGTTGCTAAATTCCTTTCATGAATATGTAGAAAATGTAATTCAATACACACTCACACACACACACACACATATACATATATGACAATCCCAAGTTAACAGCTGCTAAGCACTAGTAATAATGTAACACTTATGCGAAGCTTATTACATTGACCCCACAGTCAATGGGTTTAAGAGAAACATCTTTGGTAGAAAATCACAATGGAAACATTTTTTTCTGATTGGCTTAGCAATACTGTTACTATTAACTTTATAGCATGCTACCTAAGGAATAATTAAACCAGATGGTGTGTTAAACCCAATGAAAGATTATAAACATTTTTACTTTTAAGTTGATCAAAATTAGGTAAAACAACATATGTTCATGTGCATTAAGATTTCTTTAACTACATATTAACTGTTTCTTTAATATTCTTCCTGGTGATCTGAGGACCATTTAAAGAAAAAAAAACAAGAGGAAAAAACCCTCTTTGAGTTTTCCATCCTACTTTCCAGTCCCTCATGCCACTGATCTGCTTTGCTCTTGGTGTAATTTAAATAAGCAGGATGCTCACTGCAGCTTTCTCAAATTATGTGAAATTAAAACGCAGGCAATTTTGGGCCACATTCAAATTATACAAATTGGGGCAGGTGCATCGAAAAAAGGATTTGGAGCTTGCCTTTAAAGGAGCACAGCTTGCACAAATGAGCAAATTAGATTTTATGCAACAGATGTTGAGGAGGGAATTACAAATACTCTATTTCCTGTTATATTGGTACTAACTTGCTACAGTTTCTTTTTAGCAGTGCCATGCAGAGCTAATAATACAAAATAACATACCACACCATATAGATTATAACTTTAGTCTTTCTACTCTCCATGATACAGAGTATGTTGTATTGCTCCCCAGACACTAAACAGATTATAATTACTCTTGTCCTGTCAATAATTCTCTGCAAACATTTACAGTAGTACTATCCTGAAGATGGTTGTACAAGCAGGATGCAGCTTATGGAAATATATCATTCCATCATTTAAACTGATATTAAAGTTAACCACGATTAGAAATACCAAATTAAATTTGTTTTAAAAATACATTATGGAAATAATGTTTTATCTTTAGAGCCGCTGCTTATTCAGGTGCTGCCAAAAGTAATGTAAAAGCCACATATGATGAAACGGAATATGTTTGAGTTTTATGGAGGGTTTTGAGTAATAGGCTATTTATGAGACCTCTCTTTTTATATACGTCTGTCTTGCTAATGTAAAAGGCTCCATATAGCTACTTGTTCCATCAACAAGCAGTGCTTTAAGGTGAAAGTGAGTATATTGCAATGTGACAACAAGATAAGCCTTCCCCGTGATTTTAATCTGTGAGAGCCTTTTCTTTGGGGAGGAGGGGAAAGTGTTGGAGCTTATTCACCTCACATCATTTTTTTCCTCCCACATCTCTTATAGGTGTAATGAAATACCTAGCAACAGCATGATTTATCTTCCAATCTGGTAATATTCGTCTGTTCAAGTACAGAGAATAACTTAAATAGAAAGGACCCTTGATCCCTAGTTTCTATCTAAAAGGAGAACCAATGTAGTTCAAAAAGAAGCTAATATACTTCATGTGCTTAGCAATTTCCTATCCATATGCCATGTAAACAATACAATTTGCATGTAAATATTATAACACATATGAAGTAAGCTTTAGAATTGAGAGTTGGAAAGTATTATTATTTTAAATTTCCAAGTACATTTTAATGTAATTAACAGTGAAGGACTAGTAACACTGGCTAAAGGCAAGTTTGGTACAGGCAAACATTTTGGGTATCGCCTTATATAGGAAACTGCTCATATTTTTTTTAATTTTGATTAATGTGCATTCCTTTTTGCCCAGTGTTATACATCCACAGGCCATGGCTACATGATGTACATGTGCACATGTGGAAGAAATATCTATGTGACATGATTCCTTCAAGAAAGGCAAGCCTGCTATCCCAATGCAAAGTGTGATTTTTTTTTTTTTTTTGCATAATCCTGGAATTTTTAATATAGGAAACCTTTCCAACCTCTCCCCCCCAAACACACACCATTTTATCATTGTTTCAGACATAATAAGTGACAAAGAAGTGACAATCATGATCCAGCAATTCATAATATTTACTAGAAGCTTGAAGAGTGGTTTTAGCACAGGGTCTGCCTCTTAACAGTAATGAATGGTAATAGGCAAAGACCACATTTCAGTTCCTGTACCACAAGGTACTGCTGATCTACTTTCATAATCTGGTTAGAGTAGATAGTTCAACCATTCTTTTATCCTGCCCCTTTTCTTTAATATCTGAATGAGTTTACTCTAGGAGGCCTTCATAGATCCTGAACAGTTTGTATCAATGAAGGCAGGACAGGGTGTCACCTTTATAGATTATTTAGTTCAGAGGGGCATGAGCGTTCATAGGCTACCGCCTGTAGCATCTGATGAAGTAGGCTGTAACCCAGTGGCTCCCAAACTAGGGGCATGACCCTTGCTCCACCCCTCCCACCTGTGGGGCTCTCCCAGCACACGGTCCACGCAGCTCTCACTGCCACTGCCCCCCTATGATCCTGTCCCTGCCCAGGCTCTCCTGGCACTGCTGGGCATAAGTGAGGCAGGCGTGGGGGTCACAACCCTGATTTAGGGTCACAGCAAAAAAAGATTGGTAGCCACTGCTGTAGCCTGTGAAAGCTCATGCCTTTCTGAATGAGTTAGTCTATAAGATGCTGCCCTCCTCTGCTTTCTGCCTAACTTCAGACTAATATGGCTGACTACCTCTCTCTAGTTTGTATCAGTGATAGCTTTGTCTTACTTTCTGCTACCTAGGAAACCTTCCCTTTTTTATTAGATAAGGAAGTGGCCCTGGAAATCCCATTATTACTCAGTTAACTACTGCATCTAGTGCTGTTAGAACAAAAACAAAGGTCCTAGCTTTCTCCAAAGGTGTTTGCCTATCTGTTTATTTGGAGGGTGTGGTGCTTTGACTATATCAGCCCTTTGCACAATGTGCTCCAGTCTATTTCTACTTTCATTTTAATCTCTGGATCCTTGGATCTAATCACCACACATCTACTTGTGACTGGCCTCTCTCCTGTACCAAAAAATTAAAAAAGAAAAAACAAAGTTTTTCTATGTTTGGAGGAAGTAGTTAAGTCCTATATAAAGTACATAAGACATGGAAGCAAAACATTAATGGTCAAATGGACCTGGCTTTGGAATACAGTCAAGGGAAATCAAACCAACTTAAAGCCCGAGTCCTTAGAAGACACTGAAAGATTATCATAAAGAAAAGTTTCTCTGTCATGACTTTCAAAGAGTTAATGTTTTTTAAATATTAATATAGCCCAAATAAAGCCTCTCAGGATTTAAGGTCAAAAAAGTAGAATCTTCCAAGTGACTGTCTCCCTTGTATTTGGAATGTTTAAACACTAGTGATGGCCACTACAGACGAGCAGAAGATGATAAGATAAATTGTAGAGCTGTTTGAAATTATGCAGTCAATATCCAGATTTTTTTTCAAAAGCATCTTTTTGTAGTTGCTATCCAGTGTTCTTCATGTTCATGATCTTTCCCTCCCTACTGTAGACTTCCTCTAGCTGCATCACAGACCATTTCTTCTCAGTGAGTTTCCCTTGCTAAATCAAAGTGACTGCCATTGAGAAATACAAAAACTGTAAAAAGATTGCACAGAAAAGTAGTAAGAGTTTGTCTTTCTAGCTTTGTGCCTGAAATAATTTTCTAGCTTCGTGCCTTATGGGGAAAATACCCTGTAAATTTAATAGTGTTGAAACCAATTACATCTCACAGAATTAATTCTAAAAGTAACAGATTGTATAGTGCATACTCACTCTGTAGAATTCTTCATCAGGGACATAATTGTCTATTCAATTCTATAGGATTCTTTCAAAAGTAAATGCTGTTTTATTACTTATCAATATATTATAAGAAATGTTGCCCTTTTCCTTTCTTGGTTGTTAGCTATATCCTGTATTACATATGCCAGGCTATGCTGATATGTCAAAGTGTTAGACTCTGATTGTGCTTTGTGCAAGAAAATTCTCAGTGCACACTCAAGAGCCTTAAAACAATAACATATTTTGAAAAAGAAAAGCAAGAACATCTGTGACCCTCAGTAATTCACACTTTCTATACTGAAGTTGAAAAACTAGTAGACCTGTTAATAATCTTTTGGTAAAATTTTAAATTTGTCCTGGCTGGTGTTGACTATAAACTATGGAACCTGGGGAGGGGGGTGCATGATATGGGAAACACAGTCATATTGGCTAGCATCAGTGACCATTTTCTACCCTCATGTTGAGTCCATTTTGTGGGAAGCCTGTACAGAGCATGATGTTAGCATATGGTGAAATTTTAGAACTCATTGTGCAGAGATGTTGCATTCATGCCTGAGTGTGACATCTAGTGTGTGACCTAAATGCCAGTTGTAGCCTATTTTTGAGCTTTAAGGGGTACAAATTCAGAAGTGAATAAGCTTTTGGTAGGATCTTTTCATGGAAGCGAATTTCATTTAAGAGGATACAGGGTCCAGTCCTGGTTCCTGCTGAAGTTTATTTTCAAGACTCCCATGGATTTCTTCTGGCCCAATCATTCTCCGATAGGACACACGCAGGCCTAATTCTCTTATCTAGACAGGAAACTCTTATTTTCATTTCAGTATTAAAAAGAAGACTGTGCCCCACAGTTGGTCTGGATTTGATTCCAGAACTTCCAGCCTTGTAATCTTTTTGTCATAAGATTAAACACCATATGTTTCTCAGTTTTTTAGCCTTGCTCCGAGTTTGGCTATTGAAGGCATCCTGGGTAAAGGTTTATTTTTATGTTTTGTTTTAATTAAGACTGATTGAGTGTGTTTCATAGGCACAAGGAAAAGTGTATTTATTTCTATTTTTTCTGGAGCTATTCATGGCATTTAAGAAGATACTGCTCTTTTCAAAACAGCAGTCAACAGCAGATGACCCACGTGCTAATGCTCATTCAAAAACTAAACAAAAAACCCCTCTAATCCTACTGTCTGTTGTATTTCTCAAATCTATAATTGTCAAAAGTCTAGTAATTTGAAAGACCCATTTTAGAAATTGCTAGATTTGAGATTTTCTATTGCTGAGTAAAGTGCATAGTCGCAACAACCATCATGACCATCTCTCTGTTATAGTGAAATAGCTTCTTTTTCTTGCAGGCACTAAAAAATTCTTTGATATGTGTTGTACATTCATTACTTACTATTTTCCAGCAGTAAGAATGATATTCAACTCTGTACAAAGTGCCAGCAAAAAGGTCTTTGCACCACAGAATTCCCAGTTAACTTTAATGAAGAAACTTTAATGGTGGATGTGACTTCTCTATAGGGGCAAGTTGTTTCCTCCAGAATAGCACACAGATTCTGGTTGCTTTGCCACATGACTCAGAGAAGAGTAGAATAAAATGACATGCTCTAAGATACCGCAGTGTACAAATTAAAATTGTTGAAGCACCCATCTCTAGTTTAATGTAATAAATAGTATGGTATCACCGTGCCCTGAATAGATGACTACAGGTTATGTTAAATTTAAAAATTAACACTGAATCAAAGGAGACAGAGTAATTTTGAACTCAGTCTGGAAGGTATTTACTTTCTGAGACAATGACTACTATTCAGATATATGATACCAAAAGGTAAATGATTTTGAGCTAAATTTAATTTACATTTCATTGCTTATTTGCATAAAATAGAGGCTTCAACCGTCTCACTTTCCTTCACTTTGAGGATCTTTGACTTTTAATAATTATGTTGCCTAATGCCTTAATCTATTTATTACACTGTAACTTAACATGAACAATGCTCCTTCTATTCAAAATAAACAGATTTGGTATGTCTGTGAAATAGACTTATGTGTAGTAGCATGCCTTACTCTCTACAAAAGCTCTGAGGTTTCTGAATGCTTAAGAAATTATAATACCAATGGATTTAGCATTTGTATATCTGCAGGCTCATGCTTATTCAGTTGTACCAAGGCAGCTTAAGCTAATATCTAATCTTCTTATGGAATAGTTCCACCTATAACAACAGGATTGCAAATAACAGGCTTGAACAACCAGTTGGCTCCCACTGTTGTGTGGAAGGAGGCAAAGGGGGAGTTACATAACATTTTTTCTTTTATAAAAAGTCTAATTGCAATCATCCTTGCATACGAAGGATAATCCATGAATCATGGTGTGAGGCAATGTGCTCAACTTAAAGGAGTTAGGAGGACATGAGTGAATTATTCATAGCTGTCCAGCATGAAACATTCCACTTATAATGCTTCTTCTTTGGGAGAGAGGAAAAACATGTTTCAGTACTACGTTCAGTATGAGCTTGTGGTAAAAAAAAAAAAAAATGTTGCTGTAGCCCGGCAGTGAAATCTGTCAAAATACAGACCACTACCTGATACCCTGAGGAAGAAGGGGTACAATATGATGGTGCACATGCTGATTGTTGGGGCAGTTGGAGGAATGAGACCTAAGCAATGAAAGCATCCTGCAGGCCTGCAGAGTACTATGCCGCTACACAAAACTGATGAGGCAACTCACAGGATCTAATACCATCTGATGGTCAAGGGACATGTAAATTGAGCATATCACAGGCCATTGCCAATATGAAGATACCCAACTAGGGTCACCCATCAGAAGTGAGAGTGAGGGGATGGACTTAACCTCCCCATGTCCCCTCCCAATGCACAACAGACCTAGAAGAAATGTTAATGTCTTTGAATATGTCCCACCGCAGCAATTGTACCCTTAATGCTAAAACCAGTATAATATATATTACCACCTTACAACTCTCTACTAAACTGGTTACCATATGCCGGGTCTTACCTTTTTTCTTATTATAGCATAGCATTGAACTTCTTAACCCCTTTACCCCAGCTTGATATAGACTATGTGGCTAGCTGCATGTTTTACACTGCATTAACATATACTACTATGTACTCATGTAGCTACCATGCACAGTGTCCTATTTTCTTCCAGTTTTACAGTCATGTAAATAACCATCATATTTTAATATTTCCTAATAAAGTTTTAGTTCTAAAGGACACCAGTGTTAGCAAACACTGTAGTCGTCTCATAGGTCCCTGTGTTATAGTTTCCTAAAATATTTTGGATGAATGGAAAAATATAATATTATCCCTATAGCAAAGAGGGGAAAAAAGATCTTTTCATGATCTTTCTGTAAAACATAAAAAATATATATATATGCAAATACTCTTAACTTTATATTAATAACTTATACTAAAGTTCAGCATCGCATGACTTCCATTTCCCTTAAAAGTGGACAGAAATACCAAAAAGCTTTATTAGGTTTGTTTTGTTCCAGTTATCTATATTTCTTGCATCTTAATACATAACAGCTCTCATAGACCAGCATTTTTAGACTAGTACCTGTTGCCAAACGAACTGCAATTTGTCTGTTAGTTCTTTTACCCAACATTTGCCACCCAGCCTTTCCTTTTATTTCCTGTCTCAAGCATTTTTTCATGGTATTTTTGTTTCTAGCACGATATTAAAAATAGATGGCAATAACAAATCCATTAGACTTCATTAAACTCTGATTAAAACAGAATTTCTACAGAACTATATACAGGATGAATAAGATTTATTTAAAAGTATGGTTTCTTGGATCTGTCAGATTCTAATACATCCTTAGAGCTGTGACTAAAGAACGAGCAAACAGTGCCTAATTTATTAAATATGAAAAATAAAATATGACACAGGGATTAGATTTCCTCTGAAAATTCAGTCAGGCTTATTGTCTGATTGTTATAAAGAACATTTTAGTTGATTTGGGCTCTTCAACTTTAGTAGTTAGTAGTATTATTGCTTACTATAGTTTCTCTGGTGGAAGATAGGGCAGGATTTCTGGTGGAAGATAGGGCAGGATAGCACTTTAGAGACTAACCTGGCTCAAAGTTTGCACCCTGGCCTGCCTTCTGCCTGATTTCAGGCTAATACAACTAACTCTCTCTACTCATGGGTGGCATCACGCTCAGCTAAATTAAATTAACTGCAGTTGATCGACATAACTTGCTGAGGTATGCTTAGATATCTTCTTTCTGATTAGATGCAAGGGGATGAATATCATACCCAGGGGATTTCAGGTGACTAATCCATCCCATGCTGCAGTACAAACAATGCTGACAAGCTCTGCTTCACTCTCCCTGAAAAACTGAGGAAGCTTATCAGGGGAACAAATCAACATCAAGCATTTTTTTTTTTTAAATTTACAGTTTGTAAATCAGATATTTGCTAGCAATGATACAGCTATGAGATGACTTCTGAACTGGATGATTCACTTATAACTTTATTTTGAGTCCACATGGTTTGGTTTGGTTTTTTTTTAAACTATACAGGTACAAATCCACAACAGTATTTAGGCATCTGACTCCTGTGAAAACTAATGGAAGTAAAGCATCTAAATACCTTGGTAGATTGAGGCATCAGCATTGTTCATCAAATTTTTACATAATGATGGAGCACAGATGGCCAATTAATTGATAGTCATGGGAAGACCTCCATGTAGAGGCAGCTGAAAAGATTATTTTTATTTAGGTCAGAAATGAAACAAGGAAGGCCATAATAGGGGCCTAAATATAATTAAATGTATAGAAAAGGTCATCTGGAGCCTCCTATTTTCTTCTTTCTGATAAGGATATTTAATTTAAGTTAAAAAATTTTACAAGCTAGCTTAAAATTTCTCAAAAGATTTTTTTTCCTTTATACTTTACATAATCCGTTTTATTTTTGGTCCCAATGGGTTCCAACAGAATTATTATTTGTGTAGACAATGCAAACATGGTTAATGCTATATGGAATAAAAATAGGATTAAAAATACAAAACATTGTTTCAGGCTATAAGCCAATGGCTTAATTGTTTGAGATTATGAGGAGAATTTTTCTATGGTCACTATTCTGTAAGTGTCCCTGTGGGGCCCTAATACAAAGTTTTGGAGGAAGTAGGGAGAATGTACCACTGGTTGAGAGTGGATGTTCAAATAGATGGACAAATGGTTTCATCTGCTGTAGTAAAAAGTGTGGTTTTTTTGTTTTGTAATTATGTGCGTGGTATTTGCATTTTTCAAACGCATTGGGTTGTTAGGAGGAAGTTGGAGAATTTGGCCAGCAGTTTCTCTGGCCTATGAGAATCACTTAAATTTCCTCTCACCTTTTTGGTGTTAACCTAAAATTTGGGACATACATCTGAAGATATAACAATGAGTGTCAGAAGAAAGAAACAGGTGTCAAATCATTGCTGAATTTCTGCAGTGAAGTTCTGGAAAGTTTAGTTCGTGGAAACTTTGAAGCTTTCCAAGGTTTGATTCAAATTAGAGCAGTTGCAGAGTCTGTCTGTACTTTTATGCTGCTCTCTGGTTCTTTGCCAGAGATCTGATTTTCTTTCTTTTTTAAGTAAGGCATGTGTTCAAAGACCAGTTTCAGGACAATATATAAATTTACTTTTTTGTACTCTTTACTATATTTTCTAACTTTTTTGTCACTTCCCTCACGCTGTCCTATTGTTCTTTTGCACTTTAACTATATGTGTGCCATGCTTCTCCTTAACAGAACGCCACAGATATACTAACTAGGTTTTTACTTCTCATCCTTGCAAGTCACATCTGAAACTTGGACCCAATAGTGTGCTGTTTCAAAAGCTTATATAATCTCACCTCATTGTTAGTCTAATATAAAGAGTCTTCTGGTATAATTTTGCATTTGAGTGAAGTTAATTCTAGCCTTTCATTAACATGCCATTGTGAACTAAGCTTCTAATGCAGATTTTGAAATATTTCATCACTCTGCGTACTTTCAGGGCCATCCCTATTAGGCTAGAAATGTTCATTTCTGAAATGGGCAGAGGAAGAACTCTTCGAACAAATTATAATAATCGAAATGGGGTTTAGAACTTTTAACATTTAAGCTACATAATATTTGCATGATATGTTTAGAAACCTACTTCAAAATGAGGCGGCATTTTTATTCCTGTTTTGCTGTGTGGAAAAGTGAGCAAAACTGTTTAAAGAAACTCTATAAATGCATGACTAATCCCAAAACTACTGTGAATTACCATCTACCTGCAGGGCCTCTATATGGAGAGAGACTGGTAAGACTAGAGCTCTTAAATTTACAGATGTAGGGGCCTAAAGAGAGTGAATACTAGTAGCTTAGCAGTGGTTCCCAAACTTTTTTGTACCTGGACCCATTTGTAAACATCAATAGCCAGTCCCAACCCGCTGCCCCCCATTGCCAGGCCTCAGCTTCCCAGTTTGTGGGAGGAAGGGAGGGTGTGTGGGGTGGGGGGGGCAAGCAGCCTCTCACAGGCTGGAGCTCTGCCAACCTGCAAGGGAAAAGAAACCGTTTCCCAAATTGTTCTCCTTTAAAAGAAAATCCATTTTTAAAGTTTGTTTGCAACCCTTTTATATATTATTGCAGCCCGCTTTGGGTTGTAACCCACAGGTTGAGAAATGCTGGTTTAGAGAAGGTATGCAAGCACCTGGATTGAAGGGGACTAGGCCAACGTACACAATAGGGACTACACCCATCAGTCACTTCCCTTGCCACTTTTTGAATCAGGGGGGTGTCAGAGCCTAGTAGGTACAATATTGTACTGTGAGACTTGGCTTCTGCTCCTGGCTCTATTGTTAGCCTACTTGGCTGAGCTCTGGCAAATTACTTCCCTCCACATGGAGAAGGTAGGGCAGGGTGGCACCTTAGAAACTAACTAGTTCAGAGAGGCCTGATGAAGTATGCTGCTGTGACTGGAAGCTCACGCCTCTGTCAACCAGTTACTCTTTAAGGTGTCACCTTGCCCAATCTGTGCCTGACTTAAGGCTAACATGGCTAACTACCTCTGCTTTCCCCACTATATAGGTGTTTCCCTAACTCTAATGTGGGGTGAATCAGTCATATCTCCTTTTATAATATTCTTAAAGATTTAGTGAGAAAAGAAAAAAAGCCAGGTAGGAGCTGGGATCTTGAGTGGATATTTTCACTAGAGAGTATTCTACATTGTTTAAGACAGCATATGTTTCTTTGTCATCATTCTTCCCTTATTTCTTTGTATCAGCTGCCTGTATTTCAGTTAGCTCAGGGCAGTCTAATTTCTAAGGTCCTGAGGGCTAAACCAGAACCAGTGAGGGCCACACACAGTACGGCTTCACTTGTCCAGCCACAGGCCGCTGAACCACAGGGGCACTCTATCCCACTCACCCACCACACCACACACCCATAGGGACCCTTGTCCTCCACTGCTGCCCTTGGTGCCCCCTGCTGAAAGACATGGGTGCATGAGCACAGTTTCCTACCCTCTGCAATGTGTGCCCTTGCAAGCACCCCTCACTCCCAACTGGCACACAGGATGCCTCTCCCACCATTGCACCATGCAAATAAGCTGGCCCTATAATCTTGTTTGGTATTGTCTCTGTGAAGGAAGGAACTATAAGAGCCGCCTTGCTCCTTGTACTCCTTCATCAAGGATGCAGTGAAAACCCAGAGTGGGCAAAATCAATGGGGAAACGAGACTAGAGAGTGAACTACTTGTCCATAGCTTAAAACTGAAACAAATGCTGGTATTGTTAGAGGAACATTAACACTTTTTGAGGCTGCCTCTTGCCTTGCTAAATAGCCTACAGCATTCATTAATAGTTATTGAGGTACTTTAGGGGTGAGCTTGTACTAAAGAGCATTTTGTAGGCTTGAGTTTGGTAAAGCAAAATATTGAATTTAGTGGCAATATGATTTATGCTAACAAGCTAAACTATTGGATGTACCTGAAGGTCACTGAGCTCCTCAGTCACTTCAGTAACTTATAAGTGGTTTGAAATTAGGGTAGCCATAGGTTCTGTTTTACACCGGACTGTCCTTGGTCCATTTCAAAATGAGGAATGGGCTGCAAAAAGTCCTGTTTTTTAGTTCATTGTTGGTAATACATGTCAACCATTTGTCCTTGCAAGTCTGTTGGTTGTGCCTAGACATAGCGCAGAGCACAGCCAGGGAGGGAAGGTGGCTTTTTTGTGGTGGCCCTGCTCCTTGCTGCTGGTGGGCCAAGGGGCCTGGTGGCCCCACCCATTGATGCCGATTCGCCAAGGAGGAGGCAGTCCCACCCCTTGCTCCTGATTGGTTGAGGGGGGCAGTGGTTTCCTCCCCTCCCCCACCCACCAAGGGCTTGTCCTATATTCTAGGGATGTATCAGTGGCCACCCTACATGAAATGAATAATCCAGGGATTCCTAGATGCAGTTATTCCTGGACTACACAGAGACTTGCAAATGATTTATATTGGCTTTCTTTTTAAGGTATGGGGCTTGATTTGTGAGCCTCTTTGTGGTCTGGAACTTGACTGTCTAAAAATTGTTCTCTGCTCATATAGTAGTATGCCAATTGCAAGCATCTAGGGAAACCATCTGTTGTGAAAGGGTGGAACTATCGGAAGGACGCTTTTCAGTGAGGCATGGTGAACAATATAATTTTCATCTCCTGTCTTTTCTGCAACTAAGGTCTGTTGTTTTTTAGGACTCCTATATATGTCCTGCTTTTTTTCTGGACCTGTTTGGGGAATGTTTAGTTGAAGCAAGTTAAGATGGGAGGATATTGATCCTGCTGGATAGGTTGTTTAGGTTAGATTTTGATGCATGTATTTTCCATATAAAGCTGGTGTATTTGCATGAGAATTTAGAGGAGGGGTGGCCAGCCCACAGAATACACAAGGGACATGGACAGCCTTTGTGTGTAGCATGTGGTAGATTAGGGCAGGGAAGAGAAAGCAAAGCAGCAGTTCAGGTAGGGGATCAGAGTAGCACTTGGGGAAGGTGTAATGCTTAATTTGTGGCACATTTGCCCCCAAAATGGCCCCCCACAGGTTTAGAGTATGCTCCTTACTAAATGTAAGGAAATAAAAATAGCTTCCCAATAGGGGTGGGCATACTTTATTCAGACTAAAAATAAGTATGTTATACATGCTCTCTTTCAGAGCTTGAGAGAAATACTTGCCATTAATAAAAGAGGTGGAAGTGGACATTGCAGGATATTAATGTTTTTGAATGAATAACCAGAGTACATCAGTCCTACTGAATGCTTCTAATGAAGCCCATGGTAGAGGAGCAACCTCATCATCTTCTAGGATCAGCCCCTAGATTATGTTTATCTCCAATTATCTTTCTATTCAGTAATTTCATTGGAGATTTAGAGAATATCAGTTTTAGGAAGCTGGTCCAGATTGGATGGTAAATAGGTTTTCTGAGCTTCTTATTGTTACATCTTTCCTGGCTTTTACAAGATTAGACAATGTCTTGTGAATTCATTTAAATGTTGATTAAGTTGTTATTGTGTGCTCTGGGTTTTTTGCAGGAGAAGAATGAGATGATCAAGTTGGTATACTCTGAATAGACCTAAAAAGAATGCAAGATAGCACTTTTATTGGAGGAGGGGAATTAGTATAAAAATACACTGTCAAAGTATGTTGTTTTAAATGCTGAGCTGATGATTCTTTTCATTTTGCTTTTGTTTTCTGAAAGCATCACTTGGAAAAATTAACAGAGAGCTACTGTTTGCTAGAATTGCAGTTTGTCTGATAGTGAAAAGTATTCAAGGAGTTGTAGTGATTTTTGTCTTTCATCACAGTTATTTATCCCTATATATTTTTGGTACTTCTGTATTTTGACTATTTAATTTATATAAAATATGTTATTAATACCAGATTGTGACTTAACATTTTAGGGTGTCTGAAGATGAAATGGAAGCCCTAAACTGAAGCAGTGGGTGTTAAAAAAAAAACACTGCTTCAATTTAGAGCTGATTAACCCCCCCTCCATGTTGTGCATGCATCCTGATGACTTACCTGCCTCTCTGGTGAGGAGGGGAGGGTGAGTTGCTGGTGGGTGGAGTGGTCCCTGGACTGAAGGGGAGGGTGGATTGGTGTTTCCCTCCCTGACACTGGCAGTCCCTCCAGGCGGCACCCGCCCACAGGCATCCAGCTCGGGCAGTCCTGGGGGGCACCGCAGCCACAGAGGGAAGCACTGGGCCCCCATGCAGCTCTGGTAGGCAGGCTCCAGGGCAGGGGGAAAAAAGATAAGGCTTGCCACTTTTATTAGGCGGAACCTGCTTTCCCAGGCTGCTGCCAGACTGCCTTCAGGGCTTCCTGCAGAGCTGTGGAGCTGCATGGAGCCCAATGCTTTGCTCCACCACTGGAGGGGAGCAGCAACTCCTTGAAGTTTTAGTTTGCTGCACCCCAAGTCATTTAAGGTGCATTACGCAGCCAAATTACCTACGGTAGCTGGAATTCATGCGCAATACACCCCCAAGGCATACAAACACTAACATGATTGAAACAGTTCAAAAGCATTTAGCCAACTTTAAAGTGTCATGTACGCACGCCTCTTGTTTTGTCTATACATGGCGCCTGTTGCTTTACTCTAGGTTAAAAATTTTCCCCACACAGCGCCTTTAGTAGTGCAACATCCTTGGACCCATCCTGTTCAACATCTTCATTAATGATGTGGACATTGGAGTCAGGAGTGGACTGGCCAAGTTCGCCGATGACACCAAACTTTGG
>NW_017728931.1:115164571-115176696 GCF_001723895.1 Crocodylus porosus | reverse complement strand
GGAAAGGTGCAGAGGTAGGCACTGCAGGTCATGGGATGGAGCCATAGCTCGTCGGGGGGGGGGCACCTGCCGCTGCGTGTACCCGGGGAGCTGTCTGCAGCCTCCTCCATAGCCCCCTTCCCAGCACCTCCCCTGAGAACAGCCCAGTGCAGCTCTGGCTCCAGCCTACAGGTGCAGCCTGTCCACCCCACCCTGCACTGCCCTGCACAGATCCAGAGGCACATGACTGCCCCCCCCATGCCCATGCAGGGTGCACACAGTGGCAGGAACCATCTCCACAACAAGCCACAGCTCTGTCCCACACCCTGCCCCACCCAGCCTGGGTAGCGCCTGCCCCTGCCCCTTCACTGCAGAGCGTGTTGATCTGTGCCCCTCCAACACCCTTCCCGTTCCCCTTCTCTTCCACTACAACAGACTTACCAGCTGCACTTAGCTGTATCAGAAATCAGCTCTGTATTGACCAATATGATTTCTTAAATATCGGCTTTCGTATCATGCCCCAAAATCTCTATTGGTGCACCCCTAAGTATACCTATGTATATAGCAGGTTAAAAATGGGTTATCTGAATATAACAATAGCCATGATTCAGGAGGCTCTTTCAGTCGAGTCCTTTCATTTACAACAGGATGATAAGAGGAAGTGATGTTATACTCTAGAGGCAGCAGATGATGATGGCTTTTCTCTGTTTCAGAGTCTCTTTCCTGTTTAATCCCTATTATGTAGAATAAGCAGTTACCCTACAGAAGAAGCTTGGTTACCTCTATTTTGCTGGGATTAATGTCAGGTTTTAAATTTAACTGTCTGAGACTTCCTTTTTTTTTCTTTGTCTTGCTATGTTTTATAACTCCCAAAAATACATCATGTTGGGGAAAGCTGCAAGGCCCCAGTTTTCCTAGTTAGCCAAGTGTAGGCCTCATGAAACAATGAGATTTTAACTTCTAGAACTCAGAGCTGAACTTGGTGCTATGGTTTTATTTGCCAGGATGTTTTCTTACTCTTGTTCATTGTTATGGTAGTAACTACTGTAACCAAATAAACAGGCAGCTGTGGTGCTAGGCACTACGTAAAACACAGTCAGAGACAATACCAGTCCCAAAGACCATACCGATGAAACACTGTATTTACTTGCATATGACTTGTACTCCCCCTCCCCCACCCAAAAAAAAAAAAGTCAGCTCTCTAAAATTGGGGTGTATGTCTTAAGTGTGGAAGTTGCTTTTCCTTTGCTGGAATAGAAAGATAGAAGCATGGAGACACTGCTGCATGAGGCTTGCCAAGCTTGTCCCTCTGCAAGGGGACTGCAATAATCTCAAGTTGCAGCCAGGAAAATTTAGGTTAGATATTAGGAAGAGTTTGCTCACTAAGAGGATAGTAAAACTACTAGAACAGGTTACCCAGAGAGGTTGTGGACTATCCATCCTTGGAGGGTTTTGAAACCTGGGTAGATAAAGCCTTAGCTGGGATGATCTAGTTGGGGGTGACCCTGCTTTGAGCAGGGGGTTGGAGTAGATGACCACCTGAGGTTCTTTCCAATCCTAACTTTCTATGATTCTATGATAACCCTCCCACAACCACAGCCACAGCCTCTGCAGCCAAGGTCCCCTGCTGTCAGCATTCAGTCATGACCAGAAAATCTTTTTTTTTTCATTTTGCCTACCCAAAACAAGGTGTTTGGCTTATCGGGGGGGGGTAGCATTCAAGAAATATGGTATACAAGAGAAAGTAATGGTATTACTCATCTCCATTATGTAGATGAAGAACTGGGGTATTTTTTTTTTAAAAATGGTAGCTCCAAAAAAAAGCGGGGCGGGGGGATGGGGAGGGTGGTGATGGGGAGGCTATATTTAAGAAATTGAATTGGGATCTCCAAGTAACCTGCTGTAGAAAAGAGACCTGCTGGTAACTTCAAGTCCTCAACTTGCAATTTAAAAGAAGTGTGTCTCATGCATACTTACCTTTAGAAGTGAGTCCTGGGCTGTTTATGCCATGCAACCTTGAGTGAAACACATTCATCCTTGTCCTCAGCATTGACTAGCCCTAAGCAGTAGGGTGAGTGTGATGACTTCAGTCTGCTCCCTGTTTAATATGCTGACTGTATCAGATTCCATTTTGGATACTTAACTGTCTCTAGGCAGTGAGTAGGTAACTGAACTCCTCACTTTTAGCCACTTACTTTTTTTTATTGGAAGTGGCCCAAATTGACTTGCCCAAGGTCACAAGTGAAGTCTGTGATAAAGGTGAGAACTGAAGTCAGAAATCCTGGCTAATATTTCAGTCATTCATTTTCTGGAAAGCCCTTTTTCGTTTGATTTCAGTGTTTACCCAGCCGCCCTGCTTCTTTATGTCAATGGATTTGAGTTTCATGACTTGAGATATTTCAGCTGTGTTCATTTCTCATTCTATTAGTTTCATTTATATAATGAGAACTTTTCAGCCATGACCTTTAATCATAAAAAGCCTCATCACTTAAAAATATTCTTTGAATTCTAGAAAATATAACCTAACATGAGGGTGCATACCAAGGAATAATTAAATACTCTAGCCAGAACAAAATGGAAAGTGGAGCATATGAAAGAGGTTTGTGACTAATCACTGGATTTATCCTATAAATGTATAGTGAATGAGATGCTTTGTAAAGAGCTGAAATATACAAGGAGCAGAATATTAATCTAACAGAAGTGAAAATGAAATTAGATCTTTCTGGGACAAAGTGAAACCATCTGTGCTTAAGGAAAGCAATTTCATATTTATTTTGAGAAAAAGGGAGTTAAAAATTGTAAATATTGATGTTAGCATTTTCCATTTATCACTGTATTTTTTCACATACAGCACATCCCTGAATATAATGCACACCTTGTTTTTGTAAAGCAGAATGAAGAAAAAAGATTTTTCCAGAGTTATCATTGTGTAGACCAGGACACTCATCCTCTCTTTCCTGTGTAACTAAAGTTCAAACCCTAACTGCTGCTGAAGACTGGTCTCCATGGAGTTCAAGCCTATGAAATATAAGGAGAGAGGTCATGAACAGTTACCAGGCATCAAAATTCCCCTAAGAAAGATTAGCTTGAATAATGGAACATCAAACCCATTAAAAAGCAGAGTCCATTGTCAACACGTCTAGAGGGAAGAACAGTGACCAGTAAGTTGATTGAATTGTTTAGCTGCCTGAACTATAATGCCACAGTTGCTTTATTGTGAAGTTGGAATCAAAGAAGGGTGCTTCTATTCCAAGCAGAAAATCAGCATCCCTCCTTAACACATACACCCCAATTTTGGGGGAAAGTTATTTGTTGTGAAAAGTATGATAATTTGTAAAAAATTTTGGTGTCTCATTCTGGGGTTACAGCAACATTGTAACGCCCTGCCGCGGTCAATCTCATCTTCTACATTATGGCACGAGAAAGAGAGGCTTTAGGATCAATAATGATGTCTAGGTCATTGGAGTGGTGATTTTTGTTGGAATATTGCTGTTTCTGACTGCTTTGGTTGGAGCGTGTTTCTTTAATAAGATTAAGCCTTTGCTGTTCTTCACTGTCCACTTTTTGTCTCTTGTGGTTCTTTAAGCACTTAGCAGTGATCATTAGACTCAGTTTCTGGAAAGTGGATGGGGAAATGAGCAGTATTATAATATAGTTTGAAAGGGATCTAACCTGATGTGGATTCAGACAAGTTAGCATAGATTAAACTTGCTATAGTGAATATTCTCTTTCCATCAATATTTTTCAGGCATACCAATTACTAAAAAATCATCAGAGAAGCTGCTAATATTTGTATAGGGTTGATTTTTTTCACTGAGACTTAAAGGATGAATTTGATATAAGAGCCAATGTCACTCAGTCAAAGCTGGTGAATTTCTTTGACTTTTATTCTTTAATTATTATTCTTAAGTGCTTAAATGTTATTTTTTCTACGTTAGATGAACTTGAGAAGTTTGAAAGGAAACAAGTTTCCTACATGGAGATATAAAGAGATTTTTGTCCTTTTTGGGTTCTGCTTAGCCCCAGGGTCATCTTTCTGTAAAGGTTCTCTCCCCTACTCACCCACCACCCTACCCCATATTTTGTCCAGTGCCTGAGCTGTTTAAATAGTTCTTTTAAATCACACTTTGCTATACTGTTTTCGGGCAATGGTATGTACTGACTATACTAGTCCTAATATATATAAAAAACATATTTTTGTATTATCACATTCATGTCATTAAATTCAGATGACCTGTTCCCCAAAAGTGGTGTATTTTTATGCTGAATTTGTAGAATTAAATATTTGGAATTAAAGATATTAAGTGCATTTTTCACACTATTTTGGGGAGGATACAAGGGCTATTTTAAGGTAATAGCTGTTATTTTTGAAGTTGAGGAGAGGGGAAAATTTGTCCCAAATTTTGTCCTTGAAGCCATCATGTAGTCAGGGCTGTCCAGCTGCCTGCCCAGGGTCATATGTGTGGGCCACAGAATTGCAGCCCCAGGGCTCATGCTCAAGTTCCACTGTCCCCATCATCCCAGGCACAACAACAGAGGGAGTCTCTGAGATCCCCCTCTCTCCTCTGGCAGCCTTTTCCTGCCCTTACCTCAGGGAGCAGGGCAGTGAGGCAACACAGAGAGCTGAGAGTGAGTCTGGAGCATGCAGTGCAGGGGGACTGGGTGAGTCATGAGTGCATGGAGTAGCATTGTGGGGATTCATGAGTTTGTAATACATGGGGTATGGCAGATGCAAAATGGGAAAGGGTCATGGGCACATGGTGCATGATGGGTTTGTGGGGTGGGGGTGTCAATGAGGTCTGTGGCTTGGGGGAGTCTTGGGTTGCCTTGGGTTTGGCCCATGGGCATGAAGACCCCGGTTGTTTAGAAGATGCAAAGCGTTGATCTTGTCTAACCTCCTGTATAAAAAGCCGTATAATATATTTACTCAAATATAAGATAATCCTGACTGTGAGACAAGTCTCCCAAAATTAGATTTTATATATGGAAAATTTATAAATGTGTTACAGTTTTCCAGTTATAGAATGTAATTATTGGAGGTTTGCTTTGAATTTGTTCCCCTCCCACTGCTACATCAGAAAAAATAAATATAGGGGGTCAAGATATGCCCTTTCCCTCTGCCTCTCCCCATCTTCTTCCCCCTGCAGCCCCCTTTCCCCTTCCTTACTGTCAGACCCTGCTCTCCCTGAGCACATGGAAGTAAGGAACAAATTTCAAAACACTGACCTTGAAACTAAAAATAGCTCTAGTAATTTGTATATAGTACCCATAGACAGGAAACATGCCAGGGAAATTGGTGTCTATGTTCCCTCCTACTATCAGCCAATGTGGCATGATGATTTTCTGTTGCTTGTTGTGCTTCCTTTGTAGAGTGCCAAGTGCCCTACCATGGGTCACATCCTCCCAGGACATTAAGTCCAACCCATCAGACTGTATGTGCCACTTAATGCAGTCCTTGTAGCGGAGTTTGGGACAGCCAACCTTTCTACTGCCTTTCTGAAATTCACTGTACACAACTCTCTTAGGCAGTTGATTATTGTCCGTACATATGATGTGACTGACCCAGGTCATTTGCCTCCATGCTAGCATGGCTTTTGTGTTAAGAACCCATAGACCTAGTTCATCTAGAATTGATGCATGTTACCTGATTAGAAACTGCTGCAAGTTTTCCCACAGGTACTCCATAAACACATTTCTAAGCAGCACTTTGGGACCTACTTATATATAGCATAAACTTTGCATATTACTCCAAAGCCAAAAGGCACGTGATTTTTTTTTTTGGAAAAAATATCTATCTACCTACCTATCTAGTTATATATATACTCCTAGTATTACGCTACGAAGAAAAACCACAACCCATTACAATATCTGCTTACCATGCACACAGAAATGCTGGTCTCTTAGACCAGGTAGCCCATTCCCTTCAACCCCACCCCTCATTGTGGGGTCACAGACTCAGTTCACCCGTTGTCTGTGTCGCTGTCTCTCCAGCTCCTGCTGGAGGACTCATTACTGCTGTTGCTGTCAGTGACCTCAGTTCTGTTCGTCTCTTCCTCGCTGCCACTGCTCCCTACCCCGCCAGCAGGGGAGTTGGAGGATCCTGTGCCAAGTGTCTCTGTGTCATGTGGCTTTGGCCATGTCCTCTCCATCCTCTACTAGAGATTTCTGGTAATAGATCTAGAGTTCACCCAGAGCCATTTTCACACAGTCTACCACCTCTGCACCTGTGTGGCTGTACATTAGGAAGATCCTAGCTTTCCACAGGGTGCTCCTGATGCAGGATGCAAACTGGTTGAAACGGGCCAATATCTTCCCCTGGTGTTTGGCAAGGTGCTTGTACAGCACTGCTTCTCTGGTCAGCTGGCTGACACTGGTCACCACTTTGCAGAGCTGCTTCACCCTGTTTCATACCTACTTGGCACAGGTGCAGAGCCAGAGGAGGTGGTCAATCATCTCAGTGGCTCTGTGGCAGTTGGGCCACAGGCAGCTGGGTGTCCTCGGCTGTCCCTCTCTATGCCTCTGGGCCCTTACTGGCAGGGCTCAGTGGGCTATCATCCAGTTTAAGTCTGTGATCTTTGCGCAGGCCCTTGTGGTAGATTCACTCCTACATGGCTTGGCACGTGTCACCCGGGAACAGGTCCACGGGCAACATAATGTCCCTCAGCCTCACCATCCTGGGTCATCTTGTGATTGCTAATGGTCACGGGACCTGCGCTCTGCAGGCCATACAAACTGCGGAACTCGTTTAGGATCTTGTAGTACCACAATGAGCCCATGATCTGCAGTCTGTGTGGTTGGTCAGGGTGAACTCCTCCCTTCCCCCTCATGTCTCAGGATGGTCCTGCAAAATATCACACCAGGCAGGTGGTTTTGGATTCAATGCCTGTTGCCAGCTGGCAGTTGTGGTTCATGTACTTGGCCCATAGGAACAGGTGGATGTCTGACATGCCCCTGCTCCCGGCCCTCTTGTCCTTATACAAGTTCTTCCTGGTGACCTTTCCCCATCTGGAGCCCCAGAAGAGCATGCACATGGCCCTCTGGATCCTGTGGGCAATGAGCTCAGAAGGGGAAGACCAATGTGGTGTACAGAAGCACCGATAACACCGCCTTCATAAGCATGACATGCCCCGCTATGGAAATGGAACACATGTGCCACAATACCAGCCTCTGCTTTACCTTTGCCTCTGTCTTCTCCCATGCTGGTCTGCTGCTCAGCTCAGGGTCAAAATCTATCCTGAGGATCTAGACTCCCTTGCAGGGGACAGAGACCTCCAGGGACTCCAGATCCCTGAGCTCACCTACAGCCAGGCAGGTGTTCTTGCTTACACTGAGCTTGGCCCCCACCACCACCTCGTATACCTGTGTGTGCCACAGGGCTCTCTCTATCAACCACCTGTCCCAGCACAAGATGTTCAGGTCATCCATGTAGGCTAGGGCCTTGGCCTCTCAGTTGCTGCTACCTGAGATGTGGACTCCATGGATCCTTAGGTCCTGCCTCCAATGCTGGGCCAGGGATTTGATAGTGCAGACTAACACGACTGGGGAGAGCGGACAGCCCTGCCAGACCCCAATCTCATGATTTACCGTATGGTTCATTGGGCTCCAGCAGAACAAGCAGAATTTCAAGCCATGTTGACCCCAGAGCTCAGCACTGCTCGGTATGTCCTGGTGGTTCATTGTGCTGATTCCCAGCAGAGTCGATAGGTTTTCAAGCCATGGTGACCCTACAGTTCAGCACTGCTCAGTATGTGTGTGTACTCCAGATTCGTCCCTCCCTGCCCCTCACTGCCCAAGGATACATGTGCTAAGTAGCCCCTACTCATGACTGGAACTGGGTGTTTTTGTCGTGAGACCTGGGATGTCCAAAAATGTATATGCATATGAGATGCAGGGCAACTTGGTCCAGCTTTACCACATGGAGGGTAGACCACACTAGTCATATATGTTAGGCTGAGAGATGGAATGATAGAGGAATTCTGGGTGAACTATTTGGGGCCCCATTTACTTGTGTTCGCCAGACGTTTTAAGGCTGGTGAAAAAAACAGGAATCCTTAGAAATGGGAAGGAAAGGTGCAGCTCAGCTGTGCAAGTGAAGAGGAAATTAAATGTATGCCATTGTGAAGGCTCACTGTGACTTGAAAAAGAGTTGGTGCTGAGGGGGGGCTGTACTTAATGGTCACTACCTTGTACCTTATTCAGATGGATTACGTTAACCCATCTTTGTGGTAGTTCCTATCAGAATGTTCCCCAACATGAGTCATGTGTTTTATGATCATACCCAGTGTTGGCTGCATTTAATCAACCCAGAGTCAGTTTCCTTTACTAAGCACATGCTTCTTTTGGCAGCCTTTTAATGATAAGCAAAGTATTTAATGAGGCTTCCTTGTATGGAAATGTAAGAAGAGGGGCTTCTTCCCCTGCCTGATTGGGACTAAAAAATCTCATTTTGTATTTGAATAAATATGGTAATATCAGCCAGTCTCTCTCTCTATATATAGACAAAGAGAGAGAGAGAGCGAGCACTATGTATAAACTATGAAGTTAGTGTTCTGGCAGGAGAAAAAGGAATGAGCTATTAGGAGAAAAAATAGCTTTAAAATAACGTAGCTAATATGTCTGTTTGGGGTAAAAGCTGCATACCTGAGGAGCACCGGGGAACCCTCCCCGCTGAAGGCTTCTTCTGAATGATGCAATCTACTGTAAGTCAGCCAGCAAAATGAGTTGGACACAAAGGGTGTTGATGCACATGCTCTGGGAGGTGTGGTGGGGGGTCACTTCAATTAGTGCAGCTCTGAGAGCCACGCTAATTAAAAGTACCTGTAGTGCCATGTGTATCAGCATCCCTGTGCTGAAAAATGGTGGCGGGGCACTTTGAACAAAAGCTTGTGAAAGCTTTTCTGTGTGAAACAAGCTTTCATTTAAAGCACCCCACTGCCATTTTTCAGCATGGGGATGCTGATGCACGTGATGCTGGAGGCTCCTGGAGTGCATTGATTTCCATGTTCCAGCAGACTTGATTGATGTGCTGGAATTACAGTGCATTGGAGCAAGCTCCTTGCACATGTATAGGAGCCCAAAATTGTACATGGTGCAAGGGGAGAGGGAAAGAAGGAGAATTGACCCAGATTGCTATTTGCTTGGGAAGGACTAAACAACCCTTGAGTAGTGTGCTGTTCCCTCTAGGCATACCCTTGTAGCAAATCAGCCCCTTCATTAAGGGCCTCATGAACAGTGTGTCAAGATTTTGGCCCATGTTTCCCAAAACATTGATCTCTGAACAAGAAGATTCAAATTGTCTTTAAAAATGTCCTTGCCTGTTAGTTGGAGACTTGAGATGAAGGGCATTATTACCTCTCAAGCTAGCGTAAAAGGAGGAAGATACTCAGGAGGCATGATAAGTGCAATGTTAAATATAATTTGCATATACAGAAGGTTAAGGCAATCAGTGCTCTCCCTGAGATGACTGGGGAAGATAAGGTGGAAAGTGAGGTAAAGGAGATATTGAAAAAATATCTGACATAAGCCACTGTCTGTTACAGAGTCTGTTCCTCCAAACTGATCTCTGGCCTTTCGCACTGCAAAAGCCCTTGGCAGATGTGGAAGGTGAAGAACATTTGAATCAGCTTTCCTAAACAACATTATAAGGTGCACTATACTAATGTAAAATGTAGTTCAATAAAAAAAAAAAAGAAAACTTCCATAAAAAAACCTGTTTCAGACTTGCAAGGAGCTCCAGTGATAAGTGTCTTGTGCACTTTTATGCATCTGTGCAGTCATAAAATATTCCCATCAGATCTGACAGGTTTTTACAGCCACCTTGAACAGATGTAAATGCGCTTAAAGCAATGACAATTGGATCCTGAAATTTTGACTGACAGTTTAAAATACTCTGAAAACCCAGCAGTTTCAATAGCATAGATGTTAAGACAGGTGAGATTAATATGTCTTATACTAAGTGGAGAAAGACTAGCATTGCAATAGGTTTCATTTGTAGACTGTACTGGGAGAGGTAGTTAGTTGTGTTAGTCTGACCCGTAGGAAAAAGTGAAGATGTCTAGAGGGAATATAAGTGGTAGGGTGAAATGAACAGAGTTGTGATGTCCTCCATAGGTCAGATATAAAATGGAAGAGATTTCACTTAACTCTTGCCATATCATTGGTTGCTATATATTCATACATTTAATTCAGGATTCTGAGGAAAGAAAGGAAGGAAAGCAACAGAGTAAAGACCCTGGATTTCAGAAAAGCAGATTGTGCCTTACTCAGGGAACTGATGGGCAACATTCCACTGGAGTCTAGTCTGAGGAGGAAAGGAGTCCAGGAAAGCTGGTTGTACTTTAAAGAAACATTACTGAGGACATAGAAAGGAACCATCCCGATGTGCAGGAAGACAACCAAGTCAGGCAGAAGACCAGATTGGCTTAGCAGAGAGCTCTTCAGTGGGTTGAAACAAAAAAAGGAAGCTTACAAGAAATGGAAACTAGGACAAAAGACTAGGAGTATAAAAGCATTGCTTGGGCATGCAGGGATGAAATCAGGATGGCCAAGGCACAATTGGAGTTGCAGCTAGCAAGGGTCATGAAGGGTAACAAGAAGGGTTTCTACAAGTATTTCCGCAACAAGAAGACCAGGGAAAGTGAGTCACTTACTTAACAGGGGAGAAAACCTAGTGACAGATGATGCTGAATAGGCTAAGTACTCAATGCTTTTTTCACATCAGTCTTCACAGGCAAGGTTAGGTCCCAGACTACTGCACCTGGCAGCACAGTTTGGAGCAGAGATGAGCAGCCAATGGTAGTGAAAGAACGGACTATTTAGAAAACTGGATGTGTATGAGTCAATGGGGCCAGAAGTGATGCACCCGAGGTTGCTGAAGGAATTGGCTGATGTGTTTCAGAGCCGCTGATCATTATCTTTGAAAATTCATGTTGATTGGGAGAGGTCCTGGATGATTGGAAAAGGACCCCTGGACTAGCCAAGGGGCTCCAGAAGTACCGCCCCTCCTTGGAGATTGACAGATGACCATGGTCGATTTCTGGGGAGGAGTGGGACTTCAGTGGCCAGATGGCCAGCTGTCAATCTCCAGGGCAGAGCAGAATGTCTGGGGTCCCCCAGCCTATCAGAGGCGTGGCGGGCCCTCCTGTGTTCTACCATGAAAATCTCCTGCCTTTCCTCCCTTCATACCTGCCATGCTTCAGGATGCTCAGGCTTCACACCCTTTTCTGTTTTTGCAGTGCTTCCCTTCCCAACGCCGCCCCCAGCCTACCCCCCCCACCCCCCCCGCACTCACTGGTCATTTTCACACTTTTTCATGGGGACTGGATTTCTTCATGGGGGGACCTACCAGTTTTGTGGTTTCTGCAAAAATCATAACATTGCGATTTTGGTAGGGCCCTTCTATGATGAGATGACTGGCCCTGGGGGATGCAGGGAGAGCAGTGGACTTGACATAATTTATAAGCAGAATGCAAAGGTGAAATAGGTATCTTTTTTGACCTTCTGAATGTTTTATGAGATTTTAAAAACATATATTTGATATCACCCGTGTCTCTGTCACTGAACGTTTTCTTCTTGAAACTCATATACTTCAAAGCTACAATACCCCAACCTCATTTCAGAATTATATTTAGACTGCTACATAGATAGAAAGAGCAGTAGACCATTTTAAAGCCACCAGCCTCCCCATGACATACTGCATCTGCTTGTAATTTGGATAAAATTACTACTGTGCAATATTTTGAAGCCTGAAACAAATGGAATAAATGCATTTTGACTTTTAATTAACTGACGAATCATAGAAAGTTAGGGTTGTGAGGGACCTTGGGAAGTTATCTAATCCACCTGCCCCTCGCCATTTATGTTGCCCTTCACTGGACTCTCTCCAATTTGTTCACATCTTTTGTCCACATCCTTTCAGTAGTGGGGGGCCTAAAACTGAACAGAGTACTCCAGATGTGACCAAAAACTGTTTCTAAGAAAAATTCTCAACTGATTTTCTCAACAGGTTTTACAGAGTTTAAGGAGTAGATGCAAATTAAAGGACCATTTGAATGAAGTTTGTGGCAATGAAGCATAAAGAACAGTCATGTTGTTGCCGGCACAAGGTGCCCAAGGGAGGCAACAATTGGGTTCGTTGCCCGGTGTGC
>NW_017728931.1:115162703-115164093 GCF_001723895.1 Crocodylus porosus | reverse complement strand
CTTTGAGAATACTCAACAAAGTTTTGGCTGAGTTTTCTCATATTCTGAAGATAAAAAGCAATTAAGTGTTTGGGAACTGGGATCTTCAATGCAGGGGTATAGTGAAGCGCTCGGGGAGGGGAATACGCAGACTTTGCGCAGGAGGGCATTACAGCACGCAAATAAGAGGAGGGTAATTAAACACAACACAACACCGGTGACCAGGAGGTGAAGGATGCCCGTTTCTAGGCCTCCAAGGTTGAGCAACCAGCTCTAGAGAGAATCGAAAACAGTGGGTTCATGTTCCTGACTCTTCCACTGCTTAAAAGCCTGTTCGGCCAACAAAATGTGTTTGTTAATATCTTGGGAATTTTCTGGAATATAAGTACAACATTCGTTCCCAATTAGAGCACATACTCTACCTTGAGAAGCTAAGACATAGTCTAGCGCTTGTCTATTCTGAAGGGATAACAACCGAAGTTGGTAAATCTCAGAATTAAGGCTCTTTTCAATAGCTAAGGTGTCATTAGCAAATTTTGTAAGAAACGTGGAAAGTTGACGATACAGCTTGGCTAACCGGCCCACTCCATACGACGGGAGAAGGATCATGCCAAATCTGTCTCCTTCACTAATAGGTGGCAGAGTTGCATACAGGGATCTTTGTCTTCTTGGGCGGCCAGGTGGGAGGTGGGTTAGTACTCGAAGGGGAGGGGCAAGAAACCTATGTAGCAACTTCCATACCAGCCATCAGGTAGCCATTTGTAGGCCGAGGTACCACAAATCCAAAAAGTTTCCCCATTTCCCACCATTCCATTAAGCCCATCTCACAGTCGACTGGATAGATGGGCAAAAGTAACCTTCAATGCTTCGTAGGTGTTTGTAACGAGGTTTGCTGGGTCCCCTCCCCACCCTGCATGTAAGGAGAATGCAGTAAAAGGTAACAGGAAAAGAAAGCCTACAGTGAAAAAGGAAAATGTTACAGTAGTTTTGAAACTTAAACTAGAATTCATACTTTCTAAACTTTTCCCCTTTTAAATAGCAACTTTAGTCCAAGGTCGTTGGTGGGCTGGACGGTCCACTGTTCCGCAGGTGGAGTAGGCACCGGTTTCAGACAAGAGTGATGAATCCAGTTCGTGTCCGTCGACCTTTGCCGCTGTGTGGGAAACTAGTAGGACAGTGTGAGGTCCTTTCCGCTTCTCTTGGAGGGGCTCATCCTTCCGGGTACGAACGAGCACAGAATTCCCCAGCTGTAACGAATGGACTGGAGCATCCAGCGGAAGAGGCTGCAAATCTTTAGTGTACCTATGGAGAGAAGAAAGAACAGCAGACAGAGAGCACATATACCATGACAAAATATTACATCCTATTTCCCACTCCCCTGCTAGAACCGGCATCCTGTTCATAGGCCATG
>NW_017728931.1:115155216-115162692 GCF_001723895.1 Crocodylus porosus | reverse complement strand
CTAGGGTTATACCCAGTGACACCAACAATGTCTTAACTGTCTTGAGAGATGAAAGAATCCTTATGCAGTTTTTAAATACATTTTAAAAGGCTTTGAGTGTGTGTGTGTGTGTCTATACTCCCCTCCCCCTATATATGAAGTATAGCTGTGAATGTTTCCTAAGGGAATTATTTTATTTTCCATTCTTTTACCCTCAAGTTTTCCTGATCTTCTAGCTCTCCCTCATCCTCATCCACATATTCTAAGTTCTTTACATTAGAAAATTATGAAGAACTCATTGTGCAACAATTTGATTGCATGCTTTGATTGGCTGCACTCATTGATTTACTGGTTTTCCTGTTAAGTAATTTACTACATTCCCCTCTCAACAGATATAGTTTCAAAAATCCATGTAGAGTCTGTTAAGTGTGATGAATTAGATGGACATGTGCATAGAATTGAAAAGGATTTTTTTTTGTCTTGCTTTGCATGGCAGACCCAGCCTTCTACTCTAAGGGCAGTTAGTATATATCACCCATGTAAGCCGGACAGGTTGATAGAATGCAAAAACTTTTTCTATGGCTTGTTTCATGCCAGGATGTTAGCCCTTTGCTAGCTGTTTCTTAAGCTATGGTTATGGAAAGTCCTTTTGCCATTTCAGTGATATCCAGGAACCCATGAAGAGGGAGTTTTGAATAATGTTCCAGATACCACCAGGGTGGTGATAAGAAGGGGCCTCTCCACAGAAAATCTATTTGCCCCAACTTCCAACTCTGGTAATGGGACACTGTTGTTTTCTGGAGGCTAGGAAATGAGACCCACTGTATTACTGCAGGTGAGATACCTGTCACCACTTCTTTGACCAACTACAACTTTCCTTCTCCCTCACTGTACATTTGATTTCTTCAGACAATCCTGAAAGCAGAGACAGCCCATGAACCAGTGCAGGGGCTGTCTCCTCTCTAGTTTGGTACAGCTGTCTTCAAGCATACTGGGCCCAAAAGAGAGGACGGAGGCCCTTACACTCCAAAGCAGGGGTTTGCTACCGACTCCTCACAAAGTTCTCTGTATGTGGGGGGACAGTACCACCATCTAAGGAGAGGACTCATGTGGCTGACCCCTGCCATTATTACCATTCATTATAGTAGTTAGGACTATGGTTTGGGCCCTATTATATGATCAGAAATAGGATGTATATTTGCTTTAATCCAGTCCTAGTTCCATAGCCTGTAGTCAATCGTACTTTTTTCTACATAGAATGTCACCAAATATCTGTTTTGCTGCAAGTTTTATGATGCCTTTTTTTTAAAATCCAGCTGCTTTAGTTGTAAGATTACCTAAGAAAATTGAATTAATTAAAAACAAACTGTCTAGTTTATGACTGCAGAGAAACACTTGTAAACAGGAATATACAAATTCAAACATAGTATGACAAATGAAAAAAACCCACAAAATTGATTATGAGTTGATTTCATATTTATGAGCTTTTAAACAACAGAAATAGTAATATAAGAATTAGGGAGCAGGTATTTCTTCCACCACATTAAAATGTAGACACAATCTCTCACATAAATGTTCTCTACATATCTATAATTATTGCAATACCCCATAGGCAAGACAAAAGAAATATCAAGCAAACCTCTCCCAAGAGGCATAGCTTTTTAGTGACTACTTCTTTAAGATGGTACACTGGAGGTTTCTGTCTGGAAATTGTACAGCAGATTCATGACTGTGGGGGCTCTACACAATGTCTGGAAATCTTCTGTCATCTTATGCAAAATCTTGAAAAAGAGAGTGCATATTGCTGCCTCAGATTTTTTGTTGACTCTCCTGCATGCTTGTTCTAGCTGTAACTAAAGTCTAAATAGTGACCACGGCAGCTGATAACTCTGCTGGTCATAAAGCAGAGGTGTAGTGGTTGCACAGTGCAGCTGCTGCTGTTTTTGCCCCAGCTATTGCCTCTTTTTTACTGCATAAGAGACTTTGGCCCTGAAGATACAGTGATTGACTTCCTCTACTCTCCATGCTGCTTAGTTTAGTTCCTAGCGAGCTTGAAGATGCTGGAGATGTGGACTGAGGGAAGGGAGGAAGGGGGAGCTGCTTCAAGCTGTAGATATCAAAGGCATCACCGCAGCTGATAGACATACCTGAATTAGCTTCTGCCTACCTAGCTCAGGGTGTGATAGTAGTAGCAGATGTAGCAATTTGAGTTTCCCTGGGAGATTTAGCAGCCTGAACTAAAACCCACACTTACAGAGAACAGTTACTAGTACCTAAGCTAGCTAGTTTAAAGTTAGCTTAAGTACATCTACAGGAGCTGCAAGCACACTTTGGATTGCAGAATACATGCCTTCAGTGTTTGCTTGTGAAGGGTTATGAGAAGGCAGGGAAACAAAGGTAGTAGAACTAGAATTGTAGGTTAATGGTAGCTCTTCTTGAGGTTACTTTTCTTCAGTTTTCTCCCCAGAGTTAGGAGAGACTGTCTACTTTACCTCTGCACTGGTGTCAGGGATTCTGCTGAAAGCTAAGCCTTGCCCACCCTTTTCTGAAACTGGAAATATGTCAGTAGGGGCACTGTAGGGGTATGCCCCATCTGCCCTCAACTCTTGCAAGACTAAGATCTCAAGTGTGGCATGGTCACTGGTCAGTACCCTGAGGGAGCGCCCCCATGAGCAGGAACAAACAGCAGCAGTACAATATGTGCTGAGGCTACTTGACCCTGGGGAGCACCCATGCATGTGTGCTCTGGTGCACAGCTTGTTGCCCCAGGTGCAGTAGGGGATGCTGGGCCCAGCACCTATGTTGGCCTCACCAGCCTTATCTGGGGTCCTGGGGGCTTATGGGGGATGCAGCCATGGCGGTCTGGCAGCAGGGAGCCTCACTGGCAGCTGAAGCATGGCTCTGGCTGGCCAGGCTCTGGTTTCAGGTAGCATGCGCTGCGACCATGTGTGCCACTCTCCTCCCCTGTGCTGCAAATTAGCAGTGTGAGGAATGCCTCCATGTGTATGGTGTGTGCCACTGCAGATGGATCTGCAGCACCACCTACCGCATGTGTGTGCTCATCTGGATGCGCCCCTAGAGTGCATTCACCATCTCAGTTCCAGGTTCAGAGCATGCAGAACAGGAACAGATGGGGAGAGTTTCTTTTTTTGGTGGCAACCTTAAGAGCTTCACAGAGCCAGCATGTAGAACTACCCACAATAACTCTTCATTTTCTTTTTAGTGTAGTCTTTCCAAGACTAGATATAAACTCTATGTCCAGAAACAAGTTCCTTTGTCTCTTTGAGTCGCATCAAAGTAAAGGGATCTATAATATATAGGTACTTCATTAATAATTTATCTTTCTAAATATTGTCTCTGATATATACAAGTTTGCTTGCTTTGGTAAGTGGTGGATAATGGTAAAAGGTTTAACACATTTTGTCCTTGGTGAACCCCGCTGCCTACTGTAGGAGTAATCAAAGGTAACTTGATATTTCTTATATCCTATTGAAGTCAACCTACTTCAGCTTTTTGCTTGAGAGAAGCAGATTAAACCTTAGAGTACAGTGTTCAAAAAAATGTTACCAAGTCTTGTTAATATGATCCTTTTCTACATGTGCTGTTTTAGGACATTGCATATCATAACATAGTATGTGTGTCCAATAACTTATTAATGCCAAAAGAACAACTGAAAGTGATTGTATTGACAAAAGAACATCTGATGAAAGATTTTTTTTTTTTTTAAATGGAACCCTTTGTTCATATAAAAGAATGATACCAATCTTTCCTTTCTCTCTCTCAAAAATTTGTATAGTTCTTTATCTTACTTGGGAACAGGATAAGAATAATTACTGTTCTCAGCATACATTGTTCTGCTCTGTACTTGAGCAGATTTCAGTTGATCCTGAACAAATAAGTGTTTCATTTGGTATTTAAAGTAGTACTCTGTGTTGATTACCCTGTGCTGACTCTGGATTAAAAAAAATTGAACAGAATAATTCCAGATCTCAGACTGTCATCTTACTGTTCAAGGATGTCTCCTCTTCCTAAGATAATTTAAATCATCTTAGCATATTCCAGTTCTGGAATACTGACTATTCAGATTCGTAAAAGTGTCGACAGTTTTGTTTATCCCGTGCTACCCAGCTGCTTGTGGAAAGTTGAAGTAGCTGAATATTCTGCAGATACCCCTGGGCATAGGTCAACTTCATTGTGACGCATGAATTAGCCTGAAGTAACACATCAGATATCAGTCTGTGAAGTAATTTTTAGATTCCAAACCCTCAATTTGCTCAAGAATACTTACTGTCTGAAGACATCAGATTTATGTACAGTTTTAAAGTTCCTCCATCTTATTCTGTAGGGCTTTATCTTTTATCATAATTGAAATTATTGCCTCCTGACCTGAGGAAGAGGATTTCTACACAGAATCACTTAAATCCACTTCTTACCTTAGTAGCTGTACTTTCACACTTTTTCTCCATGTTGATGAGATATTCCTGTTTATAGCTTAAATCGTTTCCCATTTTAACTGTAAATCTGTGTTGACATATTGCATTCTTAAATTCACCAATAGTTTTCTCTTTCTCAGTGCCTTGTGAAAGAGATGTGAGTTGCAAAGAAAATTGTACCATCTTGATCAGATAAAAAAAGTAGTCATTCAATACAAGTAGTGCTTTATCTCTAAGGGTGTGTGGTGTGTAAACTTTCAAATGAGCAGATTGAAACTTAGTGATCTAGTTTGAGCAGATTGAATGCCTATTGCTTGAAAACTATATAAGCAGTTGGTGTTTGTGGCGGGAACCATGAAGGTAGCCTACACTAGTGATGGGATACAACCAGAGGGGCTCTGTACATGTTTCTCAGCCTGCTCTGTGGGCTCCCCAGCCTGTCAGAGAATGCCAAGGGCATCTGAGTGTAAAGAGCAGTCCTAACTGGTTGGCCGCATCATAAGAACTCCCATGCACACTGACCTCTCCTTTCCTCCCTTTGTGCCCAGTGGCTTCTAGGAGAGACCAAGAATCAGTTCCCTCTCATTAATTGTACATGCATCAGTTTCTGTTCCTGTACCCCGCCATAGCTCTGTGCCCCTCACAGAGGCCACTGGACTTGGGGACTGTACCACAGCCTTCTTGGCACCATGCAGAAATCTTGAACAGGGACTTAGGGACGTTTCATTTACCCATCCACAGCTGACCTCAAAGCTCTTTGTCCTAGCACATGCCCTTCTGCACAAGGCTTATGAGCCTGATGACCTGGCAGATCCACTTACCAGAACATGCCACAAACAACCCCTTTGGAGGCAGCTGCCAACTTCCCCTTAGGTGATGAATACATGGCCCTCCTGGACACCACTGATTATGAGTTGCTTGAGAAGCAACTCATGTCTATTTACCAAAACTTTAGGGCCAGCAGCATGACCAGTGGCTGGTGGGAATGGGTTTTCCTGTGTACCTAGGATGATGAGTAGTGGCTGAAGAACTTCTGCATGAGCCAGGCCACCTTCATCTTTGGCCAGTTGGCTCCCTGCATTGAGCAAGAGGACATCAGCATAAGGCCATCTCTGACTCTGGAGAAGTTCATCACCATTGCCATATGGAAGCTCACCACTGCTGACAACCACTGCTCCACTGCCAGCCAGTTTGGCGTGGGCAAGTTAATGGCCAAATCATGATCTGGGAAGTGTGTAATATTAACCAGGATGTGCTGGCAAACAGCGTTGTCTACATTGGCAACCCATATAAGATTGTTATTGGCTTTTTCCGGGTGGGCTTCCCCAACTCTATGGGAGCAATCAATGGCACCAGCGTCATAGTTTCATAGGTGGTAGGGTTGGAAGGGACCCGAGCAGACCTGATCTCCATCCTCTGTCCAAGGTTCTCTAAAGTTCATCAACAGCAAGGGCTACCTCATTGTGCTGCAGAGAGTTGTTGACCACTGTGGCTGCTTCACCCACATCTTTACCAGCTGGGCACAATGCCAGGGTCTTCTGCAACTCAACCCTGTCCCTAGTTGGTGGAGAATGGGCAAGGTCATTGGAGTCCTTGTACCTCCCCTCATTGTCAGGGATCTGGCCTACCTTGTCTGCTGACTCATGAAATCCTATAAAGGGCATTTGGACTGCAGACAGGAATACTTCAGCCTGTTGCAACAGGTCCTGCATGTTTGTTGAGCAATCCTGCATGATTGCTTTTGGCCACTTGAAGGCATGCTGGAGGTCTCTGAGCATACGCTTCAGTATGGCCAAGGAGTATTTGTCACCCTGTATTGTCACCACCTGCATCCTCCTCAGCAGCAAAGATGCAGCCATTGACTTTTTCCTATATTCACTTTCCCTTTTACCTTCTTCCCTGGTTATTTTTGCCATCAAGGAACCATGTCTGTCCTTTCAGTCATCTGTGGTCATGTTTTGCTATTTTTAAACTCTCATTCTTCTTACCAAAAAAAGTAAACAAACTAAGTTCTATAGATTTAGTCAAAATGAAGCTAAAGTAATGTGATAGTTTTCCTGCTGGCAACCAAAAGAATTAAACACAGAGAAGCTGAACTATGTGAGCCTGTCTCCTTTTTCCTAGGGTAAGTCATCTTATAGTTCACTGACATGGCATCTGCTTTTCCAAAAATTCTTATGGCACACAGCTTGAGCCCTCACACTCTTACTTTGCTCGACTTCTGGTCCAAGCATTATTTGCAGACATGCAAGAAGCAAAAGCTTTCACACATGTGCAAGTTATATGCAACCACACTTCTAAACAGTTATCAGTGTTGTTGTATTAGATGGATAGGCAAGATTTAAAGAGCCAACAGATTTTTTTTATCATTATGTCAGCAGGAAAGCATCATTCTAATATAATAAAAGGCTTAGTCTGTCTGTGTGTGTGTCTTTCTGTCTGTAATGCTTCTGGCCATCTGCACATATGCTGTTGAGAGGGCAGGTGCTGATTGGGTAGGTGATCCAGGCTGTGCAGGCCACAGTTTTACTGCTGCTGGGAAAGTTTGGCTGCAGGGAATACGCCCTGGCCACCTGAGCAGTGAGGCTTCCCCATGCCTCCCTCCCTGTGGGTGAAGGAGGGGGGAGCATTGCTGAGGAGCTTTCCTGCTGCCTGGCCCAGATGCCCCCCAGAACAGCCAGCAGGGAGGGAGGAAGGGGAACAGGGAAGCAGATGGACATAGGCCAGGAGGACCTGGAGCAGTGGGTGGAGGGAGGGGGAGTGGGCCAGACCTGAAAAGGTGGAGGGGGGAAGGGGGTTGGACCCAAAGTGGCGGGTGAGACGGGGGTGTAGGGGGGAGGATGCAGACCGGGAGTGAACCCAAAGCAGTGAGGGGTGGGGATGGAGTGGGGTTGGACCCAAAGCAGCTGTGGGAAGGGGGTTGGAGCAGGGCTGGATTCAAAGGTGGGGAGCAGGAGGAAGCAGGGTCAGGGGGGGTGCAGATCCAGCCATGGGGCTCCTTCCCTGCTTCTCCCACCCCATCCTTCTTGATGGACAGTTTGCTAGTAAACAGTATCATTTTCAA
>NW_017728931.1:115137214-115155116 GCF_001723895.1 Crocodylus porosus | reverse complement strand
TCCCTGTCCCATAGCAGGCATGGGCATCCCATGTGACTGATGAAAGACTGACGCGAAGTACCTATTTAATAGGTTGGCTTTTTCCTGGGTGTCAGTTGTCTTTACTCTCTGAATACTTTCACATGGCTCTTAGAATAGGTATTAGACTTTTCAAAATGATATCTTCCCTCCCATAAATGTTTACCCTGCAAATTAATAACAATGACTGAAGAGACTATTAACTGCTGTGGGCCAAATTTATCAGAGACGTAACTGGGTGCAACTTCAGAGATTTCAGTGAGGTTTTGCTTACTCTGGCTAACTGTAATTATCCAGTGTTTGTATAATTATCATATTTTTTAAAACTAGCAACAACAAATTAGTGTTTTTCTTCTCAACACGGAGCCCTTCATTGTAATTTCTCCTCAAAAAGGCAAAGCTAAAATTGATTTGCCTTAAATTTGATCTACCCTAATTACTTTTTCTTCGTACTCCATGTCCTTGTCAAGCTGAAAGGGAAACATAAAATTAACATGTAGAGCTAACTAGAGTCACAAAGAGCATCCTGTCCTCAACCTTAATTAAACTGGAGTGGCAGGATTCAGCAATGCCTGTTTTTTGCTATGTTAATATATTTGCATATGGTCACTTGCATAATAACATAGTCCTCTTCACAGCATTGGAGATGTACTGGCTGACACGATCAGAGTATCTAATGCCACCTTCTTTTTAAATCAAAATAATAAAACGTGAACCTCCTGTAACAAACTAGGGCACATAGCAAATTGGGAAATGTAACTAATGGGCTTTTAGTTTTCAAATGGTTAAAATAGTGAGGTAAAATAAACTTTAAAAAAATGTCATGGCAGCCATTTTAATTTTTAAATGAGTGCTGTTTCATATAATTTTATATAGCTGTCTTGACTCATCCCTTCACACAGACACAATACATTTTGTAAACATTATACATAAATGTGAAGTGGCCAGGCTAAAAAAGGGGTCATTCCCTCCTAGTGTAAAACATCTGCTTGAAGAACTACTGAAGAGTCTATTTTTTTCTTAATAATGATACAGACATTACTTCTGTTGAGTTACATGAGCATTTGAAGAAGAGAATAAAATCCTAAGGGGGCTGAAAGAAATTTGTACTGAAATAGCTTTCTGATGTGATTACACATTAGAATACAAATTACTCAACAGTCTATCCATTTCCATTGTCTTTTACTCATAAGAATGACAATATGTGGACTTTGAGCTTAAAAGATAAGTATTGTTCTAGGGTTTTTTACATTTAGATACTGTAGTTGTTTTCTATTTGTCCAGTGCTGGCAAAGAAAATGATCGGTAGTGCTTCCTCTGTTATGGATTCAGATAGTATCATTACTTTCTCTACTGTCCAATTACAGTATCTCAGTGCTGTTCATGTACCTAGCCTTGGGGAAAAGATAGTGATGAGAAATGGTTTGCTTCTACAGCTAGTGATTAAACACTGAGATTTACTACATAATTAGAAGACCCCCCCCCCAGTTCAATATATTCTTGGACTCTGGTTCCCCAATTTAAGTAGAATTTCTTGGTTTGGAGTTTGATATTTTCCACTCTTATTCACTGAAATCAACAAGAATTCTCACAGAATAAGTAACTATTAATTAATTGTGAGCAAGAGTGGCTTACCCTTGGCCTTACTGACAAAAAAAATTCCCAAACTATTTGGATCTGACATCTTGGGCACCTAAAGACATGAACCACTACCATGGCTGTTATGCAACTAATGAACTTCGTCCATTTTAGATGTCTCCCAGTGTACAGCTTTGTAGTTTTAGAAGTAGTGTCAATTGCAATAAAACCAAGTGATAGCTACTGAAAAACAAGCATTGATACCTTCCAATTTCTGAAAGTTAACAATATTTTATATTTACCTGACCACGGTCCCAAATCTGCAGTTGCAGAAGCCCTCTTGCATTACCTGTTGAGATCACTAGTGACTCATTCTGCAAGGAACAGAAATGGTGGTGATCACAAACCACTTGTGATCTAGTGCCATCTTATGGGCATTTCGAACTACCTTATACTGACTGAACTTTGCAAAGTATTTCCACCCAGGGAGGAAATACTTTCAGCAAACATGGATGCCTTGTTTACTTGCCTATATGTTAGGAATCTAAATTTGCCATTTTAGCATGAAAATTTAAATTTTGGTAAGTTGGTAAGTGGGTTTGGTTCCTGCTGTCAGAGACTCAGCTGAATATTTTCATAGGGACACAAGAACATAAGAGCATAAGAAAATAATAAGTATCATACTGTGTCAGATCAATGGTCCATCTAGTCCAGTATCCTCTTTCTGACAGTGGCAGATGTGGATGCCGGGGACCCTAGATTTGTCTGAAATGTCCTTGGGGGACCAAAAGAAGAGGCAAAGTAGCTGAGCTAAGCAGAAATGGTGGCAGGCTATTTGGAATTATTTCACGTTTCTTTTCTCTTTAAGTCTCTGAAAACTGACACTTCCTGACATGCAGGTGTTTGAACGCTTTGTTTTTCCCAATTAATCAAGGCCTCAAAACATACAATCACTACTTGCTAGGGAAAAAAAGGGACTAGTGCAAAATTGCATTGCTGAGGACTTGAGAATGAAATGTGTTAAAAATGGTCATTATTTTTTATGCAAATGGTTGCTGAATATAATTTATGTGCTGGCATGCTAAGGCAAGGTAAATGCCAGTAACAGAGAATTAAAAAACAAATCCCTCCCTCTGTCAAAAATGACAGCGTGTCCAAAAATGTGAGGCTTGTAAATAATGTTTTCCCCCAATATTCAGTCCAAGGAGTTTGTGTAACTTGTGCTCTTGTACTTTAGTGCAGTGTAGACATATGGCTTTGCTCGAGTATTGAAGATGATGTGTTGTCAAAAATTCATGCCAGCACTTGTTTTGCCAAACATTTTACTATGAGGAACAGGGAATCCAACCTGGTTATCAAAATTTGACATTTTCAGACAGCATGAAGGATTTTTAACTGTTAGGTTACCATGCCAACAACTTGTCTCTCTCCACTTTTAGTTATTGTACCTGTGATTTCTCTTTTTCTGTTTGCCAGATTTATATATTGCTTTGGTTTGCATTTAGCAATTATTGGATGCAGTTGTCTTATCTCCATTGCAGAAAATTCACACAATTACAAATATTGGTCTGCATAAATTGTATAGCAGATAAATTCTTGAGCTAGTGTGACTGCTGAGTCCAGCATCTATTCCAATGTAATCATGATTAAATGATAATCAAGCTTCAATGATACTTTATGTCAACAATTAAATGAACAAGGTTTCAGCATCACATTTTTAAGTAAAGGATAGGGAGGTAAGAGATTAGCATTCTGTTTCCTGTTGTAGAATCACAGAATCATAGAAGAATAGGTCGGGAAGGGACCTCAGAAGGTCACTTTATCTTACCCACTGTTCAAGGCAAAATCATCTGTATCTAAACCAGTTATCTAACACAGGGGTCAGCAGCCTATGGCTCACAGGCTGAACCCAGCCTGTGGAGCTATTTTATCTGGCCTGCAGAGCTGGGTTCTGTAGCATTTCTGTGATGGAGGACTTTGCTTGGGAGGTGGGGGGAAGGAGTGGCAGTGGCTGCACAGCTGCTGCTTCAACTCTGGCTCCAGCAGTGGTAGTGCAGACTGGGATAGAAGTGACCCATATGTGGAGCTAAGCTCTCTTAAAGCGGCCCCCCATTCCAAAATGTTGCCTACCCATGGTCTAACCTATTATTAAAACATTTGTGAACTACCATTTTATATAACCACCAGGCACAATATCTGAAACATCAGAAAATCCACCCTAACTCACCACAGGTAAAGCAGGGGGCTGAGATCACTGCCAATGTCTTGTCACTGCAAAGCCAGAAATCAGTCGTTGTATAAGTTTAAGAGATTCAAGGAAGAAAACCATGTCCTCACTGCAGAAGGCAATACAACCCCACAGTCCATGCCATTATGACAGCAAGTTTTTTCCTGTTCCTCTGGAGAAAATGCTTTTGTCCACATTTTCAAAAGTAGCCTCTTATCCCAGATTACCTACATTTTAACGTTGACCATCGAACACCTGAGATACCCAAATGATCTTCAGAATGCTAAACCCATGCGTATCCCATCCAGTTCAGTAGGGGCCTTGTTACATGGTGATTTTAAGTGGCTTCTAGAGCTCTTAACTCTTAGTCTTAACTCCTAGATCTACTGCACGTTAACACCTTTTAAGTGGTTTAAAGCACTCATTATTCAGCTTAGAGTTATGGCACTCCAGGCATTCCTTCTAATCCACCTAATTTGCTCCTGTTCTGTTAAAGTGCAGCCAGTCCAGACAGCTGTTCTGTCCAAGTTGCAGTCCTCTAGCATCCTAGAATGCAGTGGTCCCTCCAGAGTCAGGGTGAGCGGGGATGCTGGAGTGCAGTGGGGCCAGGCATGGCACCTTGCCTCCTGGGGGCAGCAGGCAGAGAGAGCATTATAGCCGCAGAGTGATCAGAGGCCACAGTCTCACTGAAACGGACACAGCAGCTCCTGACTGAGTGTGGGGCTCCGAAGCCCCACCAGCCCTGCTCTCTGAGTGGAGCTGTTGCAGCTCATTGAGACCAGAGAGCCCCAGGGAAGCAGCTTGGTCATGTAGAGCTGTGGTAGCTCTGTGCTGAGACCCAGGCTGCTGGGGCTTAAGCCTATCAGTTTCAGTAATAAAAATCCAGAGAACAACAACCCACAGCAACTTTTTTACATTTAATCCTCATTTTGCCTTCCAAAAAATATCCAATTCAAACTTCAAGGACAAAACACTCCAACATTTTTTTTCACATAAAAACCTCATTAAAAATGTTTTGCCTTCCAAAAATGCAAAAAAAAATTAAACAAAAAAATTGGAAAAAGATCACATCTCAAGGTTTTATTGAGGCTAAACAAGCAACAACAGTAAAAACAAAAAGTCCTATCACAACTCTAACGATGATTTTTATTGAGAAAAAATAACATGTTGACGTGCTCCGGTGCCAGTCAACTGATTTGCAGTAAGCTTAGCAGTAGAAAACACTTGTTCTGCAGGCAGAGAAGACCCTGGAATATACAGGTAACTCTTAGCCAATTTTTCAAGCCTTGGGAGACGCTGTGCATTGACTTTCCATCTTCCTAGTGTAGTGCACTCTAATGAAGGGCAGGGCTCCCTAAAGTCATTCTCCAACTCATTTTCTAGTCCACTCTCATCAGTTTTTAGTTTTAGCATAATCTTCACTTAAAAGCATTGTGATAGCACTCTCTTTTTTTTTCCCCTCATTTTCCCACTTTTTTTTTTTTGCTGCTGGCTCGGTTGGTTCAGCTACAGGACTTGGAGCTGCCTCACTTTTCAAGAAGGATGCAAGTTGCATTAACTTTGATTTAGCAGCAATCTGGATATTGGGCAAAAGAAACTGCAAGTGCTTATGGCACGGCTCCAACATGGATGCTATCTGTGCAAGTCTGCATATTATGGCAAGATCATTGGGTTTCATATGATGGTCCAGAGAACGGCAAACAGCAGACATGAAATCAGCGATCTTTTCCAGTTTTGACAGCAGTTTCGCTGTTTAGGCGAATGTTGAGAAGACTATTCCAGATTGGATAAATATTTGAAATGGATGCTGAATGTTCAGCAGACATGGCTGTTCTGGTACATTTTAAAGTAGAAATGACAGGTAAGATCCTCTATTAATTGCCATTGCTCATCATGCAGCTCAAGCGTTGGAACATCAGATAGTTTCATAGATGAGTTATCTGGCAGCACTGCTGTTATAAGCCACCTTTGCTCACTGAGTCTCTCAAACATTTCCTATGCTGAATTCCAGTGAGTTTTACACTGCTGAATCAAGCAGTGATGCTTAACCTGAAGCTGAATTTGTTTCCATTCAAGTGCTTTAGCAGCTACAGGGCTGTGGTGGAAATTTGCAACTGGCTTATGGGCAGCCACAATAACATGAGGTACACTGCCAAAAAAGCCATCATTTATAACTAGCTGAAATGTGTGGGCAAAACAGTTTACAGACTACCACGCAACGTACTTCAGTGTGTTAGCGAGCACAATATTGCTTGCATTATCCTGCAGTTATGTTAAGACATGGCCTTCCAGATCCCATCTCTCTACTGCAGCCTTTAATTTTTTAGCAATGTTTTCTGCTGTATGTCGTTCTGGGATACTCTCTGTCTGATCAAAGCTCCAACTTTTCCAACTTTTCCAACTTAATGACATGCAAAATGTAGCTTTCAGTATTTAATGCTATCCAACAGTCAGTCATAATTACTTTATCAGCTTTTCCCAATTCTTCCTGGAGAGAGTTCACACAGTTTTCATACCACCTCTCTAGTCATGAGGTTATATTTTGTCTCACAGGCACGTGGTATTTCGGTTTCACAAAACTCATTAAATGCATGAAAACCTGTACCCTCAATGACACTTAGAAGCAGCATGTTGTCAGTTATCATAGTGCATGACAAATTGGTCATTGCTGCCAGAAACAAGCACCAATATTGTTATTTCTTTTTGATATTGTCTTTCACTTGAAATAGGGATACTTCAGCTTAAGACAATTTAGCATTGCTCCGGTGCTGTGTACCTAAGCTCTGCATTGCACATCTTGCATTTAATGGTGTCTTCTTTATTTTTGTGAAAGGATTCCACACATGGCTTCTTTTCAACTGCCCCATCTTTAACCTATAGATGCTAGTCCCCTCTCCCCTCCTCCTTCTAAGTCAACAGTGCCAGGGAGAGGCGGAGGTGGAGTGGCATGCTGCGACAGGCAGGCGGGGCATCCATGGTGCCTGCCTGGCCACCTTCCTGGGGCACTATGCTACTTCCTTTCCCTGCCAGACCGTACCTCAAGCTAAACATTAACTGTAATGCACTAATAATATAAATATAATTAAAGTTTAACCCAGGGGCCAGGCTCATCACAGCAGGTGGTGGGGAGGCTGCAAGCCCTACTACGAACAGCCTGGGCTCGGTGGCAGGCAGCAGCTGCCCAGAGCCTGGGCTGGATGTGGCAGACAGTTGGACCCTGCCTAGCTCTTTGCTGTCAGTGGCTGCATGTGCCCCTGGGAGAGCACTGTGGGGAAGAGGCCAGGGCTGCGCTGCTATAACAAGGTTTGGGCCTGTTGGCCTGATTGGGGTGGAGGGGTGGTGTTGCACCTGCACTTTTACCACACTGCTCAGGCAAGGTTTTGTTGCACACACCACCTGCCCTGCCCTTCCATTCTTCTTTCTCCCACCCCCAGCTGGCTCCTGGGACCTGGGGCACAGGCAGCCCCTCACATATGCACCTCCCCCACATACCCACACCCACCTCCCAAATATACACCCATGCCATGCCCCTCCCCACATACACACTATATACAAGGGTAAGGCTTTATTTTGAACTATTATTCAATCACCTCTATTTACACTGCTCAAAAACACATAATCCAGGACAAAATATGTTTTGAAATAAAATTAAAATATGTTATAGTAGATCTTTGATTTTTTTAGTACATGATTTGTTTTTTATCTTTAATTTGTTGCAAACATATCTTCTGGAATATTTTGTGTGTGCAGCCCTCAACAACTCACCAAAACTCAGTGGCCCTCCAGCCAGACTAACTGCCCAACCCTAGGTTAGATAATATCATTGATAGCTCTTGTGCCCCTCTGTTCATGAAATCTACTTCTAGGAAAGTTATTATAAGTTATATGTCAGACCTGGGTTTAGCAGATACTTGGTGAATAGTGAATACAACAATGAGGGATTATTGTATTTTCTTCTACACCTTATTCAGTATACAGTATTCTAAAATTGACTAGTTTTTAATTTCTCAAAGCATAATTGGCTCTGGTCAATATGCTATTGACTCATAGCTGTTTCGAACCATACTGAGTTGGATCTTTAGTTCTTCCTTATAGGTAGACCGGTTGTAAATAATTACTGGGGACTCAACAGCTTCCTGCTGAATGATTATAAATATGAAGATTTCTTTCTAGAGGAGTTCAGAAATTTTATGGAGCTTAAGCAACCTACTATTTCCTCTGCCTTGATATTATGGGAAACTACTAAGATCTCGTGGATGCATAAAATATACGCTTCTGAAAAACAAGAAAAAATGGAATACAAAAATAGAGACTATAACAAGAAAAATTAAATCTTTGACATGAGGATTATTTCACGAATCCTTTGCCCAGTAAACTATACATTCTTACTAATATCAGATATGAAGTGAACAAATTACTGACCCAGACAGCAATGTATTCCTTTATCTAAATTATACCAAGATTATTGGGAATTGTGGGAACATGCAGGAAGGTTACTAGAATATAGACCAAAGAGTAAATCTAGTCATCATAGAATATCAACTATAAAAGACTCTCTGGGGAATGTGCATATGACACAGAGACAAATCAGTCAATTTTATCTCAATTTGTACACTGAGAATCTGAATGTTACTAGCAAAGAAATAAATATGTTTCTGGACTTTTTAACCATGCCACACATTTCAGGGATAGAGAAGGACATTTTAGAGACTCCTTTATCATTAGATGAAGTAACTTTGGCCTTAAGGGACATGAACAATAATAAATCTCTGGGCAGTGATGAATTTCCTGTGGAGTTTTGTAAAAAACTTAAAGATATATTGTTACCTCAGTCATTGACTGTGGATAATTTTAGTAAAAACCAAGGTACGCTACCAAGTACCTTATGTAAAGCTGTTATTTCTGTAATTCCTAAACCAGGAAAGGAATCTGTAAATTGTTCTAACCATAGATCAATTTCTTTAATGAATGTACACACCAAAATCCTAGCCAAAACTTTATCAGAGATTGGAACAAGTCATTCTGAAGGTAATTCACAAAAATGAAGTAGGATTTATGAAAAAAAGTCATGCTTCAGATAACGTATGTCAGGTTATTGATATAGTAGAGGCAGTACAAAATTCCTATGGCTCTTAGCATTTGATAAACAGAAGTCTTTGATTGTTTCTTGGAGATATCTTTTTGTGCATTACTTTAGTAAAGAATTCATAAAGTAGATACAGATGCTACATAGAAATCCCAGTTCAAAACTGTAACCTAATATGTTATCTGATCCATTTCCCTGGCAAAGAGGGACTTAACAAAGTTGCCCATTATCATCCCTCTTACACTTGGTTTAGCATATGAATCGTTGGCTACATCTACATGGAATAAGGACAAGCTAAAAGGCATTAAGACAGGAGATCATGCACACAAGACTCTACTGCAGGCAGATGATGCACAAATATTTCTGTCACAGCCTAAGAGATCAGTTCCTGCCTTCTTATCATTAATCAACACTTTTAGTAATCTGTCTAGTTATAAAATTAATTGGATTAAATAAAAGTTACTTGCACTAAATAAGTATATCACAAAGGATATGCTTAGCAAATGACCGTTTCAGTGGCAATCAGAACACGTAACCTAGTCGGATATTAAACTATACAAGTATATTAATGGTAGTGTAGAGATGATGTTGTTTCCATGATGATCCAGGAGATATGCAAAAAGCAAGATTTCTTGTAGGTGATAGCTTTTATTGGAACAACTATCTGGTTGATATAGATGTAGCTAAGCTTTCTGGTATTACAGTACCCTTTATCAAGAATGCTACCAAGGATCAAAAATGTTAATGTTGTTGTCTGTCAAAACTTTCAGAAGATTTTTGATGTTATATTACAGGATCTGTAAATGGAAAAATTGTAAAATATCCTTGTGGGGTTATGCTAATATTTTAAAACTGAATGTGTTATCTTGCCTAATGTCTCTGTTATATAATTTAACAGTTTTAATTTCCCAATCCTATTTAAAAAAAGAAAACAACTTAATGTTCAACATGTTTCTGTAGGGAGAGGATAAAAGGGCTCAACTTTCATGAAAAGATGCAACAACCAATTCAAATGGGTGACTTTCATCTTCCAAATATTTGACATAGTAAATCAGGCTATATACTGGATAAATGTAGTAACTGTCCTGTGTGGTTGGAAATTGAATAGACACTTATGTTTCCCTTTTCATTATCAACTACCATGAACACTTTATCGCTGTCTTTCTAATTCTCTAATCTCCACAATTTATGCAGCCTAACAAACCTGGAAAAGTTTGGCAAATTTACTGAAGTTTCATCCTTTGCTACATTGTGAGGTTTGTATTTGGGGCAGCCCTTCTGGAAGTATGGGCTCCCCAAACTGATGTGAAGAAAATATACGGTTAAGGGTATTGTGTATGTAAAACAGCTTCTACTAAGAAATCATATTGAACTTGCTTCTGACTTATGCGATGCATTTGACTTTCCAAAAGTAGTTGAATGGCTATAGCAGTTGTATTAAGTAGTAGAAAATCAGTTTGGACCTGAAGCTTTACGTGTCGCAAATAATCCAGGTATATTATTTTTTGCCTTCAAATCTGCTTCTATTCCCCATTCTGTGCCATCACTCTATGAATATAGAATGTTACAAACCTGATACAAACTTTTTACATCTAAGTAGAATAAAAAGCTAGGTGTCCAAAAGAGAGAATCCCAGTAGAAATCAGCAATTCACAATATTTATATAATGACAATTCATTTTAGACTTCATTTTATACAAAAAAAGGTCATTTCTAATCTACACTGAGCTTCCTCTAAACTTAAAAAATAAATATACTACCAAAAGATGCATGTTGGAGATGTAATGCATTACAAGCAATACTTGGTCACATGCTTTGGTCACACCCTATTATCAGTTCTTTGGGAGAAGAAATAACTAGAATTAATACGGTTTTGAACACAGCACTGATACCTTTGACAAATGTGTGTGTTCTTGGGTTTACCCCTAAGGAATTTAACATGAATCTTTCCCAGATTACATTCTTAAAACAGAGTGGTCCTTATCAATGACATGCAGGATTATATTAATACATTGGAAAAGCAGGATATCTCCAAGGTCGAAATCTGGTATGATGAGATGACACAGCTGGCATCTATGTGGAGAGTCAAGATTAGCAGGTTTAACTGCTTTAAATTTTACTGTAGTTTGGGAGGCTTTCTTAGAATATTTTGGTAATTAAAATATTAATCTTTACACACTTCACTGTTTCTTTTATTCCTCCCTCTTTCCTCCTATTTTAAAATTTTATTTTTGCCTTTATTATTTATTGTTTGTGACAGATCTCTACATAGCTCATATATAGCTGAAACATATTTTTTTCATTTTTGTGTTGCATTTAAAAAATCAACAAATCAGAAAAAATGGCAATAGAGAAAATATACATTGCCATATAACTGTAAGGAATGCAACTTGCTGAACTTCATTTTAACTGTTAGTGTAGTTGCACTTCCAGCTGTATCTCAAAATCCTGAAGTTGAGTCCTGATAGGTATGAGAAAAAAATCATTAGCAGTTATTGTCTTTTGATGCTCAAACTCCCCAAAAATACGATTTGTGGAGATATTCAAGATTAGTAGTCATTGATTAGATTTGATTTTCTTCTGCCACCAATTCTCTTAATTAAAACAGAGTTAGTGCGTTGAAGTCAGTGGAGTTACATCAATATAAAATTAGTTTTAGGATCACTCTGTATTCTTGGGAGGAGGAAAAAGAGAGGAGGGATTAACCTATGGAAATCAGATTTACACATAATGTGCGAGTCAGTCTGTAGCTGCTGTTCAAATTAAGTGGTGCTGACAATTCTGTGATGAAAGGTTCTTATCACACACAGTTTGTACAGTCGTTTGTGCACCCACTGCACTTGACAGGACCACCTGTACTGTGACAGTCTTCCTTTCTATGAGCAACCTGCCACAATGACAGTGACTAACCTCAACATGATGCACTGTAACTTTAAAAAAGTTTGGTGAATGGTATGTCAGTTAACCTTGCATGTGAAGCTCAAAGGACTGTCAGAGGCTTGTAGGGTTAGGATGCAAGAAGGTGATATAACTAGCTTCAGAACTGTTCACCGTTAACTCTGCGGGGCTAATAACCAAGTGCTGTTGACACTGGAGTTGACTCGGGCTCGTTAAGCAGAAGTTCACCGGGAAGTTCAAACTCTTGCCTCGGGGATCATAACAGATGCTATAGTCACTCTGCCCCTAATTCTAATTAAATATTCAGTGCAGTTATGTTTTTGCCAAAATCCGGCTTTTCCTGGTTTTTAATTTAATCACTTGCTCCTGCGTTTTATTTAATTTATACATTATAAAATTATACTAAAATACTTCCCATGTAACGAATTCAATATTTGAGGAAAGGCAGGTTCGTACTCTAGAACATTTCAATAAGCCATAGCATTTTTAGGTCTCCTATAACTTGTGCTCTGATAGCCACATGTTTGCTTGTAATTTAACTGGACTTTTTATCTGTGAAAGGAATTTATTTGTTACACAAATGATTTTTTTTGAGCCCCTCTCCTGTAATCAGGTTGATTTTTTTTTTTTTTTAATCTGATGAGCATAATGTCACCATTCTTTTTTGTTGGTCAAAGGCCAAATATTTATTCAATAAAACAGTTCTCATCTATATAAGGTACTTTATTTCTGTAAATTTTTTGGACAGAGTACATAAGTGACTTAAAATGGAGGTCTCAGGGGTAATAAATATGTGAAGGCTAAGAAATAATCCTTCATATTACATACAGCTCAGATGTGGTCATAGGTATTTGAATATGTGTAGAAAGCTCTGCTATCTCATTCAAGAACAAATAATACCATATTTATTTGCTAGGGTATTTTATTTTAAAAGATTTGAAGCAACAGATTTGCTCAGGGCACTTCAGGGGGTGCTTCAAGATGGATGTACACAAGGTCTGACGATCAGTGTCCTGCTAAGTTATACACACAAAATAGCTCCTGAGAGCAAATGCGGTTTTTTGTTTCTTGCTGAAAAGCATATTCTTCCTGAAGTGGCATCCATCCATTTATTGTTGTTAGTTTTTTTCCTTCCCTTAAATAAAAGAGAGGATAGGTGTTTAGGTTCCAAACTGACACTGAAGAATATAGTGCATAGGCATCTGATTATTTTATAAAACTGGAAACAAACAAGAGATAAAGCTATGTTCTATACTACCGTCATCCTTCAGTGCTCTGGTGGCTATGTTGCAGGAGGGCAGGTGAGCAAGAAACTCAGCCTTGGGCTCTGATGTTCAGGAATTCTGCTGTGGCAGGGTGAACAGCTGCTAAAGGGTTTGTAATGTGAATGGTCAGTGAGGTTTGAGCTGAAGTACAGGCCTGGAGACAGTACTAAGTAGGCAACTGTTGATCCTCTGGATCATGAAGTACATATAAGAGGTCTAGTCAGAGGCCCTATGGATTTGTTTGTGAGGCTGTGTGAGGCTTCAGTCCCTGATTCAATTCGGTAGAGATTTGGCCTGATTTGGTGGCTGAATCAACAAATCTGAATTGAACCAGAGGACCTTTAATCTCTCTGAATCGAATCAGAACCCTCTGAATCGATTCAGAGAGATTTGGAAAGATTTGGTGATTCAGACAGAGACAGCTTTAAATGTTTTTTCTGCATGCCTCTAGGTAGCAGGTGGCTTGTGAATGCTGGAAAGCTGGGGTGGATGGAGAATCCCACAGAAGTGCGTGGGGGTCCCCAGCGTGCTCGGCAGCAGACCCGGAAGTGGACCAGGTCCACTTCTGGGTTTTCTAGGAAGCGCTTCAGATTTGGTTTCAGCTGAATCAAATTAGGGACTTTGATCCGAATCAACAAATTGAATCGCTGTCCCTGTTTCGGGCCAAATCCGAATCGAATAGGGCCCACTTCGCACACCCCTATGGACAAGCCCAACTTGAGAGCAACACAGCTTGTTATTAGTTTCATAGATTCATGTGTTCTCTGAGTTGGAGTCCAAGTTTACAGCACGCTGTTTTTTTCTTTCTCACTTTGTTTTTCCATCCTCCGGATCAAAGCTACTTTATGTTGAGCTGAACCCAGTGCCAGATGTTCCTGCCAGATTGAACAGGATTCATTGTGCTCTTCCCAGCTTTCTATGTATATCATTTTTGCACACATTGTGGTGCTGTCATAGAGGGCAATCCTGCTGTCCAAAACCATCTTGAATCTCACTATACAAAATATTCATGGGAATATGGTCTTCTCTCATTCTCCTGACATGGCCAATCCATCACAACCTTTTCTTCTTGATAGTGGTTTCTAAAGGTGTCAGTCCTGTATGTTCCAGTACCTCTGTTTGGTAATACATCTTCACACTTTATTTTCAGGATCTTATGCAGTTTCACATTAGTTTTCACTCTACACCTTGCAACGTTGAACAAGCTTCCATGCAGTTTGGTTTGAAGATAAATGCCATCGTTGCTGTCCTGCCTTCATGAACACATGAAGAAGCAGGAATGGAACGTAGATATTAAAAAGCACATGGGGTAAGACACAACTCTGTGTCACCCCATTGTTGATGTCAAAGGTGTTTGATTCTTTGTTTTCATACACTAAAGTCGCCTTCATGCCTTGATGTAATGAGTGAATGATGTTCAACAGTTTGGGGCGACAACCTAGATTCTTCAGAACAGTAAAAAGGCCCTGTTTATTAACTGTATAAAATTTGCCAGATAGATGAAGGCTAGGTCCAGTGATATTCATTTTTATCTACACTTCTCTTGTAATTGCTTGACCAAAAATATCATATCAATGGTGGAGCATCCTGAGCAGAAACCACACTGATTTTCAGCATTGATTCTTTCACCTAGAGATTACAGCCTAGGGAGTGTGATGCAAACAACAGTTTTTCAGACCATGTTCAATAGTTATCACGGTCACTTCTATCCCTCTTGTTTTTGCATAATTACACAAACCAAGCATCTTTGAAATTTTGTGGTACTGCTTCCTCTTTCCAGAAGAGAAGTATAACTTCATGAAGCATTTGAACTAATTTGTCATTTGTAGATTGCTGCAAGCAAACAGTTGTTGCTGGATGTCTTGTTCCCAGGAAATGATTTTTTGGTTTTCTGCAAATATTCTAATATAGACTCATTGTCTAAAAACATCATAACTTCAGACTGTGGTAAACCTTTGAGGTCTTAATGTCTCACTGGAGTATATAATTCCATAGGGCGCGTCCACACATGCAAGTACATGTGCACGCAACAGCTCAAATAGAAGCAGTGCAAATTTGAGCCAGGACTTTTTGCCTCAGCGCATGTGCTCGGACATGCACTTTGTTGTGCCCACTTGGGGCAAAATAACCCTGCTTGGCTCCTCCTGGATCTGTAGCCAGGGGGAGCCAGAGCCCAGGGCCAGCACCTGTACTGTCCCCAGCAGTATAAAAAGGTGCCCTGTCCTGGCCCCAGAAGTACAAAAACCTGCCCTGGTCAGCAGCTCAGGGTTACTTGATCTCAGGAGCTTCTGGGACCCAGGTAATTTGTATCTGGAGATACTATCCCCTTGTGTCAGCTAGCCTGCTGAGGCAGCATCCCAAATTCACTTCTTAAAATACCCCAAAATTCACATTCTTCCACAATTAGAACAAAAGAGAGAGAAAAAGGGGGATTGATCAGATTGGCAATGTTTTATTGTTATATTTACAATATTAAAGACATTTAGAAGCCCATCAGTGTCTCTAACATCTAATAAAATCAATTCTAAATATCTACATGTTTTAATGTTTGCTTTGGGTTTCCTTATCATATGGTGGTGTGTGATGGGGGGATGTGGGGTTTGCAGGAGGGGGTGGGAAGCGGGGTGGGAGGATGTGGGTGGGTGTGGAGGGATGTGGGGGAATGTGGGTGTGGGGACTGCTTAGGAGGAGTGGATCCCCTGCATGAACACCACATGTCCCCAGTGGCTGGCAGGGCATGGTGGTAGTGGGAGTGTAGTGGCAGTGGTAAGTGAGGAGATCCCATAGACACTGCCGCACTGTCAGCAGTGGGGGGAGGGGTGGTGAGTGGCGAGCACCCACAGACACCACTGGCAGTGACAGCGGTGGCCAGCAGCAATTATTGACTGCCCACAGGCACCATTGGTGGCAGGGGGTAGCAAGCAGCAACTGCCTACAGGCTTGACCAACAGTTTCAGCGGTACCTTTTTTGAGGGGGTGCACCGCCATGCTCAGGGAGTGCACGTGCACCCCGTATGCATTGCCAATGGTCCCCTGCCCCACACAGAGCAGAGTCCAGCCCCCTTCCCCTGCAGCACATGGACTACCCTGCCTGCAGGGTCCCAGGCCCTGCCAGAGGCAACAGCTCCCCACCCCACCCCACCCCCTGCTGGTCTCCAGCCCCCTGCTCATTCCCTTGCTTTTCTCCAGCCTCTGGAGGCTGGAGATGAGCAAGAGAACAATCAGGAGGCTGGAGAGAATAGGAGAATGAACAGGAGGCTCATTTCCCCCCACCCTCAGCTCTCCATTCATTCCCTTGCTCCACATTCATTCCCCCCATCCACCATTCATTCCCTCTGTTCCCCATTTATTCCCTGCGCCGCATTTATTTCCCCCCACCCTCTGTTCATTCTCCCAGCTCCCCACTTGCTCCATCAACCCTCCCACACTCACTGGCAGTAGCAGAGAATGAGCAGGAGGCTGAAGAGAGCATGGGAAGTTTCCAGCTTATCTCCAGGGGCTTGTCTCCAGCTTCTTGCTCATCTCAAGCCCCCTGCTCCTTCCCCTGCTTGTCTCCAGCCTCAGGAGGCTGGGGAATGGAGACAGCCCTAGAGGCGTTCCCCTGCTCTCCCCTCCTCTCCCAAGGCTGGAGATAAGCAGGGGAAGAAGCAGGGAGCTGGAGACAGCCCTGGAGACATTCCCGGTCTGCCTTCAGCTCCCTGCTTCTTCCCCTGCTCTCTCAAGGCTGGAGACAAACAGGGGAAGGAGCAGGGGGATGGAGATGAGCGAGAGGCTGGAGACAAGCCCCTGGAGATAAGCTGGAGACTTCACCTGCTCTCTCCAGCTTCCTGCTCATTCTCTGGTACTTCCAGTGAGTGGTGGGGGGGCTGCTATTCAGTGCTCTCCTGAGGCTGGAGATGGCAGGGGCAGGAGCAGGGGGCTGGAGACAGCTATGGAGACATTCCCTTGCTGCCTCCATTCCTGCATGTGCCTCTTGCCCCACCTCAAAGGGGTTTGAGATGAGGCAAGAGGCACATGCGCGCTCGTCTGGATGTGCCCATAGCGTTCAATCCAATGCTGAAGTTGTTTTTGTTTATCAATAAAAACATTTCCATTTAAGTCTTTCAGGAGAGCTGTTTTCTTCTTGACTGAATCAATTGCTCATTTGAAGCCTTTGTACGTTCCATGGCTATCACCTGCGTCAGCTGCTTTCTGAATATCATCACAGAGTTTAACCAAAATTTTTGGGCACACCTCTTAACCTCCTCTTGCATTTCTCTTTGAGCCTTTCTCAAATTTTCTAGGGTTATAATGTTGTGAGATTCCTTATAGTTGGTTTGCGCTGTCGTCTTGTTCTCAACCAGTTGTAGAAAGGTTTCAGAGAGTTCTTCAAACCAGTCTGTAGTTTCCTTGCATTTTTTGCCAAACTGTGTTATAGCAGCATTGTTGTACGTATTAGTTGTTAAGTTTTGCCAAGCCTCAGTGAAGTAAACTTGCTTTCACAACATCTTCATTGACTAGTTGGCATTTTTCTGTGTCTTCAGTTTGACTCATGTTTATTTGAGGGCTCATGTTTGGCTCATGTTTATTTGAGGGCAATCGGTAGTTTTGCTATGGTGGATCTTTTTGACATTGATTCTGACTTTGCAGCAGACCAAGGCATGATCTGTGGCACAGTCAGCACTTTGATAAGACCTCGTATGCAAGATTTTTTTCACATGCTTACATGCTCAGGGGCAACCAACATGGGTTCATCACAGGCAGGTCTTGTCAGACCAACCTGGTGGCCTTTTACGATCAGGTCACCAAATCATTAGACGCAGGGGTTGCTGTGGATGTAGTCTTTCTGGAC
>NW_017728931.1:115135067-115137203 GCF_001723895.1 Crocodylus porosus | reverse complement strand
CTCTTTCCTGCCAAGGCAGGGGGTCGGACTAGATGATCTACCTAGGTCCCTTCCGACTCTAGCTACTATGAAACTATGAAACCTGGTCAGTACCAGGTCTAATTGGTGCCCGTTCCCGGATCATGGATGTTTCCACAGTGTGTGTCTTATGATTTTCCAAGCGAAGTAGGTGTTTGTAACACATAAAAGTTGACTTGAACAAAGTCCTAACACTCACTGGCCATTTTCATTCATATTACCAGTGCCATGTTTTCCCAGAATACCAGGCTAGTTCTTAAAACTATATCCAACTCTTGCATTGAAGTTGCCAAGTGTTATAATGAGCTCTTTTCTGTGAGTTTTCTCAATCTCTGCTTCAAGCTGTGTGTAGAAAATGTTCTTGTTGTTATCACTAGCTTGGAGGGTAGGCTCATAGATACCAAATAGTGTAATGAAGCTGTTCTGTGTATGCACTCTGAGCATCATAAATTGAATAGATACAGCTGTGGGGCTTTCACAGAAAGAAAGCAAGCTGCTTTTAATAGCAAAGCCTGTTCCCTGCTCTCTCCTTTCTTCTGCTGGTTTCCCATGCCAAAATATGGTGTAATCATTCTCTTGGATAGAACTTGCATCTGAGAGCCGAGTTTCTGATAATGCAGCAATGTTTAATCAATTCTTAGTTTAGTAGTGCCATTTATGAATTGGAATTGAACCCAGGGGTCAAAGCTTGATCATTACAGCATGCAAGTCACTTTATTGTTTTGGCTAGTATAGCTCACACCACCACCTTCAGTGCATACACCTAGGCAAGAAGTGTATGGAGGAGTGGAGGCTGCTCTAGACCTACCACCCCTCCTTTAGATCATTGAGACAGAGTCTGAAGACCAGACAGAATCCTGTGCCTCAGGGGCTGTAGCTTCTACTAGAGAGCAACAGATTAAAGCTGTTGCTGACTGCCTAATGCCTCAGCTAGGGCATGTGTCTGTCAGGGTGATATCCCTTAGCCTTTTTTCCAACCAAGGCAGTGGGGGCTAGGTTTTTCAGGCACCCTAAATTAGTCTTACTCTGGAGGTTGCAATATTGGAGTATTTTATAGGAACTACCCCACAATGAGTAGCTCCACCACATTGCCACAAGCCCTCCAGTCAAATGCAGTTTACAGTCATATCCAGGACTACATTTCTAAGTAACAGTGTAGTTACCCTCTAACCTTGATGGATAAAATCCATAAATTTTACAGACAACAGGAAAAATTAACCATATTCTACTGAAAGCCTGGAAAAGATGGAGATTAAAAGATGATTAACTTGACTCTTCTTTCTCAGCTGAGGAAAGCTATGAGTAACATTTTCAAAATCAGTGGAGTTATAGTAGAAAGGAAGGGGAAAAATTACCCAGAATCTCTTGACTAGATACTCTGGAGACCTAAAGCTATTATGGGATAGCTTACAGCAATGTATCCTTTGTTCTGGAATAAAAGCAACTGCATCCCAAATAATTATGGTCAGTTTGACCATTTACACTAGGGCTATTGTTACCAGATTTGCCCACTACTTTGGGGTGTGCTCATTTATTAGGGCTAGGGTCTTGGTAATTCTATTAATGTGCTGCTTCTGTTACTGGTGTTTCTATACGGAGCTGTATCTCTCCCCCTGCAAGCCCTCACACCCAATGGAGCTATCTTGCAGGACTCAGTTCAGTGGGGCTGGGTTCCCCCAGTCCCCAAATCAGTCATACACACAAACACACACAGATTAACGTGACACACCTGGCCTGGCTGGGTTGATCAGCATGGATAAGCTGACACCCCCCTCATATGCCAAGAATCAGTTCATCAGAGCAACAATAACTACAGTCAGACACAACCACACAGTTAAACAGAATAACTCTGAATCTGGCTGGGTGTCCAGATGACACCCTCATGGGCCAGCATTCAGTTCATTAGGGCACGTCTGAGCCAAACTGGGTTAATCAGCATGTACAAGCTGATCCCCTTATGTGTTTCAAACTCAGCACGTCCCAATCTTTTAGCCTCTTGATGAGCAGACCCCACAGTATTTTGGGCTACGCAGGGATCTTTAGCTTAGGTAAAAGGAGCATTACTGCAGAGCAAGTGGGGAAAGAGAAATAAAGAAGGAAAAATATACCCAATTACCA
>NW_017728931.1:115089783-115133924 GCF_001723895.1 Crocodylus porosus | reverse complement strand
CTCATGTAAATGAATGGTCATCTGTTCCCATCTCGGATGCAAATGAGACCTAGGGCAGTTGTTTCACTTTTGTCACCCTTATCTGGAGGGTTTTAGGTGTGTCTCTCACTGCATCTTAATCAGTTTCTGTTTAGGTGGGGGGGAGGGGCGATTCAGTCTGTGTCCTGTGTCAGGGTTCCCCAAGAACATGGAGCTGACAGGTAACACTGTTCAACTGGCTACAAGTGGCTAATATGTGGCCCCCAGACCCTGGAAGCTGCTTCTCCTACTACCACAAAATGGAGCAGGGTTTGAGGAATCCATGTGTCGATAGAGCAGCTTGAAGGGTACAGCTCATTCTGGGGTAGGTTGCTACATGAAGCTGGCAGGCGGTAAGGGCAGACTGCTGACAGCCTGCAAGGCAGGGGTAGGGAGCGGGGGCATGTGCTCCTAGTGCTAGTGACATGGGGGTGGGAAAGGGGTGGGAAATGCTGAAAGCATCCCTGGAAGGGATGCTGCCACAGCATATGGCCTGCAGAGTGTCTAGCCCACGGGCCTCACTGCCAGTCTGTGTCTGGCCGCTGGCTGTGCCAAAGCTCCACAGCCCTGATTTAGACTAAGGCTGAGATCTTGAGATGAGCTAAGTAGTAGATAACTGAATAGCTGAAGAGATCAGTAATGATTATATACAGTTTTTGATCTCTAAAACAGAAATTTGACTACAACTCAGTTCCATGGTGACTCGAAGTTTTATGCTCAATATAAAATGAGTTGATGGTTTCAGTCCAATTTATGGGTCCATATATCACACGTTTATTACCATCACTTGTTATTCCACTTTGAAAAATTTACTCTCCCAGTTCATCTTCTTTCACATGGCAAATTCAGTGGCTACTATTTTGATTGTGTTGTAACGTTTAACATTTTATGATGAGAGAGAGAATTGAATGTGATTGAATGCAAATGACAGTAAAAATGTTCTATTATAGATTATTTTATCTTAATATTTTTATTTGCCGTTATAATTTATCTGTATTTTACTATAACCCCCACCCCCTACCCCAAACCCTTTTTGGAGAGGTTGGCAAATAAATCTAATATATAAAGAGAGAACATTTTTTGAGTCAATTGTTTCAACAAAGTGATAAAAATAAAATGAAACTTTGCCTTCATTACCTAAAAGGTGTACTTTTGCTGCAGGATAACTGTTAACTATATTTCCATTAGGATTTGTTATCATGAAGTGTAAATAAGCCAGATCAACTGTGTAGTAAAAAAACAAAACAAAACACAAAAAACTCCCAAACTCACCTTTTTGCAGTGAAGATAGTCTGAAAGCAGAAAAGTAAAACAAAATGGCAAAAGAAAGCTAAAATAGCATAACATTATGTTTGTGACCTGCAGTCCTGGGACTGCAATTCTCAGCCAGGGTACTGCAGCACCCCGGGGAACCTTGAGACCTTATCAAGAGTTACATGGGGTGCCAAAGACTGCTAGCACTGTTCAGTGTGCAACCATGACAAGATGAACCCTGAGTTTTCACACAGGAATATACAATATATCCACAATTATAAACTTTCTGACCTGTTTTCATCTATTCTGAGTTCTTTTCAACAGAATTGTCCTATTATGTTTCTGTTGTCAAAAACAAGGTTAAAACGAAGAGCTGACACTTTTTGAGGGGTGCCTCAAGTCTAAAAACTTGAGAACCACTCCTGTGGAAGTGGAAGAGGCCCCGATGCGAGTCCCCAGAATCATCTGTCACAGTTATGGCCTCACAGCAATGCTTAAAATCTTAGCTGTACTTAATGACGGGACCATGCCTCTTTTACCCACAGGTCTGTCCCTTGTACACCTGGCATCTGTGTGTGCATCTCCCTCTGATTCACAAAATTGTGTGCATACCTGAATTTGTTTAATAGCTTTAAATGGGAAAGAAGAAGCCTTGAAGAGAGAATCTCAGATTAGATGGATTTGAGCCCATTGCCGTTTAATAGCAACATCCCACTTTAATCTCTTCATAGCTGTCAGTGACACAGAATTTCAGATCCAAAGAATATGATACTTCTATATGATAAGCCCAAATCTTGGCTGCACTATGACAAGTATCATGAAGAATATGACAGTGACACATATCTATTTTATTTTTGTTTACTGAGAGACTATTGATACCTGTGCCCCTAATCGCAAAAATGATATCCTACCTTTCCTCCTCACTTTCCTCTATGAATCTACTTTATTTAAAAGAAAAATATGTATTGGAGAAAGGATTGAGCCAATAGGTTACACATTCCTTGGAGCAGCTGAATGTTTTATCAGTGATGATGAATATAGTCATTACAACACAACAGCATAGCTTTTGTCTACATCACTTACTTGACAGTTTTAAGTTTTGCATGCGCAAACCAGTTTGGAGTAGAGAGGAAATGAACCTCCGTGAGATGGTAATTTATCTGAAACAAGGTTGATTAAAGCCCAAGAGAGATGGTGAGGGAAGGTTCAGACACATAGGCTCACCTACTAACTGATTTGGGATTGAATATTGGGTTGCTGACAGGAAGTCCAGACCTTTGGGTCTGCTTATAAAAGGATGCAAGTTATTTCTTGGTTTTCTGTAACCTAGACTGGCTTTACTGAGGTTAATTTGGGGTAATATTTAACATGGTATGTTAAGAAATTGTTTATTTTGTCCTTCATTGTTTTCTTTCTATGTCTTTACTTGGTTTGGATGGGATGTTATTGTGATTCTAGCTAAAAAGAAGAAGGAAAAAAAATTGATGGTTGTTTTATCAAAGGGTCCTAAGAGTTCTGAGATTGTGAATACCCTAGTATTTTCTAAGTGTAAGGCTAGTTTAAACCTCTGTCAGTTAAAAAAAAAAAAAAAATATGCAAAAGGTAAAAGGCACCTCCTTTAACTCCTAAAACATCTAGTAATGGACAAGTCAAATAGCTAGGAAGCTGTCATAAATGTTGATCATTTGGTCTTTTGAAGATGGAGATTTTTAGATATATGTTGTTAAACAGGTTGTAAAAGGCAAATGTAATCTAAGAAGATCTCAGCTGTTTCCAGCAGAGATAGGAGAGTATAAGTGCTGTTGTACAAAGTGCTTGTGAGACTTCATCTGGAATCCTGAGTGTAATTCTTGCTACACATGTTCAAGAAATGTGAGCTGAAACTAAAAGGGATATGGAAGCAGGATACTAGAATGGTCAGGAATATGGATAGCCTGTCTTACAAAAGGAGAGTCAAAGACCCAGAACTGGTCAGTAATATGAAACCTAAATGAAAACATGATTGCTGTCTGTAACCATATCAAGGAAGATGGGTACATACAGATCTTCGGGGAGGTTAGGGTGAGTTTAGATTATATTATAAATAGCCATGCAATCCAACTTAATTCACCCATGTGCAGACCTTACACTAAGATCCCTAGTTAGGTGTATCTAAGTACAAACTCTACAGAAGTTTAGGACAGTTTGATTAGTCTAAAAATGGCCAAGCTGATTTAAGCTAACTGTATTTCCAAAGCAGTCTAACTTAGATCAGGTCAGGTGAGACCAATATAATTGAATTTCTGTACAGTTCCCAGCCAGCCCCAGTGCTGGGAAAGCCCAGCTACTGGCTCCAGCCCCAGGGCCACAATTTCCCAACTCCCCTGCTCCCACACACTGGACTGTTTTTAGCCCCCCAACTCCTTGCCCCTCCCCCAGATGGACAACCCCCCCACCCATGAACCAGCCAGCGCCCCCCAAGCCTGCCAAACCTTCTAGCCCACTAGCCACTCCCAGTGGCAGTTTTACCAGTGCTTGCTGGTGCCAAGAGCCAAGAAAGTAAGTTAGGGTGGGGAGAGGGGCAGGTGCGAAGTGGGGGTGGTTGGGAGGAGGTGGTTTGCTCTTCTGGGGGGTGTCAGAGGGCTAATAATAGCCCCTGGTCCCAGGGAGGTAGAGCCCCCAAATTTCTTCGACAGATCCTGCTTGCCCCCCATCCCTCCTGTGGACACTGATTGTCCCCACCAATATCCCCCCACAGAACTGGTTTGCCTTCCCAACCCGTTCCTGCTAGTCACCCCATCCTGATTTATCTTAGGTTGGGTAAACATTTTTAACTCAATCCAGCATCCCTGTAACCTCCCTGAATGTCTGTATGTATAAACACTGGGTAGGGGAAAGAGCTGTTCAAATTAAAGGACAGTTTTGGTACAAGACCAGAAGATTATTTGTTGGTCATGAGTAAATTTAGGATGGATTTCAAAAAAAAAATGTAAGGGATTATTTGACCCAGTTGTCTCTTGGAACTGGACTCAGTGACCGCAAAGTTCCCTTCCAGTACTATGGGCCTAGACATGAAGGAAAAAAAAAAACTGAATCAAATGAAAAATTTTTGGCCATGTTTTTAGACCTCCAATTGCAAATATTCCAGTGGCATTACATTATGGATGAAATGAAAATACTGCTCTCGGAGAATACAAAGAAAACCTTACTGCCTAGCTAAAATGATATCCATAGTAATCTCAATTTCCCTATGGATTAGTGTAATGTAAGAAATATATAAGATAACTCTTGAAGCTGAATTGGTAGGAGCATGGGTTTCTTTTTCCCTTAGGCATTTATCAATTAATTTGTGTGATCCAGAAATTCCCTTGACTGATGCCACATAATTGGCAATTGACTTTCATCAGGAGGACAGTATCAGTGCCTGCTGGTCAGGGTCTGTTCTCCACTACTGTCTACCCTGAAAACGCATGTTTTTCCTGGCAGTGCTTTGATGACAGTGTGATAGCAATGTTTTCTATGCTAGGTTTGCAAACTGTGCTACAATTTGTGTACTGACTGTGTAATGAGAATCATGGAACACCATAGACAAATTTGGTGTGAATACCTTTTGTTTTTTAGTTGCTGGCAGATAATTGTGTCTAAAGCATAGTTCCATTTAGCTCTCATGTATATTCTGTCATTGACAGCTGATATGAAGAAGCTATAGGGACACATCTGTATGTAAATATGCTTTTGAAAAGGCAGTTTTTGAAAAGGCAGTTTTCATTTTTTATGGTGGGCTTTACAGAGTTTTCATAAAATTTAATGTGCAGATGACTTGCTGTAGCATATTGGAAGTCAAGACACCTTATTCAACTTTTGTGCATTAGAGATTACATAATCTCACAAAATTAAGGTAGTTGCAATTTTTAAATGATATTTTGTATCAAATGATATTTTGATGTATTGTTTTGCAGAGTAATGGCATGTTGGCATGCAAGGTGTTTATCAGGAAGTCCTTGAAAAGGAACTGAGACACTGAAAAGACCTTGCAGTATCTGCAATACTATTACTGATTTAAGGTTCTTACACTTTCACATCATAGTCCAGCATTGTCTTTAAAATGGATAGCCTATACACTGTGACAACAGTTATTTTTTATTTTATAAGTGTTAGATTTCTCTTTAATTCCATCAGTGTGCTTGGTGCTATACAGTGCTTAAATACAGTAAGCCCCTGTCTTAAAAAGTTGGCATTCTAACACACAAGGATATGTAAACCTGGTTGCATGGGAAAATGAGCAATGATGGAGAGATTATTTTTAAAAGATATTTCAGACTATTGTTTTCAATTTAACAGATTTGAAAAAGGAAAAATTTTCCTAGACAGGAACTATAAAAGAAGTACCAGCTTTATATAGTTATAAAATAATGGACACTGTGGATAATATTAACATAATAAATCTTTAAAGATACAAAATGTTGGCAGTGTTCATAGCCCAGATGCATTAATTCAAAGAGTTTGCCATAGAAGTGTTCAATCTTGCAAATACTATCTATTTGACATTAAGTTTAATACTACTAGTATTTAATGGTAAGATTTTTGGGAAGAAGCAATTTACTCAGTAATAAATGTTTGCAAAGACTGTTCAGATATAGATGCTAAGATGTAATATACATGGCATCCTAAAAAGAATAATTCAGCTTTTGTTTTTTTTTAAACTATATTAGCTTTTGTAAACATGGAAGACATTAATCTTTAAGAGGGTTTTGAGGGATATAGAAAGCTGGTTCAGGTATGAAATATGTTACTTGTAATCATTAATACTATTGTACATATGCAATTAAAACGTTACATAAATTGCCTATTTTTATTTCAAGTATTACTAAAATACCAGATCACCAGAACGTTTTTAGTACTGAACAAGTTGTAGGCCCAGTTTACAGGTGCTTTTTATACCATTTGTCTTTCAGCTAGGACTATGATTTTTTTCTACCAAAGTGGTTAAATTACTACAGTCCTTACTGTGGAAGCAGTTAGACTGATATAAAGTTACATTCTATCCCTGAAGCTTATATCTCATCTTTTATGAAAATAAGCTACAGTATTACAAGATTCTTTGCAACTGTTTAGGCAGCAGAGAGGTTGCACAGTGTGATTGAAGCACTACTGTTTTTGTGTGTAGACAAGCCCTTATAGATATCTATCACAAATGACATGATATATATCCCATAAATAAAAGGAAAGAGTTTCCATATCAATGAAATATTTAAAAAATATTTTCTGGTCTTTTACATGAGACAAAAAGTATGTTTTTGAATCGCCTCCAATGAAACTTAATATTATTTTGCACTTCCAGTTTTTTTCTAACTTTGATAGAGTATGTTTGATGAGGCATCTTTTCTACATCTTTTATTTGAAATCCCATCCTATTAACATAAATGTAAAATTCACCCACACCTTTTGCCACTAGTTTTAGGATCTTCTCAAAGTTGCATTCCTTCATCCCAGCTATTTTTTCCCTGTCACTGTTGCCTGCAGAAACGGACTCTTGACACGTCTTTGAAGATGTTTTAGACCTTATTCAGCTTAGTCAGATGCAGAGGCAACACACTAACTCAGATTTTTCAGGCAAACAAACAAAAAAAAAATCCCAAAAGTTTCTCTGGACTCATGTACTGGACCAGTCAAATGCTGACATAGCATCCTCCTCTACATAATGGATTCTTAAAATCTGCCCCTGGAGAATGAGGCTGCAGACCTGGGTTGGGATTCAGGAGACCTGATGCTCTTTTGAGTTTAGACCTTGATAACCTTGGGCAACTCTCTGTGCCTCTGTAAAATGGGAATGATGATACAGCCTTGCGCTTTCAAGTCCTTTGAGCTCTAATTATGAAAAGTGCTATAGAAGAGCTAGGTGCTATTATTATAGCTGTTCATCTGAATAAATATCATTTTATTTTTTCATAGCATTATTTTGGCTAAACCATTCTGCTGGTTCTTTATTTTTTTTTTTGAATGATCTTGAAGTCCTGAAAGAATACTGGGCACCTCAGTTGTCCTCATTTTCTTTTAAGGTTACTAATTCTTCTACTTTGGCATTGCCACTTCATGTTCATTTTCAGTCACCCAAAAGAGTGAAATGAATTGGCATTGTGCTGAAACATATGAGGAGCTGTCCTGGGAAGGGACTGTTACCTTAGGCTGCTTGCAGACATTAACAAAACAAAAGAAAACAAAAAAAAACCCCAAACCTGCTTTACTGGAAGCAGCAGCACGTTAAATCGACCCAGCTCTGCAGTGTCTGTATAGATCGGGTGCTTCAGCAGGGCTTTTTGACACTTTTATCTAAAGCTGATTCAACCAGCTATTAGATTAAAGCACCAAAAAACCCTTCATTAAAGCTCTTGATCTATACAGACATTGGGTGAGATGGGTCTAACTAACACACCACCTCTTCTGGGCATGCACTGGCTTGCCACAGGAGCATGCAGTTTAAAGTAAAGTACCGTTTTGCTTTTTTTTTTTTTTAACTTCTGCAAGCAGCTATAGTTGCTACAATAAAATTGAGACTAGTTCTGGATTTAAAAATAGTGGTGTTTCCACAAATCCCTTACTTTTTCAGTGTCATTACTCTGTAGGTGTGATTCAGAGCCCATTGAAGTCAATGGGAATCTTTGAATCTGAATCTCTGTGCTTTCCAGAATGGTATTGCTGAACTGCCAGACAGGAGTCATAGGAAATTGCCCTTATGTGGTCCAGTTTGGAACTGCATCTCCCATTCCAGCTTTACTTTACACAGAACAGTCAACTTAATATTGTTTAAATATACTCCTAGGATTTGTTTTTCTATACTCTTCACAGGCCAACAGCTCTGCCAAAATATGACTGCAGTTAGTCCACACCCTGTGTAAATTCATCAACAGCTCTTGTGTTGACTTCAGTTAATTTGTTGCAATATGATTCTGATTAGGAAAAAATAGCATGTGGTTTTGGTTTCTCTAGAACTCATATTCTCTCAGTATTAGATATCAATTGATGCTATGCAATGCCATATTTTATTTTCACAAAATGAATAATTGGAGCTAGGCTAGGGCCACGTAGTTTCCCAGGCCATTAAATATTTCTAGTCCTTTAAATATCCTTTAATTTTTATGTGCAACATCTTCTGTAAAGGATGTTTCTATAATAAAAAAAGATACTGGAGGTCTTTCTATGGTTCTTCATGCTTATCCATTAGTTTTAAAACATTTTGCAGGAAAATAACCCTATTTCTTGACACAGCTTTGCATAATATATAAATATATAGTGCCTCTAGTTGTACTTTTGGCCATTAATACAGGATGATAGGTTCCAAAACGCTCATATATTTCCTGTCCCTCCTGAGGCTTCTCATGAAGACTCGTCCTAAGATATCTGTTCAAAGCACTAACAGACATGGAAAACAATGTACTTTACCAGAAGAAGCAGTGCATTAGTTTGACCCAGCTCCGCGATGTCTATAGATTGGGAGCTTTAGTGGGGCTTTTGGTGCTTTTATCTAGTAGCTGATTCAGTCAGCTATTAGAAAAGCACCATAAAAGCCCTGTAGAAGCACCTAAGCTATACAGACATTAGGCAAGATGGGTCCAACTACTATGATGTCTCTTCTGGTCATGCGCTGGGTTTGGTGTGGGGGCACACAGAGTTTAAAGTAAAGCATTGTTTTTTTTCCTCCTTTATGTCTGAAAGCAGCCAGTGGGCCCACCAGGTGCCCTCTCATTGCGTTAGCCTATTTATTTGCAGTTACTACAGAACAAACATTATCACAAAGCTAAGAGATATCATGGTGATTCAGATCTTTGAACAGTAAATTAAACATTTAATTTGTTACAAGAAAATAAAACAGCTTTGTTCTTACCTCTTTCATAAGGATATATCTGTATTTTTGTTGCCATAGAATTTAACAAGAGAAAATTCCCCTTTTGTTGTTCTGATTAATTCACTGAACTAGAAAGCTTTAGTTTATGAAATAGCCCTATATCTACTTTTTTTCCTTTTATCTTGCTTTGTGGTACTTTGTATTTCAGCTTCTGCATCCAAGAATGATCGTGTACCCTCATATTAGTGGCAGAGGACATCAGAATTCATGTATTCAGTATTCATATTTTCAAATGAACTAGTGACCAGCGTGATTCCATGAAGTGAAGAAGAATTCATACTAAGCCAGTAGAAAAGACAAGAGGTTTAAAGTTTGGTTGAAAGTGCAAGTAGAGTTCTTTTAAAGCTAGTTTCTGAGTCTGGTCTTTTGTTGGTATGTTGCACTCAATCTTGGGATAGCTCACCAGATTCAAAGATAGGGGTAATAATTCATCTTCTAAAAACAGCAGAACGTATGCTGGATTAAGGTGCATTTTTACATATCAAGATGGTCTTTATAGTGGTGTTTCTGTACACAGACAGAAGGGGAAGAAGAAAAGGAAAATGTTGGTGTCAAAAGTATAAAGCAGGGTGGAAACTGAAGACTTTGCTGAAGAGTTAGTAAAAATTTGTTTTATCTTTAAGTTTATCTTTTAACAAAATTTACACCCATGTTCTGGTTCAGTAGGCTGCTTTTCTTAGTTTCTTTGAAGGGTACACCTTTTAAGTGTAAAGGATTTATTACACACAGAGGCGCTGTTTAAATGTTACCAATATATGGTCTAAGGCGAGAAGCCTGAGCTATTTTTCTTAAATGTATAACGTATTTGAATGGGAATAGTTCATATGTGACTAATTTTAAAAGGATATTAAGAGTTAGCTTCCACTTTATTTTGTCAACTTAACCGCAACCCAGGTCTTAAAACCTGCATGTAGCACTTGGACTCTCCATTGCTGTACACTTTGGGTTGTCATTACAACCAAACAAATGGACTGAAGAGTTCTACCAAATCATGATGGTAGTGCCTTTATACTTATTTTGCCCTGGTAAAAACGATAACTCACGATGTAATGTAGTAGGCAATCAGCTCATTGACTTGATGGAAGTTACTCTGCAGGACTGCGAAGTGGCTTACCTCTTGGCAGCCTCAGGCATGCCTGCATCTCAAAGTAGGTATCGCAGGATTGGCAGAAAATATAGTACCTGCCATTCACTTCTAAAGGTCTTCAGTAGCCTTCTGGGTTCTACTCCAGCTAATATTCCTGCTGAAAGTAAACTGACTTGGGATATGGGGAGAAGTTGGCCCATACCAGCAGCGAGGCACAATGTGTTCCTGGTTAGAGGGATGAATGCTCAGGTAGCTCTGAGCTCCTCTAGCCACAGCCCTATAGCAGGGAAACAGCAACCTTTTAAAATGTCTGTTTAATACTTGTATCCAAACACCATCCCTTTCTAAAGCCAGGTCCCAGGCATCCCAGGTCTGTACTGAGAACTGGTTTCCCACATACAATACAGTCTCTGCTTACTGAGCACTACCAAAAAACCTTGGCCACTGCCAACAGAGAACAGATAATTTGGCAGTGAGAGTGAATGGAACTGCAGAGAGGCATGCAGGACCAGCCCGTGACATAGAGCAGAGGGCTTGGGGCAGCAGCAGGCCGACTCCTGCCTATTATTCCAGCAAGAGAACAAGCAGCTCCTTCAATCTCAGACATCCCAACACCCAACTAGTTTTCATACTACTATGTTCTATAACACAGCCTACTTACTTGCTCTGAGCATCACTTCCTTCCTTGGTCTGGCCTTAAACCTGTTTAGTTTTGTTCATCTATCTGTCCTGTCTCTGCCATTGCATGAGGAAGGGAGTGATAACTGTCAGATGAAGTTTACAATGATATAAAAATACACAAATTATGAAATATTGCAATGTATATAACTTCAATTATATAAAGTATATGTATAATGTGAAGTAATGACTGAATTTTCACCACTGTGGTTGAGAAGAGAATTGGACCATAAGCAAGTTTTCAGCAAAAGTGCAATCAAGACATTTCAGCTATCACAAGTCAACTGGATTAAACTTCATACAGTAGAAGCATAGGCCTAAAACAGGCCATCTTTCCACTTGAAATGCAATTCATAATGACAAAATTTACTTTCTTAGGCTATAAAAACCATTGTTGCAGCTTAGTCAAACCCATTCACTTTGTGGGGTTTTTATTAGATCTTTGTTAATATGCAGCTCTTAGAAACCTAGTAATTCTCTCATTTTTACTTATTTGCAAAATGATCTGAATACTGCTAATGTGTTTGCAGTGTGACCTACTTTTTGACTTACAGATCTATATTTTTAGCAAAATGGTTTAATGTTGGAATGCCTTGGATCTAGAAGTATATTTTAAGCAAAAAGCTATAGTATTAGAATAACTTATCTACTTACACTTCATTTTATTTTTTTAATTTATAACTTTTTCATTGTTTTAAGGAATGGGTAAGAACAGCCAAAGGCAGTTTATAGTTTGGTTTCTATTTGCTTTAAATATATGTCAAGAATTGTGAATAATTGCAATTTTTGTTAGGAAGCTTTAGCATCTGAATTGTATAGCAATGTAAGCCAGAGTTAAGCTAATAGAGATTTTGATATTTAGATGAGAAAAGATTCAGTGTTCTATGTACCATATGACTTATTCAGACTCTTATTCCTGGAGAAGCTTTTAAAAATGTTGTTTCATTTCTTAAGTTTCTGCTGTATGGATCAATCTAAAAAAAAATAAATCCTTTGTGGTTATAATTGCAGTCTTGGCATTTTATGACTTTCTGACATAAATGCATATGTTTTAGTGTATGTGTTCACTTTCCTTAAGCACTTTTCATAAATTCAAATATTGTTACATAGAAATGGGACTTTTTTATGTTTCATAATTTGCCAAATATAATATAAATCAAATGAACAGATAATTTCAGATAACCATGAGTGCTGTGAGCTTTGCCAGCAGAGGGAGAGGTATACTGTTTCATCTTAATACCTTTGTAACATCACTTGAAAATTCTGAAGTTTTCCGTTCTCCCAAAGTGACTTGTTTGCTTGGCCATTTTATTAGGCAGCCCAAAATATTGAATATAGGTAAGGCTATTTTATAAGAGGCCAAGACATTTGATTTCCTTGTAGTACTGTGGTTGCAGGCACTTCAGTGCCATTTGTAAAACTGCTAAACTGTCCACTGTCCCTACAGTTGAATGATTAAGGGATTCAGTAATGCAGTCAGCCCTTTTAGTTTTACTTTCCCTGGTAACAATGAACAGGATTGCCAGGAGAAAACCTGCTAATTGTTGTCTTAGACTACTTGATGAAGTCGGTGTGGTGAAAAGTTTTAAAATCCATGTTTAGTACACAATGGTGTGCATTAATTTACTAGTTATTTGAGCTAGGCTGACACACACACAAAATGGAATGCACAATTAAATAGGAGATTTGACTATGGCACTAATTTTTCATTAATTTTACTTTGCTATTGAATATACATATTTTTAACTCACTCAGGCTTGGTTGATGTTTTTCTCACACACTTAAGTATTATGTCCATTTGGTTCAGCAGGATATTAAGATTAAAAACTGTTTCAAAAGCAGCTATGACTACAGATCATAATAGAAAGCTTACTTGGTGTTCAGACCAATAAATAATTTAGAAGAAGGGCTTTGAGCTCTGCATGATAAAATGAACTAAAAGTAGGGCAGAGAAAGAACAACCTTTGTAACGAGCCTTGCTTGGGGCTAAGGAGAATCAGAAGTTCATTGTGTATTTATGTGCGTGGTGCAATAGCAGTACAAAGAGTTGGTGACTGAGGTTTTACACTGCCTTAGGATACCAATGATTCAGCTGTATGTAATGATAGTGAATGCCAGAAATGCACAAATAAATCTTGTCTCAAACTCATATTTTCAAGTTGCAACTCTGGGAAGGATGGAAGACTTGATATGATGAGTTTGTAGCTAGCAGGATGTGATATGTGCCTGGTCCCTGTACTTACCAGATCTCTAGAAATGGGTGAAATTCTAGTCTCTCCTGGTCATCTAAGTGGCCACATGTGGCACTTACCTACCCAAAAGTCTTCTGTTCTTGGATATGTGTGGATAACTACATAGTCACACAGACTGAGAGGGAAGAGAGAAAGAGAGAATACTCTCATCTTTTCCTGCAAATAATTCAATGGTTAGGATACTTACCTGGAAAGTCAAAGGACCTTGGTTCTGGGCCTCCACTTACCCAAAAAGGATTTGAACCAGCACAGTGATCTAACCATAAGTCAGGTATTTTCCAATCTCCTCTGCAGTGTTCTTTTTAAACATAACCTCCTGGAAAGCTATGAAAGGGAGATATGCAGGAGATATGTGGGGCCAGGAAGAAAAGAACAAACTAGAGGGGAGGTCGCTCAGTAAAGTGGCTACTGGTCTGAAAGGGAGGGAACATTGGGATCTAGCTTAGGCTTTTGTCCCTAGTTGCAGAGACATTTCCCCTGATTGTAGTACCCTCTATCCATTTTTTCCAATGACTATGTCAGGTGCTTAGCTTCAAAAATAGCATTGGAAAAGAAAGTGAATAATGGTTGACCTTTGATGTGGGTGTTTAATTGATACGCTGGTAAGTCAGAAAAACCCAGATTCAAACCCTCTCTTGAGGAGGGAAGCCAAACCTCTAGATTCCCAGGTGAGTGACCTAGCCAATGAGCTATGAGTAAAAAGAGGGACACTCATCCCCTCTACCTTTCTGTTCCTTAGTTGAAGTCCTGTAACCATGTGTGTTCACTCCAATTTCCTGCATCTATGGGCACTGATAGACATGCAGGTCCCCACTCTAGCTCATAATATTTTACAGAAGGTGCCATGAGTTAGAACAAACCCCCTGACCCAACAGATATTTGCTGTTTGGTTGTGGGGGAGGGAGATCAAGCTGCATTTTGGAGCTGAGCCAGTACAGAGAAGCTATAGAGGCCTGCAGCCTCTTTCCCCTCCCCTCACCTCCCCCCATCCCTTCACCTCCCCTGCTCCAGTACTGTCTACAGGATGGGAGAAGGGAGAAGAGGGAGCTCTCTGGGCTGGGGTTTGCCCAGCATAAGTGGAAGGGGGAGGGGGAGAGGCTGGGGGAGGCCTGGGAGGGCTTCAGTTGCCCCCTTCTATCTCAGGTAAGGCAAGCCCCAGCCCAGAGCTCCCTCCCTTCCATTCTCCCCGTTCCCATCCTGCAGGAGGAAGGGGGAATGGGCTGATTGCGTACAGGGACCGACAGAAGTTAATGAAGGTGTTCCACTTCGGAGCACCTTTGAACCCTCATTAGATAAGAGTTACTTTTGTTGTGTGATCAGGCATTTTTAAACCAGGGCACAACTGTAGAGTGCTTTCAGGGGGCTGATCACGCAACAACTGTCACTTCTGTCAGCAGCCTAAGAGTACTTTGTGTCTACAAGGAATGGACATTTGTGCTATGGATGTTACTTGCATGTTCAGTTTGTACAGCTATAACCATTCACATGCATTAGGCTTCATGTCCAGGATCAGAATTCTTTTTGGTGCAGATATGCCAAAAATGCCCTGTGGATGGTCAAAAATGGCCTCTTAAATAACCAGAGAACAGCCCATGTATTTTACTACATATCTTTGTAAAATAGATTAAATAAAATATGATAGCGGCATGCACTGATGGTATATAAAACATTTGTGAACTAAGAGAAACACCACTTTTCAAAATGGTAGTATATGTCCTTTTGGAGATAAGGAAAGAAAGTGCTAAACCAGTCATTCACTTCTTAGGTCATAACCACCATTGATCTAGTAATAAATTCTCCAACAGTTGAATTCTCATTATTTCTCAAGTGCATGTACCAGGAAAGATTGTATTTATCTGATCTTCCCACCCAATTTCCTATATGTTTTTGCTTTGCTCATGAAAATATGGGAACAGCCACAGTTATCTGTATTTGCATAAACTGATTGGAAAATGTGGAGCCTTCCATTTGAAGCTTGTTCAAATGTTTCTAATCTGCATGAAGTCTGACGCTTCTTAAGTATCTGATTATAATCCTCCATAATTGTGTAGGCTTCTACATCCTCCTGTATACATCTTCTAGCGGTTTATGTTCTACTTGGTATATCTGTACTGCTTTTTTAATACACTCTAATTTGGAAGCCTTTTATTTGAAGTCCTTACCATGAAAAATACTGTAATGATTTTCTTAAAATGTGAAGATCACTCTGAATTTTGTATAGCTGAGGAAAAATAATTTTGAATTTTGGTAACATAAAAGTCCACATGTTTCATTTGTCTTCTATGGGGAAAAAAACCCCAACAGCTGCAAAACCCAAAATTTTAAGTACAGCATTCATGTTAATGACTCTGCTAAAATATGCCCACCGTGTCTATGGTGCTCAGAGATTTTTACATTAAAACTTGCATGAAAGCAGCCATGAAGAGGGAGTGGGAATATTTAAGTGATATCTAAAAAGCATAAAACTACTTCTTGCTGCATTGCCCTGACAGAAAAATATCCCAGTGATTAACACACTAATTGAAAATGAAAATTATCCCACCTGTTTCCTTTATTATAGAGAACTGATTTACCATATTTCACGGTGTATAGGTCAACAGTGTATAGGTCAACCTTGATTTTTTGATACAAGAACTTAGAATTGACATAGGCATGATGTGTAAATTGACCCGCATTTTATTCAGAGTCAGAAACAAATGGTAATTGGCATGATTAGCACAATCGGCACCGGTCACCATGGGTTACATGCAATTAGCAATCAGCACAGATCAGGGGCAAGCAATAGAACAATCTTTGCCATGAGTAGCACCATCAGCAGCAATTAGCACCAGTCACTGTGGTTTTCAATCACAAAACATTTAAAAATCCCTCATTCAATAATAATAATCCCTCATTAAAAAATTCCCTCATCTAATAATAATCCTTCTTATGCTAACAGTTAAAAATCCCTCATTTAATTAATTTAGGCATTTTAAGAAACACTGGTAAAAATTGACAATTTAAATCCATCATTCTCTGAAATCCTTAGACCCAAACAGTTCCTCCCAATCTGAATGGTTAGAAATCTGATCATCGTATGCATCCTCAGCATTGGATGTTTCGGCATTTTCATCCTCTGTTTGATCTTTGTCACACCACTGAAAATCCTCCTCCTCACTATCTATAGAATTACTGATCCCACATATTTTTTGAATGAGTGTGAAACGGTTTTAGGTTTAAGGTCCCTCCACGCTGTAATACCCCACAGTTGCTAAGGAGGCTGCTCACATATTTCCAGCTTTTGTATATGAATGTTGACCACTCATCTTCCAGGTCTGCCACTCAGCATGAACACAGTCTTTCAATGTTTGTTTTAACAGACATCCAGCGGCTGAACAATGGATGTTAGCCCTCCAGGGATGATCACTAAGTCTGTTTTACTTTGCCGCGGACTCTTTTTCACACTGCTGCAGTGGTGGACCCTAAACATGTTACACACAAGCATCGATTTGGGTTGTAATAGCATGCCAGGGTGCGTATTCCACACTCACTGTCTCCAAATGTGAATGCCTTCCTCATCCATTCAGCCTTTTGGATGAATGTGAAGAACAATGCCAGCAGGGAATTTTTCTTTCTTAAGGAATGTTTTCCTTTTGAATATGACTATTGGTTTTAGTTTTGTCTTGTTGGCAATGCAGGCAGGAATTACAATAAAAATGGTTTCATCATGGCCTGTAGTCTTCGGCCATACATACTTTTAGTCCCAGTGACATCCCTGTTCAGCTTTTTGCCACATTGAAACACATGAGTGTTTAGTCCTTATTCCCAATTTGGCTGAGATCGTAATCGTTTTTCTTTCGGAGGTTCAACACATAGCTCTGGAACTGGGTTATTTTGTCTTTGAGGTCAGCTGGTAATCTCTGCAATATCTTCATTCCCAGCACACAGAGAGAGAATTCCTTTCCATAAATCGGGAACACCAGGTTGGATTGCCAGTTAAGTCTTTTAATCCTTTCTCTATAGTCCGTATCTTGCCTTGTAGTCAGATGATGTTTCTTGTTATGACTCTGCCAGACTGCCACTGATCGTTGACCCATTTGGTGAGGTCTTTCTAATTCTGGCCACGTGCATTGCTTTCCGTGGTCTTCAAACTTCTCATGTATCTTCTTTATGTTCTCAGTGGTTTTCTGCCAGTCATGAACTAATTTCTCATTCACATCAAACTGATGGGCTGCAGAACTTTTGTTAGTACCAAGAGCAAAGTTGACAACTCCAGTCTTGAATTTGGCATCATATTTCATTTGTTTTGGTGGCATCTTGAGTACCAGTAAATTAAGTTTGGTTTTCACTTAAATAGTGCCAGTAATTAGTGTAACTTCACCTCCTGTAATTAGTGGGATCACTCCTCCTGTAATTAGTGCAGTTAACGTGTCCTCATCTCATCTTATGCATTTGCTAAACTCGCAGTTTGTTGGCAGCGATTTTTTTAAGTGGCATGGTGTATAAGTTGTTTTGATTTTTAAGGCAGCAAAATTGGGCTTCAAAACCCAATATATACACCATGAAATATGGTATTTAAAATTAAATCAATGTTTGTTTCTTCTCTCATCCCAGTAATTCCCACCTTATTTCTCTTAATATTGCTGTCCATAACACTAATTCATCCACAATTTAAAAGCTAAAACTTATGAGCTGATTCTTCCAACATGGCTGCTACACTTTAATGCCAGTTTCAACCATCTCCTTTAATACAAGAATCAACCAGTTTGTTTGGGAAGGATGCTTTAGTTCAGTGGATTTCAAGCTTCCTAAACTCATATAACCCTTTCATGTCACTTCTTCTGCCATGGGACTCCTTCCCCTATCCTAAAGACTGAGTCACACCCAGGTGACTTGGCCTAAAAAAGCCACAGCACTGCCTCCCAGCCTGCTGCCATTATCCCCAGTCTCTTTGAGGAACCCCTGATGACCCAACGCAGAACCCCTGGGGTCTGCAGAACAGTTTGAAAACCACTGCTTTAGGCAGATATGCTGTTGGATTTAATTGAAATAAACGAATGAAGTTAATTGTCATGAAGAAGCAGGCAAACTGTTATAATCTAAAAGGAATTTGGCAATAGTTTTGTAACTTTGTAAATCTACTGGCCTAGATTAAAATGTTTAGAAGTGCTCTATGACCTGGGCAGAGATGCACTGAGGATGTAAATTCTTAGATGTTAAGCAGTTGAAGAACCTGGCCTCCTGAAGTGGAATCCAGAACCTTGTTTTAGGTGTATCAGCTCCCTGCAGAGCCTTAGAATGGAATTCAAAACGTGCAGATCAGACAGGCTGCCTAGAGACAACATACTCAGTGTGCGGTTAGCTAGACCTAATCAGTGGGAAAAGTTGAGGACAGGGCAAGTCCTAAACCCTGTTCCTTAGGCATCTTACTGAGGGCTGCCAGGAGGCACCTCCAGGATCCACAGCCCTGAGGCCTCTTCTTGGAGGTATGTGTCTGTTCACCTTCTTTCAAAGAACTGAGTGGAGCTTAGAACCTGGCCTCTGTTAAGGATGCTGCTTCTCCGTTACATAATAACTTAGTGTACAGAGTACTTACCCAGGAAGTGAGAGAGTTGGGTTCAATGCCATTCTCAGCGAGTAGGAGAAGGTTCAGCCGTGCATCTTTTACCTCCATGAGGGTGCCTTAACTATCAGTCAGTAGGTTATTTTATGTGGAGTCATTCTCCATCCCATCCTTAGTTAAACTTTGTAGTAGGTATTAATAGTTTTGTATTGCATCTTGGGGTAAGCTTCAGTAGTTCCCTGGTCTCAGCTACAGTCTTTCTTTAGTAACTATAAGTTGGTCTGTTTTTGTACTGAAGACAGTAAGTTTGTTATAAGGTGTTGGGAGTATTTTGTGGCTGTTCTGTGAAGGAGGAGCCAGAGTAAATGTTTTGTAGACCATGTTTATTATATGGTTGCCTCATCTCAGGTGTCTAGGTTCGACGACCTGACATTTCCCTTCCAGTACTTTTTTCCTCAATGGTCCCAATTTAATTGACTGAATCTTATTTTAAACTAGTACTCGTATCTGCAAGTTACTCTTTATTATCACCCATGTCCTGGTGAATTGCAGAAAGATTCAGTTTAGCAATACTATATAGACTTAAGAAATCCCTTTTAAAGATTGTTTTAATTAAGAAAAAGAACTAAAAACTCTGAGGGGGATTAATAATTTAATTAAGAAAGAAAAGGAGAAAATATATATATACTATCTGAAAAAAAATTAGCTAAATGTGGAGAAAAAGGTAAATAATCTCAACTCCTGGTAATCATAATTTCACAGCAAGGTTTTCATGTTTTGATTCATGTTGTTGTTTTTTAAAACTCAGTCAGCACTGCAAAGACTACTGCAAATGAAATGATCCACCTACTTCTATACAGCTGGATTTTGGTGTTTGAAGCAAAGGGCCAGTGGTTGCATTACCCCTTTCCTACCTAGATTTAGGTGAGGTGACTACAAATGATCATTCAACCTTCTGTTTTGGAAGGGTCAAAGGAATCTCAAAAGAAGAGATTTCACTCCTCTCATCTCTACAGTAAAATGGCCTAACACTTTTACAACTTCATTCCTGAAAATCTACTTTAAGCAATACTGTAGCATCTTTGTACTAATTCCGGACTAGTGTCATAGTTATAATGTTCCTCACTAGACCTTGAACATTCCCTAGTTGTAACAACAGCATGAGTCATTAAACCGCGTAACTTTTATTATTATTTTATTTAGTGTTGGGGGATGTTCAACCAGTTTGGGTCCATGCTGTTTCAGGAAGATGTGCAAATCTATGATGTACATGATGTTTCTACCTGAGTTCCACTGGTAGAAACCCTAGGTGTATAAACACCCAAACAGTATCTACCAAACCAAATATGGTAGATCTGGTAGAAACTTGTTTTGTCCAATGATATAGGAATGTCCACTGGTACAGTTTCTCTTAGAGAAATGAATGTTTATACACTTTCTTCTTCAGCAGAAGCCTCCATGCTGCCCATGGGCATCCCAGCATGCATTGCTTTTTTCTTTCCCCCTCCCTCTTGCCCCGGGAGACAGTCTTGTGAATCAGCTAAACTCTACATCTCTGACTGAGCAAACTCCTCCCCCTGTGAACTTCATGTCTGGTAAAACCCAACCCAACCCCTCTCCTCAGTCCTAGAACTATGCAGCTAACAACCTCCCTGGCCCTGATCGGGCAGGAGAAACTGACCTGTCGGTACTTGACCCCAGAACTCCCCTGAAGTCAGACGATTTTGACCTTCCCCCCACCCAGAGCCCCCTGACCCAATCCCCTTGGAGGGGGCAGAGCAATTCCCACATTTTGGTGGAAATATTAAGACTTGGGTTTGGCATGTTGAATTTCAGTGAGTACTGCAAGACCCATGAGGAGATGTCAGGAAGACAAACTGAGATTTTAATATGAATGGAAATGGACATATCAGAAATATAGAGCTATGCAAGTTTTGTTACTAGATATCAAGAAGCCATGAAGAAACAGGATTTAGAGGGCAAGGCCACAGAGACGGCCAATAAAAGGGGGGAGATGGAAAGAGGAGGAGAAGGAAGATCCATCAAGTGAAATACAGAAGGAGTGGTTTTAGAAGCAGGAGAGGAGCTACATCAGTCAAAACCCAAGTAATTATAAGATTTGTGAGATGTTATTTAAGATGAATATGATATGAAAAGTAGCTGGATGGATGTGGATGGTGAAGATGAAGTATAGGTTGACAGAGTAGGTCAGGAAGAAATTGTTAGCCATCTTGTCATTAAACCGCAAGACTGAAGAGGGTCATGACTTTAATTTTTAGAAGGATTTAACATAGTAGTTGTGGATAGTAAGTAAAATGAGTTTGAAGATAATGAAGTGCAATGGCCTGAGAACAAAGGAGCCATCAGATGTAGTTGTTTTAGAAATAAGAACAAAGAGAGAGACTTACTTGGGTGTCCTTCCTGGAAAAGGAAATGGAGCAACTTGTCCATATACATACAGTAAGTCAAGTGCAGTGGGAAGTAAAGGATTTGTGTCTTTCCTGGCCCTGTGTATGGTGAGTCAAGTAGCTTCCATTTATGTCCCACAAAATGTTCACAGGAGCTTCCATTAATGCCCCTCAAATGTTCACTGGAGGCAGTATTGTTCCCACCTACTTCACCCAAATCAGTCCTCAAAGACCTGAAAAGTGGACAATTCAAGTTGCAAAAGAAAAATGTTAAAGACTACCAATAGTATTATACAAATTCCTTCTAACATATAGAAGTTTCTCCTTAATGATCCACTTATTGGTGCTATAGACACCAGCTGATTAAACTGCAATAGCCTATATATAGTTATTATAGTTCCATAGTTATTGATGTCCAGGGATGGATCCAGGAGGGAGTCCAGGCAGTGCAGCGACACCCCTGCCTCCCTTTGGCTCTGCAGTACATGTGCAGTGAGCTCGCCAGCTCATCAGTGCAAGTCCTGGATGGAGCTCCTGCTTTGGCACAGCTCTGGAACCCAGGAGGTGAACACTGCTGCCACTTTCCTCCAACCCCCTTGCCCGTTGCCCAATTCAGTGGCAGAGGCAGTGGGATGATGAGGTAGAGCAGTGGCAGCATTCAGCCTTTGTGCTGTGGAGCTGCATCAAAGTGGCAGATCTGTCCAGGAGCTGCACTGATGAGCTGGTGATCTCATGCAGCTCATTCCCAAAGGGCAATGTGGCCCCCCCTTCCACCAAAACAGATTCTTCTATGTTGTTATCCCACAAGCAGGGCTCTTGGCTTCAGTACACAAACTTCTGCAAAGAAAAATTCCAGTTTCATTATAATTAAGAGAGAAAAAAATCAATATTCATTATATTTAACAGCATGTCAATTCCTTCCTAACTGTTATAAAAGAGTATCGTACCAGATACACTAGGTTTCATTGCTGGGGTTCAGAATGAATGTCAGTGTTACAGATATTCATTTTCTTTTTCATTTGTGGTGTGAACTGATGGAAACTAAAATAGTTTTTAACTTATTTTTTTTTATTTTTTTAAGGAAAATCTATTTTTACTATCCCTTTCTGCATAATGACTGAAACAAGAAGGAATGTTGAACAGATTGTCGTCCTGAGTCTCTTGTAATCAAGCATGATAATGCCACACAGGTCATGGTTGGTTAAGCATAGTGGGTGTGTAGATGACTGTGTGCAGCCTTGGGAATGATAAGCACATTTTGTCATGTAATTTGCAGTTCCCCATAATGTGTGAGTAGGTTTGATGATGATGATACATACTTCACCTGGAATATTTGTAGTTGTCATTTGAAAAGATTTATATTTTTGCTTCTAAGGCATGGCTCAGTTATAAAAGAGCCATGCAACCATTGGCTTGCACTTGATCAAGTGTGCTTTGTAAGGTGTCCTTCCAAGGCTTCCTTGGGCAACCACACTTCTTTCCATTATCAGATTCACAGTATAGGACCAAATTGGGCATTTGTGCATTGTTCATCTCAGGTGTCGTCTGGCCCATAGTAGCTGAACCTTCATTTTTAGGCATGTTATCAACACATTGTTGGTCATATAGTCCAAGTTATAAGTTAATTTATATAGTCCATATATAAGTTAACTGAATCATAAGTTAATCTGTCATGTGACCTCATTCAGAATAGGGGGAAGCAGTGCCTCTGATGGAATGTCTCCTTTACCTCAACATAATGTCCCAAACACTGTGGGAAACAGTTTTTACACCTTTGATTTGGTGAAAAACCTGAACCTACACTGAATCCATATTGCTTCACAAGCCAAAGTCCATATTAGTCATAGAGAAGTCAGGCTAAAAGGAACCTTGAGAAATCATCTAGTCTAACTCTCTGCCTGAGGCAGGATCATCCCTATCCAAACCATCCCAAACAAATCCATTATCTAACCTCTTAGCAAAATTACACAAGTCAACCCTGACACAAGGCATAACACTGTAATCTGCAAAAGGTAAAGCAGGGGTACCACGGTGGCCAATGTCCTGATACTGCAAGGGCTGTTAAGTACACTTGAGAGATCCCATAAAAAGGGCCGTGCCCCTTGCTACAAAGGAAGACAGAAACCAGCGCAGTCCATACAAATCTGACCAGGGTGTAAGAGTCCTTCCTGATCCCAAATAGAGACTAACAGTGCAAGCACTATGATTCAAGGCATTCTAAAATTAATTAATTAATAAATAGCCAGAAATTCAGTACCGGTGAAGGATGTAGAAGAAGGAAGTACACTTTTCCATGGGATGGTTGGCATGTAGGGCCCCACTATATGCTACATTTATGCTGTGTAAGGTGTTAATTGCACCATTGATGGCAAGGGTGATACACAGGCACCCAATTTAAGACACCATGAGATAGCAGATCATCTATAAGTGTAATGTAGAGCATTTTTATGGTTAGATTGTATGGCACCTTAGACTGAAGGTGTGGCATGCCTATACATCAGGGTTGTCCAGAGCAGATGCCTGACAATAAGCTAATTGCTGAAATCATCCCTGGACAGGCCCAGTGTCCAAGTGGCCTAACAACAACTTTGTTGTTACCTGTCTAGGGCATCCATGGTCTTCAGCAGATCCAAGGCTGCCCCAGAAAGCATATACATTTGGCTCTAGCACACAAATAAAGTTGAAAGGACAGGTTTGCTTCAAGGGATTCTAGCGTCAGTATTTCCCTCTCCTTCTATTTGGATTTAAGATTTCAATTCTTGTTTTATGCTACTAAGACTTGTTATATAATATATAGAAATTACTTTAAATGAACTTCTTTGAGTATGCTGCTTCTTGATCAGCAATTAAGTAAACATTAGTGACGTCTTTCAGCAAATAAATTAACCACAACGTCTAATAGATTTCAAGTTGTTTAGGAATAAACTAGAACTGATTATTGTCATCTACTTTCTCAAGTGAAATATCCTTAACTGTTGAGGTCCTCCTTTGGAGGATAACACTGCTAGGAGATACTGAAGGTCTGTACTACCAACATGGTTCTGCTATGTAAAGTTTGCCCAAACTTTCCAAATAAGCCTATGGTATTTTGTGTCACTGGCTACTAAACTATCTTTGAGGCCTTAAAATGTGTCACTGAGGCAGCTTCTTTTATAAGAAGAATGTATAGCAGCAGTTCTGGGGATCATTAACTCCAGTTAAATGAGTGACAAAGATGCCATATGTGATTTTTTTTAATAAATTTTTGTTTTTAGTTTTGCAATATGTGGGAAGATTAATTAATTTAAATAACCTTTTTTCTTTTTCTTTTTTCTCAAGACAACAACAATCTAGTATTATTTCTCTGCTGTTTCAAGATCATTACTTTATAAGCACATTAACACAAGAATTGTTTAGCTTCCTTTACAAATATTTTTTTTTCTGAAATTGTTATTCACATAGATATTGGTATCAGTGGAACTGCCTTTGACTTCCACTGTACGTGAAACAGAGATCTGGACCCAAATTCATTTAGTCTGATGGGTCTTTTGATCTAGCCAATGCTGAGTACTTCAATTCTGTGAAGGTACATACCTCTTTTGAAAGCATTGGGAAGTCTGAGAGGTTCTTTAGTTCTCATAAGTGTTCAGCAGTATGCAAACTTAAATCCATTTGCCTCACTAAAGTTCTTCGAATAATAGACAATTAGGGTTGGAAGGGACCTCAGGAGGTCATCTAGTCCAACCCCCTGCTCAAAGCAGGACCATCCACAGCTAGATTATCCCGGCCAAGGCTTTGTCTAGCCCGGTCTTAAAAACCTCCAAGAATGTCTCCACACCCTCTCTGGGTAACCTGTTCCAGGGTTTTACTACCCTCCTAGTGAGATAATTGTTCCTAATATCTAACTTAAACTTGCTTTACTGTAACTTGAGATCAGTGCTCCTTTTTCTGTCATCTGTCATGACTGGGAACGGTCTAGATTCATCCTCTTTCAAACCCCCCCTTCAGATAGTTGAAGGCTATTATTAAATTACCTCTCAATCGTCTCTTCTCTAGACTAAATAAGAGTCATGAGATTCCTTTTGGCCCAATTCTCTAATTCGTCTAGGTCACTCTGAATCCTAGCCCTACCCTCCAGCTATCTACGACTCCCTCCCAGCTTGGTGTCATCTGCAGACTTGCTGAAGGTGCACTCTGTGTCATCCTTCAGGTTGTGATGAAGTTTTTGAACAAAACTGGCCCATAGAACCAACCCCTGGGGCACTCCTTTTGGTACTGGCTGCCAAGTGGACATCAAGCCAATCAATTACTACCCTCTGAACCTAATGCTCCAGCCAGTTTTCTAGCCACCTTACAGTCCATTCATCCAGACCATATTTTAGATTGCCTGCAAGAATGTTGTGGGAGATGGTATCAAAAGCCTTGCTAAAATCAAGGTACACCATCCACTGGTCTTTCCACATCCACAGAACCAGTCATCTCATCACAGAAGGCAATCAGGTTGTTCAGGCATGACTTACCCTTGGTGAATCCCTGCTAATTGCTCCTAATCACTCCAACTACCTTTTCTCCTCCAAGTGCTTAGAAATGAATTCCTTCAGGATCTGCTCCATGATTTTTCCAGGGACTGAGGTTTGGTTGGCTGGTCTGTAATTCCCTGGATCTTCCTTTTTCCCTTTTTTAAATATGGGCACTGTTAGCCCTTTTCCAATCATCTGGAACCTCTTCCAATCACCATGATTTTTCAAAGATGGTGGCCAGCAGGTTTGCAGTCACATCAGCCAACTTCTTCAGCATCCTCAGGAGCATCCCATTTAGCCCCATGGACTTGTATGTGTCCAGCTTTTATATATAGTCCCTAACCTGTTTTTTTACTATTGTTGGCTGCTCACCTCCTCCCCAAACTGTGCTGCCAGATGCAGTAGTCTGGGAGCTGACCTTGCCTATGAAGACTCAGGTGGAAAAGTACTTCAGCCTTTTCTGCATCCCCTGTCAAAAGCTGCCGGTGTTTAGGAGACTATTATGATTTAAGTAAAACATGACTACAGGGAGTCCTTGGACCTACGGGACAATTGATTCCTGAAAACCGCATCTTAAGTCAAAATGTTGTAACTTGGAACCAATTTTCTCATAAGAAACAATGTTATAAATGGAGGATTGGTTCCTGAACCAAGACCTGATACCCGATTTTCACCAAAAATACCTCATAATTTTGCACTTGATCAATTATAGATGAGTAATAGCGCTACATTAATGTATTTATATTGTAAATAGCAATCATATAGATTTGGAAGGACTTCTTTGAGGTGAGTTTGCTGGACTTTTTGAAAGGCTCTTGGATGGACTTTTTGAAGGGTTCTTGGCTGGAATCTTCTCAGAGTCTTGTCTGCAGGTTTTTTGGAGTCTTGTCTGCTTTCTTAAAGAAAGTGTCCAAGGAGGTTTGGACAGATGTTCTCCAGGGAGATGAGTGTCAGGGTGAACTTATTCACTGGTGTGGCATCACATCAGATCAAGCATTGTAAAGTCAAAACTGATTTTGTAATGTTGAAACAGGGTGTCAATTTATAAATGTTGTAACTCAAAACGTAAGTCGGGGACTGCCTGTATGCTGTATGAAGAGAAGGAAACTAGTTGTAGTACACGAGTTGTACTTTGAATAGAAATATTGTTCTAAAGTAAATATACTCCATTTGCTTTCCCGGGGTGGTATACTTTGTATGTATCATGAACTAATTCTAAGCAGATAGTTGTGAAAATCCATTGTGGCTTTCATTGAAACCTAATTGAGTAGATATCTGTAAACAAGGAGACTCCTTGCTTTTAGCTTATATTCAGTATTGATGATCTCAGAAATACCTGTTTATGTAAAAATTTTGCCATTGAAATTACATGAGTTATCCCCTAAAACAATAATATTCTTAAAAATATAGAACACAAAAGGCTGTACTCCTTCTTTGTACTCCTTCTTGCTACTTTCTTGTGACTTAATCTTAAGGGTATGACTGTTACAAAATTAGATGCATTAATGGATTTTCAGGCTTGCACATGGTGGAATATAATCCCACTTAGGTGACTAAAATCCATTTATATGTTTAATAGGGAGAATAGAATTTGGAGCAAAGATGTCAACAAACTGTAATTAAAGTTGTATATTTATGCATAACAAGATGGTGTTTAGATATCTGTGGTGTATGCACTTTTCCCTTATTTTATGTTACATAATAAGTACAGCCTGGTTGAAATCACAGGCCCAGCTCACAAATATTGTGGCTTGATTGTGACAGGGGTCACTGTTTTCAAAGTGCCCTCCCCACACATCCTCTGATTCACTGAGAGGGCAGGTTTAGGACCATTTGGCAGGCTGAGCCTGGTCCCCTGTGCCAGGCTGGGGGCAGGGGTCAGAAGTGTCCAGGAGGGAGGTGGAGGTAGGGAATAAAGGGCTACAAGGTGGGCAGGGTGGGGTCTGAAGTGCAGGTGGCAGTGCTCATACATGGCGGGTCATTGCGCCTTAGCCTTGCTTGCTGCTATTCCCACCCTGCCCCCAGCTCCACTCACATGCAGGAGCCCCTCTGGGGCAACACTGAGCACTTCTCCCCCCCCAGTGCACTGCCACTCTAACAGTGAAATGCCATGGGTATGGTCACTAGCAGGGGAACTTCTGATAAAGTGGCTATATCATGGCATTTCATTCCAATTCACATTTTTCATGCAAATCACTTAATTTTGTGATTTTAATGAAAAATGCAAAATTTAAACCAGGCCCTAGTGATGAGTATATATTTGAAAAGAGATATCTTATTTTGTGGCTACTCTTTATTCAGTACAGCCAGCTGTTGAAAGGTATTGATATTATATCTTAACATTTTGAATTATAAATTAATTTTAAAAAACTGAAATTGAAACTGAAGCTGTTCTACAAAATATATATTTAAATGCGAGTTTGAGAAACACTGCAAATAAAATTCTCATTTTAATTTTAAGTTCTCTATAAATGCATACCCTATTCTAATAAATGTCCTGGCAGTATAAAAATATTTCAAAATTGAAGCAAGAATCATAGCTGACGGACATATACTTGTTATTTAGAAGATCTGAAACTTTGACTAAAGCTTGACCCTGAAGCTTTGCCAGCAGTTGTTAGACAGGGGTGTAATGGTGGCCCTTTTAATTTTTGTTTCCTCTCTTTGTTTAGTATTAATATAATACCTTGTATTTTAGCCAAATGAAGGCCTAATCAAGCAATTATTTTCAGTCTTCTAGCTAGAATACAGTAGAACAGACACTGCTAAAGAGTTGACCTCTAATCTATGACCTTTTTATGCTTAACATCTGAATAACCACAGAATTAGAAAGCAAACCTTAGGGGAAACCTTATCTCAAAAAATAGGTCCGTCAGCCTTCTACTGAAATTAATTTGGCTTCTTTGTGTTTTCCACTTCTGAAGCACCTTAGTTGCTTGCTTTTATTAAAGGTGATTGCATTCTATCATAGCTCAATACAGGGAATGACTTAGCAAATTTGGTGTATTTCTGGAAAATTTATAACTAGAAAAAATAATCTTTTGATCTGACTTTAATCCCTAAGGCTTCTGACAGACATGAGGCTAAAAAAACCAAAATGGTGCTTAACCAGAGGTGGAACTACATAAGTTTGAGCTGGCTCTCCCAGTGCCTATATAGATTGCACACTTCAGTGGGGATTTTTTGGCACTTTTATCTAATAACTGAGTCAATACTTGTTAATCTAATAAAGGGGCTGGCAATTATTTCTGGCAGAGGGCTGCTTACCAAGTTGTGGCAAGCTGTTGAGGGCTGCATGGGTAGCCCCACCCCTTGACATGTGTCCAGCCCTTTGACAGGTGCCCAGCCCCCTCATCACCATCTTGGAACCAATGTCCCCATGTGTTGGGACCAATGTCCCAGAGCCAGCACTGGTGGGGCCCGGAGTGGGGTGCAGGCTGGCAGGGATCTGTGGAGCCAGGCTAGGTTGCACGAGCAGGGAGAGGGGGAGCTGGCCCAGCTCCATAGAGCACCTGCCAGTCAGGACCCTGTACCCCTGCCGCCCTGCTCTGGGCCCTGGTGGCACTGGCCCTGGGACATGGGCGCAGACCCTGCTCCTGCACCCACTTACTCCCAGTGCCCCCCAGCCCTGCGGTACAGGCGGGAAGGGGGGGGTCTGTGCATAGTCCCGACCCCCTGCTTGCTGGCAGGAAAGGAGTTGGTGAGGAGCACGAGGAAAGCAGCACTCCCTGCTGCAGCCACATGCAGCCCATGTGGAACTGTCCTGAGTAGGCACAGGCAGACCCAGGTGGGCTGCGAGTGCCTGCAGTGCGGAGTGCTGGGCATGGGGTGGGCGAGGGGCTGCTTTTCACCCGCGCTCAGCACCAGATTGTAACCCAGCCCTGCTGCCAGCCTGGGCCCCGTGCTGGTTCTGGGCTCACCTGTTGGGACTGTGTTGTGGTGGCAGCAGCTGTGGCCCCCCCGCTTGCCACACTGGGCAGCATTTGCTGCTGCTGCCCGTGTGCTGGGCAGCAGCAGCAAACACTGCCCAGTGCAGCAAGCGGCAGGGCCACAGCTGCTGCTGCCACAGCAGAGCTCAGACAGGCAAGCCCAGAGCTGATGTGGGGCCCAGTTACAAGCTGGTGCTGAGCGTGAGGGAAAAGCAACCTGTCACCCACCCTGTGCCCAGTGCCTCATGATGCAGCTGTTCACAGCCCACCTGGGGCTGCCTGTGCCTGCTCAGGACAGCCCCACATGGGCTGCATGTGGCTGCAGCAGGAAGCACCTGCCATGAGGCGGGGAAGGGGCTGCTTTCCACCACACCAGGAAGGAGCCCAGGGAAAAGCTGACCATGGGTAAAAGTGGCCCCTCCCCTGCCCCATGGCAGGCGCTCCCTGCTGCATCCGCTTGCAGCCCCTTTGGGGCTACCTGTGCCTGCACTTGATGTGACGGTGCTGAAAGTGAAGTACTGTTTTGGTTTTTTATTTCCACATCTGTCAGCAGTCTAAATGATTTTGCCCATCACACTGAAGTATAATTTAATTGTATAATTTAAGAAATTAACTTGAACCCAACAAATTCAGAACTCTGCTGTGATGGTTCATTTGCACATGCAAATGGCTACAGGAGCATGTCACCACCATTGTAAATATCTTGATTTCTTCCACAAAAAGGTATAATTTTTATGCCTTTCAACTGGCAATTTTAGATACTATTATCTAGGGAGTAATTTTTATTTCTGGATACAAATCTAGATTTTTGAATTGATTAAAAAAAGGAAGTGAGACATGCAAAATTTTAGTTCAGCTAATTCTGGATACCACATACACATATGTGAGTACAAACTGGGAGTACAAACTAGTCATTTGAGGCTAGGTACAGACATTCAAAAAGCCAAAGGTGGAATTCATCTAAGGTTTGTGGTTTTCTGTAAGTGCTGTAGCTCAGATGGGTAGTGAACAGAACACACTTTCACCTTCTGGTGATGGGGAGGGCAGATTTTAGATCAGGTTCTGCCATTTTAAAACCAGTCTGTGTGCTGAATTTCTGTTCCATTTCAAGTATAGACTGTATTCCTATCACTTATGCCAGTAAAAGTGTAATGTCAGTATCTGTGTGAGGGCTTAATTTTTCAAAACTAGTGGGAATTCTGATTCCATTGATTTCACTTAGGATTATGGATGCACATAAAGCAACTGAAGAACTTTCTGAAACATTAACAGCTTTTATGCCTATTGACTATCTACACAACATTTATCTATATCTACCATACCTAGTTTTCTAAGGTACGGTGCAAACACGCTTGATACACAACTTTGTTCTTCCGATGCAATTGTCCTGTAGTACAAAGACAATTCTAATAAAAAATGGAATTAAAATAACAAGCTGTATAACTTTCTAGTACCTGCTTTGATGTCCAAGTTGGCACACTGTAGTAAAGCTCATCCAATGTAACAAACACTCCTACAGGTCAAACTGAAAACAAGGTTTTTTAGCTAAAGTGAATGTGTTATTTAAATGGTAACATGGCTTGCCTCAACCTAGGCATTAAACTTGTTAACTTTCATGCTAAATAACAAAAAATTGATAAGCAAAATAACACTTGATATTGTGTTCAGATTATCCTTATAATTGAGCTTTATTTTTAAATGATTTTGGCTTTGACATTGAGAACATATTTTAGCATTAATACATTTTGGAAATTTTCCACTGCAGGAAAATACTGTTATAATTGTACCAGTTCCTGAGTAAAGCTGGAAACTTCTTGGCACAGGAAATGTCTATAAATTACCATCTTTCATGGTGCTGAGTAAATATTACTTAAGGCAATGTGTTCCTTCGTATCTGGAAAAAACCCCAAAATCATAATTTTAGAGATCCGAGTAAAATTGAAATAAAAATTACTATTCAACTGTCGAAGTGGTTTTGAATCTGTTTTTCTTCACTCTGAAACTCAAATTTATCAATATTATGCTTCTAATGGAAATACAGAGGCTTTTTTGCTCATTTGACTTACTACATCTATTTTTGGGAGGTGACCAGATTAGCTTAGTTGTCTGACTAATGCATTTGTATAAATATAGATGAAACGTATGTATATACTTTTGTATCTCTGAAATGTAATTACAGTCATTTGATGTATAAAAGGATAAAATATAAGTAATGGGAAAAATACTCATTCAAATCCATCATTTGCTGGCTTATCCTCCTTCTGCAAAATATATTCATGATTCTCCAAAAGGAATTTTTACTCATTGGAAAACAGTGAGGTTTGTCTTATTGAGTGTTCCATTTAGCTTTTATTAAAAATTGGATACCCCTTCCCTATGGCATTGAGGTTCTTTAATGATGTCAAATAATGTTGTGAATATGGTCAGAATAAGGTTGAGAGTTCAGTATTCTCAGAATCTGAATGGGCGTTTAGTTCTGAAAATTTTGAAAGTAGAATAGACTGAAGTACACAGTTAGGTTATTCAGTGTTTGTTCATTATAATATACCCTGCATTGTAATAATTTGCTTTAAACCTACTATTAATGGTGAATTATCTATGTATTGTAAATTTTTTGTTAGTTACAGAAAAAGGAAGGACTGTGGCTTACTCTCTCACAGGTGTGGAATATTTGTTGAGAACATGTATTTCTAATACATCTCATAGAGTGAGCAGTTTGAGTAAAAGTTTATTTGTATTTTGCATTTTCCAGAATCATTTATTTTTAAATAAAGGAATAAAATAGCCCAGGCTGCTTCCAGATGTTAAAGAACCAACAAACCCCTCCAGCACTTTATTTTAACCTTGATGTGTTCCCAGCTCATCTAACCTGGCTTGTCCAACATGGGGGGTAGGGAGCTTTAGTGGGGCTTTTTTGGCACTTTTATCGAATAGCTGATTGACTCGGCTTTCGATAAAAGTGCCCAAACGCTCTGCTGAAGTGCCCGATCTGTACTGATGCTGAGGAGCTTCTGGTAAGGTGTGTTTGTTTCTTTTTTTTGTTTGTTTTTTTAAGTTTACAAAGCAGCCCAAATAAACAAAAGGCTATAAAATTTAACGCATGCAGTTACTAGAAACTTGCCCAGTTTCTGCTATGATTTCATTGGGAGCTAGAAGAGGCCAGAGTATTTTATGCTAGGTGTTTTACAGAGACTTTGACCACTAATTTGACCACTAAATTGTTCCATTAACTTCCCTGGAACTAATTGTTTCTGGGAAAACCTGTTCACTGTTCAGGTACAGAGGTAAAAATATTGAGACAGGTCAGTGTTTAGGCCTAATAAACATGGTCACACTATTCTTTTATTGGCTGTAACAAAATGTTTTTCAGTGCAATCCAATTCTATTACCATTTATGTACACTTTCCCCTTGCATGCATCATATAGCTCTTCACAGCTCAGCCCTGGATCTTTTATTAGGATTTATTGAGTACATGTAATATGTGCTTAATTGAGTTAATCATTATAAATACTCTATCAGCACTTTTGCAGAGTGGAGACTGCTTAAAACAGTTTAATGTAGATTAACCAATCTGACTAGGTTTATTGATTTTTGTCAAGGTTCGGTTTCATTACTGGAACTGACATCTGGAAAACATCTTAAGTGAATTTTTGTCAGCTAACTTTTTTGTGGTATTTAAAATTAGACATTTTTTAAAGTGGGGTTTTCCTTATGCATTTATGTATTATAAAACGTTTTTCTTTCAAATTTGAAAGAAATTATCTTTGAATTCAGCACTTCAGATGAGAATTAATATGAAAAAATGCCAGGCAATTAGCTATTACTTAGTTTATTCCACATCAGTTTGTCACATTGTTGATTGCCTGGCATTCACTTTGGGGCATAATATACCCCATGGTATCAGAAATCAGAATATTGGTACTACTGACAATTCAAGAATTTACACATATTGCTTTCACTTAATGCACCTTTTATCATGCATCAGGTTATAAATCATTTTAAAAATAAGATTTTACATTGGTCAGATAGGCATAGGTCATTTCAGTTTACAGAAATGACTAGGACTTTGTGGATGGACATTTGTACTTTTTCCTACAAATACGCTCTCTGAGCATGATTCAGATAGTTACAACACTAAAAATCTGTATATTAAATGATGTGAAATTTGTAAGTGTTTAAAAGCTTTCTTGGGGTTATTTTACACTCTGTGACCAGGAATTAAACTGTGAACCAGAACCCAAACAAATATTACTTCTACAAGCCTCATGTCTGCTAACTGTCTCTTGAGCTCACCAAACTCTATTGGGACCACATCCAATTTACCGGAACTGTGTTCTCTTTGACCTGTTAAACAGCACTCCAGTCCATGAAGGAATAAAGTTCAGTGAAATAACCTTGGCATGCTGGACAGTTCTTAAAAGTCATATTAAAATACATATTAGTTTCTGAGTGCTACAGTTACAGAATTTTGCCAGATGGTTTCCAGTCATCCCTACAGTAACCGAGGACCCTTCTAAGTATGTAAGTAAAGGTGCAATGGGGTTTAATGTATGATCCACATAGTGACACCTTCTGCTATGCCACACGTGTGTGGCAGGAAGTGCAATTGTTGGATCATACATTAGATCCCATCATGCCTTATTGCTGGTGCAGGGGGAAGCCTGATTCCAGTTCATGTGTAGCAAAACCCCCAGTTTTTCTTTTTTAATTTTTAAAATGCATTTCCTCTTCTTCCCCAACCATTTCTGACTTTTTTATCTCCCTTTCTATTCCCTATAGATAAGTAAGCTAAGATGTAGGATAAGGTTTAACATTTTATTTTAGGTAGTTTTATTTTTCTCTCCCCTCTTTGCAAATAAGTTCCCTGCTATTTTGATATTGATGCCCATTTTGTTATAAGTGATAATTATTATGTTTGTACTGCTTTTATATTGTGTGATTACTGTTTTAGGCCTATATATGTAAGTTATGTCAAGTTTCCATTTTGTATGTCAAGCCTCCATCTTGCGTCCTCTGCCTAGGCATCCCCTGTGTTGCAGCTGTATGAGTCATGTACCCCTCCCATGTAAATTGGTTCCCAGATGAATGAGAGTGATTGGGAATGATTGAAATACAGTGGTAGCAGGCCTCTATTGAATGGCCTGTAACAACTGGGCTATCACCTCGCATTGATTCATCCAGGAACCACAGACCTCGCCCAGGAACAGAAACCCAGCATTTGAAAGACAAAGGACCCTGCATAACCAGAAACTCTACCATTGTACCCACCATTACAGACACCCAAAACTGCACATCCCTGCATGGAGCACACATGCTCAGTACAGCAGGGGCTGACCCTTGCCTGGGCATGCCTCCTGTCACTAGGGTCACACACGGTCTGCCCCTATAAAGAGAGGCAGTGAAGGCAGACCCAGTGGGACGCTCTCTCCATCTGAACCAGCACCATGCCACACCACCTATCCACCCAGAGGCCCTGCTGGCGACCCCCGTCTGGACAACAGCTACTGGACAAGGACCCCTTTCCAGCCTGGATAGGTAGCTATCACCCCCCACCCCCTCTTCAACCAAGGACTTGGACTCTGCTTCTCTTCCCTGCCTGGACTCCAGCCCTTCCACTGAGTCTGTTTCTCCTGCTGCCATTGTGAGTGCTTGTGTACGTGTGTGTGTGAACCAATAACGTCATGGGGCTGTGTAGTGTGTTGTCTGTTTAATAAAACTGTTATTTGGACCCCTGAGTTGGGTTTTGCTTTACTATGGTTTGGCCCTGCTCCAATCTCTGCTTCTCAAACTTCTGTCTCATTTCTCCCTCTCCTGCTTCTGGCTCACTGCCGCCTCCAACACCTGTCCTGAGCTCCTCTCTGCCTCCAAACCCCCTGTTTCTTTGCCACTGTCTTATCCCCACTGTCTTTTCCTTTTCCCCTGAGCAACCAGGTTTCTGCCTTAGTTTCTTTCCTGGCTGTCTCCTCCTTGCCACCCCTTATCTGCCCCCCCCCCCAATATCTCATCTGTCTGCCTCAGTTTCCAGTCCCAGTCTACCTTAAGTAAACCCAAGCCTCAATTCCTCAGCCAGCTTTTCTCTAGTCCATCAGTTCTAATCCTGGTTCTGGCAGCTTTCTCTCACCTTAACCTTCCCCCAAGTATCCCAGACACCCCAAGCGCACACATACACACTGTACCATCCAAATTAGGAACTGACCTGAATGTATGTGTAGATGGGTTGTGTGTGTGTGTGAACAAGTGAGTGTGTATGTGTGTGTGTGTGTGTATGTGTATAATATATGTCATTGTGTGCATGATATATGAATTAGTGATCTATGTCTAACTTTTGGGGTGTATAGCGTATGTGCTTGAATTGGTGATAGGTATGCATGTGCCTAGGCTGGTTTGGATGTGTATGTGCCTGAGCTGTTAGTGTGTGTGTGTATGCACCTAATTGATTTGTGTGTTTGTATATGTGCAATTGTGTCACACCCTCCTGTCTAACAGCGCAATATTGAGATGCTGAGAGTTGGCCTGACCCCACAGGGCAACACATGAAACTCCCAGGCGTGAGAGATCATGGCAACTGTGAACTCCAAGATGTGGGACTGTGTGAAAACGTAGGGGCTGGGGGTTCATGGGGCCTGAGACTTGAGGACTGTGGCAGCCATGATCGATCCCCCAGGCCTGGTGATTTTCACATACCCCCAAACATTGGGAATCACAGCTGCTGCAATCTCCCAGGTCTGGGATTTCATGCAGTGTTACACATGCAAACTAATGCTTGATGGCAACCACCTACAAAGTTAATACACATATTTGAGGTCTAACTTTATAGCTGGCTGGGGCTTTTTATTGCCTGATAAGTACTTTGTAGCTGGTCTTCAGGTAATTGTGCAATTAACCAGTTAGCTGTGGAATACCTGTAACATGTAAAAGGGGACTAAACTATGACTAGATCATGTCTTAAAATGAATTTTTTGTATCCATTTTAACTACCCAAGAATAGACCATCTATTGCAAGATCAGTACACTAACACATGCATTATGCAGTTTAATCTAGTACCTCCTTGATGTAAAATATGTTTAATATATAAAATGCATATTTTTAACCACATTAGTCTGATAGAGGTTTTTAAAACCCTTTGGTAGGATAATATTTTACATTTGAAAAAAAGATACAGAATCCAGAATTTTAATGGGAATGCAAATGAGAATTACTGAGGGTCAGTGAAGGTCATAGCAGCTTAATCATCAATTTATGTCAGCAACTTCTCACAAGTAACAAATGAGCATTAATAAAACCTGTTGTTTTAACAGATTAGACTACAAAATTATGATGATTGTAAAATTTGCTGAGATGCCTTTATGCATCTGAAATTTAGTTTAAGTTCGTTGTTTATCTACAGATTTTATAACAATTTACTTAGAAATCATTAATATATGTTGCTTTCTTCAAAATCTAGTTGTATAAATTAACATTTTGAAATGACTGTGCTTTACTTGCAATGTTTGAAAATCATGTAACTGTGGGCGCATTTACATGCGATGATTTAAGGTGCATTAGCAATTTTTAAGGTGTATTAAGGCATATTACATTACATTAGCCAGGGATTTTAAGCGAATTGCACCTAAATTTAATATTTGCATAAAGCAAGTATGAAATTTACGTGCAATTAGTTAAGGTGGCTTAACCCACATGTAGGTGCTATAAGGTGCTTTAACACTATGTGACTAAGCGGAGCTGAGCCTATAAGGCCCCTTGGCTCTCTCCTTTGCCTACCTGATTCAAGGTTGAGTCCCCACCCATATTGTTCCCAGCCTGCCTGGGCGCAGCCATGCAGAGCCCCCAGGAACTGATGCCATCTCTCCCACCCAGAGTGTCCAGGCACTTGCCTGAGATGGAGGTGGGTAGAGCAGAAAAAGCCATGCCGGGCACTGGGGGCAGATGCAGTCCCAGGCCACCTGCTGTCTCAGTCAGGAGCCCCAACTCCAGTGTCTGCACCTTGCAAAACAGCACCTGCTATATTGTCATCTCAGCAGTGCAGGGTCCTGCGGCCTCAGCTCTGGCCTGCTCTTGTCCAATGCTGGGGAGGCAGGAACACAGGGAGGGGGTTAGAGCTGGGACTGGGGCTGAGCTGACTGCATTCAGGCAGATTGGAGGCTCCCACTCCCTCGGCTGGTGCTGGACTGTACCCCCCATGCTTATACTGGCTTCTAGGGGCTGTCCAGGGTTCTGACCATGGCATGTTGCCCAAGAAGCCACATTAAGTTGCCTTAAGGAGCCCACATGTAGATGCATGTCTAAATCCCCTTAATATGTCATAGGCTAAGGTGCATTAACTTTAGGTGCACATAAATTCACATGTAGACCTGCCCTGTGGTATCCAAAAGGCCAAGTTTTCACTCATAAAATCATAAAAAATTAAGGTTGAAAGGGACCTCAGAACATCATCTAGTCCAACCTCCTGCTCAAAGCAGGACTATCACCAACTAGATCATCCCAGCCAGGGAGTTGTTTAGCCAGGCCTTAAAATACCTTCAAGGATGGAGATTCTACCACCTCTCTAGGTAACTCATTCCAGTGCTTCACCACCTTCCTAGTGAGAAAGCTTTTCATAATATCCAACCTAAATTTCCCTTGCTTCAACTTGAGACTGTTGCTCCTTGTCCTGTCATCTGCCACCACTGAGAACAGTCTAGCTCCATCCTCTTTGGAACCATCGTTCAGGTAGTTAAAGACTATTATCAAATCACCCTTAGTCCTCTCTTCTGCAGGTAAACAAGTCCAGTTACCTCAGTCTCTCCTCAGAAGTCACATGCTTTAGCCCCCAAACCATTTTCAATGTCCTCCACTGGACTCTGTCCAACTTGTCCACATCCTTTGTGTAGTGGAAGGCACCAGACTGATCACAGTACTCCAAATATGGCCTCACCAGTGCAGAATAGACTGGAATAATTACTCCCCTTGATCTGCTGGCAACGTTTCTACTAAAGCAGCCCAGTATGCGGTTAGCCTTCTTAGGACCAAGGGCACACTGCTGACTCACATCCATCTTATCATTAACTGTGACCCCCAGGGACTTTTCTGAAGAGCTGGTGTTTAGCCAGTCAGTCCCCAGGCTGTAGTCATGCAGGGGATTGTTTCATCCTAAGTGCAGGACTTTGCACTTGTCCTTGTTGAACCTTGCAAGATTTCTTTTGGCCCAAAGGACTCCTGAACCTGCAATTTTTTATGTTCTTGTGGTTGTACATTATAATTATATTAATTGTATTAATTAAAAAATAGCTTGATTTAATTGTATAGTTTTTATTGAATTGAATTAAAGTTTTGAATTTCCTAGTTCAAAATCTCTTGAGTTTATATCATTCAAGGTTCACCTAAATGTATCATCTTCTTCCTGGATCCCGAGTTTACCTATTTTTAATCTATCTGTTACTTTTGAAGAAAGAAAGAAATATAGTGCCATGAGGAAAAACATTATGGAATCATAGAAAATTAGTGTTGGAAGGGATCTCAGGAAGCACTGAGGAGAAATTAAGTGTTTAACATCACATGAAGAGGACACTGTAAATATTTTTCAACTAAATTCAAGGTGACAAAACTCTAGTTATTGTAGACAGTGAACATATAAGTTTCCTTACCTCATACCAAACAGACATTATGGCAGCATTCCTATAATTTAAACACCTGTTAGAAAATATGTTAACAAAGCAGTTTTTTTCTAGGAAAATTTGTATAATTTATATTTAGAGACATACAATATACAGTTATATCAATGTTTTTATCATGCCAAGAAACACAAATCCTTTTCCCCCTAAGAAATAATAGAAATATGCATTAATATTAAAACTGTTATACAATCACTATAAGGCCTTATTAATGTACAATATGTGCATACTATGTAAAACAGGAATATTATACAGATGTGAAGAACAGCAGCTGTGAATTTAACCTAAGTATGTCTTAGAAGCAGAGTGTTTTTTTATGTCTGTGCTGTGCAGTTTAAAAATGGCCTAGAATAATGCCAAGCATTGCTAATGTGCATACCTAACATGCTAACTACAGTGGTAATTTTATAATTAATTTTAAATCATTGGAAATTCAGAATCAATTTAGAGAATGAAATCTTCCTATCCTTAGAGGCACGATGAAACAAATTATAATTTAAGATGAAGGAAATATTTGCTTTAAACTTTAAAATCCATAAAAGTTCAAGGAAAGAATAACCACATTACAATGAATACAATAAAGACTTGTCACTGTTAAGCACTTCAGAAAGATTTAACTGAAAACTGTATTAAAGGTTTCTTCAACAATTGTTTTAGTGTTATAAATTTCCATTTACAGTATCAAATAAAGATTAAACAATTCTGATAAAAAACCTTACCTTGAAAATGAGAACTTTGCTGACGTCTGGATGTCACTGACTAGATAGGCAGGAAACATGCAACAATATTCAATTTGTCTAATTGATGTGTTTGTCACCTAAAACCAAAGATGAGTCATCTCTGAATTTTGTAACATCTAACACAAAAGATGCCAGCCTCAAACAACTGATCCTTCTGTGTCTGGTTCACCTAATCAACACGACTGAGTTGAAGACTGATATTTAGAAAAAAAAAAGGATGCATGAGCACAAAGTGTCAGCCACTTTATCAAAATATCAACAGGTTCTGGGTTCAGAAGATTTTTTTTTTGTATAAGTGACTACACATACTGTGCAGTAATCAGTGACTGATTGTTTGAATATTTTCTTTCAGTACAGTAAGAATCCTCCTGGTGCCAGAATCTTTTGGATTTAGGCCCTGCCTCCAGAATCCCAACTATAAGTTGTCTTGGAAGAGAGAATAGCAAGAAGAAACAATTGCCACTTAAAAGTGCCGATTGAGAAGTCAGAGAAGGACATTTTACTTTGATTGAAATCAAAATTTGGATTTAAATAGTGAAATTATTGCTTTTCTGGAACACTGGAATTCAGATTTTTACATCTCCTCTGCTTTAGGATTCAAATGTATTAATTTTGTATATTGGCAATTGTTAACAATTTGCATAGGTACTACCAAGAAATCTGATTTTAAATACCTCATAGAAACTTAGAAATATTTTAGAAATAACCTTGAAAATAGAATTAGATTAGAAACAATCTAAAAGTAAGAGAGAGAAAATATTGTAGTGAAGTAGAGTTACGATTTTGTAATTTTTATCCTAAAATAATACTTAAATTGGGTTATAGAATTTAAGTCTGACAAATTAAGTCTAAGTTTCTTTTGATATCTGATTCAATTCCTTGTTTTCACATAGACAGCCTGTAACAATAGATAAATAAGTAAATATTAGGTCTGTCAAATGATTAAAAAATGTGATTGCAACTAATTGCATAATTAAAAAAAAGTTGCAATTAATCATGATTTTAGTCGCATAACTAAAAACTCAAAATTATGTGCAGAAAAGCTCAAATTCTGCGAAACTATGCAGGTACATTGCATGGTTGGGGGGGTATGTGTGGGAATTTGTTGAAGGTGTTGGGGGCTGTGGGTGGGTGTGTGTAGGGTTTGGAACCTGGGGACGGGGGTTCCTGCATGCCCTGGAAGGATGCAGAGTACTGTGGGTCAGGAGTGAGTTGCGGCAGCAGGGTTGGGGAGAGGGGCTGTGGCTTGGGAGTGAGGGACAGGTGCGTGTGCGCATGTGCGCGCGCACACACACACACACACACACACATATATATTCTGCCAAGCCGGTTAAGACTGGAGAGGAATGGGTATGGAGTGGGGGAAGGATTGGGGGGCGATCAAGGCCCCCATGGTAAGGGAGTGGGCAGAGGAAGGAGCTTGGGTGAATGGGGCCCTGGGGCTGGGATGGTTCATGGAATGGAGAATGGGTGGCTTGTCCAGGTGTGGGAGCACATGTCCCATAGACTTGTGTGCTGGGCAGGGATGGGCTGGGATGGGCATACAGCCCTGGAGGAGGCACAGGAGGCACACACCCTCTGGTTTTGTGCACAGGGCAGAGACGGACTGCAGGCTCAGGACTCTGTGCCCTGCTGCCATTGCCCTGGGACCTGCAGAACAGCATGCTGTGCGTCCCTGCTGCCAAGTGGGCAGGGGATGCATGGAACTGCCAGCACATGGGTCCCATGGTAATGACAGCAGGGCACAGAGAGCCCCAGCTCCCATCCTGCAGCCTGCCTGCAACCTCCGCACAAATCTGGGTGGCATATACCTCTCATGCGTCTCCTGGGGGTCTGTGCAGCAGTGAGATTCATGTCCCCTTTGCACCCTGCTCCAGCCCTGGGGCCCCATTCACCCCAGTGCCTGCCCCTGCCCTACTCTGTCCCTTACCATGAGGGCTTGATTTCCCCACCCACCTTTCTTCCCCACTCCCTTTCTTCCCCTTACCTGCTAGGCAGTGCTGTACACACTGCTGGACTGAATTCCTGGCCATGTGCAGGCTGTGGCTGCTTGTCTGTACCTGTAAGCACCCCTCCCCAACCTGCTGCAGCAGCCTGGAGCTCATGCCTGGGCTGTCCTGAGGTCCTTTGCATTGCCACTGTGGCCCCACTGGGTGGGAAGGAGACAGCGGGGATGGCAGCGGAGTGCAGTCCAGGTGCAGGCTCCAAAACCACATGCATGTTTAATGCAGTTAAAAATAATAATAATGGGAACACCAATTAACACGCTAATCACACTTATTAACTGTGATTAATTGACAGCCCTAACACACACACAGACGTGCACACACACACATACACACACTCTTTGTATTTTTGTTAGCTTACTGAAGTTATTTTTGCTGCTCAGGAGAACTGGCATTGAGCTAATAATTTTCTTGGGGTTATAGTAAAATGTAATAATGTATCAGAGAATACTGACACAAGCTACTGTGATGCAACTGGTATACCTGCATGATCCTGTAGTGAAATAAGTATAGAAGAAACCACTTCAACTTCAACCCTGCTCCATTCAGAGTCAAAGGTAGTATGTTTTAGCTCAAAGGTTCTCAACCTTTTTCTTCCTGAGACTCCCCCCTCCCACCTAGCATGCAATAAAAACTCCATGGCCCACCCGTTACACAATACATGGCCCTACTCAACTCAGCAGCAGAAGCACAGAGCCTCACCCACCCACCCAGCAAGGTGGAGGCTCTGGGGCTGGATGGGGCAGGCCTATCCCCACCCCTTCCTTGGGACTTTGGGACTTGCCTCAGCCCTGGGATGCCTGTTGCAGCTCCTCGCTGTGCTGGGACAGGCCAAAGAGACCCCCTGAAACCTGCTTGCAGCCCTCTAAGGGGCTGGAGACCCCCCCAGTTCAGAACCACTGATTTAGCTAAATAGAATTGTTACTGGATTATGGAGATGTAAATTACAGCGTAACAGCCTATGTACATCACACTATCTGGTTTTATTTTTAAAAAATCAAAAATGTACATTTTTTTCATAATTCTACAGCATGGGTTCCTTTGTCATAGCTCTCCCTTTTGATGATAATCCTTTGTTCTATTGCCCTGTTAAAATTCACTTCTAATTTTAAGCACTACTTAAAACCTACTGCTAAAACATCTGGCATTGCTATTTTTCAGTCACCTTATTGACTTATTCTCAGTGTCTCTTCTGTCTCTGTGCTGGATTGTGCATGTGTACACAGGGACTCAGAGAAATTTGGGATCCTGGCACATTTGGTAAGGGGCCTCCCACCTCCCATTTTGGAAAACAGAATAGTGATCTGATTTTGGTGGGGAGGCATTAAGCTTGGGGGGCCAGGCACCCCTGTCCTCACCTCCCCCCCCCCACCACCACAGACTAGGTATATGTACAGGCACACACATTTCTGAGACATCTCAGACATCTCGCTTTTGCATGTGACCAAGAAAAATTATTTCATAGACCTTAATCTTCCTTTGATCTTCATGTTTGTGCTTCAAATGCTAGTATATTTTTCTACGCTAATTTTGATTCTATTTTAAACACTCAAGTTATGTGTTTATGTGAGTGTTGGTATTTTCAAATCTTATTCTCATTTCCATTCTGATATAAGAATGTAAATCCTTATCAACCCTACATTATTGTTATCCTTCTCATACTTTATATGTTTATTATAACAGAGTTTCTTTCATGTGATTGTAACCATCTTCAACCACCCTTGTACATATGAATGCTGCATTACCATGAACTATATTTATAACAAAAATTTGAAATGTATCTCTCTGAAGTCTATACTTACTCAGTGTAAGGTAATACTAAGAGGAATTATCAGTTGTAACAGAGTGATCTGTCCCCTTAGGAAGGGACAGGCAGCTATGTTAAGGCCATGTAGCTGTTGGGTCTTCTGGCAATGCAGAGTGGCCCACTAGGAGCTTAAAAACCCCAGAGGAGAAGGCTGAAAAAGAGGACTGTGAAGGGATGGTTTGAGAAGAGGACGCTGTTACCAGATTTGCCGGCTACTTTGGGGTGTGCTCATTTATTAGGGCTAGGGTCTTGGTAATTCTATCAACGTGCTGCTTGTGTTACTGGTGTTTCTATATGGAGCTGTATCTCTCCCCCTGCAAGCCCTCGCCCCCAATGGAGCTATCTTGCAGGACTCAGTTCAGTGGGGCTGGGTTCCTCCAGTCCCCA
>NW_017728931.1:115065529-115087453 GCF_001723895.1 Crocodylus porosus | reverse complement strand
AGGAAAAGTCCTTTGTAAATCCAGATTAGAACTAGTCTGATAAATGCTGAGCTTGGTGTGTGGTTGATTAGCATTGGGAACACAGATTCCCCATCATGCAGTGTTCCCCTCTTTCACTGATCCCAGAATTCACTGCAGTCTCTACTTCAGGCTTTCTGTTCTCCATCTTTCATGTAAATGAATGGTCATCTGTTCCCACCTTAGATGCGAATGAGACCTAGGGCAGTTGTTTCACTTTTGTCACCCTTATCTGGAGGGTTTTAGGTGCGTCTCTCACTGCATCTTAATCAGCTTCTGTTTAGGTGGGGAGTGTGCAATTCTTTGTTAGTCAGATAGTCTGCATCCTGTGACAGGGTTCCCCAAGAACATGGACCTGACAGGTAACAAAGCAAGTAATGAGGCAGACTGCCTCATGGGGAGCCAGAGGGTTCCTCCTCAAGTGCCAGAGAGGGAAGAAGGTTTCCTTTTGTTGGCTTATGTTTGTTATCTATGGAGCATTTTGTTTATGAAGGCTGCCCGAGGTGCCTCTAAAGCTGGCAGGCCTGGAAACCTGTGGAGCTAAGGGGGTTTCATAGTTGCAGGGGAAAACCACTTTTCTTGTAGGGGGTATTACCCTGGCCAAGGTAATGCCTCCCACTCTCACTGGGAAGATTTTGGCTATACACCAGCTTTATGGAAATGGGAGACTCCTCCACAGCTTGCTTCTGCAGCTGTACAACTGAGGGCGAGCAAAACCCTGGGGCATTTGAATCCCAAGCCTCGGGGCTTGAGCCTTTACATAGGACACCTGCCAAAGGATTTGGAAGCATCTGAAACCCCAGGCAGGGATGGAGGATGCCAATAGTAGGGCCACATACGGTTCTTGAATGACTCATGGATTTTGGAATTGATCTGGCTGATTACATTTGGGACACAAAAAAATTTCCTTAAAAAATAAAAACAAAAAACCCTGTGTACACTAGTTTCCAAGTTATGAGATTGCTTTTCAGTATTAACTTATCTGCTTTGCCAGCTAGTATTCTGATTTTTTCCTTTATTCGTTTTAGAACTTTAATATTGATTTACATTGTTCTAATTGCGACCTAATTTACTTCCCTGAATAGAATACGGTTGGGTTCACTACTTTCACTGATTTGTACAATTTCTTTAATTATAGTTGCTGAGTTACATAAATGATGCTTAACCATTTACCAACCTAAATTAATATTATTCTTTTGATGCTGTTAGTAATTGATAGAATACCATTACTGTTAGTCCATATTGCTTGCTGAAGGTTTTCATTTCTGTGAAACAGTTAATCAAAATTTTCTGTTTTGTCTTTTTCTTTTAAAAATTTAGCTTGATTAAATATGAATACATTTCATTATGCACTTGCTGCTATTTTAATATGGTCTAATTCAGCAAATTCAGCTGGTTGTTAGTTCGCTTATTTTCTTTAATGCCTTTAATAAGCTATTCCTTTACTTCATAGCCAAGTGTCTGTTAGTTTTGGGAGTGCCCTGTAACATATGAGAGAAAAACTTTGGTGATAGCATGTCGGAATACCTTCCTGGATTTGTCTCAAAAACAGCAGCTACTTACCCATCTCATTAATTGTTTCTACTAGATGTCAATTTTGATTACATAGTGTATGGTTTTTGGTGACTGTCACGGTGTGGGGTCTGGGGTGGCCGTGATCCCTCTAGCGCCCCCCCCACCGTGTCAGTTAGGCAAATCCAGCACCCTCAATCCTCGCCTGCCACATCTTTGATGATATTTGGTTCAATTAGGGAGGCTGCCTTTTATCCCTTAATACATGGTATGAGCTGAACTACCCCTGCTCCATATGGGGTGACTCAGTGCACCCCAGCCTTAAGGGCTATGCGTGCCTCCTACCTCCCCTTTAGCACACCCCAAGCCTTGCAGCTCTTCCTGACTGTTATCTGGTCCTTAACCTCCTGCGCCCCTCTCTGGCACCCCTGGGCTTGCCACGCAACCAGCGCCCCCTGACTGCTGACTAGCCCTATCGGGCTTACTAACAGTATTCCTCCCACTGGGCCAGTGGCTTATGCCTTACCTAGCCCCTTTGGGTTCCCATCCACCACCTGTGTCAATTGGGCTTATCAATTAGGCTCAGGCGGCCTGAGCCTTACCTGGCCCCTCTGGGCTTCTGTCAACAATCTGTGCCCAATTAGGCTCAGGCAGCCTAAGCCTTACCTGGCCCCTTTGGCCCCTCAAGGTTCCCACTGCTGTGGAGCCTCTCTGGGATCCTTCCTTGTCCGTACCCCTGCCAGGGTTTCAGTCAAGTCACAGTGGGGCTCAGGCGGCCTAAGCCTTACCTGACCCCTTTTGCCCCTTTAGAGTCCCCAGCACTGTGACCCTTTCCTGGTCCTACACCCGGTTGGGGGTCAGGTGGCCGCAGCCATGCCTGGCCCCTTGGACCACCATCTGGGTCACTTGCCCTACTAGGGCTTCTCCCCGACTCACCCCACAGGGCAGGGGTCAACACCTCCCAACACGCGCCCCACTGGCACAAACAGCTGTGCCCGCCCAGCACGGCTCACTGTGCCCCACTGGGCACCAGGAACCCCCAAATTATTGGGGAGCTCCTGTGAGGCCTCCTCACACCCCTACAGCCTCACCCGGTCCTCCAGTATAACCATAACTAAACCATGAGCCAAACGGCTACAACATAACAACAAGAAGCCTCCTGGCTTATAGTGTAAACTCTGTGCCATGCTGGCTCTCTACCATACCTCCTTTAGGGTTCTCCCTACCCCATATCCTCATGCAGCCAGTCTGGGTGCTCAGGCTGCAACCATCAACAGTGTCTGCTCAGCTCTCCTGCAGAGCTCCTGCAGCTGCCAAAAGGGAACTACCCCTAGGCTTTGGCCTGGGTTGTTTATAAAGGCCCGGCCCTGCCCCCTTCTGGTCACAAGACCTGCCTGGTTGCCCCAGCAACCGGCACCTGGGCAGCCTTAAAGTGTAGCAGCTGCCCTTATTTCTTCCAAGACACGGGGCACCCAAGTGCCCCCGTGACAGTGACATTAATTTTACATCCCTCATAACACTATATTTGCAATTTCTGATTTGTAGTTGCTATTTGAAATAAGATACTAGCTCATTTTGACTTGTCCTTTTCTTCTTACTATCTCCTTTCTTTTCTTCAAGTAGCTCAGGGCAATTCCCTTAGTATCCTCCATGTCCTCTAAAAATGCCTGTATCTCTGTTCATCCAAGCTGGTCTCTCCAATCAGCAACTTCATATTTCCTGAGAGTTTGGATTGGGACACCATTACCCATTCTTCTAACCTCTCACATGTGTGGGGCCTGTAATCTTCAATTTGCTATGCAGAAAAAAAAACCACAATGAGGCCATGTAAATTATTTAAATGGACTTTATTGCTTAAATTCATTCTTATCCACACAGGAAGCCTGCTTACAATCTGTTCAAAAAATAAACTAACATTAACAATTGCTGCAGGCATGCTCCTGGAAAACTCTTTACACACAATCACCTCATAATAAAATTCTTCCTGTACTGTACCATGGAAGTTTTAAATTAAAACTTTAATTAAACTTTATTGGAGAAAAAAAGATTCACCGATGCCTTGAACAAACATTGAATCATAGCCATTTTAGAAGCATTTAACATTTACAACTCACATTGTTGTACCCTGTAATGTAAAATAGTTCTAATTATTTTTATATTCCCATGTTTACACAGACCCTGTAATTTGAGGGGAAAAAATAAATTGTGGATCTTGTTCGTGTGTATGCACCATAGCAACAAGAAAGTACTCACAGGCAAGCTAAGGAAGTACAGTTTGGATGACTGGATTGTAAGGTGGATAGAAAACAGGCTGGATTGTTGGGCTTAAAGGGTAGTAATCAATGGCTCGATGAGTAGTTGGCAGCTGGTTTCAATCAGAATGCTCCAGGGATCAGTCTTGGGGCCAGTTTTGTTCAACTTCTTCTTCAATGATCTGGAAGATGGGATGGAGTGCACCCTCCATAAGTTTGTGGATGACATCAAGATGGGTAGAGTAATGAATATTCTAGAGAGGTAATGCTAGGATTCAGAGTTATCTAGGCAAATTAGAGGATTGGACCAAATGAAATCTCTTGGGCTAGGTAAAGACATTCAAAAAGCGTGAAGCAGAATTGGTCTAAGGCACACAGGTTTTCTGTGAGTGGTGTAGTTTAGATCAGTACCAAACAGAACAGAACATGCATTCACCCTTTGGTGGGAATTGGAAGTGGGGGGCAAATCTTAAACCAGGTTCTGCCATTTTTAAACCAGTCTGTGTGCTGATCTTCTGTTCTATTATGGGTATAGACCAGTTTTGTGTGCTGATCTTCTGTGCTGAACAAGCAAGCTCCCTTAAACTTACTGCCGGGAGCTGAGCTGGAGCCATGCGAGCCGGCATTATGCCGGCTCTTTGGGTGTCTGCTTCCCAGGAGGGGTGGTGGACAGCTAATTGCAGCAGCTGATGTCACCACCACAGGAAATTTAAAAATCCTGTCAGAAGCTGCCAGGGGGGAGGAGGGAGAGAGCCAGCTGGGAGCAGACTGGGTAACCGGTGGTTCTGGGGGCTGGCAGTAGCAGCTTTGCAGGCACTGCCCCTGCATCAAAGGCAGGGGGAGCAGTGTCCTGCATTAGCCTGGGGACAGTCAATCCCCAGCCTCCTTAATTTCAGACCTTATAGGAGCATCCCTCTCCCCTGACACAAGGAGAAGGACACAAAACAACGGGAGCTCAGACCTTTGCCTTAACATCCAGGCAACTGGCCAGTGCCAAAGCTGATACCTGACCCCTTAGTAAAGGGGCTTACAAGGAACGGTGGAACAATGAGTGCAACACCCAAGCAGTTTACAAGTGGATGGGGTGCAGGGGAGTCAGAGCCCTGAGGAACACCACGGCACTCCTGTGAGTACCCCATCTTCAGGTCTATAGGGGAAGAAGAACACCACTGAACCTCCCCCTTCTCTTTAGGTAATAACAAGTTGTGGCAGGAGAGTTGGGGGACCCTGACCAAGGGAGCGGTGTAGTACTCAAAGTGTCCGCTAGAGATGCCACACTCAGATGGTAGTAAAGCACTGGAATGAGCTACCCAGAGAGGTTGTAGCATCTCCATCCTTGGAGGTTTTGAAGGCCAAGGTAGACAGAACTTTGGCTGGGGTGGTATGGTTGGGGATGGTCCTTCTTTGACCTCCTGAGGGTCCCTTCCAGCCCTAAGTTTCTGTGATCCTATGAATAACATTAACTACATTTCCCATTTCTCAGTTCCCTTTATGAAAACTTCAGTTTGAATTTATATCAATATCCCAAATGACACGTAGTGCAATCATTGTCATTTTGTTTGTCAGAATTAAAAGATTTCTATGAAAGAAAATCATTAATGCATTTATAGTTATAATATTCATTTACTATAAATGTGATATACAGTATCAAACATCTCTTTCTTTTGGTTTCCTTAAACAGCACTCAGGTCACCCTGAATACCAGCCATACTTAAAGCGTAATATATTAAAGGCTGGAACTGTTAAGTTAATGCATCATTTCTTTTTTAAAATTCATGTTTACTTTTGCCTCTATGAATACTCCAAAATTATTTTGAGAACCTTGGAAACACTATATATCTCTTAAAGTTTGCTAGTTGTTTTATGAAGAACTGAAACAAATACATAATAATGCTTAAAAGCTTGATGCTGAGAACTTTTAAGTGCATTATCTCTGTTTAGCTGACTTTTGACTAATTACAAACCTACGTTGCATGTCACAAGAGGAGTAAAAACATGGTAGTTTTATTAGGTACTGAAAAGTATGTAAGGTAATAACTACCTCTTGCACAGCTATGGTTAGTAAAAATACTTAGGAATGGCACAAAATATAGTTATTGAAAGTTGAAAAAACAGAATGTAAATTATCTAACAGTCTAGTGATCTAATTCTTGGTTTTGTGTTTTTTCCCACAGAATAGATTTCTTTCAATAGAAACAAAATTAGAAAAAAGTCACAGAAATCTAGAGTGTTAGTCAACTGTAATGCTGCAACATTTTGTACCTCAAGTTACTGAACACTTATTTCTTCATCTGCTACAAAACTGTTTAGTGAACCTCTTTATTCTGGCAGACACATTCCTTACGTTTTGCTACACTCATACACCCAAAGCCCTTGTATAACTATAATCTTTGATTGCTTCTATATTTGAATGCTCCAGCTCCACTATAAGTTCTCTGTTGATCTCTTGTATTTTGTTTAGAGATAAGTGGGAATGACTTGAATAGTAGGTACAAATAGTCCTTTAAAATGAGGCATTTTCTGCAAAAGATAAAAAAACAGCAAAACTACTTGAGCTGGGTACCCCTACATTAAGAGGCCTGAGGAAGGGTACTTTGATACCCAAAAGCATGCCTGCAAGTATGCAGTTGGTCCAATGAAAGACTGCACCCATAAGAATTCTTGCTTCTCATCTACTACTAAACCATTTTTAATTTAGGACAGTTGGGCTCACTCCAGGTAAAAACTGTTCCACCGAGTAGTGGCCAGACTAGACTTAGGTGCCTAAGTGTCTTATTCTGCCCTGTTCAAGTCCCAGAAATACCATTAATGGATCTACTTCTGTAACATGCTAAAATTAAATCACAACAAAGCAATGAAAAGGAGAAGGACTTAACCACCTATTGACTATTTTTCAGGGGCTTGAGCAGGATTGGAGTATGATTACATTTAGGCATCTAAAACCACTTAGATGCCTAATAGCCAGAATAAGATCATGTGTCAGCTTAGAATCTACTATGAGCAGGGAGGGTAGGGCTGGGGGAGCTAAAGTAAATCATTAGTGACCACAATCATTAAAGTAAATCATTAATGACCACAATGACTGGTGTCTTCCAGCCTGTGGATCTCCCCACAGGTCTGAAAATCTGGTGGTGGAAGAATGGTAGCAGCACTAATTACCACTCTCCTGCTTCCATATTTCTGGATCCATGGGGAGCCCTTGGAACTTGGATCACACAGCCCTGAACATTGGCACAGGGTCAGGCCAGCCCACAGTGTTACTGCATCACTAGATCGGGCACACAGGATTGGGACGGCATGTGGGGTTGTGCTACCATGTGAGCAGATTTGGTGTGGAGGATCAAATGAACATGTAGCCAGATCTGGCACACATGTGTTATGTGGACTGTAGGCACAACTGGATCTGGACAAGACAGCTAGGCTAGCTCAGTGAGTCACAACTGTGGACCAGCCTCATGAACTGACCCTGAACAGGATCAACTCTGCAGAAAACAGCCCATGGACTTGCCCCCATCATTCATCCATCCTGTGGGGCCAGAAGGAGGACCACCACTGGACTAAAGCAATAATAATATACTAGATGAGCTGTTATTTGTTCTATGCACTATGTAATTTAGTAATGTATTCTAATATTATACATTTGGTCTTCCCTTAAAAATCCATACAAGAGTATAGATTAAGTCTGAAGACACTCAATTTAAGTAGAATATATTCCATAGGAACCTTTAAATTGAGGTTGTTTTTCATATGTGGTATTCCATGCATGTAAAGTACCATGATGAACTATGTCATTCCTTGATTGACTGTTTAGGAAATCAACATTTTTCAATCAAGAAATTTTTATCCTGCATGATTTTATTATATTTCTGATGTAGTGGTTTTTTCTAATAGCATATTTGTGTGAATTTGTTTGTCCTAAGATTTTTCTATAGGTCCCAACACATTGAGTGCATCCATGGTAACTAGGAAGTCCTTTCTTCTTCATACATGCATGTGGTCAAGCATAACTTTTCTTTCTACCCAGGTTCTCTATAAATTTGGGGGATTGTGGGTGGAGAGCAATACCTAAAAGAACACAGCAGCTTATTTTTGTGATTATTTTTCATGCCATAGAGTATAAACAGACATTGCAAAATAGAGTTGATCAAATGACCTAGAATGTACTGGTATGTATCCCAGCACAGCTGAGCCACATCACTGGGCAAAACAGATGTTGCCTGTTGTCTCATAGGAATGGGTCCTTACCACCCCTGGAAATGGCTGGGACCCAATCTTGTGGGGTAACACTTGAGGTGTGCCTCTGAAAATAGGGAAACTAAGATTTCCCCACTGGCAAAGGAAACCCAGGCAGGTGCTCCTGTGGCTTCAGGATTCCAGTCCTTCATGCCTTGGGAAGGGAATTCCCGCATCATACATGATTGGGTCCCTGAAGCTCTGGAAGCACCTGCCTAGGGTAGCTGGATGGCATGGCCAGCTCTGGACTGCCCGCACCCTTTTTTTGCATTTAAATAAACAGATGTCCGCCACAAACTAGCAGCAAAAATTTATACCACCTATGTCATGGCCACACATTCTGGGCATTTGTGTTTGTCAGCATAAGGCACCATAAAGGTAACATCTGTTTCCATTCATGGAGTTCCTTCTTTGATGCTTCCTGAGAGGGATTTATTCACATATCTGTTGGGATACCATCTTCAGTGACTGCATCAACACCAGTACTGATTGCTATTCCATACCTCATTCTGTGTGTTAAACTTTGAATTCTGTTCCTTTATATGGGCCAACAGCAAGGCAGGCACATCAGCAACCTCTTCATTGATAACACACTCTAGTTGCAATGGATATGCTTCTAATCTCACTTATCCTACTGATCCAGTTTTCTTAGAAGGATCTTTGAACTTAATATAGTGAATCACAACAACCATCACTGATATACTGCTCATTGAGCTCCTAGCTTTGTCACTGCTTCAGTATTCTGTGTTCACTGATACTTGTCTGTTTGGAATGTGGAGCCCTCAACTATCTACATATGCAGACTGTGCAAATTGCACCTGGCACATATTTGACTGTTGAAAGGGTCCTTCATGAACATTACCTGTTGTGCTGATCTCAATACCAATGTGTTTCCTGAGGGCACTGAAATTAATCAAGCTCCATAGCATAGTCCATTGGCATGTTAACTTCCATTGAGACTGTTTCAGAGTAAAGGCTGTAACTGTTAAAGTACAATTGCAAGAAACTGGAGAGTGAATGTATTATCGGATGCAGTGTGTATTGCTCACATCTGTGAAAAAACCCTTTGCTCTCCTGATTGCTGAAGCAGACAGGTTACTGCATTTGTCAGAATGATTCCTTTCTGAGGGAATGTTTTCCTTTCTTTTCAGGAATGGTTTAGCTAGATGCAGTCCCATCCTTTAAAATCCTATCTTGTGTTCTTTCTCAAAAACCAGTCTATGCTGTACAAAGCATTTTGTCACCTATTGATTAATAAAATGCAATGATGTTTAGTTACTCTTAATGACTTTTCTGAATTATTTGAAGGTGTGTTGCCTAATCTGTCTCAATGCATGATTACAAATATTTAGTTGAGATTTATTTAAACATAGATGATCTTGCTGAGAGCGAGTTTAGATCACATGATCTCTTGAGATCCCTCCCAGTCCTGTTTTTAATAATTTGGTATGTCTTCCGTAATTGTATCCATACCTCAAGCTGTTTATAGAAGTATAGAACTGTAAGGGGCCTCCTAAGAGATGGAGAACAGTTCCTGTCATTAATAAGCATGTGTTAACCCAAGGAATCCTCATAATCGCCACTTCAAATGCTCAACTACAACTACAATTTTTTGTGATAGTTCATCTTCACATTCAAGTGTTCTGATGTTGTTGCTACAAACTCCTTGAAAGAAATGGAAGAAACAAAGGCTCTATAAGAGGTTACAAGTGGATTTATGCAAGAACAGAGTCAAATTATAAATGAGAAGTTCAGTTTGAAGAGTAGGTCTGAGAGTCAGTTCAGGTATACTTCACTATGCAGGAATTTTTGTTATTTTGGTTGGCACTAATGAAAACTCTTATTTGATTGGACATTGGCAGATAGTTTAAGTTGATCCTGATCTTTACAAGATGTCTCTTGTGTTATGCATTTGTTTTCAGTGACCTGAGATTCCACCATATTTGAGGCTGCTATTCCAAGTTGTACAATACTACAAATATACTAAACATTCTTGAAGATACAGGCATTTACCTGCTGACCTCGGGACTGAGATTTGACTTGTCAGGACTATATTTGTCAGACTTCAACACAGAAATTCACATAAGTACTCTGTTCTGATGGGAATCAACACAGAAATTCACATAAGTACTCTGTTCTGATGGGAATCAACTTCAAGTCCTGATACCTCTAGAAGTATCAGGTACCAATACACTCATGAAATAAGATGTTTGTCTGCTGCTGTAAGTTTTAAATAGAGTGAACATTTAAATCCTATGAACTTGTATTGTTCTTACCAATTCAGTAAGTAAGATAGGTAAAGCAAGCAGTTATTGGCACTGTTGCTATTGATACCCCTATCCCATATTGCAGGGAGTAGCAACCAATACTTACAGCATCACTGACTTTTTTTTAAAGCAAAAACAGTCATTTAATTATTGTTAATGCTGTGCTAATGGTTGGATGAGGCAGGCAAGATACTTTTCAGGTAAGATTAACAGTTCACTAACATAATGCTTCACCTTCTCCAGAGTGTTGCTGTGGCATAATTCTGTAAAAGGAATTTTGTAGGAAAAAATGTTCTTTGTGTTGTCTATAGTAATGACTAATGGAAATACAGAGGATGTCAATACTACTAAATCAGTTGACTGGCATAAGATGCTTCTTTCAGTTGTTTGTATTTGCCATGACCAAAATCTTAATGATATCATTCAAGGATTTATTTGGTAGTCATGTTGGTCTAAGACAAAAAACATGCAAAACTCCAAAACTCTTGGTTCAGAAATGATACCTCTTATTAGATCAACTAAGAAATCACAAACAAATATCTTTTTCTGTAAGCTTTTGGGTGCACACGCCCTGTCTCAGGCTCAGGGAAAGTTAAAGGTGGTAAAAAATCCCCATAGGTAGCAAATAAACTTTATTTTTGCACAGATGAAGCTGAAGGTGGAAGAGTGTTCCTCTGAGTCCATAAGAGTGTCTTTGTGAGTTGCTCTTTGATGTGCAGATAAGGCAGGATTCCTTCCCTGGTGGTGTCAATGGCAGGAAGGCAGGGAGATCTTTCTTTTTATTAAATCTTTTTTGTTGTTCAGGAATGAAGTTTAAAACCAAAATCGTCTAAAATTCAGCATCTTCCATGATTCACAGATGTATTTGGTAGCTGTGTTGGTCTGAGACAAAAAATGCAAATCTCTAGAACTCTTGGTTCAGAGATGATACCTTTTATTAGACCAACTAAGAAATTGCAAAAAAGAAAAGAAAAAAAAAGGAGAGATTTCTACACCTCTCTGCCTTCCTGCCCTCTAACACTACCAAGGAAGGACTCCTGTCTTATCTGCACATCAAAGAGCAACTCACAAAGACACTTTCATGGACCCAGAGGAACAGACTTCCACATTCAGCTTCCTCTGTGCAAAAATGAGGTTTATTTTCTACCTATAGGGACTTTTTACCATCTTTAATTTTCTCTGAGCCTGAGGGAAGAGTTTGTAGGCCCAAAAGCTTGCAGAAAAAGTTAATTTTTTTTGTGATGTCTTAGTTGGTCTTATAAAAGGTATCATCTCTGAACCAAGAGTTCTAGAGTTTTGCATTTCTTAATGATAGCATTCACACATACCCAAACAATCAGAAAATACTTTATGGGTACACACATTTTGCAAATAACTGAGGCTCAGTATACTGTTACTAGCATCATTTCTTGCAAATATCATTTCCAAATGATAACTGAAACAAGGAAGAATTTGTTTCTGAACATCAATAGCAACTGGAGACACTAGGCTCTGACTTATTATCCTGTTCCTGACACTGATCATGAATAAGAAAAATGCAATCTGTTTTGAACTATGCACAAAGTTGGGAGCAGTTGTCTTGCTTGCTTCATGTCTTTAGAAACCCAAGATGGTAACTATGCAGGGAAGGTAGGTTTTTATGTCTCATTATTTTTACTGAAGAGTAGAAATCTGTGAAAAACCGTATGCTGCAAATTATAGCCAGTTTTAGAGGTAGGATAATAGAATGTTAAAAAAAAAGAAAGATCACAGGATTTTGCCCCACTTTATAAAAAGATGCAGAGAAGTCAGTGAATATCACTCTAGATGCAGTTTTTCTTTTTCTTTTTTTCTAGATTGTATGTAACAGATTTATAGGGTGATCTACATTTCATGATTTTGCAATAACGTTAATAATAACTGTGTGTGCAGCAATCGGCACCATGCTTTCCCTGGACAATTTCCATTGATTCTTCTCATTCCACCTTCTCTTCCTTTCTGTGAAGCAATATAATTTTCCATATATTATATTTCTTAAAACATTTTCATCATTAAAGTTTTCAGTTACAGGCAGAGTGTTAAGGTACAAGAGGAATGTACTATAAGAACTAATAAGATTCCCAACTGAGCTTAGTATCTTTTCAGTTACAGTCAATGTATTTTAATTCATACTGGGTGTGTCTACACGTGCACCTGACTGCACAGTAACCACCAGTACTAAGCAGTCCTGGCACTGCACAGGTCAATTTCAACCTTACTGCACAGTAGCAGCAATGTTATAGTTCATGCCTGCTGATGCTACATCACTGTAAGTCATTGCTATGGCAGCATAGCGTCTCATATAGGCATACCTACTGAACACCCTAGTTGTGAAGAAGTTTTCCCTAATGTTCAGCTTGAAACTATCTTCCAGAAGTTTGTGGCCATTGTTTCTAGTTTTCTCTCAGGGAGCCCTGGTGAACAGTTGTTCACTGAGCCCCTGATATACGCCTATATGAGACGCTATGTTGCCATAGTAGCCTCTGATGTACACCTTTGATATAGTCTCTCATCATATGGGTGGTCCTTCCCTGGACCCTCTCGAGCATTAGCACGTCCTTGTTGAAGTGTGGCAGCCAGAATGGATGCAGTACTCCAGCTGCAGTCACACCAATGTTGAGTAAAGCAGGAGAATCATTTCTTTGGTTTTACTGGAGATACTGAGTCACAATGCCAACTCATATTCATGCTGGGGTCTTTTGTTACCCCCATATCCCTTTTATTTGCAGTGTTGGCCAGGTTAGCAATGCCCAGCCTGTAGGTGTGCTGGGGGTTCTTCCTTCCCAGATGCAGCACTTTGCATTTCTCTATGTTGAACCTCATCTGGTTCCATTCTGCTGAATGTGTCAGTCTATCTAGGTATGCTTTTATCTGCAGCCTAGGTATGCTTGTATCTGCACAACCCCATATCTAGGTGTTGTCCACGAACTTGGCCAGTGGGCTTTTCACCTCCTCATCCAGGTCATTGATGAATTGTTGAACAGCACTGAGCCAAATACTGACCCTAGGGGTACGCCACTGCCCACATCTCACCAGGACAACACCGATCCATTCATTTGGACTCTCTGCATCCTACCTCACAACCAGTTTTTCACCCACTTGACAGTCCCACAGTTGAGCCCAATATCTTCCAATTTTCTGATTAGCACCTCATGGGATACCAGGTCAAAGGCTTTCTGGAAGTAGAGGTAAATGATGTCAACCACTTTTCTCACATCCCGGTGACAAGTCACCTGATCATAGAAAGAAATTAGGTTGTTCAGATGAGACCTGTCCTTGACAACGCTATGCTGGCTGTTATTCAGTATCATGCCTTCTGCAAGTTTGTCACATATAGACTCTGATGGATGTTTCTAGGATTTTCCCTGGAATAGAATTTAAGCTAATTAGCCTGTAGTTTCCCAGGTCCTCATACTCCCCCTTCTTGAAGATGGGCACAACACTGGCCCTCTTCAAGTCCTCTGAGATTTCTCCAGAGGCCCATGATTTTTGAAAGACCTTTGCCAGGGGCTCTGCGATTACTTCGGCCAACTCTTGCATCACTCTTGGGTGGAGTTCATCTGGTCCTGCTGATTTATTTACATCTAATTTCTTTAATTGATCATATACCAGTTCTATGGCAATGGTGGGAATGGTGTCAATCCTGCCCTCCTCATTTTGTACCCTACCTGGCATGTTGTTCCCTTTGGTCTTGTGAAAGACCGAGGCAAAGTAGTCATTTAGGAGTTCCTTTTTTTTCCTGAGTGGTAGTGACCAGGTATCCTGGCAGCGGCCCCACACTCCCATTAGTTTTCCTTTTACTCCCTATGTCCCTAAAGAAGGACTTCTTGTTGTCCTTAATTCTTGTAGCTAGTTTTAGTTCAGTTTCTGCCTTTTTGCCTAATCTGGTTTCTACAAATGTTGGCCATTGTCAAGTAGTCTTCCTTAGAGGCTGTCCCAAGCTTCTATTGTTTCTTTTCCTGAGGGCTGCAACATCCCTGCTTAGCCAAGAGGGTTTTTTCTTCATAAGGGAATGGATTTTCTCTGAGCCTTAAGGATTATGTCCTTAAGGAATGAGCGTTCTTCTTGTGCTCCCTTTACCTGTGGTCATTGGTCTCTCAGGGCATTCTCAACTAGTGACCTGAGCTTATTAAAATTTGTGTTTTTGAAGTCTAGGACTTCAAGCTTGGTATCTGTTCTGTCAGCCTTGTGATGGAGTGAGCGTAATTTCACACCTAGGCTACCCTCTATGTTTAAGTTGGTCACCAGGTCATCACCTTTGGCCAGGACCAGGTCAAGAAGTGTATTGCCTCTAGCTGGCCTGTGCACCTCCTGAGTCAAAAAAAGCTCTTTGGTGCTGGTTAGGAAGGATTGTCATTGATCCAGGCTGGCCAAGCATTCCTCCCAGGAGATGTCTGGGTAGTTGAAGTCACCCATGACAACCATGTCCCATGCACACGTGCCTTCTGTTAGTTCACAGGTGAATGCTAAATCAAGTTCCTCCCTTTCGTTAGGCAGCCTATAGTGTACACCTACAGTCAGGTCTCTTTCATCGCACCTCCCCTGGAGCTTGACCCAGAGGGTTTCAAGCTGTTCTTCTTCGGGGCTAACATTGGCCTGTAGGGAGGTGCAATGCTCCTTCACATGAAGGGCAACACCCCCACCTCTCTTCCCCACCTGATCCCTTCTGTGAACAACGTAGCCCTTTATGGCTACACTCCAGTCATGAGAGGAGTTCCATCAGGTCTCCGTGATCCCTACTAGATTGTAGTGCCCAAAGGAAAACAAGAGGAGTAGTTCCTCTTGCTTGTTTTCCATGCTTCTGGCATTGTTGTACAGGCACCTAAGTCCTTCTACTGAGGTCACTGGCCGCCTGTTGCATTGAAGGGGAGTTGTTTTCTCAGCTCCCATAAGAGTGGCCTGCTTGGTTTCATTGTCAATGGAGCTTTCCTGTATATTGGTCCCCTGGTAGGCCTCAGTTAGTGTTTCCCCATCCCCCTGTGATCTTAGTTTAAAGCCCTCTCTAAGAGACTGGACGTCCTGGCTGAGAAAAGAGATTACCTTTCCACATGAAATGGCTTTCATCTCTCCCCAGGAGTCCTCTGTCCTTGAAGTAGGCACTGTGGTCATAGAAGCCGAAGCCTTCTTGGTGGCACCACCATCAGAGATGGTTCATCTCATCAATGCATTCTTGCCTCCGTGGACCTTGGCCTGCAACAGGGAGCACAGAGGAAAAAACTGTCTGAACCCCGAATCCTTTAAGCCCAGATCGGAGAGCCTTGTAGTGACATGGTCTGGATTGCTCCTGGTCATGTCATTTGTTTCGACATGTATAAGGAGCATGAGGTAGTAATCTGTGGGCTGGACAAGCCTGGGGATCCTATCTGTAACATCATGGATCTGTGCCCCAGGGAGGCAGCAGACCTTCCGTGCTGTAGGATCTGGGTGGCAGATGGTTCCCTCTGTTCCTCTCAGCAGGGAGTCACCTACTACGATTACCCAACATTTTCTCCTCTGGTTGCTCTGTTGTCTTGTAGCCTGCCTGGTGGTAGCTATGGGTACGGACCCTGTTGCTGCACTTGCCATTGCCACACTCACTTCCAGTGATGCCAGGGCCCCAAATCAGTTCCCAGCTGCACTGGAGGAGTTGTTCCAGTGCAGGGTCTAATTCTGCATTGGCTAGAACTAGAGGTAACTGTCTACCTTCTGTCTTTGTTGGGTCCCTTTTGTGTTGCTGTCCCGCCATTTGAGCAATCTTGAAAAGAATCATAGAATCATAGAAGTAGGGTCGGAAGGGACCTTGTAGATCTTCAAGTCCAACCCCTTGCCTGGGCAGGAGAAAAAACTGGACTCAGATGATTGCAGCCAGGTAGGCATCAAGCCTCCTTTTAAAGACCCCCCAGGGTAGGAGCCAGCACCACTTCCCTTGGACGTTGCTTCCAAATCCTAGCCACTCTGACTGTGAAGTAGTTCTTACAGATGTCTAATTAAACCTACTCTCCAACAGCTTATGGCCGTTATTCCTTGTTACTATAGGAGGTGCTTGGGGGGAACAAGGTCTCTCCCAAACCCTTCTGGTCTCCCCTAGTAAGTTTATAGACGGTCACCAGGTTCCCCCTCAGCCTTCCCTTGTGAAGGCTGGACAGGTTCAGGTCCCACAGTCTCTCATTGTACGGTCTCCCCTGTTGTCCCCAGATCATGCATGTGACCCTCCTCTGGACCCTCAATGTTGTCCACATCCCTCCTGAAGTGGGGCACACAGAACTGGATGCAGTACTCCAGCTGTGGCCTGATCAGTGTCATATAGAGGGGGAGGATCACCTCCTTGGCCCTGCTTGAGATGCACCTATGGATGCACGACAAGGTCCCGTTAGCCCTGCCAACCATGACCTCGCATTGTTGGCCCATGTTCATCTTGGAGTCAATAATGACTCCAAGATCCCTTTCTGCCTCCGTGCTCTCAAGAAGGGAGTTTCCCATCTTAGAAGTGTGCTGCTGGTTACTATTGCCCAAGTGCAGCACCCTGCACTTGTCAGTATTGAAACGCTTCCTGTTTTTGTTAGCCCACCCCTGTAACCTATCCAGGTCTTGCTGCAGTCTTTCCCTCCCTACTAGCGTGCTCACCTCACCCCAAATTTTCATATCATCAGTGAATTTAAATAGGTTGCTTTTCACCCCATCATCCAAATCACTGATAAAGAAATTGAACAGTGCGGGCCCAAGGACCGAGCCCTGGGGGACTCCGCTGCCCACTTCCCCCCAGGTCGAATATGACCCGTCCAACACCACCCTCTGAGTACAACCCTTCAGCCAATCTGCAATCCATCTGACTGTGTAGGCATCAGTGCCACAGTCGCCCAATTTTTTAATGAGTATTAGGTGGGAAATGGTGTCAAAGGCCTTGCTGAAGTCCAGAAAGACTACATCCATGGCAATGCCTGCATCCAGTACTTTTATGACCTGATCATAAAAGGCAATCAGGTTAGTCTGACATGACCTGCCTCTAATGAAACCATGCTGGTTGCCCTTAAGCATCATCCCTGAGGCAGGCCAATTGCTGATGTGCTCCATGATGATTCTCTCAAAGAGTTTCCCTAGGATTGAGGTTAGACTGACGGGCCTGTAGTTGCCCGGGTCCTCCCTCCTCCCTTGTTTAAAGATGGGGAGTTGGCTGTCTTCGAATCATCTGGCACCTGGCCCAAGCACCACGCGTGCTCATAAAGCTACGCCAAGGGCCCTGCAACAACCCCTGCTAGCTCCCTCAACACCCTGGGGTGGAGAGCATCTGTACCCACTGATCTGAACATGTCCAACCCCTCCAGAAGCTCTCTAACCCAGTCCTCCCCAACCTGTGGTCTGGAAGCGTTCCCCTCGAGTCCATCTTGCATCACGGTGGGGAAGTCCTGGGCCCTGCCCAAGAAAACGGAGGTGAAGAATTGGTTAAAGAGGTCTGCTTTCTCCTCTGGGGCAACCACCAGATTGCCCAGAGGATCTTGCAGGGGCCCCACATTTCCCAGTACTTTCTTCATTCTCCCTACATATTTGAAAAAGAACTGTTTTATTGTCTTTGATTTTGGACGCAAGTCCTAGATCTATGTTCACTTTAGAGTAAAAATACCCATCAATCTCATCCTCAATGACTCTGATCCCACAGAACTTGCTAACCTCTGCCTGGAGTTCCCTCACCTGCCCCTCCAAGGCCTCTGTCTGGGCACATGTGGGACAGGTGAGGGGACTCCCAGCCATCTTGCTGCCCCTGAGGCCCTGAAGACCCGCCAGGCAACCCCTGCAAGCAGGGGCCCTGGGTTTTGCCACCCAAAGGCCCTATCTGGGTGGAAGCCTCAGAGGAGCTCTGGGCAGGAGACAGCATTGGGGCAGGGTCCCTGGCTGCACTCCGAGTCACCACCCCCATTAAGACTCCCTCACTTGTACTTACCTGAAGACTGTGGAGACCGTCCAAAGCCACCGACTCTGATGCATGAAGTCTTAGGCCCCTCCTGCTCTCTCCCCTGCGTGAACTGCTATACAAACTCCGGTGCACCACTGAAGACTGCACGTGTTTTCAGTGCCTGTTCACGTGGCTCCTGCCTGGCATGTCTAAATAGGGATGGGAGGGGAGAAAAACACCTTCCCAATTCCCTACAGCTGGCCTGGCTGGCCTGGCTCCTCTCTCTTCCCCCTTGCCTGGCTTACCTTGTTGCTGCTGCTGGCTTAGTTTCACTGCTCCCACTCCTCTCAGTGGAATTGGGTGAAGCTGAGGGTTCACATGCACTGCTGCACATGTGTGGCTCCTTCGACATCCTGGCCTGACAGACTACTACATCCCACACCCCTTGCCACATTACCTCGGCCCCTCCCCAGTGCACAGTCCCAGGTTTTGAGAAATGCCCCAGGGTGAATGCAAGCACCTGCTCTTGTGACTTGCATGTGCCTCCATGTTCCAGCCTGCCCATCGCTTACCATGAATTCCCACTGCCTATGACCAGGCAGTGAGACTCAGAAGCTGCAGTGGTCTTGCTGGTCACCCTGCTTGACTGTCACTGGAGGCTTCAGGACATCACGCACACCCACCAGGACCTGGTACAGCAATGGATCACCATGGCATGTGCCTTTATGGCCATGAGCCACCAGCTGGCAGGCCAGTGCAGGGTCACCCACCCCACTCTGCACCGACCAAGTGTCCTGGACTTTTCCACTAATTTTCATGGATCTGATGAGGCTTCTCACATCTGAGGGTGTTAAACTAGGTGTTTCTAAGTAGCTGGAGATCTGGGCAAACCACAATTCTTGCTAGAAGTCTTTCTCATTTGGCTCCTCAAATGAGGCTGATGAAGCCATTCAGGGCACTATGGACTCTGGGTTACTATGGCGCTACCTCCAGACCATCAAGTACTGGTTCTAGGCTTGCACCACCAGCAAGGACTGTTGGGAGCAGATTGTTCTGGGCACCTGGGATGATGAACAGTGGCTCCAGATCTTTTGTATGCACCAGGTCAGCTTCATGGATGTTGTCCAGCTGCCCACCCTTCCCCTATATTGTGGACATCAGCATGAGGCCACCTGTCACTTCAGAGAAACAGGTGATCATTACTGTCGTGAAACTGGCCATTCCCAGCAGTTACCACTGCTTTATTAACCAGTTAGGCAAGACCATGGGCAGAGAGGTGGTCTAGGAGGTTTGCCTAGTCATCCAGGACATCCTGGCTGGCTTCTGCATCTGCCTTGCCAACACGCAGGAGGTGATTGCTGGCCTCCACCTCATGGGCTTCCCCAACTGTGTGGGGGCCATGGACAGCATATACAGCCTTATATTCTGTCTAGCACAGGCCTTCCTGGCATTCACCAAATGCAGAACTATTTTTCTATTGTCCTACTGGGCTTTTTTGACCACCAGGGCCAGTTCATCAACATCGTCACCATTTGGGTGGGCAGCACATGCAATTCTCATGTCATCTGCAACTCTGTGCTCCATGAGCTAATGGAGAGCAGGTGCTATGCTCCCAGGGTCCTTGATTTTGTCTTCAGTGATGTCCTTGTCCCCCCACTTCTCACTAGGGACCTGGCCTACTCCTTCCTGCCCTGGATTATGAAACCCTATTGAGGGGTAGCTGGACTGCTGGAAGGAGCGCTTCAACTCCTGCATGCATGGGTGCCACATAACAGTGCATGCTCCTTTGGTTACCTCAAGGCATGCTGGTGGGCTCTCAGTGCACAACTTAAAGTGCATGCAGAGAACTTGACATGACTCATCATTACCTCATGTGTCCTCCACAACATCTGTGGGACCAGGGGGAGGTCTGCTGCAAAGCCCAGGCTGAGGAGGCATAATGGGCAAACTGGGCTTGGCAGTGCAAACAGGACTGGGGGAGAGGGTTTTCCCCCTACCAATGTCAGGGCCCTGACTGTACAGTGGCAAGCGGTCCAGATCCACAAAGTTCTGGCTGACTACCTCCTCACCTTCATGGAACACCATATGAGTAGGTCTCGAATATCCCATTCCCACCCATCTCGTCCACTGCTGGTCCCCAGATTGGGCCCTACCAGATGCCTTTTGGCCTCTTTGGGCAAGTGGCTCCCATACATCACATCTCCTGTCCCAGAGCCCTCTTTCCCCTTAGCATCTCCCAGTCAAAGCGTAGGAGCTGGGGGGCAAGGGGGCTCCAGTCCTTCAGCTGCCATCAAGGACAACTACACTGCTACTCTTCCCCCCATGCTTCCCTTTCAGGAGAGGCATTTTGGCCTTGAGTACAGGAGGACTTGGGTCTATGCTCCAAGCATTCTCCTAGTGAGAGTCAGTCAGGCCTGGAGGGATGCACTTGTACATTTCTCCATGAGGAGCCCCAGCTGGTATGTCATGCTCTTACTGCTTGACATGGTCCTCTGGGAGGTACTTGACAGCTGGAGAGGGCTCATCTTCTGTGGTGATGCACTGGGGAACCTCAGGTTGCCACTCAATGGGAGAAGATGCCTTGAGTGCTACCTGTGGATCTGCTATGATGAGCTGAAAGCCTGACACACTGCTCAGGTGATTACCTGACCCAGAGAGAATTCCCTCAGACCTTGGGTGAGTCAGAAGATTCCTGCCAAATTACACCTTGGCTTTTCATCACCATTTTTCTACTATTAATATTCCAGGAGAGGTTGCCATAGTTTCAGAAGCTGAGTTATCAGGGGGAGGGGGGCAAGGCCAGAATGGGGTCACAGCTGGAGGAGTATTGGTGACTGCCCTGAGATGTTAGTACACTGACTGCCCACACCATGAGAATTGGAATCAGCTGGTGCGCAATGGACTTTGCCCATGGATCAGTCAGAGAGTGTTGTTATGCCATTTGCCAGCCCTATCTAGGTATGCAACCTGGGAGTCACCCTAGCACAGAAAGCAGAGCAGCTAAGATAACAGTTCCAACAATCTTGGATGGGGAGGAAGGAAAGGAATGGCTGGGACATGCTGCATGCCATCTCTGGTCCCTGACATCCAGTGCTCTATCAGCTGGACCTGTGGTGATGCCAACTGGGGTGGGGCTGTATGCATCTGCTGTTGTAACTGCTCTTTACATTTTGCCTGGGAAGCTCAATAAACACTTTCAGTGCTTTGCTGCTCCAGTTTTTTTGGGGGGCGTGGGGTTTGGTGCGCCTCACTTTTTCCAGGAGGTCAGCCTGGCCTTGAAGGATAGGCAGATTTATGTTCCTATTGAATGGAATAGGGGCGATATGCACCCAAGGCGAGGAGCAGGGGTGGGGGCTTGGCACCTTGGCAGTGCCTCTGGATGATAGGGAGAAAAACAAGGGGAGAAAGGAAGGGGTAGGGAGAAAGCAAGGGGTCCACATCACTGCTTCACTGATCAATTAGTGGCCTGGGGCCCTGCGCTGTGAGCTCGCAGGATTGGGCAATTCACCACCCCACTATGCCTTCCCCATCACTGTACTACCATCCCCATCCCAATTCCTTTCTTAGTTTCTCAGCCTAAAATGGCCTGAGAGAGGGCTGTGACCATGGTGACAGCCTGTATCATAGTTTCATAGTTTTATAGTTTGTAGGGTCAGAAGAGACCTGAGCAGATCGAGTCCGACCCCCTACCATGGCAGGGAAGAGTACTGGGGTCAAACGACCCCAGCAAAGTGTTCATCTAACCTCTTCTTAAAGA
>NW_017728931.1:115018161-115065429 GCF_001723895.1 Crocodylus porosus | reverse complement strand
CCAGCACCAGGTCCAACAAGGCATCGCCCCTGGTGGGGCTGTGCACCTCCTGGGTTAGATGGAGGTCCTGCATTCTGGCTAGGAACCTACGTGAGCGGTCAGAGCTGGCTGACTGCTCTTCCCAGCAGATGTCTGGAAAGTTCAGGTCACCTATGATGACCACGTTCTTTGACCTAACTACCTCTGTGAGCTGGCTTAAGAATTCCTGGTCTAGCTCTTCCCTTTGGTTGGGTGGTCTGTAGTAGACCCCCACCATTAAAACTCTTTCCCCTTGACTGCCTTGTATTCTAATCCAGAGCACTTCAGAGTGCCCCTCCTCTGATTCTTTGCTTATTGACAAGGATGTGTATTCCTCTTTAATGTAGAGCGCCACACCTCCACCTTTCCTCCCTGTCCTATCCCTTCTGTATAGCCTATAGCCCTTGATATTCACTGCCCAGTCATGCGTTGGGTCCCACCACATTTCAGTGAGCCCTACTATGTCTGGGTTGGTGTCAGCTAGCAGGAGGGTAAGTTCCTCTTGCTTGTTTCCCATACTATGAGCGTTTGTGTGAGGCATTTGAGGCTTCCTGTGGATGTGTGCACTGGCCCCCTACTTTCAGCATTACCCTGGCCCCTGTTGCTTACCTGCATATATGTTCCACTTGTCAGTCTAGGCTGGGCTGTACTTGTGGGTATTGCTTGGTTTGGTAGTCCAAGGCTTCCTCCGCCCTTGACTTCCCCTTCCCCCAGTAAGCCTAGTTTAAAGGCTGCCAGAGGAGATCTGCCAACCTAGAAGAAAACACACACTTACCTTTAGGAGAAAGGTGGAGCCCATCCCATTTGAGCATGTCTCTCATTGTGATGTGTGGGTCGTTGTCGAGGAAACCAAAGCCCGCCTCGAGACACCATTCCAGAAGCCGCCAGTCGGTCTCTGCAATGCATGTTGCATGCTGTCTTCCACGTCTGCTGACTGGTAGGACAGAAGAGAAAACCACCTGTGCACCTATCTCCTTCAGCACGCCCCCCAGAGCATTGTAGTCCGCCATCAGGTGATCAGGGCTTCTCCTGGCCGCATCATTAGTCCCCACATGGATTAGGACCATGGGGTAGTAATTGATAGGCTGGATCACGGCCTCGATCATCCCTTTCACATCCTAAATCTTTACTCTGGGTAGGCAGTAGACCTCGTGTGTTGAGAAGTCCTGGTGACGGATGAAGCCCTGTGTACCTCTCAGGATGGAGTTGCCTATGACGATCACTCAACGCTTTTTCCTCCAGGACTGCTTAGCTCCTTCGGCCTGCTCGGATCATGGAGAGTGTGGAGTTGCCTCCTCTCCAGTTGCCTCCTCTCCTTCCTTCCCCTCCAGAGTTGCCAGGGCCTTGTACCTGTTCTCCAGCTGGACTGGAGGAACTGGTACTGCTGTGTTACGAGCAGCCCTGGTTCTGAAGGTGACCGCCTGCCACTCTGCAGTGGAGGGCACTTCCTGAGGTGCTTCTTCCTTGGGTGTGTGGCCCTGCAGGGAAAGGAAATAGCCATCAATTTCATTCTCTGCCTCCTTGATTCCCCTCAGTCTGCTAACCTCCTGGAGCTCCCTCACCTGTGCCTCCAGGGCCCTAAGGTGGGTGCCTGAAGAACAGCTGTGGGGGTCCCCAATCCCTGCCCCCCTGGGCCTTGCTGGGCAACTCCCGCAGGTCAGGGGATGGGGGGATGTCAGCCCCTCCATGGGCTCTGTCTGGGTGGAGGCCTCAGACAAGCCCAGGTAGGCTGTGTCCCCCGGGCAGGGGCCCTGGCAGCACTCCATGTTGACACCATCATAGGAGTTGCTGCTTGTTTATGGCTTAGTGCGGCACTTCACCCTGCCCTAGCAGGAGTCTCCCTCCTGGCCCTTCCTGCTCGCCCACCAGTGCGAATACTGATGCAAATGCTGGTGCGCTCTGCACGCTCTATCAGCTGTGGTTCCCCTCTCCCCCTTCCTTTCCCATCCCCTTTTCTCTCTGGGGCTCCCTGTTTCCACTAAGACCTGGGTCCCCATCATGGCCTTGGGGAACCTGGGGGGAGGGGGAATGTATGGCATCTTAGGGATGGTGGGAAGAAATAGATGATTCTTGAAGGTGTGGGCCCTGCTCTTGCCTCTTCCTTTCACATCAGCTGGGTGTAGCCCCTGTTCCAGAGTGACTGGTGCCTCACTGGTCAAGCCACCCCCACAACCTCAAACTTTCCAGGGACTTCCACCAGACATTCCATGCTTCTGACAATACCATTTTCTTCAGACATACAATTGCCACTGTCCTTTACCCACTACACAGAGGGAGCTGGCCACAACAAACCTGCTCCTGATGTTTACACAGGCATCCACCTGCTTGCCCTGGCTTGAATGCTCAGTACCCCTCCACCCCCACTCTCTTACTCCAGGACCCTGTAGCAAAAAAAGCCTTGCAATATGCCAGGTGTCCATGTACCGGGTACTTCTAAGCCATGGAGGCTAGAGGGTTGCCTCCATGCAGGCCTAGTCCTGATCTTCTGGCCCTAGCCACCCCAACCCAGCAGAGGTGAGCTGCCTGCCTGCGCCAGGTCCCTCTCTGGTCACCAACAACAATAATAATGCTACTTAGAATACATATGGATAAGATGGATTTTGATTTTGAGTTGTCTCTTTGGTATATAAATATTGTCTTTATGAGCAAAGTATAGTGGTAAATGTTGTCTGTTCAATATATAAAAATTTGACTTAAAGGGCTGGAGTTTACTAATTGCAAATATATAAACAGTGTACATATCTGTCCTGACTGTAGATGTAAGTGTGTAACTATATGAACAAGTAGCTGATTATCATTAACTGCTATGCTTCCTTTATGGTACATTACAGTTTGATAACAAGGTATACATTTTCTAGCAAGAAAAAGGCTCAACTTATGCGTGTAGTACAATTTCCACCTTAGGTCTGTTAATGAGGAGTGCAAAACACATATTAGATATGACTATTCTTCATTGGTCAGGTCTTTTAAAAATCTAATTTCTATTTGTCAGGTCTTTAGATTTTTTAAAATTTTAACAGGAGGTATAACCTGCAGTTAGGTTATTGGGGATTTTTGTCTTGAATTCACACTATAAACATTTCTTACTTCTTATTTCTGTCTGTCAATCTCTCTGGCTAAAAGGATTATACATGGTATATATGGACTGTGAAAGGAGCATGAAAATAGGTAAAATATGGTACTAGATGAGTGACAGTTCCTGAGTGGGGGCACTATTTAAGCTCAGCTCAGTGGAGATTCTGGAATGCTGCTCACCTGAATTTCTTGGCTCTTTAGCAGATCTGGATATTTCTGAGAAAGAAAAAAAATCTTGTTTAGGAAAGGAAAGAAGCTGTGATACTGGTCAGTCAGCACCACATTACAGCTACCATGTGAAACAGATCACAGATATAAACTCTGACTCAAGGAGATTATAATGCTAACACTCAGCTAAAAGCTAGTAGGAAAATATTTCTTGCAGAAAAAAGGTATTGATGGGGAATGTATCAGGGGAAAGAAGCTGAATTATATATAAAAAGACCTTGCTTGAAAATTATGCAAATTTACTCCATTTGAGTCTCTCTTTTTAAATTACTTTACACTGAACATAATAAAAAGAGTAATAAATAAAGAGCAATGTCATAGACACATAGCATAGCATACACAGCATACTGCTCATATAAAGATTATTCTTTGAGTGTAGCTATCTGAAACATTATTGATACAAAGATAATATATTCATCATCAATTGCAACTAAGAAGGAAGGCCAATGAAGGTGGTGACAGCAGCCATAAATAGTGCTCTCAAAGTTGCAATAATGGGACCCCATACAACATTAGACTGTAGCGCAGGGTGGCCAACCTACAGCTCTGGAGCCACATGTGGGTCTTTAGAAGTTAATATGCATCTCCTTGCATCTTTGAACAAGCACATGGTGACCATCTTTCACTGTGTGCTTGTGCAAAGATGCAACAAGACACATATTAACTTCTGAAGGGCCGCATGTGGCTCCAGAGCCACAGGTTGGCCACCCCTGCTATAGCATAAAAGTACTGTGGATAATGTGAACAAAAGATATTTGCAAAAATCTTGAATATGACAATAGTATACTTTCTACAATACCATGGTGCTTATGTAAGCTGCAATTTTTACAGAGCAAAAGAAGGTATATTTGATTGCTGCAGAAACTTAGCATAGATAAAATGTGCCCAAATCATGAATATTGTTTAAGAAAGAAAAAAATAAGAATTTAAATCATTTCAGAAAAAAATACACTATTTGCTTAGTGTTCTGCTGCAGTTGGTAGAATTATTTTGACATCCCTTCATTTTTGACATCTTGTCTGCACAGCACAGACTGAAGTCAGAAACATTTCATCAAGAATCAGCCGTGGTGCAGTATACTCTTCCTTTCTACAAATGCTGAATAAAGCCTCTCTAGTAATTAAATTGAAATTACTGGGGACATGACACTTGTTAAGCAACTAAATTCTTACTGTTACGAACAAGATCATTATCCTTCTGTGGGACCTTATTAGACAAGCTATTTATTGTTTGGCTACTGTAGTTTCATTTCTGTGTTAGTATGTATTCTAAAACAGATGTGGTTTGCATGCCGTTTTTTTCGTGCCTGTGTTTTATAACTGACACCGGTTTATTGTAACAAGACCTTTTCCACCATGTACATTGCTGTGTACTGATAGTGAAGAATGAGGATGTAACTGTGGGGCGGCTGTGTGTTAACCTGGCTGTGGAGGAGATAGATGCAGGGGATTTAAGTTTTACCGAGATATTCTGAATGCAGATAAATAGAGTGCATGGTTCAGTCACTTTCTTCCAGACATTGTTTTTGCAGTGAACTATTAGGAACAATGTATTGTTACAGGGAACACCAGTAGAATTTCTTTAAGACTATGTTACTAACCTCTGTGGGGATTAGTGGAGTGCCCTTTACTTTCCTATCTGTATCTTTCTTCTGCAGAAAACCCCTGATGGCATGGAGGTTTAGACACACTTACAAAGGAGTAGCTAATGACTCATCTCTTCCTTCCGTTTGAATGTAGTGTTTATGGAAAGCTACTAATATCTCTTCCAACACATTTGCACTTACAGTGGCAAATGACTGTCTGACCATGGAGAGGGTTTGCTACTTATATTGGAACACTGAATACTGCTGATATGCTTTGTGCTTTAGCATTACCTTAAGCCTCTCAATGACTGTAAAAGAAATTTGACCAATGGTATTTTAATAACAGGGTAAGTGAAAGTCTCCCTGTTTCATGATAGTGACTTTTCCCCTCTCTGTACTTATTAGTAGTGCAGTTGTACAAGTCTGAGATATTTTAATGCATGCTTTACCCAGGGTGTCTTAAAAGCACATAAGGCCTGACAGCAGTGTAAGGCAAACCAAAATATGTGCTTTGTTGTCCCTTTGTAGGGACTGCAGTTTGATCTACCACCTAATGCAGGAGTGTCAAAGACATGGCCTGCAGGGTGGATCCAGCTTGTGGAGAACTACAGTCCAGCCTGTGAGTCTCAGAGCACCCTGGTGCTGTCCGCATGTGCTGTCCGTAGACTCCTATGCTGCATATGGCTCACAGCCATTTTGGACCACAGCACATACTAGAGAGAATGACGCAGACACACGCACGTGTGTTACATACCTAGCAAAAGCACTCCAGGGCTGGACCTGGCATTGCATGTGGCACAGGGGGCCAGTACAGGGCCCACACCAAACCAGCTCTGTCCACTGGCTCCAGGGCCAATCTAGATTGGACATGCAGACCATCTCTATAGACTGGAGCCCTTTGGACAGGCAGGACTGGTCTAGTGTGGGCCAGTCCCATGCACTGTATTCAGCGCAGTCCCTGAACTAGAGCTGGTACATGATAGTCCTGTGCAAAGTGGCTAGTATTCACTTCAGATTCTGATTCAGTTGATTCAGGGGACAGTGATTTGATTTGGTGATTCAAATCACTATTCCAAATTGATTTGGCCAAATCTGATTCGGAGACTTGGCCACTTGCCAAATCAGCTGAATCTCCAAATCGAACAGACCCCATCTCCTGCCCGCTCTCCCAGCCCCCATCAGTAGCTGCCCTGCCTGGCCACAGCATCCCGGCACCTTAAAAAAAAAAAGCAATCCCTGCACTCACCAGCTCCTGCCAGGTGGGAGGGAGGAATGGGGGGCAGTGGCAGTCCCCGCTGCCCCTCACTGCCTCACACTGTAGGGGGGGGGTCTTCCACGAGCCCCCAGAGGTTCTGATGGCTGCTGCAGCAGATGGTGAGTGCAGGGCTTTTTCTCCCCCCCCCCCCCAAAGTGCTGGGATGTTGAGGCTGGATGGGTTAGCCATTGACAGGGTTGGGAGAGTGGGCGGGGGTCAGGGGGTACTCATGGGAGCTGGGGGAGTAGGCAGGGGATGGGGCCTGGCATGTGTTGCCCCATAGTCCCCTCCCTTCTCCTTCAGCTCCCCCCACTAATTACCGACACAGAGCCCTGGTTCAGCTCCCTGCAGTGGCAAGTAGGGACTGCCTGAATCTCCGAATCTTCTCCAAATCTTTTCTGAATTGATTTGGAAGCTTCAAATCAATTTGGACCTTTTAATAGGCCTCCTGATTCTATTCTGATTCAGAGATTTGGCTGCTGAATCAGGCCTAATCTCCTCCAAATTGAATCAGCAACCAAAGCTTCGCACAACCCTAGTACATGATGGATGTGGCAACCTGCTGGAATTGCCCTGCACACTAGTTCTACGGCTGATCCAGATCAGGCCCACAGACTGGCTCCCTACACAAGAGCCAGTGTACAGGTACAGTTCAGCATGGGCATCTCATGTAGTGAGTTCTGATCCAGGGCTGGTGCATGCTCCATGCATTACACCCAGCTGGTCCATGGTGTGCACTACGTGATGTATCCATGCTAAAGTGGCTCTGTGTGCTGGCTTCAGTAAATGGGACTAGTCTGTGGGTGTGATCTGGCTTGCAGATCAGCCCCGTACCACTCAACTGCCTGCCCCAGGGCTGAATGAGTTTGACACCTCTGATCTAATGCTTCTCTCATGTTGCCCAGAGAAGAGAATTCCTAATGCTTCTAGCAATTCTAGCAAAGAGTTTGTTTAGCAGGCCCCCACCATGATCTTCAAACCTTATATTTGTGAATGCTGGTGAAATCTTAGAGCACCATTATTAAAATGTAACTATCAATTGTCTGTATGTTTTTTACACATGCACATGTGCCACCCTGTAAAAAAAGCCAGCAGTATTGCCATCATTGCTACATGTATACATGAGCATTTTAATTGTTATGCATCAGCATTTTAAGATACAGAAAATTCTGGCAATATCATTTTATTCAAGGTTTACAGTGGGCCTTCTCTCTCTGACTACTCTTGTTTTTTGCTGAAGAGTTAAATATGCTCCCCTTTGTGTTCCTTTCTGGCAAAACAGAAAGAAAGAGGTAGCAGAAGATTCAGTTTACATAGAAAAATGCTGGATGGCAAAATGAGGTGTCTGGCTTTATAACAGCTGTTTCTGGTTTCTTAGTTTAAGAGTGGGGCAAGGCCAGAACACATCATGCTCCAACAGTCTAGGACCTTCATAGTGGCTCTAGGCAGCATTCATTGCTAACAAAAATTGGAGGCTGCTGCCTGAGGCTGCTCCAATTTATTCTAGGGTCAAACTGACTTCCAGCCTTCTGGGTTGAAGAGGAGGAGCAAAAACAGTGGTGTAAGTCCACCTATCGTCATACTGCTCTTCCCTATTGTTGTGCATTATGCATTATATGGATCTGATTTCCCTGAGGATTTGTCCCGACATAAGCAAAACTCCTTCAGGCTTGGTTTCCATTATATGTCTTAAGTGAATTTGCAAGGTTTTCTAAGTGAGCCTAGGCAGACTTTATACATCACATTTGAGACTTCAACTTTCTGCAGTTCTTCTTGCTCATTTGACAGGACTAATACTTTTTTCTGTTTCTCCCCATTTGCTTTCTATATATGGTTACAATTATCACCACAAGGTGGAGTTCCAATATTACAGGTATATGCATTTACTTTGTTATATCAATAGGGGCTAATAATAATTTCTCTTTTACCTTTTGTCTTTCAATTATGTCTTTAATTTCACAAGCATATTGCTCAACATAAATGAGACAAGAGGAAAGTAACTTCTGGACCATTGCTAAAGGCCCCACTAGAATGTTAACACATAGTTAGCCTTGGCTTATAGCCAGGACTTTTCATCGTTTTCTTATCAACTCTGTGCCCAGTCAAGCTAAAAAGGGAGAGCTGATTTTGATTTAGTTTTGGATTCTAGGTATTAGTTCTGCATCTTCTCCTATTCCCTAGTACATTTAGTTTGAGCCAAGGCCTTGTATCAAACACTGCTATCAGTTCTTCTTTTACAGTATATACAGGGGAAACTTCCTGATACACAGACATCAAAACTTTTAAGAGTGAAATCTCTGAGTACTTTTATTACCTATTCAAACAGTGCCTTTCTCCATAACATATGTTGATGTCTGGTTAGTATAATTAGCTGACTTGTGTGAAACAATTTTATTATGCATTCACAAACAAATTGTGAGAACACTTTCAGTTTCAGTTGTAGTGCTGACAGTCTGTATGATTTACTGTTTCATAAATGTGATGGCAACTTCAAACACCCTGACAGAGATGTAACAATTATATTTTTTTAAATCTGTGCTGCCATATAAACAGAATATCTAATATCTTCAGTATTTTTAATCCACTGTAAAATACTGCTTTAAACATCTTATATCTTATTTCAAGTGATTTTAACTTATCCTTGACACTTGCTTGAACCAGAATTCTGAAGAGGAATGTTGTACCCTCACCTTTTGCTTGTTTGATGGACTTGTTAATCATTGGTCAAGGATTTAGGAATAGCTGTATCTGATTTAATACTAAACCTGCTTTGATATATAAAATATATTCATTTACATGACCTGGTGGGTATTCTTGGGGAACAGCTCTAAATTTCTTCTGCTTTTTCCTAGCAGGGAGGTACCTAGCAGGGAGGTACCAAAGAGTAACTATATGTGAGTGCTTGTCATCCTCTCAGGACTCTGTCCCCCCCTGTTCCATGTGCATTGTGCATACAAGGCTGTCCCATTAGATTGTGCAGAGATTTGGAGTGAGGTGCTATTAGTTTGCTGATGGCACCCAGCTCTACCTCTCCTCTTCTCACATTAGCTCCACAGTCTTGGTCCTTTCTCAATGCCTACCTGCAGCTGGGGGCTGAATGCAGGCAAACCAAATGAAACTGAACCCAGACAAGATAGAGATGATGGCAGGAAAACTCCTTGATTTGGTGGAGGTGGGGGCAGGGGGTTGGAACACCTCATTGATGGAGTTCAGCCTCCCCTTGTCACTCGGGTTCTTAGCCTTGTGGTACTCCCCAACCCTCTGCTGGACTGGTAGTAATGGTGGCTAAGATCTCCTTTCACCAAACTCCATCTGTGGCCCTTTCCTTCAGATTTGGATCTGGCCACCATCCTCCATGCATTTGTAACCTTGAGGCTATATGCAATGTGTGGGGGGAGGCATGGGGGCATATGCCCCCCTCGAGATATCTGTGCCAATGGTGGGGTATGGGGCTGCAGCCCAGCCAGAGCCAGGGCCCAGCAGCAGTGGGGGCAGCAGAGGCACAATTTTGGTGCTGATGGTGTGGGGTGGTGGCAGTGTAGAGTTGTGCCCCACCACTCTCAACACTTACGTGTTGTTTGTGCTTAGGGCTAGACTACTGCAATGCACTATATGTAGGGCTTCCCTTCAAGACCATCTGGAAAGTGCAGCTGGTAAAGAATGCAGCAGCCTGTCTTTTGTCAGTGGTAGGTTGCCAAACGTATGTAACTCCAGTGTTTCAGAGTGACAAAAAGAGTTGAGCGGATTGAGTTATAGCCAGCAGTTCTTGTGGGGATCACCTGGTGGGGGACTTCAATGTGAGTAGGCTTTACTGGTCTTGCTACAATAAACCAGTGTGAGCTATAAATTCTTGTAAATAATTTCTTAAATAGCACACCTTTATGCTCTTTTCACCCTAGGAAGAAAGGCAGTGACTGGTCCCTTATTGGTTCCCCCCAACAACAGCAATCTTTCACAGTCAAGGATGATTGCCATGATTACTTTATCGGTGGGTCCCAAGATCAGAAGGCCAATCCGGGATCAACAGATTCTATTGCAACTAAGGCATGTGTTTCCATGTGGGGTGGGTGGCACTGGATTCTTGGTTCATTCCATGACATGCTATTTTTGCTGGTCTGGTTTTCCATCTTGTGTTGTTGTCAAGAGGTTTCAAAGTACTGTGATCCTTGCAGCAGAAATCCTCCATTTCAGACAGTCCTGGACAATAGTATCCCATGAGTTGATCTCAGTGTTGCATTTTTTTTCAAGTTAAGGATGTCCTTGAAGTGCTTTCTCTACCCTTCTTTTGAGTACAGTCGGGCCTTGATTTACACAATTTTTTTTTCACAGTTTCAGTTACGCATGGTCAATTAATTGTGACCCTTTATTTTTGTACATGGTATGGATTCACTTTTACATGGTGCAGCATGGTCCCCAAGATGTGCAGATGAGTCTAGAACCAGCTGGTCCCTTCCCTCCTCCCTTCCCCTCACCATCACACTGCTCTCAGTGTAGCTGGTAAGTGTGTTGTGTTTCGTTGTGGTGGAAGGGGAGTGGGGAGGGAAGGAATGTGGGGGGGCAGATCAACACCCCCCATGGTGAGAGAAGGAGTGCAGCAGGAGCTGGGTCAGGCCTGGGACAGCCGCAGCTCATCTGTGAGATGTGGGGAGGGGATGGCACCTGCTGCTGTGCACACCCAAGGAGGGCATGGGGGAAGAGACATATGCCCCCAAACTCTGTGTGGGACAGGGCAGGCTGCAGCTCCAGGCTGGAGTCGGGGCTGTGCAGGGCTCTTCTGACTACTAATGAGCTGGCAGGGGCTGAGCCGGGCTGGGGTGGGCAGTGGCAGCACTGGAAGCAGGCTACTGGGGGGGTGACAGTGAAATTTGGGGTGGCTGCAGCCCCTCCCCCCATAGCCTCTCCCTGTGCTGCCACTGCCCACCCCGAGACTAGCTCCTGCTGAGAAAATACCAGCACAGCCCTGGCTCAAGCCCACAACTGCAGCCTGCCCTCCCCACCCTGCGTAGATCCTGGGGTATATGCCCACCCCACCTCCATGCCCTCCCAGGGTGTGCACAGCAGCAGAAACCTCCCCCCCATGCTGCCCAGATGAGCCATGGCTCCATCCCATGCTTGCCCTGCCCCAGCTGGGCAGCATCTGCCCACGCCCCTGCCCCAGTCCTCCCTCACCATGGGGGCATTGATCTTGCCCCACATGCCCCTTCCCTCCCCCGTCCCCTTCCACCACACCAGACTTAGCAGCTGCATGTAGGTCTCCAAGCTGCCAGGCTCTGCTCCTTTCTGCCTGCATGCTGCACTGCAACTGTGTGCATACACGGGCACTTATCAGCCAAATTATTGGCTCCATCTGGAACATAAATCCTTATTTCCCACAGACCCTTAGTATCTTTTTACACTGTTTCTTTTTGCATGGTGTTTTTTCAGGAATGTAACCACTGTTTAAATCAAGGCCCGACTGTATATACTTTGACTGAACTGGAAGAATAAAATTTGCTTTGGGATTCTGGAGTTGGACATCCACATGACATAGCAGACCCAGTGAAGTTGATGTCATATGATCATTGCTTTGATGCTTGTACTTGTTTCCAAGAAGACACTTAACATTGGTGCACCTATCTTCCCACTGGATTGGAAGGATCTTCTGCAGACAGCAATGATGGTACTTCAACAACTTGAAGTGTCTTCTGTCTTCATCTCAGCTCCATACAGTAAGGTGTGGATAATGATTGCTTGACAAACCATGAGCTGGGTTTTGAATCTGATGTCTTTGAACACCCATTGCCTCAGGTGTCTGAAGGTTGCACTTCTACATTTGAGGCAATGCTGGATTTCTTCACTGATGTCAGCTTTCTACAAGAGATGGCTTCTGCGGTAGAGGAAATAATGTTCTTCAGAGTCTCACCATAAATCTGAATTGCCAGAACTGGAGACTGCTCATTAAGAGCTCCTTAAAGACATTAGTCTTCTTAATGTTAAGTGTGAGTCCAATTTTCTTGTATGCCTCAGTAAAGACATTAACAATTGTCTGAAGATCTGCTTTCAAGTGAGCACACACTACAGTATCATCAGCATACTGGAGCTCATTGATTGAGGTTGGGGTAGTCTTAGTTTTGGCTTGGAGTCACCTGAGATCCAGTTTGCCATCCATTCAGTAGTTTAGCTCCACTCCAACTGGAAACTCATTGGTGTTCAGATGTAGCATCGCAATAAGATATATTGAAAAGAGTGTTGAAGAGATGATGTTTTAACCTCAAAGGGATCTGTGATAGATCCATTACTGAAAACCACTGCTCACATAACATCCTGGAGCAGGCAAAAAATGGTGGTGAATTTTGGCAGGCATCCATATCTCAGGATTTCCCACAGTGCTTGTCTGTTGACAGAGTCAAAGGCTTTTGTGAGGTCAAAGAAAGTCATGTAGAAAGGTTTATGTTGTTCCTGGTATTTTTCCTGCAGCTAGCGAACAGTAAGGATCATGTTGGTTGTGCCTTTTGATGCTCTCAACCCACACTGAGTTTCTGGGAGGAGCTCTTTAGCAAGTGGAAGGAGATGGTTCAGGAGTGCTTCCACCCTTTTTGCTCTTGCTGGGTCCTCTAGCAGTGGTCCACTAACTGAACTGAGCTTCAGGATTCCTAGCTTCTGATCTGGCCCTTAAAGGCTTATCTCTCTGTCCCCGATTAGGCTGCTGAGCCTTTTGGGATCTCTTACTGCCTGGGCCTTTGGCTCCATCTCTGCCATAGTCCAGGCACTGGGCCCTCTGACCCCAAAGTCCAAGGCTGGCCCTTCTCAGGTTATGAGCCACCTGGACCTCAGCCGGGTCCTCTCAGGCACTAATGGAATTTGTCCCTCGTGGACTCTATAGGACTGCTTGTCTTACTGTACTCAGTGTGCCCCTGCACAAGCAGTATGGGAATGAAACCCCTAAAATACAAGCATAAGTTCTGATTCAAAAGAATGTCCTGCATAGGGTTCTCCGCACTTTTTTGGTGGCAGGCTCCACATAACAATAAAAACAGAAAAGTGCATAGAGTACTTAGTTTTCTTCCTATGCAGGCTCCCAGTTTCATAGAACCATAGAAATGTACCACAGAAAAATACTAGGAACTAGGCTTGGAAGGAACCTCAGGAGGTCATCTAGGCCAACTCCCTGCTCAAAGCAGGACCACCCCCAACTAGATCATCTCAGCCTCGGCTTTGTCTAGCTGGGTCTTAAAAACCTCCAATGATGGAGGTTCCGCCACCTCTCTGGGTAACCTCTTCCACTGCTTTACTACCTTCCTATTGAGAAAATTCTTCCTAATATTTAACCTAAACTTCCCTTGCTGCAACTTGAGACCATTGCTCACTCCTTGTTGTGTCATGTGCCACCACTGAGAACAGTCTAGCTCCATCCTCTTTTGAAACCCCCTTCAGGTAGTTGAAGGCTGCTATTAATCCCTTCTCAGTCTTATCTTCTCCAGACTATATAACCCAGTTCACTCAGCCTCTCCTCATAAACCATGCCCCACAGCCCCCTCACCGTTTTTGTTGCCCTCCTCTGGACTCTCCAATTTGTCCACAATCTTTCTGCAGTGTGGGCCCCAAAACTGAACACAGTACTCCAGATGTGGTCTCACCAGTGCTGAATAGAGGGGAATAATCACTTCCCTTGACCTACTGGAAACACACCTACCAATGCAGCCCAGTATGTCATTAGCCTTTTTGGCAACAAGGGCAAACTGCTGGTTCATATTTGGCTTAGTGTTCACCATAATCCCCAGGTCCTTTTCTGTAGAGCTGCTGCCCAGACAGTCATCCCCCAGCCTGTACTATCCTAAGTGGAGCCATTCTATCCTAAGTGCAGGGCTTTGCACTTGTCCTTGTTGAACCTCATGAGAGGTTCAATCTTCCAATCATCAAGTGTGTCTAGCTCACTCTGAATCCTAGCCCTACCCTCCAGCATATCTACTACTCCCTTGACCTTGGTGTCATCTGCAAATTTGCCAAGGGTTCACTCTGTGCCATCTTCCAAGCCATTGATGAAGACATTGAACAAAACTGGCCCCAGGACCAACCCCTGGGACACTCCACTTGATACTGGCTGCTAACTAGACTGAGCTATTGATTACTACCCTTGAAGCCTGATGCTCCATCCAGTTTTCTATCCACCTTACAGTACATTCATTCAATCCATATTTCCTTAGCTTGCCTGAGAGAATGTTGTGGGAGACCGTATCAAAAGCCTTACTAAAATCAAGGTACACCACATCCACTGGTATCCCCAAGTCCATAGAGCCACTCAGAACATTGTAGAAGGCAATGAGGTTCGTCAGGCATGAGTTGCCCTCGATGAATCCATGCTGACTGTTCTTAATCACCTTCTTCTCCTCCAGGTACTTAGAAATGGATTCCTTGAGGATCTTCTTCATGATTTTTCCAGGGACTGAATTGAGCCTGACTGGTCTGTAGTTTTCTGGATCCTCCTTATTCCCTTTCTTAAATATGGGCACTATATTTGCCCTTTTCCAATCATCCAGGACCTCTCCTTATCATCATCGGTTTTCAAAGATGATGGCCACTGCCTGTCCAACCTCTGGGGCTTCCTTATATCCCTCAGGCACTCTTCTGGTCAGCTGACTTCTGCCAGGGCTGACTGCAGGTGCCTCATAATAAATCTTATTAGCTGGTTGCTGTAGCAACCTAATTACAACTCTGCCCTGCCTGTTCTGCAGAGCCTGTCTGGGCCTCTTCAGTGACAGAGCTCCCTAGGCCCTGTCACACCAAGGTGGACAGGTAGAAAAGTAGTAGTCCCGTGTAACATGTAGAGAGGGAGAAAATTACTATTCAAGGAAGACAGAGTAAAGTCTGAGAGAGAACAGAGGAAACTGAATTAGCACAATAAAAACTGTTTGTTTTGAATCAGAGTCTTCTGTGCTTTTTGAGACATCTATACTCTGATCCCCTTCTCTTTAAAAGAAGATAACGCCCTCTCATTCCCAAAAGCTGACCAAAAAGAAGTAGCTCTCCGAGGTGGGAGTGCTCTGGATCATTGGGGAAGCCAGGGAGTGAGGTGAGTCAGGGTCTCAAAGCCAGAGGCTTGTGCCTTGTGAAGCCATACTAGGGCTGACTGCAAGGGGTCTTTTCAGGAAGGAGAGAGAGAGCAAATAAGGCTCCTTCTAGGGAAGTCCTAAGGAAGAGCTTCCCCCTTCCCCTTGAAAGAGGTGCTTGATCCTTCATGACATCCAGAGTCTGCACTGGCTCTCTATAGCTTTCTGGAGACAATTCAAAGTGCTGGTTATGAAATATAAGACTCTAAATAGTCTGGACCCTATGTGGTACAAGGCCCCTTTAGACTTTCAGGCTATTTTAGACATTTACACATGCATGGCAGGAGGTATGATTCTGGGATCTAGCATCGGATCCAGTAACTTCACATCCAGTCACAATCCAGCATCAGATCCAGTGCAGGGGGAGCCCAGGATTGTAATCATCATCCTGGGCTCCCCCTCCACTGGCAAGTAGGAAATCTGGGAATTGAAGCCATGGTAGCGTGATGCCCACAGCTGATGGGACTCCCAGCCCAGACAGCACTGCATGGGGCACTGCCAGGGCTGAGAGGCCTGTCAGCTGCAAGACTTCCAGTTGTCGGCACATGGTGCACCCATGTGACTGGGAGCCATGTCAGCTGATGGGGCTACAGCCATGGGGTGATAGGCTATACATGTAAATTAAAGATGAATAAATATCAGCTATAAAGTTATTGAACATTTCCCAGCTCTAACTTTATACCTGGACAGAACCCTTTTTGGTGTGACAGTTACGTTGCACAAGTTGCTGATATACATTAATTGAAGTAAATCGGAAGTCAATCAGAAGTCAATCATCATGGTGTGCTGTGACCAGTGGGGTTCCTCAGGGCTCTGTCCTTGGGCCTATACTATTTAACATCTTCAGTAATGTTGTGGACATTGGTGTCAGAAGTAGCCTGGCCTATTTTGACGATGACACCAAAGTCGGGTAAAGAGTCCACACCTGAGGACAGGAGGGTGATCCAAGCAGACCTTGACAGGCTCAGGAAATGGGCGGATGAGAACGTGATGGTGTTTAACACCGAAAAATGCAAGGTTCTCCACCTTGGGAGGAAAAACCTGCAGCATGCTTATAGGTTCGGCAGTGCTACGCTTGCTAGTGCTATGGTCATAAGGGACTTGGAGGTCATGATTGACTACAAGATGGACATGAGCCTTCAATGTGATGCTGCAACAAGTAAAGTGAGCGCAATGCTGGCTTGTATCCATAGATGCTTCTCAAGGAAATCCCAGGACGCTTTTCTCCCATTATACTTGGCCTTCATGAGGGTGCAGCTGGATTACTGCGTCCAGTTTTGGGCTCCACAATTCAAAAAGGATGTGGAGAAGCTTGAGAGAGTGCAGAGGAGAGCCACATGCATGATCAAAGGTCAGGAAAACAGACCTTATGATGAGAGGCTGAGAGCCATGGGACTCTTCAGCCTGGAAAAACACAGGCTCAGGGGTAATCTGATGGCCACCTATAAGTTTATTGGGGTGCTCACCAGGATCTGAGGAGCCAGAGCACCCCAAGAGATGCAAGGTTGAATGGTCACAAACTCCCACATGGCCGTTTCAGACTGGAGATAAGGAAGAACTTTTTTACTGTCCGAGCCCCCAAGGTTTAGAATAGACTGCTGATGGAGGTGGTTCAAGCACCTACTTTGAACATCTTTTAGAGACATTAGGATGTTTATCTTGCTGGGATCCTATTATCCCTGCTGACTTCCTGCCCCTGAGGTAGGGGGCTACACTTGATGATCTTTTGAGGTCCCTTCCAGGCCTAATGTCTATGAAGCTATGAATTGTGTGATTAAATAGTTAATTGCATAATGCATGTAACATATAGGGAAGTATAAGGGACCCCTTTCTCACATGATCCCTAAGGCCAAGTGAGAGCAGCTCCCTGCAAGTACTATTAATATGCCAAGTCCACTTGGCAAAACTGCATGAGAAGTCGTTCTTAGTAGTTGTTTTTGCTTTGAAACTCCATCTTGATTGAGGCCCTGCAGAATGCCAACCTGGACATCTTTCAGAAACACTGTAAGACCTTTCTATTTTGGCTCATCTTTAGGAAACAAAGGTAGGCTAAAATATTGTTTAGGGGATCTCAGTTTTATGTTGATATTCTCATTCCTTTTTAAGCTGTTGTGTTCTGTTGTTACTCCTGTTTTATAAGTTACTAGCAAAATGCCCATCATGAATGAATGAAAAATAGGGTGCATGGGGACAGAGCACTGCCACCCAGTGCCCTGTAGTGCCGCTGCTCTGCCTCCAGCCCCATGCACCCCCCTCCACATCCAGCCCTGTGAGCCTTCTCAACTCCAGAGTCCCCACCTACCCTCCCATCTCTGGCCCCATGCCCCCCCCCATGCCCTGCCACTCCCAATGTATCCCCATGTGCTCCCCCTGCCATTCCACCCCATGCTGCCACCAGGAATGGTGGGGAGGGGAGCTTGCATGCAGTGGAAGCTGCCGACACCCGGAGGTGCACAACATGCCTCCACTCCTTGCCTCCCTTCCTGCTCTCCTCCCTCTCTCCCTGGCACTTGCCCATCCCTGCCAGCTGTTGTTGGGGCCAGGCAGTGGCAGGGACATGGCAGTGGCAGGCGGGCCACTGCCACCGGAAACCCCCCTTCCTACTCCCCTCCCTTCCTTCCCTTTTCCTCACTGCCTCCCCCTCCCTGCTGGCTGTTTTTGGGGGTAGTGGTGCGGTGACTCCCTCACCCCCACTGTCTGTAATGCTGTAGGCCCTTGCAGCCGATCAGTGCATGCCCTCTTGGTTGCACATGCACCGTTTTCTTGAAGCATTATGGATAGACAGAGAGACAGACAGGCTAAGCCTTTTATTATATTAGAATTCTTATCATAGTTTCATAGTTTGTAGGGTCAGAAGGGACCTGAGCAGATCATCAAGTCCGATCCCCTGCCTTGGCAGGAAAGAGTACTGGGGTCAAACAACCTCAGCAAAGTGTTCATCTAGCCTTGTCTTAAAGACCCCCAGGGTAGGAGCCAGCACCATTTTTAGCACTTACACACACATTTGGATTCTGTTTCTGTGCAGCATGGGTACATATGGGGCCACATGGATAATGGGGAAGCTCAGCAGGCTAGGAGCCAGGCAGGTGCACAGATAACCTGGGCAGAGGAAGAAGTGGGTCTTTGTGTGATATAGGTGGGTTGTTAGAACACTTGCTTAAGGAACACAAGTTGTGAGTTCTAGGCCTTGTCACTCAGAAGAGATTTAAATTTCTGGGTGCCTATACACATGTACTTTAAAATGCTATGCTGCCATTTTTCAGTGCGGGTATGCTGATACACGTGACACTCCAAGCACTTTAATTAAAGAGGCCCTCATAGACACCCCAAACTTCCCAGAACATGTGTATAAATGCCCTCTGTTTTTCAAAGTCCCTAGAACAGTTTTATGGCCACCAGGTTAGTTTATATATTATCTAGTCCATTCTTCAATGCTCCTTTTGAAGCTAATCTTCTGAAAAGCCAAGAGAGCTGTGGTGCTTGGAAGATGAGACTGAACTAGTGGGCACATAGGTCAGTGAAATAGCTGTTGTTCTAAAAGGAAAAAAGGGCTTGGTTTTTAGCCTGGACCCATGTTTCTAATAGGGCAGGAATTTCTAGTGACTATTAAATGCAAGGGGCAGTGACTTGGCTTCAAAAATGATGGTTGGACAAATGTCTGACCTGCAGTGTGGTAGTTAGTGTACTAGCCTGGAAAGTCAGATTGATACAGATTTGAACCTCCTCTGACTAAGGTTGACTTGGGTCTTCTACTTCTTGGCAAGTGCCCTAACAAACCAAGTATGGGGGATAATTCATGGGAAAACTATTCTAATGCTTAGGGGCAGGTGTGCAGCTGCCCAGCTGGGATGCAGCCTGTTCAGCCTCTACAGTTCAAGTGTAATAGAATAGGAAACTGTGTGTAACTTCCAAAAAATGCCTTTCTTGTGCCTGGAAAACTATCATTTATGCATATAAAGGGTAACAGAATTTGACCTCTTATGTCCTTCAGCATTAGGGTCCCAATCCATCAAAACCTTTACCAAGTTTTAACTGTAGGTACATCAATTGTATTAAGAGTAAACATTCACTTTGGTGGGACTGAGTTTTGTTTCTGGCTCTGCCATGACTCACTGTGTGGTTTTGGATAACTTATTTAGCCTTGGTGTTTCAGTCTAATCCATCACTGAAATACAAACAGTATTATTTACCACACTTTCAGATGACCAAATCCTGTTCATAAATACATGAACACAGTTACCATTGTCATCAATGAGTGGTATAGGAAAAAGTGCTATCTTAGATTAGAATCTCACTCTGTGTATTTGAAATCTCTAAAAAAAAGTTGTAATTCTTTAAGCTTTATCATATATTGGGTGCATCTACACATGCATTTAAACATGACTAAATTTAATGCGCATTAAGCCAATGCACATTAAGCAATTTTTGGCAGGTGTCTACATGTGCAGAGACTTGGCACTAAATCTAGTGCAGCCTGGCTATATGCCCCTGCAGTCACTGCGGGAAGCTTCAGCCTCTGGCCACATGGCAGCCAGCACTTGGCAGCTATCTTTGAAACTGATTCTTGGCCAGTCCCTTCCCTGCCCAGGAGCCATGTGCCCAGTGCAGGGGCAGCAAGTGGCAGCTCCCTCCTTGCCCACCCCTCCTCCCTGCACCAAGGATGCCCCTACCCCTGCCCCTGTTTCTACCAGCAATACCCAGTGCCCTGCTGTTCCAGCCTGGCCCCTGCCAGCTATAACCAGTGCCATATGCACCTGCTGGCCATGGTGCTGGTCCTGTTGACCCCAGTAGACCCTGCCCCCCATCCCCCAAGCCCCAGGAAAGCCACACACCCACCAACGGGGGCCAGGGCAATGGCTGTGGGAGGCTCTGTCTGAACCCCTCCTCCAGCATGCCCCACTCCAGCCCACCCACCCCATTGCCAACACATCCCCTACCCCTGCCAACTCCCAGCACCACTCTCAGGCCACACACATAGGTGAAACAAAAAAACCTTATTACACTCAAAACACCCACCCCATCCTTCCTCCATCCCCCTTCAACAAACAGATCCCCCTCCCCGCCTCAACTAATGTGCTTCTCCACCACCCTCCCAAACTAATAACAATAAAAACCCATTTACAAGTTGACAAGTATATACAAGTGGGAAACTATATGCATATGGGAAACTATTTACAATATTTTGGGTCTTTAAGCCAAGAGGGAAGGGATGGGGGGGATCCTAGGGAAAGAATCCTGGGGCTAATGTCCAGCACCCCAGCCCCTGGATTCTTCCCCTAGGATCCCCCCATCTCTGTGGGGCTGGGGAATGTGGTGACCCCAGGCGGTGGCAGCATGGTGCAGGGGAGAGTGGTGGGTCCAGGCCCAGGTGGTTGGTGGCAGGTCCAGGGCTGGGGCCAGGCCAGTGAACCTGGTGGAGAGGAGGCATCCAAGGACCTCCTCTCATGATCAGGTGGGGGCTTGCTGTGGGGCAGTGGGCAGGACCCAGGGGCTCTGTGGGGCTGTTGGCAGAGGCCGGGCAGTGGGGGACATGGCCACCAGAGCCAGGAGAGTGTTCATGGCCTGGTGGTTAGTATCCCCCTGCTTCCAGGCCAGCTCTAGGTTCTCCCACTCCAGGGCTTCCATTTGGAGCCAGTGGTCCTGCTGTCTCCAGTTCCACACCTCCACCCAGGCAATGACACCCACCCACCAGGCCTGCTCCTGCTCCTCCATCACTGCCACCAGCCACTGGAACAGGAGGGTCCAGTCACTGGTGCAACTGGCATATCTGGATGGCTCCAGTGGTGGGTGGTGGTGATCCAGAGCCCACATCTCCGCTGGGGCTGGGGGGCTCTCCCCTGTGTCCAGATGTTGGCCCTGCAGAAGCAAGAGATACAAGTCTTTTATGAAAGTTTGCAACATTGCAAAGATAAGATACTCTGCACCAGGGTGCCTTGCTTTGCCTGGTCTCAGATCAGAGTTCATCCATGCATGGATGCCCAGGGACCATGGTAAGTTGGCCAAGCAAACGTGGACCCAGGTGGCTGCTGGCCAATCCTGCCATTTCTGCTTGTTTTCCTGGGACTGGTGGCTCTCTGGGTGCTGGCCTCAGGCAGTCTGCCTTTCCCGTCCCCTTCCCAAGGTGGGCTAGGACAGGCTGCTGGCAGTACCTGCTGGTGTGGCTGCAGACCCTGCTCCCCACCTCTACCTGCAGGCCAACCACTCTGCAATGCTTCTTCCCAACCCATGGCACCTGGGCTCAGGGCACACAGGGTGCCCAGACAAGCTGGGGTGAAGACCTGGCCATATTCCCACCCTCCCCACTGGCAGCCTCTCCAGAGAGGTGCCTTGGTCCCACCCCTACACTACCGCTGCATTCTGAGAGTGCCCCTCCTGTGCATGGCCTCCTGCACAATGAGCTATTTGTGCAGGAGGAGGGGTGCTCAAGGCACTATACCCTGCTGATGATGATCTTGCTGCTGCTGATCATGCTGGCACACCTGCATCCTGGTTTGGGACCCTTAGCTAAGATGGTGCAAGGAGAAATCCTGGGTTGCCCAGCAACCTCCACCACTGCCTGGAGGGCTACCTGTGTCAGTACTTCATGTCCTGCTGCCAAGGAGGACATTGCCACTGGCATCAACACCTTCCTTAGCATGGAATGAGTGCTGGCCCTGCTGCCAGAGACAACCAGCCAGCAGCCCTGGGGGGATATTGGGACTGGGCAAGGGGTGCAGCAACACTCACCTGTGGCCAAGCAGAATCTCAGCAGAGGGAACAGGCCAGGCAGAGGCAGTCTGTGGCCTGTCCAGGGGGACACATGGGACTTGCTGGGCTCCTGGACAACCAACAGGCTCCCTCAGGCACCCTGGTGTGTGTCCCTCAAGGCACAAAATAGCTGCTGGCTTTTATACCCTGCAGCTAGGGGTTGCCAGAGAGCAGCCCAACCCTGGAGCAGGAAAGGTGGCCAGCCAGGAGCCCTAGCGCTGGGCTGAGGTTGTCCCCCTAGTGACTGGGCAGGCTTGGCACTAAAGTTAGTACCAGGTTGTGTCTACACATGTGTTACTGCACATTAACTCATCATGACTAAATTTGATAACTCCATATGCAGGTATCAAATTTAGTTGCGATTAGCTCACTGCCTCTCATATACCATACTTATTATCTTCTAAATTAAAGAACTTAATTGTTTTCTCTGTCCAAATTTTAAGTAATGATGCCACTTAGTATTTAAAAAAATAAACCATTGGGTTATTAGAGAAATATTCCTATACGAATGCATATTGTTATTGTATTGTAGACATAGTTGTAGTTTAATTCAAACTGTCAAAATTCTGATTTCAAAATGACTTGTTTCCATGTGGTTTCTACAGCCAGATGGTATCACATGCTGGTACTATGTCATGAAAAATGCCCCCCATCATCATCATCTGTTGGGAGCCATTTTTTGGTATAGATTATAAGAGGAAGATGTTGGTCAGAAGTGCTCTTAATTGGTCTAAAGCCTGCCTGGTCATATCTTAGTCTAATCTGCTATGAGCTTGATTCTTTTGCAGAATTAACTACCTCAGGGGTATGCAAGCACAGCTCAAAGTAATATTGGAAAACATATAGCTGGAAGAAAAAGATATTTTCCTGGTTTTGGTGTAGCTGTCACTCAATCTTGCTGCCATAATCTAGGCTTTTTTTTTCCCTTGGATGACACAAGACATAAAAAGTGACAGCCACCATATGCTGTTATCATCAAGATAATCCAAATGCCAATTAGAATGGTATTGGAATGGTACTCTCTGATTTTTGCTCTTCACTCTTTTTAACTCCATGTTGGAGGGGCTGCAAAGCACTCAGTGATAAAAAAGTTCATGGCATGGTTGTTACACAGTCAACATTATCAGTCTCCAGCAAATACATATTGACTATTACCTTACTAGCCGTGGACAATAAAAGACTATTGCTCTGTTACCATTTTCATAGAAAATCTGGAAGATTTACTTGAAGCCTAATACTGTTGGTGTGGAGATCCTACTAACTACTTTGCCTTGCTGAAACATTATGATTTTACCAATTTACAATTGCATATGTTCATAAACCTGTGAACGAAGCCTGGAGTGCTCCAACTTTCCAGTTCTTCAACATTCATCCATTAGATAATCTGACAAAATGTACTGAATCTCATTGACTGAACTTCTATAAATTATCTTAATCTTCATGAATCTAAGCAGTCAGCCACCTTTTCCTGTTTAGAGTAGAAGGAGGAATACTCTCCTGACCTTAAAGAAACAGGATTGTTATCAACCTCTTGTGAAGTTTTTTGGAAACCTAAGAATGTAAGAACCTCTCACATCACACCTTCCACTCCCACTCAGGTATGAGCATAATAACCAGCATCCCTAGGCTGTATGAAATTACAGAAAAGTAAACTGGAAAACATATGTACAGTTTATTGGTAAGTATCTTGTGTGTATGCCACATCCTGTAGAAAATGCTTATACTCGCTTCTCCCAAAATGTATTTTCGAAGTGACCACTATAATATCCCACATGGCTGTCAGAAGGTTTATATAATTGTCTCAGATGAAGAAAATGCAGAACTTCTGAAGCAGTGAGACTCTGATGGCCAGAGCAGTGAACTGCTTCACCGACAGCCTCAGCACATGGAACACTGGGTGGAAACTGCAGCAAATATGGACGTGGCAAAGTCCAGCAGAAAGCATGGTCACTCAGAAGGAAACGTTGAGTAACACAGAAACCACCATCAACATAATATTGTGCAATGGTCCCAAGCAGCGTCACTTCACATATGCAAACAGAAAAAGCCAAAAAGGGTGAGTATTTTCAATGATCAGTAAAGAGAGAATGGCACTAATATAGGCTTGCTCCCCTTTGGCTTGAGGAAAACAGCTTTTATAACCATTCTCACTGAAGAAGTGGAAAGAGCACTGAGCTGACTGAAAGAAGGAAAAGCCATCTTTATTGTACCACTTGTGCATTTATTAATTAGAGATGTAGTGCTAGGGAGACATCAAGAGGTCATCTAATTTATTCCAGTGTACTGAGATGTGATGGAGTATACTGAGATCAACCCTGACAGATGTTTATCTGTGTGTTTCAATCTCTGGTGAGTGGAATTCTGTAGCTCCTGTGTAATCTTTGCCAGTGCTTACCTCTCTCTATACTTTTTCATAGCATCTAACCTAAATCTGCCTTACTGCAAATTAAGTTGATTACTACTTGTCCTTTCAGTGGCCACAGAGAAAAACTAATCACCATCCTCTCTGTAACAACCTGTCACACATTGGGAGACTATTGTTATGTTCTCTCTATGTCCTTTCTTTTCTAGACTAAATAAATCTAATTGTTTTAATCTTTTTTTTCATAGGTTTTTTTCATACTTTCAGAACCTCATATCCTTCTTATTGTTCTTCTCTAGACTCTCTTCAATTTGTTTACATCATTGTTAAAGCAGGGTCCAAAACTAGGCACCATACTCTAGCTGAGGCCTCCCCAATGCTGAGTAGACATGAAAAAAATGCCTCACTTGTCTTGAAGTCCTGTTAATGTATTCCAGAATGACATGTTGTTTTTTTTGCAACAGCATCGCTTTGACTCCTTCAATTTACGGTTCACTGTAGCTCCCAGATCCTTTTCTGCAGTACAGCTGTCTGGTTATTCCCCAGTTTATCTTTCTGATTTTAAAAGTCCTAAATTGTAAGCAAGTGAAATGCCTAAACTTTCCTACAAAATAAAGGACAATTTGCTAAAATAGTTTCCGCTTTCAAAAGAATTATGTGTTTATTATTTGATCACATCTCTGAATTTATTATATTGTTGGCCCTGTTAAAGATTGAAAATGTATCCATTATATATAAGCAATATTCTTAATCACTGAGTGCCCTCCAGTTAATGTATGTCTGCATAATGATAGTGTTTAGTTTGTGGGCCAAATTCTGCTCCCTGATATTCTGGGATAAGTACACTAATTTCAGCTGACTCCAGATTTACCCCCAGTGCAACTGACAGCACAGATTGTCCTTCATTAAGTAAAAGTTTTATTCATAACAAGCTGGGAAGGGAAAACAGCCAGACTTTTGCTCTGAAGGCAATGATCAAGGATATACAGTACAGTAGACTCCAACAGGGCATTTTCAGTAGAATTTTAAAAAGTATATCAACTAGAAAAACACATTCTGACATCATAAATACAGGTATTTACTCAAATGTAAGACAAGGTTTATTCCCTCCCAACCATTATGGGGGGAAAAGCCCCTTGTTTTATATTTGCATACAAAGCAGAATGGGGAGCAGGTGGCTGCTGCTCTGACTCTGGCCCTGGGCCTGGGTAGGAGCCAGACTTAGATCCACAGTAGCTTTCTATCCCAACTCTCCACTTATCCTCTGCAGCTTCTACCCCTCTCTGAACCACCTTCTCCCCCGCTCCCCCCCATCTTCCCCACTGTCAGGTGCGTCTTGGCTCCAGCTTGGGCTGGGGTCTCTCCTGGGTATGGATCGTGTGGAAACTGTATTCCCTCTACCTCTGCCTGGCCAATCAGCAGTGAGTGCCAGCTTTACTGTATGGCCCAGCAAGGGCTGAGCTTCCATGTGCTGCGCTCCAGGATGCAGCAGTCCGAACAGTGTCTAATAGAGGCAGGGGAAGAAGCAGAGACTGAGGAATTGGAGAGTGGGAGGGGCAGAGACTGGGGGGAGCTGGGGGTGGGATGGTACAGGTGGCAAAGGTGCAGGAAGGCTGCAGGAGGAAGAAGTGGGTGCACCAGAGGGCAAGGGGGCCATCTGATTCCCCTTCTCAGCCACTGCTTTGCCTGCTGTAGTGGGGGGGGGGGGAGGGGGAGTGGGGAGCACTCAAGAAAACCATCCAATACCTAGGAAATTATAATAAATGTATACATTTTCTGTATATAGAATCTAATTATTGGGAGGGTTGTTTTATATTCGAGTAATTATGTTAATTCAATGACAGATAGGGAAGCTGTATTTCTGGGATTTGCTTCAGGTTCTAGCTTTGATGAACAAAATACTCGTACAGTGCCACTCCATATGCACAACCAGTTGTGTCCCATTAAAGTGCCATTGTTTCAAGAATTTGCAGTCCTTTGTATTTCCACATTCTATCATCAAGAAGCTTTCAAGTGAATTTGAGAACAAAGAATTTCCTTGGTTACTAGGTCAGTAATTGGGACTTCAGTATAGCAGACATTCATATTATGTAAAGAAACAGTGTTGGTTTCCTCATCTGCAGCATATTTTGAAATCCTTTATACGGGTAGAAAAATAGTTATGTTTAAGATGTCTCATTTTGGGCCCTGGCTGTGTCACGAACTTGCTGTATGACTTTTGAAAAGGAACTTTTTGTGCATTAGCTAATGGCTCTGAGAAGGAGAGAAGTATTTTTATAATAATATAATATATTCACTAATGTTGTGAGGTGCTTGGATACAATGCTGATGAGGTCATGTAAAGACTGATAATGTTGAAATTTGAACAAATTACCATACAATTGGGATGGGGCTTTATCATACATCAGTGGCTTCCTACTAACTGCTGATGTAGATAATGCTAACCTGCCAGGCTTTTTGGCCTTCAGTGAAAGTGGGGACTACTTACCATAGTTTAACTTCCACTTACTGTGGAATAAGAGTATAGACATGGACAATTAGATGGTAAAGTCCCTGCAGTAAATTTTGTAGATGTTCAAACCATTAGAAAGGTTGTTTTGTCTAACAACACACTTCTCCCTGACTAAGGCTTTTTTTGCTGGAAGTTCTTTCTACCTGCTTGTTGTACATAAATCTATTTCATAATGATATAGTGAGGTTAAACTGCATGTTGGAATACACATCTGTTTTTAGTATTCAGAACAGGTGTAAAGAAACCCAAGTGCAAGAGACATTTCCAAAGGAAAGGAAAAGAAGCATGTTCTTCCAAGGTCATTTAATTCCAAACATGGAAGGGGATTTATATCTGTATTTGTTTATCCAATGTTTTATTTATTTTATACACTTTTTAGTGCATGTCTAAACTGCCTCCTTAGGCAAATCAATTCATAGCCTAATTGCCTTTACAGTTAAACAGTGTGTTCATGAGTCTAGCCTACTGCCTTTTTCTTTTTTTAGTTATTGGCTATAATTCTTATTCTTTGATCACAAACCAACCTTTTTTTCTGAATAATGTATAGACCTTCATCAAAGTCAGTGGATGTGGCAGAGACCTTTAAGCTCAAGGGCAGAACATAGGATCTTGTCTAAAAAAAGGGGTGGGGAGAGGGTAACAGCTGAAAGGTGATAGGTAAGCTTCCTATAGGATAACATGCCTACCTATGTTTGACCTGCTGATACCTTTGGTTAACATCCCATGTGACTATCCCATGCTGTCCTGTACTGCTTCTCTGCATACAAGTGGGCTGAGCACACACACACAAAGAATATACCAGTCTGGACACAACAACATGTTGAACAACAGAGAAGTGAACTGTAGAAAGCATGATTAGCAGTACTTAGCAGTCCTCTATGAAACTTTTTTAACATTATTTTTTCAAAAAATATCTAGAGAATTCCTCTTTTTTTTTCTTCTAGTTTTTTAAAGATCATCATAGCTATCTAACTATACAGAAACTTCAAACCAAAGCAATGTGCCTTCCAGGGTTATTTTTTATCAGCTTGAGAGAGGGTAGGTATTTCACTATTTATGTCAAACTAATCCTCTTTGATACACTGGATTCATTCACACAGAAATAAATGTGAGCTGAACAAAAGATTAATGCAGTTTGAACAGTTTACAAAACAGAAAGCACCTCTTTACAGAACTCCACTCTGATAATCAGCCAGTTGGAAAAGAGAACTGTCAAAAAGCTTATGTACAAACATCCAAATCAACTAGTTGAAATTAAACTGGTTGGTTGGTTTTTTTAAACAGGTTAACCTGTACATAAGTGCAAAGTGCTGTCTGCATGCTCTGTAGACAGCCTGCAATGCTAAAAGCACCCAGCCAGGGGGACCCAGAACACATACAGCCCAGTGTGTTGTGCAGGCTCTTCTGTCTGCCAGAATGCAGGGGACAGCAGGCTAGGGCACAGCTTGGGGATGATTTGCCTGGTGCTTCAAGGGACCTGCCCTCCCGCCCTGCTCTGCTCTCTCTTAGTTGTCAAACAAGAGACCCAGAGAAGTCTGCTGTCTCTCAAGCCTGTCAGTTTTTACTCCAGCAACCTAATGGAGCCTTACCCCTGTAGCACCAGCTGTCAGATCCAGCTTATATTTGCTCTTCAGCTCTCTGGCCCTTCAGGTAGGGTCTGTGGGGGCATCTGGGAGCAGGGGGTGGATCGGGTGGTCGATGGGGGACTTGGGGATGGCAGGATCAGGGGAGATCCAGTGTCCTGGGCTGGCAGGTGACTTCCCCCACCAACACCAGTGGGGGTGTGATAGCACCACAGTCTCTGGGCTGTGGAGAGAGCCTGAGTTTTCCCAGCCCTTCAGCTATGAAGGGGAAGAGGCTTTCTGTCGCTCGGGCTGTAGCAGTAGAGTGCAACCTGAGTCACAGAAGATCTCCCTGAACGGGGGAGAGTGAAGGAGCAGAACATGTTGAGATGCCAGAGGGCATCCCTGCATTCCCATTCAACTGGGTTGTGTGCAAACATTCATTCAAACACTTGCTCCCCAATCAATGAGCACTTCAACCTCCTCTGATGCAGTGGAGACTTCCACTACATCAGCCATTCCATCAATTGAAATGTAACAGTTGTATGCACCCAAAGAGATACAAATGTAAAAAAGTGCTTCATAAGGTTTACAGTATAAATTGTATCTATTGGGGGTGGGGTGGGGAGGGCACTAATGCCACTCAGAATTGTCAGTTTTTATTGACTATTTTTAATTGCTACCTCATCAAATTCAGATTACTTCTTGTTGTTTTGATGTGCAAAGCAGCAGAGCTGTTATACTGGGTATGTTACCAAAAGGGCAAGAACATTTTCATTACAGCAAGATAAACCAGTAATTTGTCACAAGTAGGAGGGTCATGGGCTCAGATACCGTTCTTATCCACTTACTCTGATAGGACAACATTATTGATAAGCCTCTTGGCTTCTATGGCACCTCTTTAGGATTGATGCCAGTTGTATATGCTTACATCAACAAAACAGCTTTCTCCCCTGCTAATCTTCCTTAAACTTCAAGCAATATTCTTCAATATACGATTAATCATAGCCTTGTCAATACTATCTGATATTACTACATTATGGCCACACTTGCCTCTGGATCTGTTTTCTATTCTTTAAAGAGAAAATTAGAATGGGGTGGGGGGAAAGTATTGGATTTAAAGATCTAATAACATTGAAAGGGGAAAAAAAGTATTCTGCATAGTTACTAGGAAGAAGAAAGGAAAACAATCCAGAATGTGGGTGATACTTAAGATTATAGTAATGAAATTGTAATATTTAATAATTTTGTGCCAGTTAAAGAAGATATTTTATTCTGGTTTATGCTACTGCCTTTTGGATTTTCCTGACTTTTGGAATACCATCGATGATAGACATTTAACTTGTTGTTTACTATTTTTAAATACTTCCTATTATTATGTAGAATATTTCCTTGCTTGCATTGTTTTTTCATGGAAAAAAGGTAAGTTGTTCATGGATTCAAACTTTGGTGGCACTAGAGATTTAGTTATGCTTTATACAAGTTGGCTAGTACTAGACAGAACAATGACTAAATGTGTCCAGTGTTCTATAATCCATTTTCCTTTTGGTGAGATATGAATAGCTAGCTTCATTCCAGAATGAGAGTCTTTCTGTTATAGTAGGTGTAACCAGGAGTCTGTTATATTGTAGTGGTCCCAAAAATCAATGTTAACAATCAGTAAGAATCCAGATTTGTGCATACTATTATCAGCCCCTTGTAATACCTCTGCTGTACATAGCAGGATGATATAAAGAGAACCTGCAAAAACCTTTAATTTTAAATGTTCAGGTTGGTAATCAGCTAGGCCTGAATGCTGTTTGAATGTAGTTTATATTCTGTTTTGTTTCCTTTTTATATTGTCAGAAATGATTTCAATTAAATCATTTATGGTTCTTCCATTCAGATTACAACAGCCATTTCAGAACAGATAACCCTCTAATGGTTGTACGTGCCCAGGGTGGTTCCAAGATGCTTTTGACCTAGGTAAGGAATAAACTGAGTCCTCAGAGCAGTGGCATGGATTTCAAACATACAGTTTTAAAATTTCCCAGTGAACCATTATCTGTGGATCATTGACACTACAGGCTGTAGCAGTTCCCTTAAAAATCTAAAGGAAATTTAATTATATACATTACTTAAGTTACATCCCATATTAAATGTTAACATAAACAACACAGTGGACTTTCAAAAATAACATGAATAATCTAATCCATAAAAACTATAGTGTTTTAATTATTAGATTTTTTTGCTATTTTTATTGTCTGAAGGTGGCATTCTGTTTTCCTTTGGTTGCCTTGAGTGGCAATTTTTTAGTCATTTAAATGGTATTTTTCACGTGTTAACAGGTAATGATTTTGTTTCCCTAGTAACAGGGGTGTAAATGCACGTGTGTGGACTGTAGGCTACACACTGGCTTGGCACGTATGGAACTGTATGCATTAGGGCTGTGTAAAGCTTCGGTCCCTGATTCTATTCAGTGGAGATTTGGCCCGGTTTGGTGGCCAAACCTCTGAATCCGAACTGAATCAGGAGATCCTTTAATCTCTCCAAATCAATTCAGAGAGATTTGGAAAGATTTGGCGATTTGGACATAGACACAGCTGTAAATGTTTTTTCTATGTACCTCAAGGTAGCAGATGGCTCATGAACACTGCGATGGTGGGGCACAGGAGCACGGGGGGCTCCCCAGCATGCTCGACAGCAGACCCGGAAGTGGACCAGAAGCACTTACAGTCCCCTTCCAGGTCCACCCTCCCGGTGCCCCTCCTGGCTCAGTGACTGGTGGCTCCTGGAGCCCCCCACAACATTCCCTGGTAGACCTGGAAGTGGACTTCTGGTCCCCTTCTGAGTTCCCCAGGGAGTGTGTGGGGGGTCCCCCTGCACTCCTGTGGGATGCTTGATCCACCCCACCACTGCAGCATTCACAAGCTGTGCTGGTACCCTGAGGTATGTAGAAAAAAAAATTTAAAGCTGTGTCTATGGCCGAATTGCTGATTCTCTGAATCAGTATTGAATCATCAGATTTGGATTAAGCCGAATCAAATTGGGGACAGTGATCTGAATCCATGAATTGAATCACTGTCTTTAATTCGGGCTAAATCCAAATCTGAATCAAATACGGCCCACTTTGCACACCTCTAGTATACATATGCCTGTTGTGGATGAAGCTAAATCTTGAAAATGTAGTGGCCTGTAACCAGGACTAGCAGGTGTTAGACTCTGGAGGAGGGCTTTCTTGTGTTTTATCTCTAAAAGCTGTGTGCTTAGGGCTCTCATCTGGGAAGATGCTATATTTCTCACTGCCCAGAGCAATACTCTAACTATGCCTCACACTAGGCATTATCCCGGCCCCCTCTGGCATTCCTTTTAAAGCTGTCGCTACCTCTCCTGCCCCCACCCTATACCCCTTAGCAGCCAAAAGAGTAAGATAGTTGGGGCCAAGAGAAAGGGAGCAAGCTAGAGGGTATGTGGCTCTGAGATAGCTGCTGTCCTAGGAAGGGAATGGGGCTTCTGGCTTAGAGCCTTGTTCCCAGTGGGCACATCTACACATGCCCTCAACTATGCAGGTGTTACTGTATAATCATTTAGTACTTGCTTTAGCATGTACTGAATGACTGTGCAGTAACCACTGGGTCATTTATGAACCTACTGCACAGTAGCATCAGCATTACAGTTTGTGCCCATCAATGCTATGTCACCATAGCGGCAACCTACATCACCGTAGTTCATCGCTACAGCAACCTAGTGTCTCATGTCGATGTGCCCAGTGAGACAGAAACTTTAGTGCCCTCCATAACTTTTTTTTCCCAGTGACTATAAAATGCAACTTCAAAAGGAATGTTGGAAAGAGGTCTCAGTCATGTCTGACCTATATGATGAAGTGGTTAGAGCACTGTGCTTAGAGGTCAGAGAGATTTAGGGACAAGCCCCTTCTGAGTTAGAGGGTCTAGAGCAATGGTTATAGCTAAATTATGGTACAGCTCACCATCAACATTTTGTTTCCAGGACTTACATTTGGGTACACACGTAAACATTGTCTACATGGACAGGCTTACACGTCTGGGAAACATTCCACTTATATAAAAGACTACCATTTAGATGATCAAATGGAAATAGAATACCACCCTAAATGTATAGAAACGTGTATATGAATATGTATAATAGTAATGTTACTAAGGTATGTGAAAACAACAGTAAGATTTTTACAGTGATGTGAAAAGTAATGCTAACAGGGACATTCTTTGGGGACAGTGGGACATTCTATGGCTGATTGTGAGTTTGTGAGAGAGAGAGAGAGAGCAAGAGCACGCACATGGACACACGCAGGAGCGAGTGCAAGATGGGTAAAGCTTGTCTTGTGTGGGTATGCAAGTGAGGCCTGATACTTCCTATTTTTGAGTCAAGAGATTGAGATAGTTTAGCTTAGTAGGTATGATCCAGGTAGTGGAGCAAAAATGGGGCCTGTATCCAGCATTTAATATTTTCTCCTCATTTTGTAGGAGAATGCAGGTGGCACCATGCTAAAGAAGGTTCCAGAGCTTCTTTGGGGTTGTCTTCTTCACCAGTTACCTAGCAGAGTTAACCATAATGGGCCTCCAGGACTCACTGGTGTGGTCTCCTCTGCGTGCTGTTCATTAATTTAAGTGGTAGCTTAATAAACAAGATATTGCCTTCTATGTGTTGGATGTCAGTGTTTCAGTAGCTATTTTTAATTAAAAGCCAATATTTTAGATGCTTTATCTCATCGTAATTAATGTTTTCTATTTTCAGCCAGTTCATGTGTGCATAAAAATACGTTTATTAGAACTGCAAAATCTGAAAGAAAACAAAAGAGGACAACACATCTAAACAAAGTGCTATTGTGCAATAATTTATAATCCCAGGGCTACTACATTAACTTTAATGAGTTATGTATTGATATGTCAGTCTTTTATATGTAGTAAAATCAAACTGAACCATGGGTAGGGAGAGGAAAATGCCCATGGATGCAGATGTTGAGATATGTAATATTAATCTTTAGGTCATGTCATTACCGCCTACAAATGTATGTGTATGATCCTTCAATGAATTAATTCCTCATAGCACAGGATCCCAAAATGAACCCCAGATTAGTTTGTAGTAATCCATTTTTATCCTGCCAGACAAAAGAAGCCTTATACCATTAGCCAGTGAGAGACTGGATTAATGCTTTTTTTTTCAGAATATCCCAAAGCTACTAGACTATATTATACATGAATGGGTTGTAACATTTTAAATTTTATACTTCAGAATTACAAATCAATGTTCTTTTAAGATGATACATTTGAAAACTAGTTTTCCCTTTTCTTAATTAAAGTTTTGAAATGAAATAAAGTTCTGAGCACAGGCTTATAAGTAACTTAACATTTTAAATTTCTGGGCCTTATACAGTAAATTATGGAGGTATTAAGCAGGTGTACCTCTGTTGAACACTGGAATTTCCTAAACAAAAAAAATGGGGTTACACACTGGTAAATCAGTGCTCTCACTTTAATTTGTTTTTAAAATGGTATTGTTAATATTGGGCTGTGGACCTACTTTCATCTCACTATTTGGATATTTTAAATAACGTTTACAAAAATCTTTTTATTACAGTATTTTAGATTATCTGAAAAAGCTGCATTCTCTTGTATTTATTTTATTAGTAGCTAAAGATAATTTAAACTGCTTTGTTGGTAGGGGACAGTGGGTAAGAATTCAGTCAATTTACTGACAGTAAGAACTCAGGCTAAAAATCTGGTCTGTAAATAAATTTGAGTAGCTGGTAAAAACAATCAAGCTCTGGCTGCTTTGTGCAGTTCCTTCTGAAAGAAGGTAGACAGCCAGAGCAGAAGAGTGCCACTTGGTGTCTGAGCAGGAACACAGCACCCTGCAGGAAGCCTTCTCTGTGCTTAGTCAACCTCTACCCCTTTAGACTTGTGTCACTGTTGCTGCAGCTTCCCTGCTGTAATATTCTTGGGATGCAGATATTCTTCTTTGGGCATCCATGTTAGGATGGAGAGCTTGGGGCCAGTAGGGATAAGACTGGAGGGTGGGCTGGGGGGTTGGGTTCAGCATGGTGTGGGGTGCAATCATGAGTGTAAGGGTGTGGAGCAAGTAGGATACTTCTGTTGTGGAGGCAATAGGGTATAAAACCATTGCTGCAGATACACATAGGTGGCAACCCAAGATTTTTTTTTACTGATAGCAAAAAAAATTGGTCAGTAAAATTTGTCAGCTACTAGAAACCTTTTTTGTTGTTTTTTTTTATTAGCAATCTGCAAAAAGTCTTGGGTTGGCAACCCTGCTTTTCAACCTATTTTTCATTTACCTAAGATATTTGTATGAAAGAAAGTTTGTTGTCCTTCATTAATACCACCCTTATCTTCCACATATTGCAGATAGAATCACTGTCTACTCCACAACTGTCCATAACATCTTACTTGCAGTAGTACAGTGGTAGTGACCCTGCTACTTGTTGTGGGTGAAGAATATCTGTGCAACAGCTCTCTTTTTCATTAAGTGTAATGGGGAAAGGTATCATCATAACTCACGGGCAGCCACCTTTCATGGTCAACCTTTGTGGCATGCAGGATTTCAGGACAGAAGTCAGTAGCTGGACCTAGAAGTAGACCTCTGGCCAAAGTTCAATCACAAACCCTGCAACATAACAATCTGGTAATAACCCAATGCAGCATCATTTCTTTGGCATGTGGAGATATATGAAGAACATTCTCATGTTGGACCATACTGTACTCCTTCCTCCGCTTGGAAAAAAACCCACTTTTCCCCACATATATTTATACCTGTTCTGTGCTGTTGGTTAAGTCATGAAATGGGACTCAGGACTAGTATATAAAGGATTGGAATGACAACTCGTTTAATGAATGACAGAAAGGCTTTATTTACTACAAGTATTCACTGTAAAATGAACTAAAACAAAGCAAAGTTCTGTATATTTAGCTGTAAAAGTGATAGTATCTCACCAATATAGGCAAAAAGGGGGACTCAGTTCTGTCAGTTTCTCTAGGCGTGGATCCGTTCACCAGAAAATCAGCTGGGTGCAGTAACAGTTCTCAGAATGATTTCCCATTCTTGAAGCATGCCCTGGTTAGCTGTTTTGTTCCTCTTCTATACCCTTTAGCTCAGCATCTTTAAAGCAGTCCTGTAGTTGTGTAAATCAAGAGACAATCTGAAGCAGAATTAACAGGAAAGTCCTGTTAATTAAGCTGTTCATTATTGGTTATCAGAAAGTCCCAATTATGATTGAATTACCTCCCTCAGTAACAAGAGATTATCAATTTCTACTGAGTTGTAACATATCAAGAAATGGATTAACAACGAAGAAAAACACAAAGTTTTTGAGTTGTCCTTGGAAGATCAAGGGAATTACTGAGGCAAAGCAAGAGTAAATTAGGAGGAGATACCTATCAAAACCCATATGGAGAATGTTTCTTCCTACACATAAGCAGAAGTTAATTGCACAGAAATATTTATTATATGAATTAATCCAGGATAGACATTTGACACAGTTACATATCAGGCACATAGGAGTCTGCTTGAAATCATCATAAATATAGTAAGATAAGCTGGAAGTGATGCCTCATTATTTCCATTCAGAAGATCCAGCCACAAACTTACATCCTCTTGCACTATGCAATTGCCATCAATATTTTGTACTTTAACTTGTGTGAGTAGGCCCAGCTCAGTTTGAGTGTCACAGTCATTACTGTTGGAATACTGGATAAAGTTTTGTTATGTTTTACTGTATAACTAATTCTGCATGTCTTTCTCCATGGACTGCTGTCTTCTGCCATGAAAATCTTAATTGTTTGTGTCATAAAGAACATATTTCTACCCAACTATTTTAACTAGAAAGTTTCTGGCAGGCATGAGGCCAGAAAGAAACTTAGCCAAAGAGGGAGATGAGCGGAACTGGTGGGATGCTATGCCGAACCAGAAGCATGGAGGGAGCAAAGCTGCAACAGGGAAAAATGTCGCACCAGAAGAAGAAAGAAAAAGTGCAACGGGTCAAGGAGGAGCTGGGACTGGCTCCTGTGCCAACATGGGCACACTTTATGGTGGCATGCGAGCGCTGATTCACTGGCCGGCCCCTTGAAGATGGGATAATAAGCCCGGCAGAAGAGAGACAAGGGGGACAGGAAGTGGGTTCCCCAGTGGATCCAGAGTGGTCCAGAGCAGAGCAGAGCCCCACTGAAGGGAAGTGGTGGCAGCCCCAGGAAGGGGCCTCCAAAAATAAGCTGAGCCCAAGAGGACTAAACTACCTACAAGAGACAGTGCCTACAGACATCTCCAGGCAGGATTAGACCAACCAGGAACCTGAGGACAAAAGGAGAGATGCACACTTGAGCCATGGCAAGTACAAACCAGAGAGAGGGGAAAATATGCCAGGAAGCAAGGTAACCTGGGGTCTGGAAAGAGTCTAGGCCAGGTCCAATACAACCTAAGGAAAACCAGACGAGACTACATCCAAACGTGACTTGTGTAATCTGAAAGGTCAAGTTAAGAAAACCTATACCAGACCAGAAGACTGGGAAATAACATCTTTGGTTGGTGTTAGATGGGGTGTAGGGGAGGTGGGGCCCCCAATGGGAAAACGGACGGGAAGATTGAAGGAAGGTACCAGTAAAGGCGGGACATATCATCTTCCCCCCAATTAAATAAATTTATTCCAGCAAGATGTGGCAGATGAGAACCCCTGGGGACCTTCTGAAATCTAACCCAACAACAAGCTGTCCGTTCTGCAAGCCACAGTAAAGTCTGACAAGCCCATAAGGACAAGGCACACTGGTAATCGGCACAGGAGATTACATTGTTATACTGTATTTAGAAAGGTGTCAAAATTGAGTTACATACAAATCAATAAGTTACGTTGGAACCTTTATGGATGGAATTTAGATTGCTTTAATCATTCTATTTACTAATTTAGGTTATAATTATGTTTTGAATATAGCTTTAATAACAATACGGTTCTTTTGGTGAAAAGTAGACTAGAATGAAACTGCCACTGGTGGGCCTCGAACATCTGGTCTCGCGCTGTTCGGCCTCTGGCGTATGGTCTTGCCTGGCGCTTCGTCTCTGGATTTGGTCTTTTTCTGCCCCTATCTCACCTGCCACGACTTTGCTCGAATCTTCAGTGGAGGGGTTGGCTACTTAAGCTTCTCCAGTGTCGGGACTCTTGAGGTTATGATCTTCTGCGAGGCTCCGCCCTCCCCTACACCTCGCCCTAATACTGATCCCCGGTGGCCGACCCTCGCCTTGTGATGCCCTGATAACCTGGTGGCAAATCCGTAGGCTTGTCCTGAGCCTAGACTCCGCTGGAGAAGGACCCCTACTCAGGGTTCTTCCCTGGCCCTCTAGCTGTGGGCCACTCCACAAAACATAAAAGAAAGATCAGCCTGTAAGCCTCCCGGACTATAACGCAAAGTTTGGACTCCCTTGTCCTGGAGGAAATCCCCTCCATACTTAACTCTATCTGCAACCCCCTAAGCCTGCGCTTCCCTGATGGCCACTCGGTACCCCACTGAGTGGTCCTGCCGGGCCGAACCCAGGACTCTGCGGCTCCCCTCCCCACTTGTATTTGGTTCCCTGCTGGGATGGCCTCTGGGGGTGCTCCCCCAAACCCGCGCCGACCCCACCTGGATTGACGAGTCCTCTTCTATTTCCTTCTCTTCAGGGTGGGTCCTCCCGTAGGATCAGATCTCAGGCTTCTTATGCCCAGAGTCACCGCCAGCAACCGGAGCGTCCCCCACCTCTCCCTGAGTGTTCCCCTTCCTGCTGCAGGGGAATGTGTCCCGGCCTCGGGGCTGGCCACTGGCCTCTCCCTTGCCTCCATGTGAGGCTCCAAGCTTGTCTCCTCTCCTAGATGGTCTCCAGCTCTCCTCCCCTTCGTCTTCCCTCGGGGTGCTCTTTATGCCCCTGTGCCGGCTCCGATCATCATTGATCGCAGCTGGCTGAAGTTTGAAAAAGACACGGCTAATCAGCCGTGCGGGTCCCGCTGCTCCTTCCGGTTTTCCCACATCGTTGGCTGCCAGTAAGGAGTTTGCTGGTTTCTTTTCTTCTCTCCTCCTCTCCCCAGCCTTGTTTCGGGTCCCGGGGTTCCCCTTCTCCCCTTCGGGGCTATACTGTGCCATCCCTGTGACAGAAACTATTATATATTAACACTAGAAAAGACCTAAAAATAAGTTTCCAGTTGTTCTGAACTTTCTCAGCCAAGTCTTCATACACTGTGGCCCCTAGCATAAATACACTTATGGTGTGATTAATGTGTTAATTGTACAATAAATAGTAACAGTACTACACATTCACCCAATCTTTGGTGCCATAAATTGACAAACCAAGCACAAAAATATTCTATAAAATAATATGAAGTGTGTTTGTGTGTGTGTGTATTTATAATAATATGATAAATATGGAATATATATTCTAATGTAATAAAGGGTTTAGTCCGTCTGTCTGTAATGCTCTTGGAGAACTCTGCTTGGTTACTGAAACAACCACTCAGAGGAGCATTATGGACAGGAGGCAGCGGCTGTCCAGTGCCATGACAGTGAGGATGGAGGGGACGGAGCAGGGGGGTGAAGCCAGCGGTGCCAGCCTTGCCCAGCAACCCCTGGCCTTGGTTCTTGGAGGAAGTGGAGCACCACTATGACAGCAAGGATGGAGCAGTGGGGCAAGGCTAGTGGTGCTGGCCTCACTGCCACCCCCCTCTCGGCCCTGTTGTTTTGGCATGGGGTGCTGGCGGAGGGGGATGCAGGGGATGGCAGGGCAAGCTTCCCCCCCTCCAGGGAGGTGACGCTGCTGCCGGGGGCAGGGAGAAGGGGTGCTCCTGGGAGGCAGCGGCAGTGTGGTGGGGACTAGGGTTAGCAAGCTTACCCCCACTCTGTCCCTGCCCGCCCCCTCTCCCCCATAATTCTTGAGAGGCAATTCATGCGTGCATGTGTGTGTGTGTGTGTGTGTGTGTGTGTAATGGAATATCTTTGTGGCTTGATTGCATGGCACCATACATATTGAACATGGCACTTTAAAATGTCAGGATGCAGAGAGCTGGCTGAACACATTTTTTAGATTTCCATGGCACAGGGACTCCAGGGTTGGGAGAGGCTCTGTGATCCTGGGGCCTCAGTGCCCTGGGACTTCCAAAAAATGTGTGTAGTGGCCCTGGACACCTCTGGTCTGTAACCTGCTGAAGGCTGAGGGCAGTCCTGGGTCCAGAACAAAGGACTGGGCCTGGAGGCAGCTCCACAGTAGTGCAGTTGGGATCAGAGGAATTTTATGTCTCATCCCAAATGTGCCTCCTGCCATGATGATAGAAGTCCTCCATATTGGCAGAAGTTCTTCATATGCTGCCATGATGGCAGGAGGCACAGCATTTGGGATAGAGTATAAAATTCCTCCAATCCCAATCATGTCGTTCTTTCAATGTTGGGCCTACACCTAGTGTATGCTTTATTTTTCTAATATAGTTCAGTTGTTGAATATTTGTGCATGCAAAAGAGTTATAGGTACAAGTATAGACATGAAAGGAAGCTTTTCAAGGCCAGCTGTAGGATTTATCCATCAGCTTCTACTAACTTCATTGGGAAGTCTGGGGTAGCTAGTTGTGGTGGAATCTTCCTGTAGATTCAGAAGTATAAATTTGAACCTTGTTCCAGACATACATCGAGATTTTCAATGCTCAGTTCAACTATCCATGGTTATAGAGTAATTTGGTCTGGAGAGTCAAGGGTGGCTATGATGCCATTCACTAGATGCCACTGGTTACAGAAATAAGCATGACTTTACTACTTCAGCCAGAATAGCCACTTATGCACAGGAGAACTTTTGGAATTTTTTTTTTAACTTCATTGCTAATACCTTTGTGTCAGCCTTGAAAATCTCAACCGTGGTGCTTGTCTTAAAGAAATGGCCACTGATTTTAATAATTGCCCAATCTGAATATTATCTTAAAATGAACATTGACCATAAAATTGGAGTCACATGGCAGCTCCCTATGACCTCATAAGCCCCCTCTGACATTAATAGTCTCCATGCAGATGTAAGAAGCCATATATGCATATCAATTTGCAAAATAAAGGTATAATTTGAAATGATACAAGTGAGGGTCATAAACAAACAGAAGGGAAAGGGAAGCAAAGGCTGGGCATAAAGCCACCCTAATATCGCAAGTTACTTAGTAGGCGATGTACAAATTGGGATAGTTCAGTTAACTAAATATTCTATTATTTCTTCAGCTATATAAACATATTAACAGGCAGCCATCCTGTACCTGGGGACTTATCCCATAAACTAAAACACCATAATATGAAGAGTTATGACTCTCAGACGTTAGTCCTACCCCTTCCATCTAAAATGAGTGAAAAAATGAGCTTTGTAGCATGCAAACAAATCTGTGTTCTAGCCAAGAAGGTCACTGAATAGAATTCAAAGTCCTGATCTCTTCAAAGAACCATATGCCACTTGTAGCTCATTCTGTGAACAGCTTATTTGTTATGGGCCCCATAGGAGTACCTAACAACAATGGCTTTGGATCTGCATTGACTACTAAAATGTATTCCTAAAGTATAAGATACTGGCACTGTTGACCTATAAAGCTCTTAATAGATTAGGACCTGTGTACCTAAACACTTCCCACTCCCTTGTGCCAATGCCACAGTTGAAATCAGTGGGTTACCTAAGGTGGAGCTCTTCTTCTATGAGAGAGAGAACAGCTTGCATGATGTTGTCTGTGAAGGCCTCCAAGCTATGCAATACGCTCCCTTTCCTTCCTGTCTGAAGTATTCCTTGTTTTCTGCATTCTGTGGGGCCAATGTATTTTCCATAATTACAGGGAATTTGGAAGACTTCTGGGAGGCTGTAAATATCTAAGTATGCCTTCATTTGCTAGGTTATTTTTAGGTGAAAGGAAGTTTTTAAGTAATCTATTTTTATAATTGTGTTTTTAACTGTCAGAGCACCTACTGCAAAAATAGGTGCCACTTTTTATGGAACGAGCATCTAAAATAAAGTAACAAATAGACAACATGGCGGCAGTAGTTGTTGAGAAGTATTGGAACGACAGAAAGAAGTGGCAGGATGTAGATATTGCAGGAAAAAGTGAGAAAAGTGGCACATGACAGCATAATTAAACTATAAAAACACTATGTGTGACTGGTATCCTGTGTCATATATGGCTTTCAAGGGCTTTTTTTGGAATTTGATAATGGCTCAAGGAGTCATAATCAAGGGTTCATAAAACTCTTTACCTGTTTTTAGCCAGCTCAAATCCAGCCTCTGCTAATTATGGCCAAACGTTTTTACTAACTGATGCCCGCAATGTGTTAAAAACTGAAATGAGTTTTCCATGGGCAGCTGTCCACATGACAAAAAGCTACTGGCACAGTTCTTTCTCCATAAATAAAGAAAAAAAGATTAAATCAAGCCAGAAGAGAATGTCAGTTCAGGATTGTAAAGAAAAGAGCAGAACAATACCATGAGTTAAATGTTAACCAAAAAAGCCAAAAGAAACAAGAAGAGGTTTTTGATAAATATATCAGAAGTATTAGGAAGAAAGTATATCCACTAATAAAGGAAAAGATGAAGATATTCATTATTCTATAATATGGGAGTTCCATAAGCCCTTTCACAAATCTGACTTAAGCAAAAGCAACTGGAGAAAAATTGTCTGTGCTGTCAGGAAGCAATGAGGGTCTAATACTATACTACCCATTTAAGTAAATGAAGGGAGAAAAAACATAAAATATTTAGCATGCCACGGATGAAGTCCAATTGCCAAAAACCTCATGGAATGGTGAAACAGATGTGGATTTATAATCTCACAAACCAAGGAAGAGACCGAATTCTTTAAAAAAAGCATGGTAAATATGTACCTTTAGGTAGTTAGTATCTAAAGGTGCACATCTACCCTGCCTGCTGACCAATTTCAGACTAACATAGCTAACTACCTCTCACATGATTTTAATTCAGTATAACAACTCTGACTTACAAAAGGGGAACATTCAGTTCAATTTTTAGATTAACATAAATAATTCTGAGTATCCCAGTACCAAAGAAATTGTAGAGGATGTAGAGGACAATAATGAAAATGACCTGAAGGCAGGCAGAGTTAATTTATAGACAGACTAGAATAATTAGTCAATATGCATTTTATATAATATGACCTCTACATTGGCCAGATTAAAATGGAAGATGGGAAGGACAATAAAATACTCTTGTGAAAGCCAGAACTATGGGGGAAACAGTACCAGGGTGCAACTGAGCAAGTGAGATGTTATTTTAAGAATTGGGAGAATCATCCCAAATAAGAGAGCTGTTAGGTTGGAATAACATCCTAAAATAGCTAGTGTCAGACCTAGTACCTGACTAATTTAAAAGTAAACTAAATAAAATTCAGTAGGGAGCAATCACGTATCAGCCAAGGTTTGAACTAGAAGACCTAATAATAGATCTGTTTCTGCTGTCTTTTGTATGACTTAAAGTCAGTAGTGGGTTCCAAATTCATTAATGAATATAGGGCTAACATCATCTCTGGTGTAACTGCATCAGAATAAGCTGTGATAGGCCAGGTGTAAATCTGGCCTATATTGCATAAACCAGATCAGAACCATGTTGTTTCTTCAGTGCCATTTGACACAGTTAAAATTGCAAAGGACTTGATTATAGATAAGAAAAGGAAACATCTTCAAATGATCATGGACTAGCGCAGGGGTGCTCAATCTTCTTGTCCAACGGGCCGGATGGGCAGTACCCAGTCCATCCACAGGCCAGATCCAGCCAATGGCCTCAATCTGGCAGCTGAGGTGGACATGGCGGGCACCATCCAGGCACATGTAGGGGAAAAGAGGTGGGAGCCCAGCCCCAATCTGGCCCTGCAGGGGAAGGGGGAGTGACCTGGCTGGGGGCAGAGCAGGAGGGGTGTGGCCCAGCCCTAACCACATCCCTGGGGTGAAGGGAGCATGGATCTGTCATAATCCAAACACAGGGGGAAAGGTGGCATGGTGCACCTCCAATCTAGATGCAGGGGGGAAAGGGGCATGCCCCACCCCCAACTGGCTGTGTAGGGTTTAGGGTTTGGGAATCTGGCAGGTGGGAGGGTGGATGTAGTAATGGTTACTGCTCCTCTGTCACCAGGGACAATGTATTACATTTGATAAGACTTTTTCACAGGAAATAAATGAATAGTTTTCCATTTAAAAACACTTTAAGACCTCTAGAATTGAACTGAGTTCTTGCACATGGTTTTGTAGCTCTCGGACACTTGTACACATGATGCCATTACCATGTACATGTTGTGACAAAAATGCCCCTTTGTGTGGCTTAATGGCATCATGCTATACATGTGCAGGAGTTCTGGGGGTTTTAAATGAGTTTGAATCATTGTAAACTAAACTACTTCCTGATGTAATTTAGTTTGCAACAGTGCATTGGAGCTGTTTGTCAGCTCACCCTTTGACGACTGGCGAGGCAGGCAGGCTCTGCAGAAAGAAAGGATCAGGCCCCTCACAACTTCTGCTATTAGCAGGCCCTGGCTGAAGGCAAGAGTGGTGAGAGGTTCAGTTGTTTATTTTTTTTGGTGGAGCCTGCCTGCCTCTCCCACGGCTATGGGGCGAGTTACTGGCAGGCTGAGTGGCCCCTGAGCTACGGAGGACCCTGGTCCTACCTTCCACAACAGCAGCACTCCCCAGGGCTACCCAGGGGGGGGCTGCTAGCAGGCCAGATGCTGCCCTAGCTCAGGGTCAGGGCAGAGCAAGTTGGGGCAGCACCAGGCCTGCTACCAGCCCACCCAGGCAGCCCTGGGGTGCACTGCCACTACTGAGGGAAGGACTAGGGCCCCTTGCAGTTCATGGACTGCTTAGCCTGCCAGCAGCTCACCCCTTGGCCACGGGCAGGCTCTGCCAAAAAAAAAAAAAAAAGATTGGGCCCCTCACCATAACTGTAATGGAAACCCCTAAATTGAAATAGTGGGTTTCATTTTAAAACCCACCATTTCTATTTAGGGGGCAGAGAATGCAACCCTAAGAACTAACCTCCCCCACTTAACGTTTACCAGCACCCTTGTAGTACTAAATTGGAAGGGAGTTTTCTGCATAAGACAGAAGCAACTGTTTTGTGTTTCTAAAAAGCAAGTCATTGAAACGTACAGTTTCCCTTTCACTGAGCATCCTTCAAAACATCCCTAGCTGAGTTGCAGCAGGAACAACCCTGGAGGTAAGGGCAAGAGCTTATGGGGATGGCTAGGAGGCTCTTGGTCTTGGGTATGACCCAGGACTATAACTGTACCCTGCAGTGGCGTGGGAGCCCCCTGGAAATACCAGACCAGTTACCACCCAGTAAAAGGTGGGTCAGGGTGCCTTAATAACCCCAGCTCCCACATCTCTGGTGGGTGAGATCAAGCAAGGGGGGCCCAGGCTCACTGCAGAGCACTGAGGCAGGGCACAGGTTTGGTGGAGGGACCTGTGGCAGTGCCCAGACTCTGTGGTGGAGGTCTGAGGCTGCATATGGGAGCCAGTGTGAAGCCACAGGGGGTGGGGCCCTGAGTCCTGGGAAGCTATTAAGGAAGCTCTTGGGGCCAGGGAGGGCTTGGGGACATGGCTCAGAGACCTGAGAGCATATGTGCGGTCTCAAAGCCCAGCATGTGAGTACGGGACCCGGTATATGTTGTTTGTGTGCGTGCTGAATAAACCTGGTGTGAGGGTGCTGGGACCAGGAGCTCCAATAGGGAATGACTCCCAGTGAGACTCTGGAGCTCGGGTCCCAGTGCTAGCTAGCCGGAGGGAACACCTGCGAGGCTTGGGCTGCGGTGTAGGGAACAGAGCCACAGATGGTGCCCCCTGGCATTGCAGTGGGGAAATGAGCCACTTCCTGGCTAATTAACACCATAATTATGTCTCAACAAGGCATGGCACGTGAGAGAGGTGGGTGGTTAGCCCAGAAACAGGTGGGTGGGCCAACATCTGACTGGTCCTGGGAAGACCCAGCTGTTACACTGTCCTTGGACAATACCCCAGGTGTAGGGCTCTCCCACTTCCTGCAGAGAGGTGAAATATAAATGAATACTACGAAGTGGAATACATAGAGCTATGTCCTTCCCTCTCCTGTGTACATGAATGGGTGCACATAATCATTAATGTTTAAGCGAAAAAGAATATGCAGCCTTAAGATGTGGTCCCTGGTGGCAGACCTGCAGAATCATTATCTAGGCAACATGTGGCTGCTTTGCATCTGTACTGCTGAAGAATATACAGGCCCCGAACTATAGCAAAGACTTGAGACTGCTACTCAAGTAGCTTTGACTTCCTGCAGCTCCCTCAGGACCCATGGAGATAGGCAAGATTCTGCCCCGTTGCCAGCAGAAGCCATGCAATCTGTTCCCTATCTGCTACCTCTGACAAACTGGCATAGGGAAAAGTCTGTAAGCAAGACTTATTTGTATAAGGCTACATTGGTTATTTCTGTTAGCTCTAAAATCTTATAAGCCTCTATGTAGGTGACAAGTTAAGAAGGCTGTTTTTGAGCAAGCTCATACTGCCTGAAAGGTATTTAGAAAATACATTTAGAAGCTCTTTGGGAAATAGAAAAGAAACAGGTTGAACCATATTTAGTGCAGCATGCAATATCGCCAAGTACCTCTTTCCTCCCAAATGGGAAGTCCTCTGGAATCCTTTGTTGCTATGAGACTGGATATCTCTGTGCAGTGCAAGCCCTGAACCAAATCTGTGCCGTCACTTACACTAGTGCACACTGAGAGCAACTCCCTCGAGGCCTGGAAAGCCCTGTGCCAGATCCTGATGTCTGGCTTGTTGGAGGGTCCGATCCAAAAGTCACCAGGTTTTATTTATTTATTTTTATTAACTTCCAGCGGTTTGCAGACTACTTTTGCTAAGTCTGAGAACGCTTTAAAATTAATTGTAGTTATTGCTATCTAAGGACTAAATAAATGCAACATCTATTTCAGTATAAATCTACTAGGAACTGATTTTCTTCAGATGCTCCTTCGCCTATTTTTTTTTTTTTTTAAAGCCCTAAAGTTGTGGGGGAGGAAGATCCCTTCTGAAACCAGACTGCATTTCGGACCAGAAAAGTAGAATTCTAAATGAAAAGTTTAACAGTAGAATACCTTACCCCTATTGTTATCGCTTCTGTGTCACTATAATATCCATTTATCTTAATCTGGAAGCTGGTTTGGAGAACGACTTTTTAAAATTATTTTATACCTCAGGTAAATTCTTTCACCAGAATTTTTCCACTCTGTCCCTGAACCAGAAAGCCTTCAGGGGAGACCCTACCCAGAACAAAAAAAGGCAAACTAACCACCAAAAATTAAACAAGGAAAAAATCCCTTGCTGCAGTGCCTGGATTGAGCAATGAGCCCAGGGAAAACTAACATGCAAAGCAGCAGTCACCAACCAGGAGGTCAGGACCAACTGGTTGATGCAGGAGCCTCTGACAGTCCCTCTGTCTCAAAGGGTCATTTCTACATTTTGTTTGAAGTAGATGCTGGGTCCCCTCCCTTCCTCCCCCTTTCTGGTGGGTTTCAAGCGATGGGGAAGGACCTGCTGTTAGTGGCCTACCCCAACTATTTCCCTCGCTTAGAACCCCCTCCGCATAAGGTAACCCTCCCCTTGTGGCGGGCTGCAAAGGGCGAAGAGACAGCTGCCCCTCCGCAGCACTGAACAAAACCCGCGCTCCTTCAGCTCGAACGAGGCCTGGGTTCATTTTCGGAGGGGGGAGGGGCTCTGACCCCCCGGATGGCCGCGAACAGGCGCGTCGTGGAAACGCTCGCGCGGCTCCCGCTCGGAGCGCGGCCGGCAAAGTTGCGAGGCGCCGCCGGCGGGGTTGA
>NW_017728931.1:114980963-115017771 GCF_001723895.1 Crocodylus porosus | reverse complement strand
CTCGCTCTCTCCTGGAAGTGCGAGTCCTGCCCGGGGAGCAGCCGAGCCTGGCGCAAAAAAAAAAAAAGAGGAGGAGAAAAAAAAAAAAAAGGGGGGGAAACCTGGATGCATCGCTGTGGAGATTCATTGTGTGACTTTCCGGGTATTTACTGAGTTTCAAACCGAGATGCAGCTCTTGAAAGCTTTATGGGCATTAGCAGGAGCAGCGATCTGCTGTTTTCTCATATTTGTCATCCACTCTCAGTTCCTTAAAGAAGGTAATTATCTCTGCACGTCTGCATGCACTGCTCGCTCTCTTCTTGCAAGGGTCTGGGCTACGTGCCTTAATTATTAGTATTTTTTTTATTGTTTCCAGTATGTTCTATTTACAGCAATGGTTCTACTGTTTTTTCCTCCCCTCCCTCCTTGAAAGCCTGCTCCTTTCTTTTTTTATTTTTTTTGTTCCTTTAGACGGTAGGTAGCCCTAGACTTGTGTTCCTGGCAAATGTAGGATGTGTTATGTATGCCTGATGTTGGTTGTGCCTGTGCTTGAGCAAATGCCTCCTTTCTCTCGGAGGCATTTGCACTTTGTGTGGAAGAGATCTTTTGCTGCTAAGGAGGCTGAGGAGCGCTAGTCGCGGTTTGCGGATCACCAGCGGCATGCCAAAAAAGCTAACAAGTCGGCCTCCCTTTTTTTTTTTTTTTCATACAGAATCAATAGGCATCCTCTGCCCCCTCTCTCTCTTTCTCTCTCTTTTTTCTTTTTTTTTTTCTTTTTGTTCAGTAAATTTTCAATAGATGGCACTAAAGTTCTATGGAAAGGGCAGGGCAGAGCAGACCCTGGGCATTCGGCTTCTGCCTTTTCCTCTCTGCCCCAAACCTAGAAGAGGCCTGTGCACGGCTTCAGGGTTCCTGGTTGGTTGTTTTTTTGGTTTTTGTTCCCCCCACCCCCCAGGTTTCCCATCATGGTTGGGAAAACCACAATTGTGAGTTGGCGGAGGTTTGTTTTATTAATGTTTTTTTTTTTGTAAGGGGGGAAAACATGGATCCTGGTTAAGAAGCTACAGGAATTTTTCTTGGGGGGAAAAAACCCTCTTGTATGTCTTTGCTTTCCTCCTGTCTCTTCCTCCTTGAGGAAATTTAACTTTCTGGACTGAAACCGTGTTTCAGTTGGCTATTTCTCAGACCAGTGAGAAGCGGAGATGTGACAGGTGTTAAAGGTGTTTACATTGTGAGGGACTAGGGGGGAAACCTGGTGGCCTCCCTAAATGAAGCAGCTCTAACAAAAACGAATGCAGTTTGCAGCATAGTTCTTCGTGATGCGAGCTGGGTTTTCTTAACCGTGTGTTCATCAATGTGACACCGAACTGACTGAACTTTGAACATCGCCTAGGTTCATGTGCTGCTGGCACAACATGTGAACTACTTCTGTGTGACTGGGACAAAGTTTCACTCAAGATTGGGCAAAGTGACAGTCTTGCAGCTGCTGGAGGATCTCTACTGGTATAGAATTTACATGCGCCAGGCCAGGAAAGACTGTCATTGGCACAGAATTGTGAAGTCAGGAAAGCCCCTGGTTCATTTAATTAGTTAGGAGATTACAGCTATCTATGGAAATGGCTGTATTAAGGAGGTTGCCAGAGATTTCTCCTTTAAGGGGTCTACAAACACTATAATTGTAACAATCTCCTACATGTGCATTGATTTGAGATTGATAATCTATGATCATAGTAGATAGACATACTCATGTTTCTTCTTCCAAATTAGGTAACTTTTTTGTTTAAAGGAGACTCGGTTGAAAGAAAAGTCTCCAGTGCCACACATTTCAGACTCACCACTGGCAGCACTACTACATGTGTTGCAATTTTATGCTGTCTTCCAGGACCTGATTTTGATACTTTTATTACTATCAATAATCTGAAAAGAAGGACAAATTTATAATGTTTTACTAGAAAGTATTCTTTAGCATCCACAAAATAAAGACAGTTGATAGCCTTCTCTCTGGGTTTTTTTTCCCAAATATATATTGAAAGAACAATGGCTACCCAACATGTATCTTGGCACATTTTTTCATTGGCTTTTCTTCCAATATGTGTAGTCACTCTTACTGTAGATTTCATTGATGGAAACTGAAATGCTTCTATTTGGTAACCTAATTCTGTCCATTTATTTCTTGCTACTCTTTTGTTATAGACACACAGGTTGCCAATATAATCGTTTGTATTGGTTTAGCTATCATCTTGACTCCATTTTTGGTTATCCTTATATTAGCATGCTGACTGCTTTTGTATAACAGCATTTAGCATCCTAGGTCTTCTGCAGAAGTGTCATTGATGACATTGTACAGTTTTAATACAATTGGGTGAAACTCCATATAGTGCAGCTGAGTTGTGTGTGCGCACATTTTTGCTACACATCTAATTCACTGATCTCTTTTTACGTATTGGAGATTTTATAAAAAAGGATTAGGATTTTTTTTTTTAACTAAGCTCTGACCTGTTACATTTTTTTCCATGAAGGAAACTTAAAATCCTGCTTCAGTGAAAATTGGGGTGGATAGGTAGGGTTGTGTATTAGGGAGGAGGTGTGTGTGTGTGTGCAAGAGCAATGGTTTTTCATGTGTGCGGGGGAGGAAGGAAGGCAGGGGAAGGGAGAAACTAGTAGATGTTTGTCTTCTGACTATACTGTGTATTGGTTTACTGAATACAAAACATACATGTGGGAGATGACTCCTGCCTTTCCCAGAACACTTGGATTTACTTCTGACAGTGCAGTAGTATTTTTTATTAATATTTTATGGGGCGTTGTTTAGAATAGAATGTCTTAATCTAGAGAACTATAATGGTTTTTGGAACTATTGGCAAAAGGTGAACTGATGTTAATTGCATGTTTGTAACCTGTGGGCTCCTGAGATTCATTCTTTTCAGCCTAGGTGTAGTAAAAAAAAATTAAATAGTTTAATCTCTTAATTTTATTTTTTCTGGAGAAGTTAAAAGTTGACAGCCCATAACATCATCGAGTGAGTTGTCAGCTTGTCTCCCCCCATCAAACTACTTGCACTCCTCTCCTGAGACAGTTTGATGGTACAGTGACACATTTGTACCACGTCTTTGCATTGTGTGTAAGAAAGTATCTGATTTACAAATAATGTTACGTAAATAAAGATGTAGTTTTATACATTCTTAGGGTTTTTTAGTGTAGATTATACAATTTACACTTCTTTAGAGAGAGTTGTCAGTGGAATTGATCAAAAACTATTTACAACTTTCAAAAATACTAAAGTCTGTTTTCTACGTTCATACATCTGAAGCCCTCTTGGACTTAGGTTTACCATGCAGCTAATATTACTGTTATTTACTACCAATTCTATAATTTCATTACTACAGTTGGGGTAGTATCAAGTTATGTGTTTTTGGTTTTGTTTTTTCCTTAAAAGCAAGTAAATAGCCACATCAGTGTGTAGGAGACTATTGTAATGATTAGCTATGGAATTTGCCTACTGTAAACTTCTTTTTCTTATGAGCTTATGTCTCTTAAAATACCACTTTCCAGTTTTGTAGTTTGAATGCTTAAGTTTGTTTAGAAAAAAAAGACTGTAGAATTGAGGCAACTTTAACAGTAGCGTTACATTGCTGTATAGTCTGAATGATATATGAAAACAATGAACACTTGTTCTTAGATGAGTGGGAAAGAGTTGTTTAAATGACCGTTTTCATGAATATGTTTTCTTCAGGAACTGAAGAATGGGTGACACAGGGTGCCATTTTTCCACACTTAGGCTTTTGTGTGGGAATACAGGTCGTCCTGTGGCTAATCCGTTCCCCTATGTCCAATCTGTCCTTCAGTGTTTCAAAAAGATGAATAGAGCTGTGAACCAAGAAAAGGGTATTGTGATATGTAATTGCAGTCCCATGCCTGTCTGATCTTTCTACAAAGCAGTTTAACGTATTCTAGTAAGTTTCAGTCAGTTTGAAGAGGTGTTTTTAAAATATTTAAAACGTTTTACAATTTCTAATTGCTATCAAGAATTAAAAATAGGAAATAGTTTGGCTTGTGCCTGGATTTTTTTTTCATCTCTTTTGTAATTATATAACACTTCCTTCAAAGAGAAGCAGAGCTGAATAACATCAGAGGCTGATAAACATTGTGAGCATTAATTGGTAGAACTCCCTCCAGCCCCCCAAAGAAAACAAATAGCTCTTTAATTTAGTAGTGAATTTTTAATCTTTCACAACTATGATGATGGAAGTTAGAGGATAAACCATCGATGTATCTCTCTAAGCAAATAAAGTAGGATAATTAATGAACAAATTCAGAGAGCTAAGCCATATGTATGCAGTACAGTCACTACTTTGCTTGGATTTTTTTGTTTAGCCTTGAAAAGTAAGATCTAATTGAGATGCCTGTTTTGTAAAATATCATTTCCTTTAGGAAAATGATTCCTATATTCCAGATTTTGAATGTTTTGAACGATTTGAATGGCTTGATACTTTTTTTGGGGCGGTCAACCTATATGGGAGCAACACTGATTTTAAAATATCTAGAATCTGATTTTAACAACAAAAAGTTAAAGAATTCAGATGTTGGCATTTTTAGCCTGTTACTAAATTACCTTACTTGTCACATTTGTAGCACATAAATGTATCTGTTTGGCAGCACTTAAACCCAGAAAAAAATAAAGTTAGCACACAATTCCTGGATATTTGTCAATATAAGACATTTTTCATTGCAGATGAATCCTTGTTTATATATGTGGCAGATCTTAGCAGATCTTTGCCACCAACTTTTTCAGTTTCTTCTGTTGGGTTTTTTTTTCCTGTCAAATATACATAATTAGTGTCCGGGCAGTTAAAAGATAGGCAGCACAGAATTACTGTTTTCTGTTTTTATAACCACTGTAATAGTTTGCTTTGCATATTTCAAATTTAAGCGCATCTTAAGCTGATAATTTTTTCCAGCTTAATCCTTCTCTTTTAAAGGCATAGGCCTAGAAAAAGTGTTTCAAGCCCAGTATAAATGCACTTTTAACTTAATTTTTTGGTTTTTGGAGAAAAGCAACAACATTCTGTTTTTCAGTGGTGATGTTTTAATAGTTATTTTAAAGCTTACATGGTATTTTATCTTCTGAGTTTTTTGTTGTTAAAACATGTATTTGATATTTTCGTAGCTTTTAAACCACATACAAATCCATAGCTTCATAGAGGTGAAGAGGTTTGTAAAGGTTTTTGGGGAAATGATCTGTGTAGCACTGTCTAAAGAGCTGCTTTGATGCATCAGCTCCAGAAGTCTGTTGTTGAACAATTTAGATATGGAAATTTATGATGGAATATTATGTGAGGTACCATCCCGATGTGTAATGCTTGTGCTTAGGTGAAAGCAGCCTGCATATTTGTTTAATTATCCCCTTATGTAACAAACGCTATATAAGAGTGGAAAAAAGTCATTTCAGTCCATTGTGTCAAAACCAAGTCTTCTTGTTCTCCCAAGATTTTTTCTTTAGTCTGAAGGAAAAAAAAAATGACACATTGATGACTATATAAACAAATGAAGAGAAAACAAATACTGGTAAGGATACGAAATAATGTTTGCATTTGCAGTGGAAACTGTCTTTACCTTACACTTGCATTTAGGTGGTGCTTGGTCCCCAAATAGATCTCGCATGCCAGATGTGCTGCTGCATATGGTACCTACATATAATGAGCCTGAAATTGAGGACAGTGTTAGCTTTGCGCTTTTTTTTTTGCTTTTCTGGGTTCTGTCAATTTTAACATGGTGCAATATAATTGTGGTCTCAGGTGTAATGTTTTTGTGTATACATTAACTATTGCATACAGAGTTGCAAAGATGAATCAGAATGTCAGAGAACTGTATCAGACCCAGAAAGGCATATAAAGCATGAAGATGATGTTAAACTTGTGAACCAGGCAACAGACTTCGTTGTCAAAACAAGCTGAGCTTGAGTAAGTGCTGGAGTGGGAAGGAAATTTTGAAAGGTAATCAAAATAACTATTACATGAAACTGTAGTAAATAGTAAGAGTATGACAAATTAGCTAAATAAAATCAACAAAACTCAATCTACTGAATGTTTGACAGTAAGCAAGCACAATACGACTTCAAAAAGAAGGGCCTGCTGTTAAAACAGAATACTATTCTTCTTGAAATGCAATTTTATTTTCAGGGCCTTAAATATAAAAAGAAAAAAAAAAGGGAAAGAGAGAAGGAGATCACGTACAAATTTTTGTTTGCTTTTAGCTAAATAGACAATGTTTTAGTCTAAATGTTCCTTTGACTCCGTTTCCCCATGGGTTTTACACTTACTTTGTGGCTGTGCCAGAGTATGCCAAGAGGGGGAAGTCTATCTTTTTCTCAAAGTAAGCCGTCTGTTAACAGTAAGAAAACATTACATTTTGGGTTTAGTTGTATAATATTTAAAATGAAAGATCTAAACATAGAAGCATGTTACAGATGAGCAAAAGGCTCTGTGTGCATGTGAAATACACTGCTACTCATGAGCTTGAAACTAAATAGAGCTTGATATATAAGGATGTTTCAGTAATGGCAATTTTGAAATAAAACTATATTCTTTGCAATGAGTTGGGTGAGAATCATTGGGGTGCCTTGCGAGCCTTTCCTAGGTGTTCAGGGTACCACACACTGTTGGCATTGTTAGGTGTACAAACATAATTTCCCAAATTAACCTAGAGATTTCAAATAGGAATCCATAGTGTTAAAAGCATTCTGTCCTGTTATGGCCTTTCTGAGTTCTCTGCAATGGAAGAATCGCTCTATTTTTCTGCACTCCAAAGTGAAAATGTAAGAGCTGACATTTTTCTGAGGGATGCCTTGAGGGGTGCCTCTTGAACATTAGCTTGATTATCAAAAGATAAACATAGATTTTATAAATATTGAAGTCCTAATTAGATATAAAAAGGGGCAAAAGAGGTGCCATCCATATGATTTTGATGTGCAGAATCTAATAAACTATTTGCAAAATTGGAAGTCTTTTGTTTTGTTGTTTAAATGAAGGTTTAAAGACATTGTCTCATCTACTTAAGATTGAAAATTTAACTGATATATAAACAAAAGAGAGGCAGTACAAGTTGTTTATTTTAATTAGTAATCATTATTATTATTATTACACTTAGTACCTAGATGCCCCAGTTAAGATCAGATTCCCAGTATTAGCTGCTAAATAAATAAAAATGAAAAAGGATTCTGTTTTTCTTAAACTTATAGATTAACTAGATGCAGAGAATTATTTAAAATACAAGCATAGCCTGCAACGTAAAAATTTTGTTAGTTGCAGGGTGCGTCTACACATGTCCCCTGCAGCACCTGTGTTACTGCACTGTAACTTAGTCCTTTTGGACAGCGCAGTAACAGCCCCGTACTGTACTGTACGTGCCACACAAGGCTATCTATAGCTGCTACATCTTCATAGCAATGTGCTATACTAAGAGAGCACATTGCTATGGTGATGTTGCTGCAGTGTCACAGTTTGTGACCATTGACACTACATCACCAAAGTGTATTGCTATGGCAAGGTAGCGCTATATGTAGATGCACCTACAGGGAACTACTACATGCATTTATAATGCAGTGTTCCTCTGCCTCCTTTTCTTCCTGGTATCCAGTATACCAGGACAGTGTATCTGTGCTACTCTGCCTGACTCCAGTTTGAAAGGTGAAGATAAATACCAACAAATCATGTAGCAGATGTAACTGGAGCAGCTCAGTTAAATATTGCTCTATATTTATTATGTGTTTGTGCTGGTGGGTCTAGGTTTTATCCCTCTGCTTTTTGGCCAGTGAAGGATGGTATGGACAGTATTTAATTGGACAATTTCTTAGGATTTTCCAGATATGCTTAAACTACTAGTATCTGGTATCCTATTGTCATCAGGAAGATGCAGATCTCTCTTGCTTGAGAAGTGATCTAGTGATCTTTGAAGTTAGTGGTCTATCTCCAATGGTTAAATGTTCACCTTTTTGAAGTGGCAGTATCTAAACAGCTAATTCTACATATGTAGAATCAGAAAAAGAGAACAATGTTTAAAGAAAGTCTGTAGAAGCAAATGGTGTGCTGTCATGTTAATTACTACTTGTTTTTATTGTACTTTTTTCCACAATCTGGAGGGGGGAGGGGCGGGGAGGGGGTAGCATCAAATTCTTTATTGATCATGGAGCCAGTGCATTGTGGCCCTCATACCCTCAAAATGTCACAGATTTGTATAGCATTTTTTCTTCTAGATGGTCCACTAGAACCTCTAATTAGCTGAACATGGCTTAAAATGCTGAAACAGGGATTTTTTTAAATGTTTCTATACAGCACCTTATTTGACTAGTATCTAAACTTCTTCAGATGTAGCGCACGTGTTTCCCAAAACAGCATAGTGTAAAAGTAGCATGTAAAAGCTCCTGAATTTTTGTTGTTGTTGTTGTTGTTGTTATTTTATTTATTTATGAATTTATTATTTGCTAAATCATACTACTGGGAACCTTGGGACAACAAGTGCAGAGAAAAGGTACAACTAAATACGTGGTGTAGGCTTTTGCTTTTCTGCTTGTTTTGTTTTTGAGTATCAGAAAAGGTATGATAATTGAAGAACATTCTTTTAAGAGCTGTCTAGATTTTTAGCTTTTTGGGAGAGGGGCTCTAGGACCTATAGCCTTGGTTTGTGCCCTTTCTTTTATTAAATGAGAGCAGAAGAATTTGTGCACTAGCTTAAGTGATGAACCTTGACATAGGAGCTGAGATGGAACATTGCTGTGCTCTGGCAACCACCACTTGGCAGTCCAATACCCTGCCTTAGGGCTGCTTTAATTGATTCTGGAGTTGGTAGGAAATTAGACCTAGAAAGGAAGGAAAGCTGCAAATGTCTCTATTGATGCCTTCTATTGAGCTGTGGTTGAGCTAATGATTAACCTCTTTAGAGCTGTGTGACATGAGATACCTTGGTGCTAAATAATATGATATTAGCACTGTCTGCTTGCACATAAAATACACCGTGATTAAGAACATAAGAATGTGGAGCTGGTTGGGGCCTTCTGAGCTATTGAGTCCAGTTCTTTGTTTTGTCCAAAAGGATCTATAGTATTGTTGATTCTGTACCAGGGACTGGCAACCCCCTGGTGTGAGCCACGTATAAGAAGCTATCTTGCTTGGCACGCCACAGTTGGACCAGTTTCTGGGCAGCTGCTGCTGGCCACAAAGACCAGGTTGCTAGCAGCAGGCAGCCCAGAGGCTGCACGCCCTGATGCAAACAGCTTGGACTCCATGGCAGCCACCAACTGCCCAGATCTCTGGGCAGGTGTGGCAGGCAGCTGAGAGGCTGCAAATGGCTGCATCATGCTCTGGAGCTCTGACGCTGGCAGTGCTGCACGCATGTCTAAGGACGCATGGCAGGAAGGGGCCAGGGCAGTACAATCCTGGCCCCTCCTTCCTGTCCACCTGGGGAGACGCACATGCAGCTGCTGCCAGCCATGAGTTGGGCTGGGGCTCAGCTGACCTCAGTGCAACTGTTTCCAGCCTCCCTGCTACATGCTGTGAGCAGCCCAGGCTCCAGGGAGGGAAGCAGGGGGTTGCCTGACCCCAGACCAGCTGTAGCAGGTGACTGGGAGGCTGGAAGATGCAGCACTTAAGTCTGCAGGGCCTCTGTCTGGCTTGTTGCTACCAAGAGTGGGGCTGTGTTGTCCTGGTCCCTTCCCTGCTATGCTCAGCAGGGTGCACAGGCACCTGCTGCTGGCTGTGGAACAGGGCCAGGGCTTTGGACCCCAGCACAGCTGTTTGCAGCCTGTCTGCTGCTTGCTGTGAGCCTGGGCTCCCTGGCCAGCAGTGGTTGCATGTGCACTTGGGCTGCACGGCAGGGAAAGAATGGGGCAGTGCAACCCCAGTCCCTACCTCACCATCTGCCTGGAGGTGTCTATGTACCTGCCATCAACAACAAGGATTACAACACTCTCTCACAACACTGTCCCCCAACCCAGTCTGCCCTGACACACCAAGTCAAGGCATGGGTTGAGATCGGGGTGTTTTTGGCACTGCAACCAAAAACATTGCCAACCCCTGCTCTATCCCCTCCGTTGCAACCACAGCCAGAAAGGATGCTCAATGTGTGTGTTTCCTGCAGTGTTGTTTACAAATCCTACTTTTAGCTCCATTCTTCATGGTCTTTACACTGTAGGGGTTTTCTTTTCTTAATACAGTCATTTAAAAACAACAATGTTGGCCACCAGCAAGGCACTAATTGACCAAAATCTGGAAGTGCTGCCCTAGTTGAGCTGTGCAGCATCATGCCCTACCTGCAGAGTTTTCACCAAAGAGAAGAACTCTAATGCTGTAGAATTCATTCCTCAGTGAACACTGAACACCCTCTTCTGTTGATGAGCTATTTAAGCATGCTAAAGGAAGTGACTGATGTAGTGATCAACACAGGCATACAAGAATAAGAGGTAAACAATGAACTTTAATTGAGCAGCAGTAAGCAACCTCTGTGGACCTTTTGTCTCTCTCTAACAGCTACTCCCTAACTGAGGGACTGTTTCCTAAGTCAAACCTCTTCCAAATTAGGACGCATCTGTAAATTGTGACCTTTATCACTACAACTGATATAGTACAAATGCATGCTTGAAGTATAGAAGCTTCTGAGTGCTTGTGACTTTTTTCAGTACAGCACTATTTTCTTTTTTTCTTTAATGCAGAATGTTGCAATGCTTTAAAAGTTATCTTGTGGAGTAAATATTTCTTCTGTCCTCCACTTTATCAGAAACTACACATATTCAGAGTCCTGTGGTGATATGGCAAATAACAAATTGGGGCAATGATATGGTACACTATCTGTCCTATAGCACTTGTTAGTTTTGTACTAGCTCTCATGCAGCACCACTGTAGTAATTACCACAATCTTCTTTTTGTACTGGGCTTGCAATAGGAGTTTATGGCTTTAAGACCCTGCTGTGACTTCTGAGTTGTTAAGCATGACCACACATTTCAGAGAGGCATAGCGGAGAATCAGATAGTTATTTGAAGTGGCAACTGCTTAAACATCATCTTGTTTGCATCTATTATCTATGCAATGTTGGCTTAAAAATGGTGAAGTCCTTGTGAAGTATCTCTATACTTATCTCTTTAATATGTAAGGTGTGCATGTGTGTTTTTTGTTCCCTCTCCGTCCCCCAGCTTTTTTGCTCATAAGAGCAGAGAGCACAACATTGAGATATAAAGTAAGTTCTTTTGTTTCTTTATGTGGGCATATCCTGTAACAACTATTACATTATTATAGCCAATCATGTAAAATACATCTGATACATTCTATAGCTGTCTTAGCTTATTTTATGAAATTATACTACATGCTCATGGCCCTTTTAAAGCAAGACCATTTTTGAAAGATAGCAATTACTTTACAGTGTATTAATATTTTTAAATTCATTTTCTGTTGTGTACAACGGTACACCTGTCTGGTTGCATCTCTTTGCTTTCTTATGATGCACTGATAAGATTAATTTTCAACTGTGATGACCCCCAAATAACTTGAAACTGACTCTTCTTAATAAAAGCAGCTTAACTAAAGGGAGAAAATACTAAAGTAGACTTTTAAAACATTAGACTTCACCTAAAGAAGTGGGCTGACTTTCAAAAATGCTGAGCTTCCAGCAGTTCTTATTGACAGCAGTCAGTGGGAAGTATGCTAGAAGACTTCAGAAAGCAGTGTGCAAAGTTCTAAGCCGGCAGAAGGCATCTTGGTCAGGGGCAAAAAAAAGCACGGGTGGAGCATGCTGTTTGGAATCATGAATACTGTGATAAATGGTAACATTCCCCTTGATTTTTTACTGGGTCCGGGTTTTCACCTTGAAAATGCTACGTTGTCATGTTGGTTCTGCGCTTATCTTGTTGTGCACCTCTTGGGAAAGCTCCTTTTTTGCTGATCCCCAAGGAACACCGCTGTGGCAAAGTGAGACTCCCAGACTAGCCACAGTACTAGTTTCCCCACCTGCTTCTAGGCATGCCACCCACCTGTCTCCCCTGACGTAACTTGTTGTTTCATAATTGTGTTGTTACTTAGGTGGGATGCTGCCCATTTCTTGCCCTGATGTCAGGGGGCAGTATCTGCGTTCCTTCCCTATACTGCAGCCCACACCTCGCAGATGGCATGCAGATGTCAGTGCTCCCAGCTTACAGCTGGACCAAGCTTAGTCCTTGTTGTCAGGCCTCAGACGCACATGCATTCATACTGCACTCCTCTCACTAGGGCCTCTCACACTCCACCCCCTCTTACAGGGTCTCTTTCACACCTTGACAGCTTGGACCAGGCCCCTTAGGCCATCGGCTTTAGCTAGCTCATACCCTGTGTGGCAGATGTACTATCTTTTGGGCCTCTCCCAGGACCGTCACTGGGGTAGTGGCCAGCTAATTACCCAACCGGGTCTAAGCTTGCCCTGGCCCCTTCCGGAGCAACTCTATACCCTCACCCACACACATCCTGGACTCCCAGCTCTCTGGGTTTCCACCCGCTCACTGGGGCTCCTCATCTCCTCGGGTCTTGCATCCCCCCCATGAGTTCAGGTGGCCGCAGCTATGCTTGGCCTTCACTCTCTCACTTCTCGGGTCTAGCACCCCATAGGGCTCAGGTGGCCGCAGCCATGCCTGGCCCCAACTACCTCGGATGTTAAATGACCCACTCGAAGGTGAGGGCTGAGGTTAAGGTGCCCCAACCCGCCTTTCACCAGGGTGGCAACTGGCCTGGTATTTCCTGGGGTCTCCCATATCACTGACAACCCCACCAGGCCACCCACTCCTGGCAGGGTGCAGTTTTAGGTCATGCCCAGGACCAGGAGCCTCCAAGCCATCCCCTACTGCTCCTGTCCTTATCACCAGGATGTTGCATTCAGCCTTGTAGCCAGGCAATGTTACTGCCTGCTAGCAGGGAACTTCTCTGTTCATATAGGTGGCCAGAGATCTAAAACGTCCGTGGCAATCAAGCACCTGGTGGCTGCTTGGCTCAGCTCTTAAAGTGGCAGGCACCAACAGTGCCCTGCCACAATCACCAGCTCAGTGTAAAATGCTGCCGTTCTGAGCAGGGCATTGGATTGGGCCTGGGAGACCTGAAGTCCCACCACGGTTCTTCCACTGACTTGCTCTGTTTTGATCAGTGTTGTTTTCCCAGTCTGTGCCTCTGCTTGCCCATCTGCAAATTGAAGACAACTGTAAATCCACATATGTGTTTAGGGCCTATAACAATGAAGTTTGCATGGTGATTCAAAAAAAAAAAAAAAGGAAAGTTTGTTAGTGTGAGTCTGTATGTGACTCTTTTCTAATAAAATGGTTACTACTTATCCTATCTGTATGAAATCTCCCACCCCCCAATCTCACCTTTTACTAATGTGGGGATGCAGCCCAAATTCACCAAGTTTCAAATAGAAACTCGATGTGTAAACCAACAAAGAATTAAGATGACCCAGGGTACTTTATGTTGGAATTTCATCCATGCTGTACATGTTTAGTAGGAATTAACCCTTTACAAACCTGATCGTTGTTGTCTGGAAGTTTGCCAAACAATGAAGAGAATAGTGTATATATGTATCCTTCAAATAAGGACTTCACCCAGCTTCAAGAAGCAAGTTAGCTTAGAAGTGGAATATCCCAGTAAGAGCTCCCAGAAACTTTGACTGCTAGCCTGATGTTCTGCTCTCTGCTTTGCAAAGGATTAATATGTTGTCTTTCATGTCCAGGTTTGAAATGGGCTGTTTTGACTTGGGAGAAAGGTAATGGATATGCCCATGGTCTATTCCTTCTCAAATTCTAATCCGGGGCAGGCAATTTATTTTGGGTGGAGGGCCGCTTACTGAGTTTTGGCAAGCCATCAAATGCTGCATGACAGGCAGCTGGGGGCAGATAAATATTACTTTTCTAAAGTTTTTAGGGGCCCTGCAGGCCAGATAAATGCGGCCCGCTAGACCGTTCTTGCCCACCCCGGTCTAATCTGTTCAAGTTTTCTATGTGTCACAAAAATTTCTGTTCTTCTCACACAGCATTTAGTATAAGTTTTCGCTGTTGAAGCCATGCCTGCAACAGAATATGTAAGGCCAAAGACTCTGCCTAGGCCTTTCACAAAGGTATATGAAAGGAAATGATCCTTGTAGCTTCCTGCCTACCGTTGCTGGCTGTGTAGTTGGACACAATCCTGTATCTTACATTTTCATACAATTTTATTATAGTTTATTTCTTTTATTGCTTTGTTGCCTTGATAAATTCTATTGTGGCATAATCTTCAAGATGGATCAAAGCTGGCAAAATTATTCACGTTCCCTATCTAGTGTAACTTGTTCTGTGGTGGTTAATTTTAGTTAAAACTGCTTGGTATAAGTCTTCTGAGAAGTTTGAAAAATGATTTTTTTTTTCACCTTCACAAACATGCTATATTAAGCCTTCCCTTTTTTAGCATTCTTCAGAATGATGAAAGTCAAATAAGATTCATCATTTCTCTAAATTTTAATTCTTTTGGTATTGCTGACTCGCATGCTGCCTAAGGTGCCTGCTCTCCTTTTCCATAACCACACAGGATGCCCATTAGATGTGATGAGTTGTAGGCATCCATGCATGTACATAAACTACATTCCTCAACAAAAGAAAGCTATCAAATACTAGGTTATTGCTTAAAAGCATGCTTTGTTCCTGTCAAAATATAGCATTAATGCATTTGTCTTTTCTGAAATTATCCCCAAAAGCCCAGAAAATGGCACAGTAGGAATTCAACAGAATTAGCAAAATAGTGACTGATAATTGTCAAACTGTTTGCCATATCTAATTATTTTACACATTACAGTTTGAAGTGGGAAGCACTCACCTAGCAGAATAACTGTTCATTCCTGGTTTCGCTTACATAAGGAAAGAGGTCAAATTTAAATGAGGGGTGTACTTGCTAACTATGACTTAACTGTGACATCTTCTTGATAGCAGATGGGGTTATTGTGGGTTTTAACCAGCTGAACAGAGGTTAAGAAAATCTCCTAATATACACTTAGGGACAGATTGTTAGCTAACACATCGCTTTTCTCCAGCGTATTTCAACTTCTTTTTTTGGTGGACAAACGAATAATGAATATACAAAGTCTTCCTGTGGTTAATGCTTCAAGCTGCTCAGAAGATTTATACCAAGCATACCAGTAAAAATGCCCTATTTTGTACTACACATCTATGTACCAGAAAGTTACTGTTTCTGAATCCGAGTTTTGTTAAGTGCTCCTACTTAAGTGTGCAAAGGTTTCTAGGGCCTCAGCTAGTCAAGATGTATAAAGAGTTAGTGTAATGAAATGAACAGAACCTTCTATTGTCAACTTCTAATTGCTGCATTTTATAAAACATTTTTATTTTACTAAGTTTAAGGACGTGTGTCTTGTGTTAGGATTCTGCTGCAGCCATTATAAAAAGAATTACTTTGCATTTAATGTATGTTATTTTGTAACAGTGAAACCCAATTAAAAATAATTTACTTTAATGCTTGTCCTTTTTCCTCCTCAAACATCATCTATTTTTTAAGTCTGCCTTATTTATGATTACGATTCTTACTTCTTTAATTAATCTCATGTTTTCCTTATGAAAAGTTACAAAATAAACAAACCGAAAACATATTTTTAGCATTGTAGTGTTTACTGAGTTGATTTATAAAACAGGTTTTTTGGTGTAACTATATTAAAAGGGGGAAGCTTAACTATAATGATCTAGCCAGCCCTGGCCCTAGTTATCTGTACTGTTTTATGTAAATGACCCTTCCCTTTCCTCATGTAGACCCCAGTTAAAGTTGGGGTGTATATATGGAGCAATTTGCAGGTTCAGTTAGCTAGTCATTTTGCATTTTCATTTGACTATATGTTAACTATAGTCACAAGCTACTAGCTCATAGGATTCTTGTTTAAGGTGACTGGGAGCAGCATTCCCAAGTGACTTTCTTGTTCCTTAGTAACTATAAAAGGGCACTAATTAATGCCTATCCTTACATTCCATTCTAATTCCGCTGACAACATCCAGGGCCTTTGAGTCTTAAAGTGTCTGAGCTATTTCAGATCAGGTTGGCTTGTTATAGATGGATCCAGAGTAAACCTTTCCCAGTTTTCAGAAGACTTGAGTGTTCCACATTTGAAGAATTTCTCCATATCTCCTCAAAGCCAACTGGAGTGATCTCATGACCTGTTGTGTTGTTTTGTTTTTCTATTTAATAGAAATTGCATCACAGTTCAACATCTGATTGCTAACAAACCCAAACACTTTTTTTTCTAAAGCAAAAAACAAACTAGGACAATAATTGTACTTTGTATTTGCAGTGGCAGGTGATGAGGTCTGTGATGGTCCTTAACTACTGGAGGAATTTATTCCATAGTCTTTCCACTTGTTTTCTTTAGCCAGCCTTTGGAGTGAATTTAATAGCCTAGGTGACCTGATGCAAGTATTTCTAAAAATAAGGCAGGTGCCAGAGTCCAGACTTCAAAGTTTAAATTTAAGTTTCTGTTTTTGAAAATCTTTGCCAATGCCTTCTTCAGCTTAAGTTTCCTCCCTAGATTATATCATAAATTTCTGAGCTGGAAGCCCCTTGGTCCTGTCCGGGAGACCTCTTATTTCAGTTTCCTATATCATAAAATGTTTTATTTTAAATGTAAAATCTGCCATTATTGAATTTCAGCTTCTGTGTGTGGACCAATGCATGTGGCTTGGTCCATTTTTAAATGAAAAGAAAATGTATCATATAAAAGGTATCCTTTATTTATGCAAGCATAACTTTATGCGCACATGGGCCCCTGGCATATGTTCATTGCATCTTAAATAGTCACCCAGCTACATATTCATGGAATTAATGGAGTTACAAAGAGGAGACCACCCACAAAATTATTCTACAAAATGTGTTGTGTTTTTTGTGGCTGGTTTCCATTGTGTCTTAAATTTGAATGTGGCAGGATCCCTACCACACACCTTGGTGCCAGCTGTACAGTGGGGTTTTTGTTGACAACTACCCCCACGTTGTCTCAACTACCTCCAGGTAGCTCTGGTACAGCCCTGGGGCTAAGACCAACAGTCAGCTGATTTGTTGGGGTGTGGTTTTTTTCTTTTGTTCTTTCTTTCTTGGCTCTCACTCCTCCTTCCCACCTCCCCCCCAGCTCCAGGACTGCAGCAGTGCTTCACATCGGGCTGCAGGTACCTTGCTTTTAATTCAGTGGTGCTGGGAACCCCACCTCAAGAAATCTCTGCACTGGTAAGGCATAATGGCACAATTTGGATCTGATCCTTAATTCCCCAAATCATGCATTCTGCCATACATGTGTGGTACAGTAGGAGGTGTGATTTCAGGATGTGGGATCACATCTGATTGCACCATTAAATGATTGTGTGCCAGGGAGGGGCCATAGTTTTATACATGATATTTATTTTTAACTGCAGACATACGTGCTACTAACAGGCATATTCTAGGAGTTGTTTTTTGTAGTAGATGTTGGCAATGAAGTCTGGATGGTAGAGATACTATCTTATAGCTGAAATTCGATGGTCCTCTTGAGAGTAGGAGTATTAACTGAATTGCATTGTACCTAAATCATCTCATCAGTTTCACTTAAGAAAGAATTTGAAGAACACATCTAACTGTTCATCCTGTATGGAAGACCCTTTTCAATGTATTTTGAAACAGTTGTTTTTTCTTGTGGAATGAAAATAGGTCAATGTATTTGAGTATCACAAGGAAGCTGATGTTTTAAATATTGTTGCATTTGTACTGAGTCATATTCGTATACAAATTAGTATGAATATGACTTTAATATATACGGGGCAGACAAAGGTGGCCTGTTTATGTAAATGTGCACACGTGACTTTCTGTGCAAGTAATGTCCATATTTAACTATACATATTTTGCAATTGACAGTTCGTAGCATTGCTGTTGTATTCATTGATATGCAAGTAAAATGCCTAAACTACTACTTGTATCTGAGATGGCTGTAACAACAGGTTCACTGCTTTTAAATTCTATGTGTAATTCAAAATGTCTTTGTGCATGAATATATGGAATGAATCTTTGCTAGTGATGTGGTACTAGTCTTTCCCTTACAGAAAGCTCTGGTAGGGTATTTCTGCTGTGCTGCAGCGCTAGCTGAACTAAACTTTATGAAGCTTATGTACAATTTGGGTTTAAGTATCCATTGAAGCCTGGGAGCTCACCTGATTTTTGTTCTAGGTGGAAAGGTGACTACTTGCAGCCTTGACCTGTGTGATATATGTTATATGGGATTGCATGCATCTTCTTTTGCAACCTATTATTGTCCAGAAAAGTATGTGTGTTCTTCTTTTGGGTTTATTTCTTCTGCCCCCCAGTTGTTTGATAGGTATAATTTTAAACTTATAACCATGTAATCATTAATTTACTGATGAAAGGCCACTACCCTTCTGTTCCCACATTGTTTTCCTGGAGATATTTTTCATATTATCTTCTATCATGTCCAATGTTATGCATTTGATACACATTCACGTATTTGAAATATGCCTGACTTCAAAATGCAAGATGTACACGTTTGTGAAACCTTAATATTTACATCTTTCCTCCCAGATGCATAGGCAATGAAGTATAGGCCCAAAGTAATTCTGCCAAAAGCAAGTATTACTTTAGTTTGGTTATTGGAATCGATTGCATGCAATATACAATGATAAAATATTACTATGGTCTTAAATACCTGGGCACATACGACAGTTATGAGTATAAAGATTCAATACAAGGCTGTTGCATGTTTAACTTTCAGATATAATTCTTATCTTTACAGTACTTGGCATGAATTTAATTTACTTGTTTCTTAAAGGAGGTTTGAAATAAGTGACGGGAGAATGAAAAATAATTGCATTACTGCCAGGCATAAGCCAGCCAGAAACTACTGGTAGCATTTGGTAAACTGAGTATTTTACTTAGATTTTGCAGGCAAAGGCCAGTTCATTATTACATGACTTATATAAATCACCTTTCAAGATGTTGGGTATTATTGTGGCATGAGCACCTTCTGTAGCTTGGTCATCCCTGCGAGCCTTTTGTTTGGTTTGTTGACACTCTTCTTTCCCTTCTTTTTTCCTTTTTTACCCCTGTTTTTCCTTTCAGTTTCAACTGATCTAAAGGCATAAGGTGGTTTTTTTTTGTTTGTTTGCTTTTTTTTAAATGTCTAGGAACGTAGGACTGAAAGGGACCTCTTGCATTGAGGAATCCAGTTGCCTTCTGTTGCAGATAACCACAGCATATCATCCCTTGCATCAACTCTAGTTTAAAATAGAGTTGTGGTTTTGTGGTGTTTTTGTTTTGTTTTTGTTTTTCTGAGGGGGAGGTCCCTTTTTGCTCTCTCTGGTCCTGTTGGGAAACCATTTTAGAACCTTAGTTTCCTGAATTTATTTTTTTGCTAATTTTAAATGCCAAGTTTTTATGTAAATGAATTTATATCTATTCTATTTTGCTGAGTGAATAGGTTTTAAATTAGATCCCTATGTACAGTATGGTTTCCTAGATGATGATGGTTCTAAATAGGTTAGTTCTCTCATCCATGAATAAAAGACCAATTCTTAACTATGGTACCTTTTGGATATTGTGTGACACATCAGCAGCACCCCTAAAGCAATGTTTGCACTGTTAGGTGTGCAAACATAAACCCAGAGGCTGAGTCCACATGAGCATGGACATTTGGTTCCCCGGGGACCACTAGCAGCAGGATACCTTGTGCCACCATTAGTTGTCCTGGGACAAGCCTGTGCCATGTGCCTTCTGGCGTGTGGCAGGTTACTCTGGATGGGGAAGGAGAGGCTGGGGTTAGCACTGGGCTGGCCCAGCAGCCTTACCTGGGGGGCCTTCTGGGGCTGCAGCAGTGGTGATCCTGCCACTCAGAGTCTGACCAGCAGTAGAAGCATGGCTCTGGCTGGCCAAGCTCTGGTTTTGAGCGGCACATGCTGCCCCCGCATTCACTTTTTTGCACAGGTTTTTATTTATTTATTTTTTTGAGGGAGAATGTTTGTTTATATTTTGCTGTTGGTTTTTGTTTTTGTTTATTTTTTTGACACCTGGATTTCCAGGGGTCCCCCCCCCCCATGCTGTTCCCTTGCAGAATGGAGAACAGCTGAATGTGTAGTGCCACAGATGTCTGCGGGGCCACATACTGCAGGGCCATGCTCTTCTGGATGTGGCCAGAGACTTCAAAATAAATAGGAATTCATAGTGTTTAAAAGCATTCTGACCTGCTGTGATCTTTCTGAGATCTTTACATTGGAAGAATTGGTCTGGTATTTCTGTAATCAAAATCAAGTGAAAACTAGGAGCGGATTTCGCATGGGTGGGGTGTCTTGAGACTCTTGATTTATAGAGCTTGATATAGATGGCTTTTACAGTTCATTATATTAAACTATCTGGTTTCCACTCATGATATGAAATATGAGCCTGATGGAAGGTTCCTGAAGAGGTTAACAAAAGTTAGTGAATCAGCATTGAGCCAGGACATCTTGAGAGATCTAAGATGTGTACAGAAGTGCTATGTGTACACTTTACAGTGCTGTAATTTAGAGCACTTATAGCACTGTAAAATTACAGTGCTCTTAAACATGACAGAATTGCAGTGTATGGGGGGCTCTGAGCCTCCCTGCATTTTCCAGGCTAGGAGACGGGGGGTGCTCTGCAGCCTTCTGGGGCTTCTGTACTGGTCAGAAGTCCTGAAAGTTGCTGCAAGGGATAGGATTAAGTCTCTGAATTCATATGGACTGAAATGAATAGTTAAAAATATTCTTTGCTCCTGTAAACTCTTTTCTAGCTCTACTGCAATTTACATGTGTGGTATGGTGTTTTGTTTTGGGGTTTTGGTTTAATGTTGGCTGATCCCAAAATTCTGTCCTCGTCTCTTGTGTCACATAGACCAATTAATGTGTTGGCTCCGGTAGTCCTTTATTTGTATTATTTGCCCTTGGGGGGCATATCACGGACATGCTCTGTATGAATGGCATCTTCTATCTTCCTTTGAAAATTGTAAATACACTTTTAAATGGAACAGGTTCAACACATTTACTATGTAGTGCAAGCCATAAACTTGATTTATATGGAAATACATATTTTACTGCAGAAGGCTGTGTACCCCGGCTGCCTATAATCTAACTGTAAATTCACAGGATTTCTAATAGTACATGCAAACCTAGAATTTGGAGATTCTGAAAATTAAGATTTTTGTCTGAGTGGCATGACCTCCTTTCAGCTGTAAATACATCAGTTTTTACATTGCTTCACTGTAATTGATGGTTAAGAATTTCTATTTTAGATGGAAGCAAGGCATAAAGATGATGCTGATTTGTTTAGATGCTTACCAACTGCAGTTTCATCTGCTGAAACTCTTTTGGGATGGGGGAAGGAATTACAAAGAAAATAAACTACCCAAGTGTGACTTATTTATACCATGGCTCATGCTTTTGGGGTTTTTTTTGTTGCTAACCTGAGTTTCTATAACTCTTACCCTTGGCACCAAAATTTTGTTCCATGCAGAACAGCACTAAGACAGCTAGTAATGAATTCGCCTGACAGGATTCCAGTTTGTTTCTAAGATATAAATGCAGGTCATGGAAAATGGATACATTTCATAGGTAGGCTAATCCTGGCAGCAATCATCAGATCTGTCTAGCAGAGGGAAAAACTCCACAAGAGGTTGGAGACTTTGTAGCTGATCTGAATATTTTGCTTTTGAGCCACAGTACTCGCTAGGTTAAATATCCTTAATTGTAAATATAACTTATCAGTTTCAGCAAGCAAACATGTAAAACTTGATAAAACCATCTACAAAAAGGCATTTAGAAGGATAGCTAGAAATTCTTCTTCGTCTAAAATTCAACCAGCTTTGAACTTATCTGTATGTTGTTTAATTAATGTCTTTGTGGCACAACATTAAATTAATGCAGCTGTCTAATCCTTTAAGCAGTAAGACTGCCTACAGTTGAATTACATGCTGCATAAATTTAAAACTTACGGTACAGAACATCTCTTGTGGAGCCTTTATTAAGTGGCACAGTTATTCATAAAGTGTTACCATCCAGTTATCTTCCATGTTAATTCCACTGACATTCATGCATTACTGTTATAACACCTTACCTATTTGTGTTGGGAAGAGTCTGCTCAATAGGTTGTGGAGTGTATCTAGAAATCAATTTTTCTACTTGGCAAGTTCAGCGAGGGAGAATCAGAAACTTTGTGTAGCTAATTTTCAGAATTCATTCACGTCACAGGTTAATATAATTTTTTTGCATACCAGATATTAGTTTAAAATAATTTTTTGGAGTAGAAGCAGACAAGATTTTCACATCGTATTTTTAAATTAATTTTAAAGTTATGCATATGCCATATGCATTTAAATCTTGTGTTGTGCTTAAGATACTGTTATTACAAAATCTCCCTACTATTCTCTTTTCCTACGGATTTTAGCTACCGTTGCCAACATAGGATTAGATTGAGCACACAATGTGTTTTGTGTAAAGAATAGCACATTGTAACACTACCCTGAAGTGAACTGAGAGATTGTTGTGCACAATTACCCTGCTGTCAAGAGGAAGAAGTAAACTATACCTGATTGGCCCAGCAATGCAGCTGTACCACAAGGCCTGATGCAGAGGTAGAACCAAGATTTCATTCCTTTCTCTTCCTTGCACTTCCCTGGCAAATCTCACCTTCTGCCTAACTTATTTCCATTTGTGCACTGCTATCAGTGAAGCTGGAAGACAGTGCTGTGGTAGAGGGTTGCAAAGTGCCCTTGACATCTATTTAGGGCTGTGCGAAACAGTTGTACCATGTTTTGATTCGGTTTTGGATTCAGCTGTTTTGGAGGGACAGTGATTTGTTTTGGGCCACTGTTCTGTTTTGATTCGGCCGAATCTTTTTTGGAGTTTCAATGCTGTTTGGGTGATTCAGCCATAGGCTATAATGAGGAATCACTAAAATGCCTATAACTTTGTTATTTCTTGTCCAATTCAGATGAAAATTGCAGTGATGGTAGCCCTTTCTGAGGGCATGAATTCTGCCATGTTTCAACGAGAGAGGTGTAGGGGTTTCTGTGAAACTATACCTCAAACTATTCAAGGCAATACTGGTATTACTTGCTGGCAGTGGCAGCCTGCCATCATCCCACACAGATCCGGGGACCTGCACCCTCTGGGAGGGTGTGCAGGGCTGTGCTGGACCCTTCCCAGGGGGCATGGGCCCCCGGATCTGCATGTAGGATGATGGGCTGCCATCCCTTCCCCAGAGCACTGGGATTGGAAAGGACCTCAAGGGCAGATCACAGACACTGGCCAGCTACAGATGTCAATATCAGAGTAGTCCTCCCCCGCCTTCTCCCTCCCTCTTCTTATTTTCTGTTTACCTGTAAGTCTGGCTCTGAAACTCCAAAACTTTCTGAAACTTTTCGAATGGCTTAATTTCATTTTGGAGCCTTCCATTTCATTTTGGATTTGGTGTTTTGGCCGCTGAAACAGCTCCAATACAAAACAACTGCTGAAGTGTCGCGTGTGAACTTGCCAGAAATGTATCCCATGGGGAAAAACATTGCTCTAGCCTGTCTCTCTCTATCACAAAACTAAAAGGTAATAGAAGTTTCACTCAAAAAAATCTGTGCAACGGAAATCTAGTTTACCCCTTTTCTTCCTGTAGCTATTGTTGAAATGCTGGCTACAGTCCTTTTGAATCCTGTGGGAAGCCAGGGCTTTGTATGCAGAAACACTGTACGTCCACCATGGTGCAGAAGTACTGTACCACCATTTTCCCTCTTTGGAGGAAGTGACTTCAGGGAGACGCAGAACAAAAAGAGATCTACCCATATATGTATTTTTATGAATTATTTATTAAATCATAAAAATTGATTACTGGCTATTGCTGATCACAGTAAGAGCTTGACACCAGAATTCAGACTGAAGCTGCAAATGCGTAGGTGTAGACTCTCCAGTTCTTATTTGGGACATGAATTAGCATTGCACTGCAGCACCCTGCCACCTCAGCATGTGTGCTTGAAGTATGGCCAGGACCACTGCTAGTGTGTCGCAATGCTGTCATGAAGATAGACAGTAATTTTGTCAACCTTATTTTAATTACCCTTCCCTTGTCAGTTATTGTAAACAAGGATATTCAATGTCAGAATGCATATAGAAGATATATTAAATATTCTGTCAGCAAGATTTAATTGGTTACTGTGGGATCTGAATATTAAACATGTACCATACAACACACTGAATAGAGTGGGGGCAAAATTTGTCTTCATATTTTCAGCTCAGCATAACAGTCTAGTTCATTTCACTTCACTTTACATACTCACAAACTACAGGGCCACCTTTTAAATGAGTTGTACATTTTCTTTTGTCTTATAAACATTGCTATTTTAAGTTGGATGTTGGTGGGGGGACCCTTGCATCTCAAGTGTTCCAATATGCTAAGAATTTAAGTACATGAAAAAAGCTACTAAGAGCCCAAGTACGTGCAAAGCAAGTCTTTCCTGGGTTTAACTTGGAGGTGAGTTGTGGCCTAAAAGGTGGATTTTGGTAAGATAAGCATTTTTGGAGAAATTTAATTTTCTAATTTCCAAGGGATAACTCTCTGGGCTGGGAGGAACAAGTGGGTTTCACTGAATGTTTGGAAAGTAGTTGTTCCTCTTCCTTGGTAATGACTTGGAGAAGTAATTAGCTCTGTAAGTCTGCAGTTAGGTGAGAAGGTAGGGTAGATTTGTACTTTATAGCCTGACTAAATTAGAGATGTATAGCATAAACTTGCATAAATAGCAGGCTTCCTTTATTTGATGCTGTGAAAACACTCTGCAGAGTGATAGAGCCATGCCTAAGATACCAGCCTGTTTCGAGTTACACCTCTTAAGAGGCACAGTGGGATAGCCCACTAAGAATAGGGGACAAGTCACCAACATACCGTAGGTGAGAATAGCGCCTACTCGTCTTGTAGCTCCTTTTATTCCTGAAGAGCTGAACATTGTACTTGGTATGGTCTAGTTACATTTACATTTCTCCTTGAACCAAACCCTGCTACATCTTCATTTAGGGAACAGTGTTGATTGGGTGGGGGTGGGCACTGTGACAGACTGTGGGACTCAAGTGGCAACTGGGACTTGAGAGACGAGGTGGCAGTTTTGCAAGAGTTGCTGTTAATGACATTTTGGTTTCGTGAAGACTTTCTCTCTTCCTCACTTCCCCCATAATTGTTTTCACCCATCTCCCCCTTAAGCTGATTGTTTGATTTTATAATAATAAATATTTATTGATTATAATCTATTATACATATAATCTATTATATAGATGGATATTTATTTACTGACTTGATTTCCTGATCTGATAATCAAATCACATATTTTTCATACTTACATTTCAAAGACTTTGATTAGCATGAAGAATATTGTTATACATGTGGTTGAATCTTATTTAAGTTAGAGTTTATGGGTAAGTGTAGCAATCATCCTTCATTTAAGTTGGTTATTTGTTGGTTTTTGCTAGGTAGACCACTTAATTTTAACTAAGCCATGTCAAATTCTGCTGTTAGCAATATCTCTGCAGCTCTTTGACTTTGTATGTCCAGAAACTATATGGAATAAGGAGCATAGGGTAGTGGTCAGTGGGCTGAATAAGTTTAGGGATCCTCTCGGCCACGCCCCAGATATGGGCTCCCTGGAAGCAGCAGACCTCCCAGGCTAAGGGGTCGAGGCAGCAGATTATGCCCTCAGTACCGTTCAGGAGGGAGTCTCCCATGATGACCACTCTGAGTGGCCTTAGGGAGAGCAGGGGCAGTAGCTGTGGGTGAGCCTGCATTTCCTGCAGGAGCTGGCAGCTCTGTAGGCTCTACTGGGGCTGCAAGAGGTTTGTATTTTTTGCAAATCTCCAGAGGGGTGGGGACCTTGGTGCAGTGGGCCTTGGGACCATTGACCACCTTGATCCAACTCCTGGCTGGACAGTATGGGAGATCCCCGAGTCCTCCCTTGTCCTGGAAGGTGACCTTCATCTACTGTCTTCCTCCAGGGGGTGAAGGGCCTGGCAGTAGGAGTCTATCTCTCTGTTGCCATTCCTGGCACCCCAGAGGCTCCAAAGTGGAGCAAACCTAGCAAGGGGAGATGGCCATGCTTCTGGTCCCATGTGCCTGGAAATATGCCAAACAGCCCCAACAGCTGAGAGCCAGAGACTGTCTGTGTGGAGCCCAAAACCATGGGTTCCATCTGGGTGGAGACCTCTGAGACGCCGGAGGGGGAGGCCACAGACTCCAAGGGGACCCTTAGGGTGTGGCGTATGTCCATCTACATTATGTCACTGGTAGTTCAGCTACTGATGGGATTACCTTCACTAGGGTTCGCTGGCAGGGCTTTGGGCTCTTCCGCTCACTGTCCTGTGCAAACTTCCATGCTAAACTCATTCGCCAGGCCCAGAAGTGTGCCTGTTTGCATGTCCTGGTCGCATGGCTCCCTGGGGGGCTGGGCCAAGTAGGAGGCAGGGGTGGGTGTGACACTCCTCGGCCCACTCAGCTGCCTCCCCACAGCTGGGCTACGTCCCTCCCACCATAGGCCCCTGCTTACCTATGGGCAGGCCGGGGCTCATTGGGAGTTCTGGGGTCTCTTGGGGGGAGGGAGATCTCTGAGCTCATGGGGATGCAGTGGGTTTCCACCTGTGCATCTCACACTGGAGCCGGGACCAGAGTGAATCTGCTGCTTTAAAATTTGTTGCTTTATCGATTAGAATTTTTACAGTAATCTGGTGTGTTTCTATGCCACTCCTGTCTGGGCACAATGGGGGAAACCCTCAGATGCTTTTATACTTCAGTGGGTTTTTTTCTCTTAGACTCAAGGAGCTCCTTATTAGATTCAAGGCAGCTTTCATGAAAATGCCAGCTCTTAGCTTTCACTTGTCTTTTGAGTACAAAAAAAATAATAGAACCACTTTTGTTGCAGAGGTCTCTGTGATAGAGATCTACTTAAATTGCACTGAGGTGAAGCAAAGATTGTGGGCCACTCATGGCACCTGGCACTATTTTGGCAATCTTTTTGCGGCAGGACCCCCTCACCACTGATTGGTAGGGGGCTGCCCTTCATGTGGCCCTGCCCCTTGCTGCTGATTCGGTAGAGGGGTGGGGCTGCACTAAAGACAGCCCTTTTGACCAATCAGTGGTGGAGGGAGCAGTTGCCATCTTGGCTGCTTCCCTTCATACTGGCAGGTCCCTGCTGCTGTCCACCGTCTCTGCCTCCCCCTTGTCTGCCCATCCCCCACAGCAGGCTGTGAGGCTACATTGCAGCAGCCACTGACTCCCACTGGAGAGCTAGCTATGATTTGGGTACGTCCCTCATGGTGTGTGTGATGGAGAATGCAGGTAACCTAAACTTCTAGCTCTGTCCTTTTGCTATGGTGTATTTCTCATTTCCTCATGCTTGCTCAGTAGATAAATCAGCTGTATCAATTTGTTTTAGAAAACAACTGTTTAAGGAGAGGTATCACATGTAGAGGTGTGTGAAGTTAGAAAGAAAGCCAGAAATTAAAAGGAATCTGGTAGAGTGGACAAAATTAAGTGTGTGGGGAAAGCAAAATGATATTAGAAGTGAAGTTGACATTAATGCAATAGGAAGAAAGGTAAAGGAAGAGTAGCATGCTTCCACTTAAGAATTAGTATTCAGTGCTTTGCCAAATCAGATTTTCATTTGTCACTTGAAAGCAAAAAGCAGCATCATTACAGTAAATCCTGTTTTATAACAGAATGTCCTTCATATTTCTCATGAGGTGACTTTTAAAGCTAATGTTTTCATCTGGTTATAGAGATGTGCATCTAAACTGTTGTATTATTAGTAATAGTAAAAGGCATCTGGATATATCTGATGCCTTATGCTTGTAGATCTATATGTGGGGCTTTGCATCGTGAGTTTCCTTGGTCTGTAGTGTTGTTCTAAGGAGTTTCACTCCCTATATCATAACCTTATCTGTAGTGTACCTGGAGCCAGTCAGTGACTTGTACATATTTCTAGCCAAGTCTAAATTGTGTGGGAGGAAAGAGTATAACATCTCTTGGAACACAAAAAAGGATATCCTATGCATTGACTCTCTTATTCAGATACAGAGCTTGGAAGTAATGTCTCTCTGTCTTGGAATTTTGCATTAGATTTGTCTTCAAGTGAATGGGTGTCTTTAGTTCTATTTTTACTTTGGCAACTATTAACATTTAAGCATAATTACCTCTATATATTCTATATACTATCCATTGTTTGGATACTACTTACTTTGAACAAACACCAGTAAGACCAGTATCATTTGACTTCATAGGAGGCACACCTTCTTATAGTCATTGGTTGCTTGGAACGCTCACAATATTGTGTGCCGGGCTAGCTGGTAGTGATTTAGTCCAGGGGTTTTGAAAGGGTAAAAGATGATTGGAGGACTTGGGATTCCCTTTCCTCACCAGTCTGGCCCCAGAGACTCACCCTCCATGTCCCCTGATTGGCCCCTTGGATCACGTGGAAGGGGATAAAAGCAGCACAGCTGACTCAGGAGACCAGTGAGGGACCAGAAGGAAGGAGTTTCAAAGAGTTGGGTCAGCAAGGTGGAAGCAGTTGCCCCAGAAGCTTCTGAAGGAGTGGGGCCTACAGGCAGCAGTTGGACCCTCAGCAGCTTGGTGTGCAGCTGGCAGGAGAGGCTCCCTACTGGGCTCCAGGGTCCCCTACGAGAGGCTGCGGCCAGAAGGATAGGCTCCCCAGCTCTAGCAAGGATCTGAGCAGTGACCTGGGAGGTTCCCAGGTCTGTTTCCAGCTCCTCCAGCAAGAGCCCAGGCAGCTTGACATGAGGCAAGGGCTCCGAGAAGGTCGAGACCCCTTGCAGCTTGTAGTAGCACTAGCACTAGTTGCTGTGTGGTAGAGTTTCTGCACACTATGTGGGAGATTTGAGTTCAAGCCCAAGCTGGGCTGAATTGGGGTGAGTGAAGTGACAGAGATTCTTGTTGCAGTGGAAAGGGGTCATTGTGTCCCCCTGCTCCAGGTAGCCAAGCCCCATATTCCTTGTTATTTGACATTTTGTATTTTGCCTTTTATATTTTGCCCAGCAGTATTGTTTGTTCTGCTGTTTGTGTTGTGCTGTTTTATATTTTGTTAACCCCGTCTTTTGTCAACTGGATGAATATGTCTGTGATTGTAAATATCTAACTTTTATTGAATCATGCCCCCTCGGGGCATTTTACTGTCCCCTATAGCCCCTGGTTTATACCTGTTATGTTCTCATTACTGCTCTGTCATTTAAAAGGTACATGGTTAAGTCCCCATTGGTGGTCTGGCTCTGCTCTATAGGGGGAGGAGAGTCCCTACACCTCCACTGCACTTGTGCACCTGCTCTGATCTCTTCAACTGGAGAGGGGGTACCTCTTGGAGTGCTGCCTGGGTTACAATTGTAATGTTAAATATGTCAGTCTGGAATACAGTAGTTAATTATTTGTCAAAAGGATTTGATTAATTCCTTGTGTGAACAGGTATTTATGCCATTTTTAAAAACAAAGCGAGAGATGGTGTGGGGAAGCAAATTACATTTGTTTGCCTTTAAGTAGAAAATTTAATTTTGTAGCATAATTAATACATTGCCAATATCTTTCATACTTTTCATTAATCTGTAAAGAGTTTCTGATCTATCTGGATGCGGTTTTTTTAGATAGTCTTGGCAGGCTTCCACTGTATGCTAGTTTGTGCTGCTATTCATTAGCTGACTTATCAAAACGGTATAATAAATGCCTGTCACAACATAAATAGATGACCCTAGTGTACAGCCCAAGTGGCAATGCTTGCATCTCCTGTGAGAGAACCACTATATCCCTAAAGGAAACAGAAGGTCAAATTAACATTGACAAACCTGGCTTCCATCATTTTGTCTATATGTTTTAGAAATACTGTTTTTATTTATTTATTTATTTTTTTCCCCCGAAGCTCATTTTTCATAATTTTCTTTGTAAGGCATCCAGGGACATATCCATTCTTCTGTTTTATAATGCATTACTGAAAAGTTTATTAGATTTCTCTGAAACCGAAATACAGTATGGCTTATTGAATACATAGCAATCAATTAATATTGAGTGAAGTCTACAACTTATGTTAAAGAAACTTGAAATAATCAACTTACATTCCGTATGTGCCTGGACAACAGATGGAAGGAAGCCGCACTTCAAGAACAATAGCTGTGCATTAAAACATTTAGAGCAATATTGTTCCAGAGTGTAGGGTGATACTTTAAAGCATAGAAGATCTGATTGTTGTTTTGTTTGGTTGCAATTCTGGAATGACTGGAAGGTGGGCTAGATGTCTCGGGACTCCACTATCTGCAGTTGTTCCGACGGTGTTTCTGTAGGCTGCTTTGCTTTCTCACAAGGCCATCTATTTGTTTCTTCACCATTTTAAAGTTTTTATATAATTTTCTTGCAGGTATATAGACCATTGTTTACTTACAATATTCAAGAAGTTGTAAATTGTTCAGTAAAATACTAGACTTGGTATTCTGGTTTTATAACTAATATTTAAGTTTTCAGTATAACTTTCTAAATAGGTATTTTGGGGGCAAATTTAAGGAAACAGTAAACTTGTATTCTTATAGTACAGACTTAACAATATCAGCTATTAGGCTAGCAGCCATAGGGTTAAAGTAACGCTTTTCTTTCTCTCTCCCTCCCCCAATACACACATACCTACCAAAATTAGATATCTTGATTAAAGAGGATGTATTTATATGTTTCAGTTGATAATTTCTCTTTCTTTGCCAAGATGCTTTATTTGAACTAATGGTGAATTCTTTAGCCTCATAGCCTTTTGCAGGAGATACTTAATTGTAATTGTCTGGAGAAAACCCCCCACATTTTTGAGTAATTTAGTATGCTCCCACATGCAGAGGTGTTTTTAATTTGATAACTCCACATCACTTTGAGACTCTTTCATTCTTTTTTTACTAGTAGTCTTATATTCAAAGCATCAGTAAAACACAGAGTGAACATATGCATAGCTTAGAATGACAGTGGTTTTCATTTTGGCCATGCCAACATATTCCAAAAAACAAAATTAAAGAACATCCGAACAAAAAAAAAAATCCAAAAAGCAGCATGAACAAATTGTTTAAAGCAGTTCCCTTCCATACAGACATGAAGTGTAACAAAGGGTACAGTAAGCCAATATACATTGAGTAGCGACCAAACAAAACATGGCACACCAAAGTGGAGATTTTTCAGAATCTCAACAGGCAGTAAAAAGTGAGCAGAAGATGAAGGTATACACATTCCAGTGACCTAAGTGTGTGTGTGTGTGTGTGTGTGGGGGGGGGGGTTGTTTTCTTGTTTTTTGGTTTGTTTTTTTTTAAAGAAAAGTGAGATCTGGGGGAATACCAGCAATAGTGTTTATTCTGTAACCAGTCTCCTTATGTCATTAGAACTGCATTTTCCAAACCACATTTTTTAAACTGTTGAACAAAGTTTTATGTCTTGTTTGTTTCCCTTTGTCTTTGACTGGCATAATCACAGAAAAAAATGGCTTTTTTTTAAAATGACTCCTGATAGTAATAATCTGTTAAAGGTGGCAAGGCAGTTGGCAGTAACAAATTCTTGCTTTGTAACTGTTATCTTTGCTTTTGTTATGCTCAATAGCAAGGAAGAGCAGTACAAATTCTTGTACTGAATAACCTAACAAAATTCAAAGTTAGTTGATTTGTACAGTTTGAACCAGTGAAATACTGCAATATTTCTGTTCAGATGATTGTACTGCAGTTGTTTTGGAAACTTTTTACATATCTATTAGTATGATGCATTCAGGCTAGGAACTTGTTATTATGTGGCGTGATATCTACAATTAAAGTTTTAGTGTGGTATGTTATAAGCACATGATTATCTCATTTGTCTTAATTGCATAGGCATTGCTGAAGTGAAACATGTATTTATAAAGTCAGAATACATTCCTGAGCACTTGTCAGAATATTCAGCAATTTATTACATCTGTACTCTGCTAACAATAAGGTTGTGATGTGTTCAGAATCACTGAACACCATTTTCTCTCACATGGCTATGAGAGCTGTTCACATTGTGACAGGATATCACAACAAATTCCAGGATTTATGGACTGTGGATTAAATTTTTAGGAAGCCCATGATGAGTTCTCTGAAAGTCACTCTGAAGATAGTCTATTAGAACGGTAGCTGAATTGGGCAACTGAGAGACATGGAAAAAATACTAGGGCTGTCAACTAATCACACTTAACTTATGCGATTAACACAAAAAACAAATGTGTGTGTGTTTTTTTTAACACGTTAATCACACGCATCATTTTGACTAGTGGAGCAGACCAGCTCCAAACCAACTGGAACCTGTGTGCACAGCCTTGACCCTGGCCCGCTCTGCGCCTCCTCCAGACATACCTGCCCATGCTGAGCAGTGGCAGCAGCAGTGCCCCAGCAAAAATTGCTACTTGGCATCAGGGAAAAGCAGCCCCTCCCCACTTACCACTGCTGGGGCCTTCTTGCTGCAATAGCCCAGGCTGCCCTGGGTCTCTTCTTTGCTGCCGTCACTGCCACCTCCAGGCTGCCCAGTGGGGCAGCAGTGGCAGTGCAGAGGAGCCACAAGGCAGCCCAGACATGGGCTACTGGTGGCTGCAGCAAGAAGGGCCAGGCAGCAGTGAGGCTGGGGGACCACTTTTACTCTGCACTGAGAAATAGTTTCTGGCCGTGGCGGGCTGGGGTCAGGGCAGTTCACGTGGGTTCCAGCTGGTTTGCTCTGGCCGGGGCAGGACTGAGGCTGGGGCTGTTGGTGTTGGCAGCGAGGAGCCGCAGGGTGCATGGGCTCCAGGCAGTTCAGTGCAGGGGCTCTGACTGTTTTTTAACTGTCTGATTTTTAAAAACAGTCCCAATTCATCACAATTTAAATCTCTCAATTAATTGTGATTACTTACCGTTTAATTGCTTGTCAGCCCTACCCCCACCCCCCCCAAAATAGCACTTTACTTTCAGTTCATTGCACCAAGCACAGCACATGCCCAGAAGAGGAACAGCATCAATCTGACCTGGCACGCCCAGCATCTAGACAGATGTCATGCTTCAGTGGAGCTTTTTGGTGCTTTTATCTAATAGGTGCTTGAATCAGATATTAGATAAAAGTGCCAAAAAGACCTGCTGAAATGCACAATGTAAACAGGTGCTGGGGAGCTGGGTCAAATTGGTGTGGTTCCTCTTCTGGTAAAGTACTAATTTATTTATTTATATTTTTTTGGGGGGGGGGTGTTTTGTTTGTCTTCCACATCTGTCAATGGCCTTTGTGTTTGGCATAATCAACATAAATATATCCTGTCAATATAAGAAAGAAGACATAGTTAGACTGAGCTCCAAGCTTGAGACGTACCATTTTGTTTTATCATGATATAGTGCCACAGAAAATAGTATTCAGAAAAATTAAGCAAGACTAATCAGAATTATTCTATACAGAACAATAGGCCTGATGGATCTAGTACCTTTACTAAATTGGGAAAGAACTTTAATTTACTTCTAGGACATCTTGTGGACACCATTTAATTTTTAACATTGTTTTTAATGGCCAAACCGTCTAAACTAACTCTATTCATAATGCAGTGATTTCATTTGTAGGCAGTGCCCTCTTTCAGTTGTATCAGTTTATTTCATGGAAATGGAAATAAATTCATGACCTTCCCATTTTTCTCAACAGTTAGAGTTGACTGAAAACTTGGGAGGAACTGGATACCTGCAATTCCCACTGGAATTGCCTTTCAGGATTAGGTCCTTTTGTTAGCTTTGTTTGTTAGCTAAGGGGAAGACAGATGGGGAAGGAAGCAAAAGGGTTTCCAGTCATATTTTTGCTACTATAAACAGACTGTAATCTGACAAAATCCTCTACCTCTTGTTCTGTTTTTATTTTTAAAACCCATGACAGCCTTGTATATGGAATAAAAGCTAAAAATATAATTCTGTTCTGATATGCATACACAGAGATCTAATAAATCTGCTCACTCCAGGAAAAGTTTATTGGTTGTGATTGGTGAGGGACAACATTTGAGCAATTTTTAAAGTTTCTTTTATTTAACGCACAATTCCTCTGCATGTTATGGTTCAAAGTGCCAAAATGAAATTTAAGTGAATATAAATCATTATTGCTTATTGTGGCAGGACGCCCTCTAGAGATGCCGTGACCTCCCCTAGCGCCACCTGGCTACCGTGTCAAGCCAGTGTCAATGCACCCTCACCGATCTCGCCCGCCATGTCTTTGTTTAAATGTTTAAGGGAGGCTGCCTTTTCTATCTGCTTTGACACGGTGCCTTGATTTAACTTAGTCAGTGGTCTGTCCAGTTGCCCTGGTGCACTCTAGCCTTAGGGTACCCGTAAGTCCGGCCTGTCCCCTGCGCTCGCGTCGCCCCTCGTTCTGGGGCTTCACTCACTAGGCTTGCCCCCGCTTCTGGGGCTTCGCTCACTAGGTTTGCCCCCCCTTCTGGGGCTTCTCCCATACAGACAGAACCCCACTGGGGCCTGTCTCTTCACGCTCACGCCCGCCCGCACTGGGGCCTATCTCCGCGTGATTCCTGCAGTCGGGGCTTAGGTGGCCATAGCCGTGCCTGGCCCCTGGCCCCCTTCTTGGATCCTATGCCCGACTCGGGCTTCCCAGAATTGGGGCTCAGGCAGCCTCAGCCTTACCTGGCCCCAGACCCATTTCCCGGGTCTTACGCCCACTGGGCTTCTCTCAATTGGGGCTCAGGCAGCCTCAGGCTTACCTGGCCCCGGACCCCATTCTCTGGGTCTTGCGCCCCACTGGGCCTTTCACGATCGGGGCTCAGGCGGCCTCGACCTTACATGGCCCCGGACCCCTTTCCCTGGGTTGTATGCTTCACTGGGGCTTCTTGCTTACGCCCACACTGGGCTCCTTCCTATAGCTGCCCACAATGGGCCGGGGTCAGGACACCCCAAAATGCGGCACCCTCTCCAGTGCTAGGAACCTCCCCCATGCTGCTGGGGAGCCCCCCTGAGGCCTCCCCCACCTCTACAGCTTTGCCCTGTCCTCCGGTTTAGTATCACAACCAAAACAGATCCCACTCCTGGGTTGCAACATAAACTTCAAGCCAACCTGGCTATCCCTCACGTATCCTTATCAGGGTTTCCTCCACCCAGTATTGTCAAGCAGACACTCTTCGGCCATCGGGCTTTTCTATTATGTTCTGCTCTGCTTGCTCCATCAGAGCTCCCTCTTTCCTGGCTGCCAGAAGGGAAACTGACCTCTGGCCTCAGCCTTCTCTGTTTATCTAGGCCAGGCCCCGCCCCCTTCTGGTCAGCTGACCAGACTGGTTGCCTTGGCAACCCCCACCTGTGCTGCCCTGGTGAGTGGCAGCTGAGCCCACATTACTATTATCCAGTAGCAGGCACCCTAGTGTCCTGCTATACTTACCTTTTGGTGTGTGCAGATTTCTAGTTCCCATACTTGTGCATCCCATACTTGCACCTTTTTTCCAGGCTGCACCTGAGCAAAGTTAGTATCTCTGATCAGTTTTTGTTGCAATTCAGAAACCTACTGTTATAGTGAAACCTGTAGAAATTGTCAGCTCATGGAGATGCCATGACTACTGAAAATTCTAACCATCATTTGAAGTCACTTGTGATAGAGTTTCTGGGTGGATTTCATTCCCCTTTTTTCCCTCTCAGAAGCCAGGAATCTCTTTGGGGGGGAAACTGAGTGGGGATGGGGGAGGAGGGGGGATTGAGACAAGGGTAAGAGGCTTGAAGACTGTCTTTCAGTAGCCAAGAGGCTCTGGAGTGTGGGGAAGATGCTGCAGAGGGAAGGAGGAAAGGTGTTCAAAGTGAAAATGCCTTCTAGATGGGAGATTTGGTTTAAAAAAAAAGTATGGATGCTCAAAAAATATAGGTATAGAATCCAAGTAGAAATCTTGATTTAATCATCTCCAACTTCTTAGCAGCCAAGGAGAGATGGGCTTTGTGTTCCCCTAGACCCTCACTTATTGAGTCCTCGCTTTCCACTTTTAAGTCCAGGCCTTTGGCTAGTAGGTATCTGGTATATTTTTCAAAGTGGAAGTGAATTTGAATGCAAGTCTGAGAAGGCAAATCAAAACCTGACTCTGCCTGCCCTGGCCTAGTTTCTGCTTCCTCTGGTCACTTATAACTGGAATGATTAATTCACCTTTTTTTTTTTTTAATTATGGACCTTGTTACATGGTGATTTTGGGCACCTTCTGCAGCTCTTAACCCCTGGATTGTGCATGCTTTAACACCTGAAACTGGTTTTAAGTATTTATTATGCAGCTAAAAGTTATGCCACTCCAGGGCATGATTATCTTTGATTTGTGCTACCTAGTTTGTGTTACAATAAGGTGTAGCCACCTAGGCTACATCTGAGTGTAAACACCTTCCCCCTGCCCTTGATTGGACTGGATCAGGCTCATTGTCCTCCATAGTTTCATAGTGGGTGGGATCAGAAGGGACCTGACAGATCACCAATTCTGACTCCTGCCATGGCAGGAAAGAATGCTGTGGTCAAATGACCCCAGCTAGGTGTCTATCTAGCTTCCTTTTAAAGACGCCCAGCGTAGAAGCCAGCACCACTTCCTTTGGAAGTTGGTTCCAGATCCTAGCCGCTCTGACTGTGAAGTCGTGCCTCCTGATATCTAGTCTGAATCTACTCTCAGTCAACTTATGGCCGTTTTTCCTTGTTACTCCCAGTAGTCCTTGGGGGAACAGGAACTCTTCCATTGCCTGCTGGTCTCCCTTGGCAAGTTTATAGACAGCCACCAGATCCCCTCTCAGCCTTCTCTTGTGGAGGCTGAACAGGTTCAGGT
>NW_017728931.1:114957301-114980480 GCF_001723895.1 Crocodylus porosus | reverse complement strand
CTTCGGGCACTACACCAGAGCTCCAGGAGTTTTCAAAGATCCATGCCAGGGGCTGGGCTATGACGCTGTTGATAAGTGCGGGCCCGAGGACCAAGCCCTGCAGAACCCCACTGCCCACATCCCTCCAGGTCAAATAAGACCTGTCCACCACCACTCTCTGTGTACAGCCCTCCAGCCAATTGGCAACCCATCTGACTATGTGTAGGCATTGACATCATAATCTCCTATTTTTTTAACGAGAATGGGTTGAGAAACAGTGCTGAAGGCCTTCCTGAAGTCCAGAAAGATTACGTCCACCATGACAGCTGCATCCAAGGATTTTGTGACTTGGTCATAGAAGGCCCTCAGGTTGGTCTGACGGGACCTGCCTCTAATGAACCCATGTTGGTTGCCCCTAAGCATACACTCCCCTGCTTGCCCCTTGCAGATGTGCACCTGGATAGTTTTCTCAAAGAGCTTCCCCAGGATTGAAGTAAGACTAAAATGCCTATAATAATTCTGGGTCCTCCTTCCTCCCTTTTTTGAAAATAGGGACCATATTGGACCTTTTCCAGTCCTCTGGAACCTCGCCAAAGCACCATGAGTGCTCGTAAAGCCGTGCCAGGAGTCCCACAGTGACCTCTGCTAATTCCATCAGCACTCTGGGATGAAGATTGTCAGGACCTACTGATTTGAACATACCCAGTCCCACCAGATGTTCCCTGACTAGATTGTCTTTGACCCTGGACATGGCTGTCCCTCCTTTGGGACTATTGGGGATCCCAGTGTGGGGGATGACTTGGTCCCTGCTCAGAAAAATGGAGGCAAAGAAATTGTTAAATAGGTTGGCTTTGTTATCTGGTGAGATCACCAGATTTCCAAGCATGTCCTGCAGAGGCCCCATGTTGCCCAGAACTTTCTTTTTACCTCATATGTATTTGAAAAAGGATTTCTTGTTGTCCTTGATCAGGTTGTTAGTCCCAGTTCCATCTGTACCTTGGCTTCCCTTCCCCCCATTGTCCTCACCTACTTACCTATGGCTGCCCACACTATCGTGGGAGAGCAGGCAGCCACAAATAAATAATGCCCTGGGGGCGAGTGGTAAGTGGGACCCAAGGGGTTGGGTGGGAGAGACCCCTGGGTAGGAGGCAGAGGGGAAGCCCAGAATGGGAGGGGGGTAGTTCTTACCTTTCAATCCTCCAGGCCAGTGCTAGCCAGAATGTGACTGCTCTGCATTCAAGCTAGTGCTAATACCCATCAACATTTGTGCAGCTGTGTAGGGTTTAGAAAGGCCCTGTGTCAGTGTTGAATAGGGTTACCATTTGTTTAAGTAGCCAAAATTAATGTATTGTAATTAGGACAAATCTAGCCTGGTAACAACATTCATGGATTGCTTCAATAGGAGACAAGTGCTTAAATTGGTTAGTCAATGGATAAATACTTTGAACTATTAATGTCCTAGCATCAAAGGGGAAGGAGTCAGTTTAATCAACTGAGCTAGAGATCCTCCCTATCTAAAAATACGGCTAACTTGAGTTAACCAATTTACTGATCTTTGGATCTAGTGTTTGTGTTGAATATTACATATGTGCTGCACATGCATTCCCCCCGCCACCACTCTTTCTTATAATCCTCTTTAATATACTTAAGGAAGCAGGTGTTTATCAACAAAACCAGTTTATCACTAGTTGGGCAATTCCCTCATCTGTTTTTAGTTGCATCTTTCGGCACATACAAGCCAATAAATCATAAACACCACTTTTTACCCATCAGTTTTACTTAAGCTATTTAATTGAGGATTGGTTGTACAAGGCACCTCTGTACAGATGCCAGTCATTTCAGTGTGGCACAGTAAATCTCACCCTAATAAGGCTTTGAAGCTGCCATGTGACAATATAAATTATTTCCTTATAACTGAGCTTCTTAAAGTTTTGTCTAAGAACCAAGTGATATTATTAAAATCAAAATAGCTTTTTCCTCTCGTCCTGTCAAGTACAAATAATTACTGTCAGTCATAATTGAAATGTAATTGTGATTCTTCTGGGTGGCAAATTAAGTGCTTTAAGTACTTGGATACATTAAAATTTTCCAAACATCTTACCTTTTCTATGTGTTGTGTAGTGCTGTAGCAGTGTAGTCTCTTGAGGGTGGTATAAGTCTGTGTGGTTCTGTGTTTTTCTTTTCTTAAATTATTTCCACAAACCTTGTTAACCTGAACAGGTTTTTAAAGTATTGCCATGTCAAACTCTCTCAGCATCTCTGGAAATTAGGTCAGTTACTTTAGGTATCTACATCTGAAAAACCTGAAAATGTTGAGAGAAAATTTACAAAAAACCAAATACAGTATCGTGCCTTTCCTCACTTATAGTTAATGTGGTTTCCAGCATATTAGTTGTAAACCTGTCCATTTTATAGTTATACCCTTCTTCTTTTTTACCTCTTCCTAAACTTTTCCCCTTGATCATGCCCTGATGTTATAATCCATTTTGTGCTCTCTGTGGTAGGTAGTTGGCTCTTGTGATCCGTGAGACAGAATAGGGAATGATGTAAAGAGTAAGACAGGAGGTGAAATTCATGGAAGCTGCTGTATGTTAAAAAGGACTCAAGATTGGTATAAGTGGAATGAGTACATGTGAATTCTTGATTTGGAAATTTATCAGGTAACTTTGTCATGAAACTTGTCAGACTGGCTAATGAAGATTATTTGTCATCATTCTTTCAGTAAGATTCAACCAACCTATATTGTTTGCTATAGTCTGCATTCCTGGCATTAGATACGTTATATTGCACAATAGTATGTGGCAGGTATTATAATACCTGTATGTAAACAGAATGTAAGTGGTAGCCCTATGCTTCAGGTTTAGAAGAGCATGGGGCAGTGTCAGCCGGGTTTTGTTTGAATTTTCTTTTTAAAATATTTTACGCTGGGGTTTACGCTATAATTAGTTGGAATGTGATGGTATCCATCAAATAAGAAGTTATGAAAGTCACTTATTCAGCTTTTTCGTTTGTAGTGAAGATGCTAAGTAAAAGCTTATCCACACTGAAATTGGTAGGTGTTTTGCTATTAACATCAGTGAGGCCAGAATTCAACATGTGGTCCCTCTTCCGAAGAGTTTACACTCTAGACTGAAGGGATTGAAAAGTCAGACTAACTTGAATAAAATCATTCCATTACTTTGGTAGTTTGTGCAAGCTTAAGGGAAGTTGGGTTCCAGTGATATATTCTAGTTTAAAGATTGGAGCCCGCTGAGTGAAGGGAAACTGGGAAGACTAAGGGGGTAAAATCCAAAGTCATGAATTTGAATGAGAACAGCAGAAGGCGGGGGTGTTAACGATGGAAGCACATAGAGGAAAAGGGTAACATGTTGACACTAGGGCTAGGTACAGACATTCAAAAAGGCTGGGGCAGAATTTAAGTTATGCAGTTTTCTGTAAGTGGCGTCATTTTCAGTTGGTAGTAAACTGAACATGCATCCACACTTGGGGATGCGGGGGGGAGGGCACATAGACTACCTATCTTAGACCAGGTTCCTTCATTTTTAAATTAGTCTATGTATGCTGAATTCTTGTTCTGTTGTGGGTTTAGACTGGTTTCTGATTACTTACACCAGTAAAAGTCTAGCTGGCCCACATGGTAGGCAAGATATGACTTGACTGCTTGTATGCCAAATTTTCCCAGAATTTGGAGTAGTTAGGGCAGGAGTACTCGGTGCTTGGCCTGCAGGTCGGATTGAGCCCTCAGTGCTGTCATTTGGCCCATGGAGCTTCTCAGGCCAGTGGGGCGCCCCAGGCCCTATGTGCTAGACTGGGTGCTCAATTCAAATACACAGGGCTAGGCAGCAGGGTGACCACCTTTCAAAGTGGAAAGCTGGGACACACGCTTGCCTCACCTCTTTCCCAACATCCTCCCCCCCCCCCCCCATTAGGCTCCACTGGGGGCGTGACCAGAACAGAGCTGAGCATAGCGGGGGCAGACGTGGGTTGCCTGCTGTAGGCTTGGGGCTCCCCACTCTGCTGCCTTTCTGGGAGTCCTGCACTGGCTGTATGATCCCTGCTGCCTGGTAGCAGTGGGGGGTACAACTCTGTGCCCCTAGGACCCAGTCCTGGCATGTGAGAGCAGGAGGAAGTGGTACCAGGGCCCAATCCTGGTGCTCCAGGCAGGAAGGGGGGCAGTGCTGGGGCATTGGGACTTGGTCCAGCCCATGGACTGGCCCCGAACAACTCATCTGCTCTACTGTCTTAAGGCATTCACTGTTTGCATTGCTGTAGGGTTAGTGTTAGCTGGTTGTAAAGCATGCTCAGCAGCACAACAAAAGTCAGTATTGTTTCCTTATGAGCTTATTTTAATAATCTTTTTGGCTGCAGTTATGCGGAGTATGTGTGAAAGTGTGACCACTTCCTAGATATCTCTTTTTTTTTTTTTTTGGATGGGGTGGGTGCATATTTAACGTGAAAAACCAAATTTATCTTTTACAGAGTGAACTGGAAAGTACTGTAGTTTAATAGCCATAACTGTTTCATACCTACTTTTCTCCTAGTGAATAAACAAATCCATTTAACTGTCCCCCTCTTCCTCCTTTCCATATGTGTTTTACAGGCATGTAATTTGGGTTATTAATTAGAAGTAGATTTATAAACAAGAAGTAAGCAAGAGTAAGTAATTGATTGTGACCAATTACTTTAATCGATTTGAGAGTCTTCCTTTGCTAACTTATACAGAGTATTATAAATGATGATGAATCATAGTAGAAGGTGAATATATTTATCTCTCTCTTATCATTAGGACTAGTAGGCCTTGGCCAATAACAGGGCCTGTATGAGGCAGGCTGTGTATCATCAACAAAGTGAAAAAGTTCAGAAGTTCTTGCATTAGCAGCTCAAAATATAACTAAGATTCAAAGGGATTTAAATTTTAGTAGTGGCAGTATTAACATTCATGCTCTTACTGCTGGATCTGTATTAGTACTCAGAATAATATTGTTTTAAGAACATTTAAGGCTTTTGGTTATTTTGAATAATAGCTTGAAATCTCCAAACCTGTGCCTTTTACTGTCTCTCCATCCAAATACACTTGCTACTCACATTACACTGAGGCGTACTTGTTTCCCTGGGAATACTGGGCTGATATATTTTCCTTACAAGAAATATTGACTCATTTGTTTTTAACTCCTACGCCACCTACGCACACATGTAAAGGATTTTGTAGATTTTGTAAATGGAGAAAAGTTCTACAAACTTTTAATAATGTCAGTTTAAATATAGGTGACTAGTGTTAAATTGTGTTGAATCTCAGTGTTTATGGAAAAAAAAGTCATGGTGTAGTTTTGAAGATTATAGATATCTGATTTGTAACAATGCTTTTTTAAAGGGTTTGTAAAATAGGTTTATTTTTTGTGTAGTTGAGGACTTTTTAACTTAACTAAATGTAACCGGTAAAGACATCTTTTATTGTATTTCTGCATGTATAGTCCTCTTCGTTTATCAATATGACTTGTTGGCAATTGTATGTGCTTAGGGCTCTTACTTTTAGGCTTTAACTGATAAACAATGACGAAACACCTCTATTCAAAAGAAAAGAGAAAGGGGGGAAAAATAAAGGAAGCTGTATTGATCCAATAAGGACTGGCAAAACACCAGAAATGGGTACTTGATTTGTGTTGTCTTCACCCTTTTGCAATTGCAGTTGTTTTGTGTAGATGGTGTCCCTGTCTTCCTGCTTTGTCGCTATTGTTAATACAGCCTAGATCTTATATACTCCAGCTACTGAGTGGAAGCAAAATACTGCATTTGTGTCAGATGTTCTGTAGATTTAAGCGTTGCTGTATTACAGTGCGTGTAATGCAAATAAAAAATGCACTGGTAGGTAAAACCCCTAAAGAATTGGTCTTTGATCATCAGGATTCCATTATAAAAGTTGCACAGGGAAAAAATGTACTAGTGTATAAGTAAAATAGTGCAACCTATATTGTGCAGGGACATAATCATCTACCACTAATTAAATGGATTAGTACCTTTTTTATTTTTAAATGTTAGGTATTTTTATGTTAACAATACATGCTGTAAATACATGCCTATTTCCAGGGAGAGGTGTAGGAAACTCGATAAACATTTTAAGCCCAGGGTTCAGTAAGAAGGTTAGAAAGTTTAACCTAACAAGTCACTTCTATATATGAGGTAAAACTTTAAAGTAGAATCTATTTAGACAGGAACTTGGGGAAGAACTAAGAACAAATATTCCTATTACAGGAAATAAACCTCTAGAAACTCCTATTTTGGACCCCTAGATAGAACTCAGAAATTGTTTTAATTTCACCTAGCAGAATTAACCAGAAAAACCCCAGACTTAGATATGAGTTATATTTATTTGACTGCTATACTTTTCCATCTTCTGTGCCAATTTTAATAGTGGTTTGTTTTTTTCATGTCATTACAAGAAAATAATTGCCTTAAAGCATGGAATTAATTAATCGACTTTAAGATAATGCTAACTGTCTTCCTGTGGCTTTTTACTAATGCAGTTCTTGCTTGAGCTGGAAGCCAGATTCCTTCCTGATAATCATGTCTAGTGATCACCTGCTGGCTAACTCTTTAGATTTTAAAATCGTAAAATTTTAGCTTTTTTTTAAGCATTTTAAAAATTTCCGTAAATTATATTAAAAATAAATCATAAACTTCACTGTATAATATTGTTTTCAGAGTTTTTCCTAGCTCTTCCATAGTTAAAGATTTCTTTGTATCTCAGAAAATGTCTACCTGATATATGACTTTAATGCCTAAAGGGAATCAGCAGGTATGAATCACCCCAGGTGACAGAGGTGTGATGGAGAAGATGGAAACAGTGATTAGAGTGCTTAATTAGCAAGAATCTACAGGCTATAAATTAATGCCAACAGAACTAATTAAAGTTACTTTTATTTCAGCACGGTGACAAGCAAAAGACTTTAGTCTGAACAGTTTAACGCACAGTAAAGTAAAAACCAAATGGATCAGGATTTATGTTTCTAGTTTTCCCTAATTAAATAGGAATTGGCTACAAACACACAATGTAGTACATGTTTAAAAAAATAGACTCTTGAATTATTGGGTAAATTTTTGTTTCTTTGTTTATACTTTATAGGATGCTAATCACATATTCAACAGACAGAACTTTTTGTGTGCTAGGGGTAAATTTAGTGAGCATCTGAGATTTGTATGTCTTTATATATGTGGTGCATTTAGTTTATTCCTGGACAAGCTGGCAGCTGAACCTTGGAGACAGTAGCCATTAGGAATAGGGCCACAGAGAATACCAGCTCTGCCAGTGGTGAGGAGGTTAAAACTCTTGCTGGAGTGTGCCATTAAAAGCACAGGAAGCCTGAAAGATTTTTTGGATTGAGCTGAGTGCTCCTTGTCTACCATGTTGTCCCTGATTACTACTCTGGTTTGTCTGAATGTGGGGATTATGAGTAGAGCACATTGTAGACCGACTGTTTCCTGGCTTCATACAGGCTTCTGGGAGTTATAGCAGGAAGAGGGTCTTTGTAACCTTCAGCTATTCCTGCACGATTTTTAAAACATGACTATACAGTTCCTTTTCCTCTCGTAACACAAGGAATAGCCAGTAGTGGACTGCTGTGGTATGTAGCTGACAAATGCTAAAACTGTGTCTGGTTATTGCTATTTACTGACACTTTGTCATTGTGCCAGGTAGCAGATTGAGAGAATGCAATAGTTTTTCTTAACTTCTGTGCCCAAGGGATTATAAGCCCTCATTTAACAACAGCTCCTTTTTTTTTTGTTCTCTCACCACCTGCCCCTTTGTTCCACTGAATCTTTCTGTATTCATCCATCTTTCCAGACTGCTACTTTCCCCAAATCTTTATAACACAGCAGAAATGCTGACCCCCTCATCACCAAACACATTGAAGTGACAAGACATAGGTAAGACTTTTCTTCATATTTCAATGCCTTTGAAAGTCTGTCCAGTCCTAGTTCATGCCCATACTTTCCTTTAAAAGACTCCTAAAGCTCAGTCTTCTATTCATATCCCTTTTAATACAGCTTGTTTTCAGGAGAATATATCAAGAGTTGAATCTGATGCTCAAGATGAGTCAGTTCCACTGTCTCCTTCTCCTCCTCCTCCTGACATTTCTGCATCAGGAGTAATATTCTCTGACTCATTCTTTTTTTTTTCCTTACAGATCAAAGGGAATTCAATTTGAAGAAAGCATATCTATTCATATCAAACAGGAAGCTTTCAGAATATTAGTACATATTGTGAGCACCTTTGTGGCCCCTTACTTTTAGGCTTTTTGAAGGCTTCCTAGGATTTTTCCCCCCATCTCTTTAGTTCAAGGATTGGTATATCTGAAAAATAGACTGCTAGGGAGCATGTGCCCTTTGATTAATAAGTGAATATATTTGCTATAGTGCCAAAGATGGAACATCTTGTAACTGTTGGCAGCCTTACTAAAAGAATAACCATCCTCATAGAAAGGGGCATAACAGAACAGGAGTTTGATCAAGAAGAAACAAGACACTCAAAGTTTTCAAGTGTTGTTGCATTACTGTAAAATACCATCTATGTTATTTATGTCCCTTTGGACGTGGTCCAGTAACTGCAGAAACTAGACAAGTCATTTTCAGCCCCAAATAATTGTGAAACTAGACAATTTTTTTTAGCTACTTGAACTCGGTTCCCTTGTTCTGGAAGGCTTTCCCTTTCTTCATATGTCAACTGCCACAAAAATGGAATCACTGTTCCCAGTGCTCTTTAACTCAAGAGGTTACTCTTGAATTTACCGTAAAGGGAGACAACCCTAATTTTTCATTCCTAGGACGATGCATTGTCCCTTCTGAAAGGAGACCCACACAAGTTCCTCAAGACACTTCAGGGAAAATATACTCACCATCTTTTTCATCAAACTTTCCAGGGTTCATGGCATCATTCAAGAGTTGTTTGTGCCTCAGTGTAAAAAGGCTGGATGTTTACAGGATATTGCTCTGGTCTAAGGAAGCTAACAGTAGCAGAGGAGATGTCAGAATGGAAGAGTAGCTGGAGCACTGGGCTTTTTGACTAACCCTTCTGGTTGTTTGAAGCCTAGGGATCTGCAGTGCAAGTTAAAATTACTTCCTATGCTATTCTAGCATGCAGAAATCTTCCCTGGCTCTGCTGTATCCTACAGATACTAGGCACAGCAGAAAAACTGCTGCTCTGTTAGTAACTTCAGGTTCCACTATTTAACTTCCAAGAATCATAATTTGATATATGGGAGGAAAATGGTATCCTGAAGCCAACCACTTGTCTCTAAGTTTTTAGCTCTAATTGTTTCTATCTGTAAAAACAAAATAAAAATTGTAAAGATCCTATAGCACTTGAAGACATTTTGCTTTACACTTTTGAGACCAGCAGAGACAAATGTCCTTTTTAAGTCGGGGTTGGTTTTGTTGATGGGTTTTTTTGTTTGATTTTTGAGACCTGGGCCATTCCCAGAAGACATTGAACTAAAGTTTGAGCATCACCTTAGCGGTTCTTAAGCAGGGTTATGATTTAACTTTATGCAACTAAAATTTTGGTACACAGGGCAGGGCTCCCTAGACCTCTCTGTATGTTTGATTCATATTTAAACCACTGTATGCCTTTCCACATTTTCTACTTTTTCTATTAGCAGGCTGACTTTTTATATAAAGTAACAGCTCAAAACTGATCATTAGGACCTAAGGCAATTGATCATCAAAAATTTGACGTGTGTGGTTCTCTGATTTCATATATGCTCACATTAATTGATTTGAAGCTATGAGCGATTTATACCTTTTAACTGGTTTCAGAAGTATCAGGGGAGCTGATACTTAGGAGTAACTTTTAATCTCTGTATTCCTGCAGCCATACAAATTAGGTAAGTTGCTGTACCTTTAACCCTGAATGAACCAATTACATATTCCACAGTTTTGCTATATTTGCATTACTACAGAAGCATTCCGATGCAACACTTCTTTGTAACATTTTTATATTGTTATCATCTGATATCAGTATAATTGTTGCATCTGTCTATAACTGCAGTGACTTTTCAGATGATACTGAGTTGGATGTGTGTAATGGACACTTTGGAAGATGGGCTGAGGATGAAAAATGACCTTGGTAGCCTGAAATTAATCTGAAATTCAATAAGGACAAATACAAAGCATTGCACTTAAGGGAGAACAATCAAATGCACAAATATAAATTGGGGGATAACTAGCTACATTGCAGTAAAGTAGAAAAAGGACCTTAGGGGTTATAAAGGACTGCAAGGTGAATATTTACCTGAATCCAAGCTGCTTTAAAATTTTAAAACCACGTCCCAATAATTAGATTCTGCACGTGATGAATTTTATAAATTTTGTTATCATTTTCCATGTGTAGAATCTAATCACTGGGGGTTATCTTATTTCCCACCCTGACTGCTAACATGGGGCACAAGCAATGGGGGGGACTTGGATAGTCTGCCGCCTGCCTCCAAATGTTCACACCCCTTGATACTTGTGCTGATACTTGTGCTACCCTACCATTTGTACCCACTCCTGCCAACCACAGCTTCAGCTTCAGCCTTGGTCTGGCCCCTGCCCAGCTAGGCAACAGCTCTTGGAGCTGCAGCCAGAGCCACAACACACTCCATGCCTCTCACATGTGGCACATTGCACCCCGCCCCCAATCAAATCCAGGACACGGGACTTTTTCTCCCATGTTGAATGGAAAAAACCTTCATCTTGGATTCAAGTAAATATAGTACTTGGAGTGCCTTATCATTGTGGAGATCAGTGCTGTCATTCTGTTCATCAGTGGTGAGGCCTCATCTGAAGGGCTGTTTCCAGGTTTGAGGGCAGAATACTTCAAGAAAAATGCAAAAGACAAATTGAAAACTGTCCTGAGGAGAGCAACATTTAAATGATTAGAGGTTGTTATAAAGAGGATTTTCATCAATTGTTTGCAGGGACAGGAAAAGAATTTGGGCTTAATTGTAAAAATTACCTCGGCTATTAGGAAGAACTTTTTAAAGATGTCTAAGCACTTGAACAGACTACGTAGAGAGGCTGTGGATTCTCCATCATTGGGAGTTTATAATAGCAGCTTAGGTCATGTCCAGATGAGCATGGCCATGTGGTATGTGGCGCCACAGAGCTGTCTGCAACACCACACATTCAGGCATTTCCACCACTGCTATCTTGCTGTATGAGCACATGGTGGGGTTGACCCTGGGAAATCTAGGGGGTCAAAAAAACCTGCAAGAAAAAGTAGGGTGGCTCATGTAGGGGCAATGCAGACTGCCCAAAACCAGAGCTACATGCCTGCTGCTGGCCAGACTCTGAGTGGCAAGATTGCCATGGGTGCAGCTCCCTGAGGCCCCCAGGACCTCGGTTAAGGCTGCTGGGGCCAGCACAGTGCTAGCCCCAGCCTCCCCTACCCCAACCTGGGGTATCCCGCCATGTGCTGGAGGACATGTGGCGGAGGCATTCCCCGGGCGCAGCTAGCAGCAGCACAAGGTGTGCCACCGGTTCTTCCCTTGGGGAAACAAATGTCCATGCTCATGTGGACATGGCCTTAACTGGACACTTTCTGGAATGGTGTAGAACAGGATAGTTCTATCTTGAGATCTATCACTATGATCTCCTGAGGCTCCTTCCACATCTATACCTTTGAGGAACTGAGCTGAGGAGAAACTAGATATTGACTGGATGGATTGCATCTTGATGAATATTTTTAAGGAGACCCTAAAAATACCTAGCAGGGGTGTATAATTTTAATTCAGGGTTGGTTTATTTTGATGGGAGGAGGGGGGGGTGAGGGAAGGGGACAAGGGGAAACTCAGTCCATCTTCTTTTGGAACTTGACTTCTGGCACTAAAATGAGAAGTTTTAAGAAGGTTTTGTCTTGGAACTGACACTTCCTTAAAAACTAACTGAAAATCAGAAAAAAAATCTTCGTATTGTTCTAGCCCAGGATAGCATAGCTTGTTTGCGTCTTACATACCATAAAGGTGTACCTAAGGCTGCCGAGAGAAGTAATGTTATTTTTCCTTGATGTGTACTGGGCGTCACCTGGTAAAAGAGTTGTTTGGTCCCTCTTTCTGATCTTTTATGTATAAATTAATATTATACCTGTGGCAGAGCATTAAGAGAGTATATGATTATTGCCATTCTTGTTTCCTTTTTTTTAAGCATTTGCTGATGTCATTGGCATGGTTTCCTGAACTGGGGCCTTGATAACCAGATACTAATTTCACCCTCCAATGCTGCAATAAACTGTTCTTATAACACCAGAGACTTGAATGTTCTTCGGTGACAGGATTCTAGATTTCACTCGCAAATGGCTTTTGAAGCCATTTCGGTTGCATTGTAAGTGGTTCTTTCACAGAAAGCAATGATTTTACTAATGTCAATAGAGCAGGACTTTGTCCTCTGATTCATAATGAAAGTGTGGATTCTTAAAAGGGCACCTTCCAGCTAACTTTAACTAAAGATCCAGTTTCCAAACTGGCAGGAAAGTACTGTGTCCTTCAGCTGAGGCTGGAGATTTGGTTTTCTACCTGGTATAGCATTTCTGTGTCCTCTAGCTGATGGAAAGAGCAAAGATCTGGTTTCCTAAGTGGCAGAGTATTACTGTGTCCTCCAACTGATAGTGAGGATCTAGTTTTGTAACTAGCGGGAAGTACTGTGTCCTTTTAACTGAAAGTGAACATTTTGTTTGCTTACTGGCAGGGGATACGGTGTCCTCTAGCTGATAGCACAAATTTTGGTTATTGCTAGCACTTGGGGGAGGGGTTTAGTGCCTGGGCTTGTACTGAAGTACATAATTTGTAAGTAGGCAGGTAGATAATTCCTGCTGTGTTTAAAAAAAAAAAAAAGCAGAACACTGATAAAAACATTATTAATTTCAGTTAAATATGGCTTTGCTTTTATGTAACACTGAAAAGAAAATTAAGGCCTGTCTAAGAGAGTTTTGCTCAAAACACACTTTATTCCTTTCCTTCTCTAAACAGATGTTTTGATACAATTTATTTTTAATGTTGGAAAACCAACTTACTGGATCTTGCATCCTGTTAGTTATTTATGGGTTGTTTGAAACATTATTGAATAGGAAACTTAATTTATAAAAAAAAAAAAAAAACCCAAAAAGAAAATGACAGTTAACAAGAATAAGTTGCTGCTGTTGCAAAGTTTTTTTTTGTTTTGTTTAATGAACTGATTTCTTTTGGTAGAAAAATAGCCCACAAGCCAAACCATGCACACATTTGGCTGGCCCTATGGCTGGAGAGTTTCACAGATGAGCTTTCTAGGCAGGGGACAGTAGAGGGTTACTCCCTGAGCTACCCCTAGCTTTAGGGGAGCACAGTAATTGAAGAAATTTTGTCTTCTCTCCTGCCTGATAAAGGGACAGGTTGTCAAGGGCCAATGTCACAGATGGTTTGGAAGGTTTCTGCCCTAGGAAAATGCCCTCTGCCTATCTCTGCAATCTACCAATTGGCAGGAAGGGAGTGTTCTCTGATGGTGGAAACCTTTCTTGTTCTCCCCTGCAGAAGAAACAGGCCCTACTCCCAGGTCACTCCTCTGGGATGACCTGGAGAGCAGAGTGGGGGAGAGCACTCAACTATTGTGGCAAGGTTCCTGGGTGGTGCTGGCAGAAAGGCGAAAGCCTCTTCATGCCTGACTCCCAAGCCCTCGAGCCTCCTCTTGCCCCTAGCCACTCAACTGAGCAGCAGCCACAGTGATTTCAAAAGCAAAGGAAACCAAGAGCTGGGCTGTGTTAAGCCTCTCTGTGCCCAGTTCTTCTTGCTGCCCTGCCATCCAACTGACTGGCAGGACAACCATTTAGAAGCTGGTGGCTGGGAGCGCTCCCAACTGCTGACTTCTACATCGCTGCCCTGCTGTACAGATGGGCAGCAAGTTGAAGCCAGCAGGAGATGAGAGTCTTTCCCAGAGCCCTGCTTCTGGCCACCTGACGCTAAATCGTCACCCTACTACTTAGAAGGCATTGGCAAAGTCCCCTGCCTCTTTCCCAAAATGGGGATTGCTCAGTTTGGGGAAGAGGCAGGCAGAAGTGGTTGCTGTTTACCTTGCTTCCAGACAGCTGCCCCCCGTGCCTTCTGAAGGTCAGAGTGACCCTGGTCTTGGGAAGGGAGGGAGCCTTTTCCCCCAGATCTACTCTTCCTGGTCACCAGTGGGGTTTGAACATCTGTATACTTTTGACTAGCTTAGTCTCTGAGGAGAAACTTTCCTGGGAGCAATTTAACCCTGTTTTTTCTAGGATTTATTTTTTCTCCTGAAGCAGCCATTTTTAGGAGAAAAGGCCTGAATGTCTATACACTTGGTGTCTACCAAGAGTGACAGTTCTCCCCATAGAAACAGAATATCTACCTAGCTAACTTCCTTCTTCTGTAAGAGAATTTGGAACAGATTGAACAAAATGTACCAGGTTTGCATTTTCATTTGTTGTTATTAGTCATTGTACATATTTCTGAATGTATGTTAAGAGAGTACAAAATCGTGTTTGGGTAGATTTGCTAGTTACCCTAAGTTTATAATTTGTCCTGTTCTGGTTTTAATTATAATTATTAATTATAATATTCTTCATTATAATTGATATGGTTCTGGTTTAGACAAGCTATTGGGTCTTTGATTTTAAAATAATCTCTCCATTAAAAATCTCCGTTTGCTATTATGTGGATGATGTGCACAAATGTCATGCTTGCCACAGAGTGTTGAGATTTGGCTCTCACTAAGATGATATGATGTCATCTTTGGGAGAGTAGAATATCAATATGCCTAATTATCACAGAATACAGAAAACAGGACTATTCTTGGCTCCTTTGTAAATTAATTGTTTTTGTTAACTAAGATTCATCAGTCTAGACATGATGGGTAACCTATCATGCATCTTGTTGATAGCGCAGCAAATACTAGAGAAAACACAAGAGCTGTTTAATCTTCTCTCTCTGCTGGTATGACGTCCCGGCAGACCAGACCAATATATATTTAGAATCTTGACAGTCAGGCAAGCCTTAAAGGGACACTTTCATCTTGTTCCAGGTCACATTATTTGTGCAGTCAAGGTGTTACAAAACTTAAATTTGTTACCATGGGTTTTTTTTTTTTTTAATTTCAATATGATAAAGTATGCAATGTGGTATTCAAAATCTTTGGGTAGTGTCTGAGAGCCATTACTGAAAAAAAAAATTAATAGAGGTATAAGTATAAATGACTCTTCATTAGAACAGCTGAGTAAAATGCAAGTAATCCATATTTGGATAAGCATCAATGCTGCAAAGTAAATTGGTCTTAAAATATTAAAATTTAAGAGAAAACAAAATTAAACCATTACATATTAAAACAAAATTATGTATTAACAACATACACAAAATCATTTTATCCTTTTTAACAAATTATTTTAAAATTGCTCCTCCCCTTTAAAATGTCTACTTCTGCAAGCTCATAACACGGGTATTATAATAAAAAGAAATACTGGGACTGCAGTTGCACTGAATACAGCAGTATTATACATCTGCTGTCCTTGCTTTGACATCATGTTTAGTCTCTTACAGATGAAGCTATAAAAATGGGCTCAGTAAATAGTTCATAAAGCATAAAGTGGTTGCTAGTATAAAGAGAACATATATAACAGTGGCTGAATTATAAAGTCAACATTTTGTAATGTCCAGCACAGAATGGAATCTGAATTGACAGAGGAATTTAAGCCCATCGTAGGGGGATACTTTAAAACCACTGGATGGAAACTCTTTAATGTAATCTACTGCATGAAGATGGCAGTTGCTCTCCTTCTCCTCTTTTTCCCCCAGTTGTCCTGTCCCTCCCAACTACCCACAACACATGCACAGATTGGGGGGTGCGGGGAAGTTATCCAGAGTAAACAGATATTTTCATGTGTAACTAATTTATGGATAGGAAGAAGCAAAGAAATAAGCATCCAAAATGCTAAATTTTTAGCTAGAGAAGTAGATGTCTGGGAGCAAGAGGTTCAGATGCATAGGAGAAGCTCAGAGCCCTTAAAAACCTTAAGGGCTTTTTAACTCTGAGTTAAAATAAAAATATGTTAGTAAAATGACACAAAAATAGATTTAAAGAAAGAGTTAGGCAGCAACTCACAAGTTGGCCCTCAGGCCTTTTACAAGGTCAAGAACACCTTGAAAAAAGCCCTAAGGCCCCAAACATTGATCTTTACTTTCTTCCTTCTATTTAAGAAATACAACTTTATTTTTAACTCTTATAAAATATTGGGTGTCATTTTCCTAAAGGGACCATTTGAAGTATGGGCTAATAGGTTCTTGATTTCTGCTCCCCCCACCCCCCACACACATTTCCGAACCCTCTGGGAATTGTGGCTGACCTTGTTACATCTTCCATTAACTGTTTTAATATACTCATCTGTTCAGTTATAAGTTGTATGGGGAAAAAATCCTTTTCTACTCTCAGTAAGTTGAATTTGCCTATAGCTTTTACTGTCTTCCTTTCCTATGCCATGAGAAGCCCTCCAAGCTTTTTGCAAAATATTCTCTTTTCTGCTTTTCCTTTCAGGTTAAAAAATAGATAAAATCCAGTCAGTTTTAAAAGTTACTTGACAGTCCTCTGTATTATGCTGTCATGTGCCATTCTCATTATTGGTACAAGTTGTGAATAGTTACCTGGAATAAATACATATTTATTGTTACCCAGCTTTTCGTACCATGAAGGTGAGAAAATGTTCCCTGAGCTTTTAAGTCTGCTTTGATGCAATTATTATTCCTAGGCTGGAATAAGGTTTCTGTGATCCAGCAAATCATAGGAGAATTATAAGTGTATGCAAGAAACAAATCAAATTTAATATAAAGTGTACACAATTCTGCATTACTCTAGGCTACTGGTGTGCTGAGACTACTGATTATAAAGCTGGCTGATGTTGTCTCATTTGCTTGTACTTTCCCATATTTCTGTATTTGTCTTTATGATTAGATTGCAAGCACTTTTCAGGCAGGGATCATCTTATTGTTACATGTTTGTGAAGTGCTTATTAGCACAATGGGATCCTGCTCCATAGCACAGTCTCCTAGGTACTACAGTAATGCAATTAATTATTACAATAATTATGGTAAAGCACTTTCTACAGATTAGATCCAGGCAAGCATTTAAGCGTGCTCCTAAATCAGCTCTGGTTCACGACAGCTCATGTTTACATTTAAACATATATTCAAGTGATGTCTTGAAGTCTGTTGCTTTCCTGAACTTGAGTCTGCAGGAGGTGCATCTCTTATCTCAATTGCTTGATAGTTATTATGAAACTCTAGTACTGTTATTCCCTCCTCTCCTCCTGACAAAAAAAACATTTTGTGAAACGAAATTAACTTCCCCTCCCCAGGGGACCGATCCAATAAAAGGGGAAAAGGATGAGGAAAGAATGAATCCCACATGACAGATGATAATCATGTCATTTACTCTGCTAATGGAAGGTGCACAGATATTGGAGATGGAGGTCAGTATAAAAAACTGTGTAGAAGAGAAAAGGGATCCTCTGGGGTCCTTCCTTTGCTCCACTCATCTTCAAAAGCCTTGTGATATGACAACCTAATTTACTACTACTAGAGCTCGCACGTACTTCTTGGGGTGCTGGCCAGTTTTGCTTGGTTGGGATTTAAAGCAAAATATTCTCCCACTTCAGGGATTAAGCATGCTGTTTGACATGGTGTCTAGCGTTTCATAGTATAATTAGGTCATTTCAAATTCCCTTATTTAGGAAATGCATTTACAGTCAGTTTGCTTTTGGTCCAGTACTGATATCAGAAGGAATAAATTGCTGCTTTTGGTCCAAGAAATGCAAGCATGACCCACAAGGAAGGCAGACCAATTCCAACTGCAAGGCTAAAAATCCTGCCTAGGATTTAAAAAAAAAAAAAAAAAAAGGAAGAGGTGATTGATGACTAAAGCTGAAAGAGCTCTACAATTTAAGTGTGATAACTGGGAACTGGTAGAAGATACTTTTGGATTGGGCAACAATCTGGATCATTTGTCAGATGCCTGGCTGTTCTGAGGCTGAGAGTTTCAGCAGTGCTTGGTTCTTGAGGATTTTATTTGAGAGAGGGCATACAAATCTGATAAACGTCAGACTTTCAGCTTAGCTCTCCTCCTTTCTTTTCCTTTTAATTTGGGCAGGATATGTATGCTATTGTTTACATGTGATGGTTGGAATCCATTGAAGAATATTTTCAACCTCACTGCTTTTTTAATTACCAATTCAATCAATATTTCTATTTTATCTTTCATAGTCCAAGTAATTTTCTTGCCATAACTGTTTGTTAACATGACAGATGTGAAAAAAAAGACAAAACATAGAATCAGAGAGAGGTAGGGCTGGAAGGGATCTCCAGAAGCCATCTGTTCTAACCCCCTGACCGAGGCAGGATCATCACTATCTAAACACGACTGCCAGCCCCGACACAACACAGACCTAACACCCTAACCTCCCATGACAACCAATGTCCTGCTTCTGTGAAATGTCATCAATGTATGCTCAGGAGATCCTGGGTAGAGGACCATACCCCCTGCTATGGAGCAAGGCAAACACATGTCTGGTGCAATGTAAGTTAGGAGTTGAAATAAATTAAACATCTTCTTTAAGATAAGTTTGATAGGAAGGCCGCTATGGGTGCAAGTGCCCATGAAAGCATTTGCGCTCACAGCAGCTCAGATAGAACCAGTGCACATTTGAGTTAGGACTTTCTGACTCGGCACATGTATCTGGACATGCACTTCGGTGTGGGGCACATCGTGCCACTGGGGGCAAAATAACCCTGTCTGGCTCCTCCTGGATCTGCAGCCAGGGGGAGCTGGAGCCTGGGCCCAACACCTGTGCTTTCCCCCAGAAAAGCTGCCCTGTCCTGGCCCCATCAGTACAAAAAGCTCTCCTGTCAAGTAGCTCAGGACTACTTGCTGTCAGGAGCTTCTGGGGCCCAGCCAACTGGTACCTGGGGACACTACCCCTTGTGCCAGCTGGACTGCTGAAGCAGCCCGGAGAGTTCCCTGCACCCTCTACCCACTGCAGCAGCCTAGCAGTGGGGGCTGCTGCCTGGCCGTGACCTGCTGCGCACCTGCCAGACTTGGATGGGGACTGCACAGCCAGTACAGGCATCTGCCCCTGTGGGCCAACTGCCAGTGGACTGCCAGTGGTTGCAGGGTTGGCCTTTGTGCAGCAATACTGGCATGTGTGCCCCCCCTGTCTGGCCATCTGGGCAGCTGTCACCCAGAAGATGTTCCAGGTGTGGTAGCCTGCTTTGAACTGTCAAAGTGTGTCCAGGAGGTCAGTCACCTCTAGCTGGGTTCAAGGTGCCAGCTCTGAGTAGGCTCCTCTGTGTGGGTCCTGCCACTTGCCTCCCTAGCAGGAATTCTGGTGTTCCATATTTGAAAACTAAAAAATCCATGATAAAAAAATCCCAGAGTCACTCTGTAAAATATCCTGAAGTCCATGTTCCTCCACAATTAAAACAAAAGACCACTATATATAGAGAGTTCTAGTTAGCTACATTTCTACTGATGGAATATGTCTTGTAACCATAGTGATGAAATACACTTATTGGCTGGAATGATTAGAATTCTAAATAGCTCTTTTTTTACCAGAAAAATATATATGACCTATATCTGAAAGATAACATATTAGTGCTTGAATGTGTATATAAGCAAAAGTGTTTTCTGCAGATGTGGGGGGGAAAGAGGGGGAGCCAATCCCCATCATATTTCAGTGGGTTTTCTCATCCCTGTCAGCACTCAGCCTGAAAATTAAAAGCTCTGAAAGAGTCTTTCCTCCTTGGGGTAGCCCAAATCTACAGGATCCAGCTATTTTTTGCCCTTTAGAAGAGTCTGAAATGTTTAGATAGAGCCAAGCAATGTTTTGCTGATAATTTTATTGACACACGTATAATAAATGCTTCTTCTAGCATAAAGATGTCACCTCTGCTGCTCAAGCTGCATTTGAGAACTGTGTAAAAAATTAGATGAACAATTCCATGATATACCTTTGTGAAAGAGATGAAATTTAAAACAAAACAGAGCAGCAGAAACAAAATAAACCAACACATAGACCATATATATGCAAAGGTTATCTGGGTACCAAAATGTGGAGTTTACTAAATGCTGCACTTCCCTAAAACTTAATTCCACACAATAGGTAGGGGTTTATTTTGTTTTATTTATTCTCTCCCCCCCTCCCCACTGCACCACATCTTTCTGTCTCTCTCATTGAATTACTTAGAGCATTATGAAAACTTTTTGCATGTTGCTGGCTATAGCAGAAACTGTTCCACTTTGAAATCAGGCCAGATGGAGGGAGTACTTTTATAGCAAAATCGGTCAAATAATTTATATGAGAACGAAGGGTTATTGTTTCAGGAAAAGGGCATTACTCACCCTGAGGAACTTGGTCTAGACAACTCTTGCTTTTCTGGCAAGAGAAATTGATTAGAATAATCATGTGAATATCTGTACTTGTAAAGTTTGAATATCACACTTCACTGCTTGCTAAGGTGAGTGAGGGGAAAAAAACGTACAATGTGTGGACAGTACTGCTTCTTAAATGTTTGTAGCTTTTATGTCCAATACACTTTCTTCAGGCAGGTGGTCTTCATTCAGCCTGCCTGGATATCAAATTTCAAGTTTAAAATAAAATGGTATTTTTATATCTAAATTTTATAAAAAAAATCTGTAAAGATTTCCTATATGCTCTACCTCACAACATGGACATGTACAATACAGTAGAATAGGACTGGATTTTTGGTGGTTCTCTGGCCCACGGTCAAAAATACCAACAAATATGGTGCTGTGGGCTGTATATATTGTGCTTCCTTGTCAAACTTCATTTTAATGTATGAATTACTTGTCACCAGGAAAACTGTTGTAAGGTCTCATTGACAAGGCTGTCTTTTAAGGCAGGGACTGGGAGCCACTCTCCTGAAAGGAAACATCCTCAGCTTTCCTTTCTTTAAATGTCAAAACCACTCCCCCCCCCCTTACTCAGGCTGAGAGCTCAAAAATGGCCGGAGATTTTATCAAACTACTAAAAGAACCAAAGAGTGGTCCAACTGTGAAGTTTCCAATCAGTAAAGTTTCCAACATTAAGTCTATTGTTGATCAAAACTGGTTTGAGAAGGAAAATTAAGCCTCCATCTTAATTATTGCACTGTTTTTTTTAATGCTACTTTGTTGTGCATTATGTTGCACGTAAACTCTAAGACCCTGAAAGAAGTACACAAGTACTACTTTGTCACTTTGTTGCATAAAATATAATGTTAATGTGTGTTCATTGCTGTTCAGTATTACAAGAGCTCTATGACTTCTAAAATTAAGTAACCATAGAAACATTACAATGTGTTAAATAGGTAACATAAGGAAAAATTTCAGGAGTATACTTACAGTTGATCTTTTCATGAAAAAATATGCTTTGGATTGTTTGCTCTGTATAACTGAACTCAGTTTTTTATCGCCTCCTTTTTTGTTTAAACAAAAAAAGTTTAAGTGTATTTCTTACTAAAAATGTAACAAACCATTCTGATGTGCAAGAAGAATAGCAAGTATGGCAGGATCCCAGCTTGATTTAGCAGGGAAATCTTCAGTAAACTAAATCACAAAAAAGGAAGCTTATAAGAAGTGGAAACTTGGACAAACCACTAGGGACAAATATATAAAAGCATTGCTCAGGCATGCAGGGATGAAGTCAGGAAGGCCAAGGTGCAATTGGAGTTGCAGCTAGCAAGGGATGTGAAGGGTAAGACGGGTTTCTACATGTATGTCGGTAGAAAGAGGAGGATCAGGGAAAGTGTAGATCCCTTACTGAATGAGGGAGGCAACCCTGTGACAGAGGATGCAGAAAAGGCTGAAGTGCTCAGTGCCTCTTTTGCTTCAGTCTTCACAGGCAAGGTCAGCTCCCAGACTCCTGCACTGGGCAGCGCAGTTTGGGGAGGTGGTGAGCAGCCCTCAGTGGTGAAAGAACAGGTTAGGGAGTACTTAGAAAAGCTGGATGTGTACAAGTCCATGGGGCAGGATGCAGTGCACCCGACAGTGCTGAGGGAGTTGGCTGATAAGATTGCAGAGCCATGGACCATCATCTTTCCAAACTCTTGGCAATCAGAAAAAGTCCCAGATGATTGGAAAAGGGTAAACAGTGTCTATATTTCAGAAAGGGGGAAAAAGAGGATCCAGGGAATTACAAACCAGGCAGCTCAGTCTCTGGAAAAATCATGGACCAGATCCTCAAGGAATCTATTTCTAAGCACTTGGAGGAGAAAAAAGGTGATTACGAACAGTCACCAAATGTAAGTCATGCCTGACAAACCTTGTTTTTTATGATGAGATAACTGGCTCTGTGAATGCAGGGAAACTAGTGGAAGTGGTGTACTTTGATTTTAGCAAGGCTATTGATGCAGTCTCCCACAACATTCTCACAGGCAAGCTAAGGAAGTTTGAGCTGGATGAGTGGACTGTAAGGTAGATAGAAAACTGGCCTGGAGCATCAGGCTCAGCAAGTACTAATCAATGGCTCAATGTCTAGTTGGCAACTCGTATCAAGTGGAGTGCCCCAAGAACCAGTCCTGGATCTAGTTTTGTTTCATGTCTTCATCAGCGACCTGGATGATGGCATAGAGGGCACCCTCAGCAAGTTTGCAGATGACAGCAAGATGTGGGGAGTAGTAGGTATGCTGGAGGGTATGGGTAGGATTCAGTGACCTAGACACATTGGACGATTGGGCCAAAAAGCCCAAACATTGCACTATGCTGTGGTCTCTTGCCCTTTTTCTCTCCCCTCACTTTCTTCTGTGTCATGGTCTGTCTAATGTTGTCATTTTTTTTTATTCCACGCAAGGCTGCTAATTTTTAAGTATATCATTTCTACTATATGGATAGTGCTGCAATGAAAGGAATTTTCAGCTTTAGTCTTTCTTTCTGTTATTTACCAAAAACCCATCATAAAGTCATATTAGCTGATGTTGGTGACCAGGATCTGCGACTGGAGACCCTCTGGGTTAAAAATCCATGGGGTGGGTATCTACTACAGACCTTTCACCCAAAGTCAAGAGCTTGACATGGAGTTCACCTGGGAACTGGCTGAGGCCGCATGCTCCAGGACCATGGTTGTCATGGGTGACTTCAATTACCCGGACATCTCGTGGGAAGATCACTCAGCAAAATCCGAGCAGTTGCAAAGCTTTCT
>NW_017728931.1:114955055-114956290 GCF_001723895.1 Crocodylus porosus | reverse complement strand
TTGAACACCTTCAAGAGTAAATTGGATGCTTATCTTGCTGGGATCCTATGATCCCAGCTGACTTCCTGCCCTTCGGCTGGGGGCTGGACTCGATGATCTTTTGAGGTCCCTTCCAGCCCTAATGTCTATGAAATCTACGAAATTTAAGCAGTAATAATAGGAAAGCAAAAGATTTCTAGCTTTGTCCTATAAACTTTTCGGGGTTTGAGTATATTGACTTGTTGCTTCTTTGCTTGTTTACTAATTAAATTCCAGTTCTTTGAGAGAGATACTTGTGGGTTGAGGTTTTTTTCAATGTATTCCTCACTTACCAGCCACTGTCATAGAGCTGAGTCCTGAAATGTATTCTCTGGATATGGGGCAACATCTAAAAATGCATCAGTTATCAGGCTTGCCCACTGTGAGCAATTCATAAAGAAATTGCTTCAATATTTTGATCACAGTCAGTTTTTTATTACAAAAGTAGCTGACACAGATGCACCTCGATGTTTAGAAAACAAGCAAAACAATGAAGTAAAAATGATAAAACTGAGCTTAGCATTTGTTCAGTACTACTTCTAGCCTTGGTACTAACTGCTGCCTTCAGCAGTCAGGCTGGGAGTAGTAGGAAAACCTCACATGGACAGAAGTAATTTTTTGTTGATTTACTTTTCATGTTAAGATTAAAGGAGTTCAAATGAAAATCCAGAAATAAATGGTTCTGAATTTTGGAAATAACATACGTCTATATGAGTCCTGATTAAATGAAATACAGAGATTCTCACTAGTTTCTCAGGATATTCCTTCTTTCATCTCACTTTCATCAACCTTTGTAAATCTGTAGTATTCTGTAAATGGGCAGCTTCCCAATAAAGTGATTGAATCAGCTCTAAAATAAGAAAAGGTGAAAATGGAAATGCCAGTCATTCATACTACACAACTCTTCTTTAACCCAAGATTTCTTTGGCAGATGTTTGTTCTCTCTCTTGCTCTCTGTTTCATTTTGCAAGTAGAATGCTTGCTGTATAGAAGCAGAGAGCCAAGTAGGTTCCTATAATTTTCCCAGCAAGGGTTGACATCCTCCTACCCAGCAGAGAGGTTTATAAGTCAAACATGTCTCATCTTCCTGTAATTTTTCCAAAGCTCTTGAACTAACCTGTAGAATTATTTCATAGATTTCATAGACATTAGGGCTGGAAGGGACCTCGGGAGATCATCGAGTCCAGCCCCCTGCCCAAAGGGCAGGAAGTCAGCTG
>NW_017728931.1:114947357-114955044 GCF_001723895.1 Crocodylus porosus | reverse complement strand
AGAGCTACACCCCCGCCCCTTTTGTCAGCACGATCCCTCCTGTACAGGGTATAGCCCTCTATACCCGTGGTCCAGTCATGGGTGGAGTCCCACTAGGTCTCCGTTATCCCAATGACATCATAATTCTTTGCACTGAATTACTATGTCTTTAAATGCCAACTTCTAAATAAGACCCCTAGGTTTCGTCATATTCAGTCTAAGTATAACTGTACTGACATAGTTAAGAATACAAAACTTCTCTAAATTAGCTTGTGCTCATGTGAACCCAGTAACCAGGGCATTAGGTGTAGTGCCATGACATCTGTGCATGGAGAACGTAACATTCTACCATGATTCAGTGCCATCAGTAGCACTTGATGTGCACAGAATATGAAAAGTAGCAGGCTGGTAGGAGTCAAGTGATGGATGTTCATGATGTTCAGTGCTTTAGGAAACCTTTCACTTAACTGAGAAGTGAATCTGTCCACAGAAACAACTGGAACCTTTCCTTCAAATATCTTGAACTTTTTTTTTCTATAGCCTTTTCATGACTTTGCTGACACACAAGTCCAAAAAGACAGCCCACAGCATCTTGAATGAAAAGTTTAATCCATAACGTAAGTTTTCCCCGTGAAGAAGTTGGGACATTTTTATAGTGATATTCTTATGCCTTATCAGGACATCATTGGCTGCAAGGAGTTTGAACTTGACCTGAGTGTTAATAAATATGCAAAGTTGGATATAATTTTAAGCACTGCGTTTTGATTTTTATGTTGAATTTCTGTTGCTTGTACTAGGGTTGGAGTGGTGGTATAGCTATGATGATCCATAAAACCTGAGGTGCCTTTTTGTGATAACTTTTATTGAACAATAAGAGAGTGCTATAGAATTGGTTTGAAAAAGATATCCCCCCAGTTATTTCTTAAAACTGTTCAACAAGTCTCTCCATCTCTTCCCCAAGACAGAATACACCCAACCTTACATCTGTTAATATAGTATACTCTGTTTTAAGACCATAGTTTTAGGACTGGAAGAAGGTTATGCTTTTGTCCAGAGTATTAATTGACCCAAACTTGATGTAATTAATGCACAGTAAGTACCCATTGCTTTTATTTGTGGTCCTAAAACTGAGTAGTTTGTGCCTTTTTAGTGTTTTTGATGGAAGTGCTAAAGCACGAGAAACCTTGCAAATAATGGAACCAGTCAGGTTCTAGGCTTCTAATACACAACTGACAGCTCTGTATACTTAAAGTATTATCAGTGCTGTGTTATTATCCCTGGAACTGACTAGTTTCTCTCAATTTCAAGACTTTTAATACTCAGTTTGGAGACTGCCCTTAGAAAGGTTGAAAATGAAAGGAGATAGTAGCTTTGAAACTTGACTAGCTTCCCTTGTATTCAAAGCTTCCAATAGCAGTCCTTTGACAGCTCCTTCCCTTTCATTCCTTCTCACACCGTTAAACAGAGTTGTGGTAGTCACAAAGGAGACATACACTTACTATGCAGATACCAGAGTACAAATAAGTTACAAGTAGACAGCGGAGATGAAATATTTTATGTGCATAAGCTGTTTATGCATTTGACTGATATGCAGATAACCAGAGTTTGTTACAATGTTAGCGAGGCAACAAATTGTGAGGGGTGCTGTGTTTTACAGTTAAATGAATTATGCATGGTGAATAAGTATATATAAGTGGAGTGCACCAGTATGCAAGTTTGTATGTATATTCTCTTTTCAGTTCATCTACTGTAATATCTTTTAGGTTCTCTAGGAGTTTTGCTGTATTGCTGATAACCTTGTAATTCAGAGACTTTTTTATTATCTCTCTCAAGAGTATAGCGAAAAAGCTGGCTTAATATTCCTTCCCACCCCCTATTCATAATGGCCACCATCTCCCATTTACTGTCAAGTCAGTAAATGGAGACTATTCCCCTACAGTTTGGTGGCCTGTGGAGGTGAGGTAGCTATTAATGGCTGCTGTTTCCCACTGTTTTCAAAGAGATGACACCATGTCCACAGGTAAAATGGCTGCATCTTTATGGGTGGAAATGGACGTTGCCTTACATCTCACTTGTGCCGCCATACCATTTTTTTTATGTCAGTACAAATGCTGAGCACATACTGGTCGATGGCATTTGTTGTGCCACATGAAAGGAAAATCAGTGGCTTAACAAAAGGAGGTAATAAATTCTGCCATTTTGTTGCGGTGGACATCTGTTACTTTTGTGGTGCTTTGTTGGCTCAGCCAGACATCTGGGTCTGACTAGACAGGGGAAATCCCTGCTCTCCTCTGCTCAGTGAGAACTGTGTCCCAGGTCTGGCTGAGTGGGGTAAGTAGAGAGGTTGCATTGCTTCTTGTCTCACACCATCAAGGGTCCAGAAAAAGAGTTGTGTTTTGCCTAGTGAAGCAGATCAGCTGTGCCACAACACACTGCAGAATAGCTGATCCACTTCATTTGGCGACATGCATTTCTAGCCTATGGTTCACAGGACTAGGACTAGTATCTACTACTATGTTTTGTACGGTGACATATATAGTAGAGTGATGTAGTTAGCCATATTCATCTGAAATCAATCAAAAAGCACGATAGATACTCACCTTAATAGACTAAGCAAATAGCATACAAATCCTCCTTAAAAAATTAATGGAGGGGGTGAGGAGCATGGTACTGGGCAGTAAGGAGACATGGGTGGCAAGGCAACGAGGTGCAGGGGAGTAAAGGAGTGCATGGCAGTTGTGGAATGGAAGATAGCAGTGGGAAGAGATGGAGAGGTTAGCGATCCCTTCCAACAGCTTTTCTTCAAATCTCTGCTCTTCTGCCACCACTTTCTCCTTTGTCTGGGACCCATGTTTTGTCCATTTTCCAGATCATACACAGGAGAGGGAACAAAGACAAGACAGCAGTAGGAAATGGAGTGTCTCTCAGTCTTCACTTGAGCATCCAGAGTAGAGACTTACGATTTAATGTGCATAAAGGGTTGACTTTTTTTAAGTCTATAAAATATTGTCACAGAAGACTACAGGTTAATAAAGAGTTAAAATACTAGCTTAAAAAATGGGGTTTGATATCTGACAAAAATCTCATGACTTTCGGGCTTGACTCATGATTTTTGCCTTCTTAGGGTTGATTGCACAGTTTGGTATGCTTTGTAATCAGCTTTTCAATAATTCTGAAATGCTTTTTGAAGGAGAAAAAGAATTCTATTATCCATGTGGTGATAGTGGTGTTATCCAGTTATCTCTTATTATTCCAAAAAAATATACAGGATAGGACATTTTCACCTTGACACATTTTAATTGAAGTATAGTCTGTAATGAAGTAATAGAAGTTTAGGGGGAAAAAAATGTCCTTTTAATGTACTAACCTAAATGCTAAGACTGTTTGCCGGGCCAAAGCCCACCTTTGCCTTCGGCTATGTTCTCTTTTATACAGTCTCCTAGTGGCTGTTCTGTCCTTCCTATGTTTGAATCTACATCCTACTGCTTCCTGAAGGTTCCAGCCAACACTCCTCAATGTACATCGCAGGCCAGTGAATTGATACAGAGTCTTTCATCTCCCATCCAAATAAAAATAAAGATGGCTCCTCTTCCGCAATAGCAGTAGACTTGGGTTTCCTTCTTATACTGGAGCCCATCTCACCCAAGAAAGAGCAAAATGGAAATAGAAGTCTGGGAAGCATGACTTATGAAGAAAAGCTAAAAGAACAAGGGTTATTTAGTCTGGAGAAGAGAAGATTGAGAGGGCATTTGATAACAGCTGTCAAATATCTCAAGGGAGACAGAATTTTCTGTGGCAGGGGACAGAACTAGGAGCAATGGCCTCAAGATGACAGACAAAATTTTAGGTTGGAGATTAATACAAATGTCCTGACTGTGAGTAGTCAACTGTTGAAACAGGCTACCTAGAGAAGTTTTGTGCTGTCTATCCATGGAAATTTTCAAGAACACGTTAAATGGATAGTTAAATGAGATGGTCTTGCTAGGGAATCCTGGCTTGAGCATGGGGCTGGACTAGATGACCTTGTGCATTCCATTCCAGCCCTACTGTCCTATGATCCCATATGTATAGACGTTACGAATTTGGTGATTTATCAAATCTGGGATCTGAGTTTCACAGACACCTATAGCAAACTGTATCTCTGACATGTGTTTTCAACTATTCAGTATTTGTAAGGTTTCAGTGTCACCTGATGCAGAATGAAGTTCAGGAAAATGTAAACAGATTTCTGTGTTTTGCTAATACATGGATTAATTGCATTTGATTATTATTTTTAAGTGTTGCATTCGGTGATTACAGAAAGCATGATTTACTGTAATTTTGAAATGCTTACAGCATGAACATGTGACCTTCTGTACTTGAAATCGACTTAGAACTGGAGAAGGCATTTGAAGATAACTGCCAAGGTTCAGTGTGGATGATCTGTTCTTAAACAATTCATTCTGGTATTGAACAAGTGAGAAAGTGAATGTAAGCCAGGATATTTGGAATCCATTGGCATAAATGCACTAAAACTGGCAGAGCATATATGCATCTATTCCCAATGTTGCCAAGCCCATTTTGTATCATTAAATGCATTTACTCACCATGGCTTTTATCCCAACAGAGATAGATTATAACCTTCTGTTCGCATATCTAATTGCTCAGTTAAAATAACTTTTGTTGAGAGAGATATTATGGAAACTCGTTGGAAATATTTTTTCTACAATATGGATAGTATTGCTTGTAGTGGTACTCATGGAGAAATATTTGATGTAGTAGAAAGGAAGGGTAATACTGTGGGTAAGGCACAAGACTAGAATTTATAATAGTTTCATCATGCTTAGCTCTGTCACGTGTTGTGACTAACCCAGTCAGATTCAATGCCACTAAACATATCTGTAAAATGGTAAAAAATTATGTTGGCTGTACTGAGGTTTAGTGAGGCTGAATGAATTAATACTTGCTCTGGAGATCTGGATTGAAGGTGATATAAGTTATTTTGAGGGTTAACTAGGATTTCGTAGAGGATTTGTTTGCTACAAGACACTGTACTCAGTAGGAACAAAGCTTTGGTGCACATGATACGTTGTTGTTTCATCTATGTACTTTTCCTCCTTTCTGATTCTTATGCTTTTCCAAATCATTTCAATACTCGTTCCTTTATCAGTATTTCCCACTTTCATTTTAATGCCTTCTTGTTCTCAGCTGCAATGTGTACAAGCTCTGTGTTTTTCCTCCTCCATACATGTTTCTACTTAACGCACACATCTTTAAGAAAGATCTTCTCAAGAGTACGCAGGGTTTTTTTGATTATTTGCTTATTTGGCTTTTTAGGGCAAATAACCAATTTAGCTCAGTAAATGTTTTCCAGGACTTCTCTAGAATATCCTGTTTTAACTTCTATGTTACTTTGAAATATTTGCATGAACCTAACACTTGCTTAAACGTAACAGTAGGTTCTGTGTCTGCTTAGTAGGTGGTTTCTTATTCAATCCATATTTTTCTTTATTTCTAGTTGTGGTTAATGTGAAAGCTGCTGATCAATACTGCAAATGGATGATTAGGGATTATATGAGTCAACGTGTTTTTCATATTGAAAGTGAATAATGTGTCTTCAAAGAAAGTGGAAGATTGCAGGGAGGAAAGTAGGGGAAGTGCAGTACATTGAATGAGTGACAGAAAAGAGGTGGTTTTGAAAGTGGGGTACAGAATGGATGAAGAGGCAATGACAAGAGAAGTAGGTGATACAGGGAATGAATGAAGTGATTTATAGGATGAGGAAGGGGAAGGACCTATATGGCCAAAATTTCATTTACAGTTCTTACACTTGAGCATTGGTAGTCATTCTTTTTGGTCAAAGAGCAACAAACAGAAAGGAATGTGGCGATGGGAGATAACCGCAGGGGTTCGAAGTGCTGGGGACAGTCCCCAGCGCTTCTGAAGAAGGAAACGGGGATGCTCACGCTGCGGAGAACTTACCTCCAAGGCAGGCCAGGACATAGAAGCAGGCGCGTGAGCCAGCGTTTTATTGCCTCTTAAAGTGGGTGTTAGTCAATCTGGGCACCGGTCAGCTGATGACATCAGCTGAGGCCACCGCTGTGGGAGACATAAAAACTTGGCCAGAAGGCAGGTGGAGGTGGGGAAGCTAGCTAGGAGCACACCGAGACTCAGCATGCTGGTAGAAGCAGTCCCATCAACACTGCCCCATGGTAGAGGAGCAACGGCAGTAACTGGAACCCTGCCGGGAACGGGTAGTTTCTGGCCCTGGAGCATTTGGGCTCCAAGGCAGCAATTTCTCCCTGAGAGAATTACCTGACTCTATTGGCTCGGATCCTGAAGCCAGTATCTTTAGCCACAGGGTTGATTCAGGGATCAGGCGGCCAGGAGGGCTGTCAGTGCCTACACTGTACCCACAGTTGTGGGGTGGACACCTTTTTTGGGGTGATGCGTGTGCCTTTGCCTCGAGTTGGGGCAGGAGCATGAATACCCAAGTGGCTGGTGAGTGGATGGGCTGTAGGGGAAGCCGAGTCCTGAGGACAACTGTGGCGAGCCCATGAGTACCCCATCTTTGGGTCAAGGGGGAAGGAACAGCACTGAACCCCCCCCCTCCTTTACATTTTCCAACAAGTCATAGCAAATGAGTTGGGGAGCCCTGACCACACAGCACAACTATACTCACAGCACCAACTGGGGGTGCCATAGGGGAATACTGAGTGTAGCCTTTAAAGATGAATTAAAGAAACAAATCTTTTTTTACTAAACCTCAGCCACAAGATGCAGCAGATGAAAAATTGATAGCTTGCGATTGTAGCTTTAGGAACACAGTTTCTGTATGATGTTCACTAGAACAAGAAATAAATGGTGGTCTTGCATTCAGCATCATAACTATTTGTCTAAATTTTCAGTGACTAAAGATAGGGCTTGCCTGGGGTTTTGGAGAACTTGATATATGAGAGGTTGATGCCACTACTCTGTGTCTGGTGGGATATTTATATTGGATTTCAGAACTGGATATGAAAGTGAAAAATCTGCAACTTTTTCTGGGGAACCTTTCTATCATTTAAGTGTTACTAACTTTATATGGCTATGTCCTCATCTTCCTTGACTTTGCCTGTGGCATCTTGTAGCATGTTCTTAGTATTTTAGATGCTGTTCTTTTTAGTTGTAGGCAGGTAGAATTTGATTTAAATCAAATCAATTTAAATCACTGGTCTGGAAGCCTCTCTTTTAATTATTGTTTTCTACAAAAAGTGCATTCCTGTTTGATATAACCTTAATACAGATTATTTACAACTCAGAGATGGATGTAGGTTTCATTTTTAGAAGGTATACACTATTCATTTTAAAGCAGTGATTTATTTTGACATTTTTTTCAGATTTAATTTTGCAGCTACATCAGAAAACTGAATTATGATTTGGTTATTTTATTTACCAAAGCTAATTGAAGCAGATACTTGTGAAGTTATTGGGAGGTGAACTATCTCCAAGTCACTGGATTAATCATGGCTATTTGGGGGATATTTTTGCCACACTATTAGGAGGACAACAACAGTAGTCACAAAAAACAACAGGCTTTTAATTTGTTTTATTTAACTAAAACAACAAGCTTATATATTTTTGGTATTTTCGTCAATGGCAAATATATAATTATTAGTATTAACAATATTGAAATAAATAATTATACATAATTATAATACTGATTTTTAACAAAACATTCATATGCATT
>NW_017728931.1:114931837-114947257 GCF_001723895.1 Crocodylus porosus | reverse complement strand
ATGGCAAATATATAATTATTAGTATTAACAATATTGAAATAAATAATTATACATAATTATAATACTGATTTTTAACAAAACATTCATATGCATTTTTGAATTTTTCACTATTTTAGTTATAAATGTGAAATGTGTTTTTAACAAAAATTTAAATAGATTAGTTTAGCCAGGTGAACATGAGAAACTGAAAATACTGGGTTAAGCAGCATACTTGGTCGTCACTTTTCTCTTCCTGTTTATTGATAGACTGGAAAAAGAAGACAAGCTTTCCTGCTTTTTCAGTTCCCATGCGATTTCTCAATTTAGAATAAATTAGTTCAAAGGAAGAAAATGTTCTTTCTACACCTGCAGAAGAAGCTACTGCTGTTAAAAACTGGATTATCACTTCAATAGTGTCTGATGGATCCAGGTGGTTAAGTGTCTTGCACCATTCACTGGTGTGACTTTCTTTAAAACCTCATCAGCAAACATATATTTCTTGAATGGTCTGCACTTAACCCTGAAATTTATTATAGTCACTTCTGCTGTAACATAAGCACGTATTACTGGATCATTGTGGACATTGCTTCACCCATCAAGACTCAGGTTAACAATTCTCCCCTCTAGACTTTTTGCACATTGTTCAATTTCTTTCTCATACACTTTATCTAACAACTTGCCTGCTGTATCTGCTCTGGATGGACTGTATCCTGGTCATGACTGAACCATGTCAATGAAGTGTGTGTTCTCAACCATATGCAAAGGACAGTTTTTGTTGTATAAACAAACAAAGCATTTTTTTCATCAATTACCTCTTGCTGTAATCTTTTGGATCTTATTACAAACTTATCTGTGGTTGTTTCTGGATCATGGAGGTTTGTTTATTTTCTTTTTCCTACAGGTGATTAGTATATTTCATAGACATTCAGGCTGGAAGGGACCCTGGAGGATCATAGAGTCCAGCCCCCTGCCCAGGGTCAGGAAGTTAACAGGGATCATAGGATCCCAGTAAGATAAACATCCACATGTTTCTTGAAGGCATTCAGAGTGGGTGCTTGAACCATCTCTGGCAGCAGTCTATTGCAAACCTTGGGGGCTCGGACAGTAAAGAAGTTCTTCCTTATATCTAGCCTGAAATGGTCGCAGAGGAGTTTGTGATCATTTGATCTTGTCATCCTTTGGGGCACTCTGGTGAACAGATGTTTCCCTAGATCCTGGCGAACACCCCTAATAAACTTAGAGGTTGCCACCAGATCACCCCTGAGCCCTCGCTTTTCCAGGCTGAAAAGTCCCATTGCGCTCATCCTCTCGTCGTAAGGTCTGTTATCCTGACCTCTGATCATGTGTGTGGGTCTCCTCTGCACTCTCTCAAGCTTCTCCACATCCTTTTTGAATTGTGGAGCCCAAAACAGTAATCCAGCTGCGCCCTCATGAAGGCCAAGTATAATGGGAGAACGACGTCCTAGGATTTTCTTGAGAAGCATCTACGGATGCAAGCCAGTATTTTGCTCGCTTTACTAGCCACAGCATCACATTAAAGGCTCATGTTCATCTTGTGGTCAATCAAGACCCCCAAGTCCCTTTCATCTGTAGTGCTAACCAGCATAGCACTGCCAAGCCTATAAGGATGCTGCAGGTTTTTCCTCCCAAGGTGGAGAACCTTGCATTATTTTCACTGTTAAACACCATCAGGTTCTCATCCACCCATTTCATGAGCCTGTCAAGATCTGCCTGGATCACCCTCCTGTCCTCAGGTTTGGACGCTTTACTCAAAGTTTGGTGTCATCAGTGAACTTGGCCAGCCTGCTTCTGACACCAGTGTTTACATCATTGGTGAAGATGTTAAAAAGTAAAGGCCCTAGAACAGAGCCTTGAGGGATCCCACTGGTCACAATGCACCATGACAATTGACTTCCATCAACCATCACCCTCTGGGTGCTGCCACGCAGCCAGTTCCCCAGCCAGCAGATCGTGGTGGACCCAAAGCCACAATTGGCCAGTTTTGCCAAGAGGTGATCATGGGATTCCAGATCAAAGGCTTTTTTGAAGTCAAGATATATGACATCAATCTCTTCTCCCTTGTCCAGGTGATAGGTCACCTGGTCATAAAAGGAAATGATATTGGTCAAGCAAGACCTACCTGCAACAAACCCGTGCTGGGTATCCCTCAGGATATTGCCATCAGGTAGCCTGTAAAGGGTGGTCTCTTTGATAATCTTCTCCAAGACCTTCCCCAAGAAAGAGGTCAGGCTGATGGGTCTGTAGTTTGCCGGATTTACTTTCCTCCCTTTTTTGAAGGTAGGCACCACATTGGCCTTCTTCCAATTTACGGGCACTTCACCAGAGTACCAGGAGTTCTCAAAGATCCATGCCAGGGGCTGAGCTACGATGTTTGCCAGCTCTTTGAGTACCCTTGGGTGTAAACCGTCAGTACTGGCTGACTTGAAAGTATTCAGCCTCTCAAGGTGTTCCTTCACGAGGTCAGCTTTGATGTAGAGTAAAGAATCTCCCTCACCTGGGCCTCCATGTCCTGCCGTGGGTAGGGGCATCCCATGGGATTGGTGAAAAGCGACACAAAGTACCCGTTTAGCAAGTTTGCTTTTTCCTGGGCATTGGTTGTCAGTTGTCCCATCTGGTTCAGCAGGGGTCCAGTGTTGCCCTTGTTTTTCCTCTGGCTCCCCACGTATCTAAAAAAAGGGACTTTTTATATTTGTAGCTAGCTGGAGTTCTGTCGCAGCCTTGGCTTTCTTGGTTTGCTCTCTGCAGGTCTGGACTAGAGCAGAGTATTCCTCCTTGGTAGTGGATCCAGTCCTGTATCCTTTATAGGTCTTCCTTTTAAGATGCAGGAGGTCCACTAGTTCCCAGGAGAGCCAAGAGGGCTGCTGTGCCCTTTCTGTGCTCTTTCTCTGAGACGGGATAGACTTTGCTTGTCCATCCAGGATTGCTCCCTTGAGGAGCAAACACTCAACCTGAACTCCCCTCCCCTTTCGTTTGTGATTCTTTATGGCATCACTGACAAACCTCCTGAGCTTGTCAAAGTCAGCTTTCCTGAAGTGGAGGACTTCTGTATTAGTGACTGACTTGCCAGCTTTACGGCTGATGATGAAAGTGATCAGCTCGTGGTCACTGTCCCCCAGCTGCCCTTCAATCATTAGGTCACTGATTAGGTTGTCCCCAGTTGCTAGTACCAGGTCGAGCAGTGCTTCACCTCTCATTGGCCCGTAGGCTTCCTGCATCAGATAGAGGTCATTCATGCATGAGAGAAAACTTTGCTCCGATATGACAGACATTTGAATGGAACACTGGTATTATGAGCAGATGACTTGGAAACTGTAGATGGTGATGATAATGTTGAAAATGGATAGTCAGAATTCTGTATGTTGAGGATGGATCCTCCTGAACAGAAGAATTCAGTACAGTTGCTACAGTACTGCTCATTTAATATTAATCATTGTACTCAGTACTATTATAGAAGTGAACCTGGAAAGGGAAGATCTGCTTATTTCAGCCATTATTTTATATCATAACTGCATTAAAACTATGATAGTTCCATAAAGTAACAACTATATTTTTACTCGAGTGTTTTTATAAGAATTGAAGTAGCCCAGAAGTTCGCCCAAAATACATGAACAGGGAAGACAGGCAGTCTTTTGGGAAGAAGTATGAAATAAGAACGTTTACTAACTTGGAGATCCTGCATGTTAAGACATGTTCCATTCATCATCTTCAAAGCAACTTTCTCCTGAGAAGAAGCACTTCTCATGATGTTGTTTCATTTGGGCTACCAGGCCTTGCATTTCTTTGTTGCACTGTTTGCATTTTGTGCATGTGCCTGTCTTACCCACAGGTAGAGGAACTTCATTAAAATATTCCCAAACAGGATCTCTTTTGTGGCCTGGCAAGCCTGCTGCCATGATAGGTTTTCTCTTCTAACATACCATTCCTTCACTAGACCTCAAGTCAACAGAGAGGCTATACTCAGAAATGTATTCCTCAAGACTTCTGGAATAATCTGCTCAAAATGTTGCTCCTTTGTTTCTACTGCCCCTCCCTCCTTGCATTTAGCTCCAGATTCCTCCTTTTTGCCCAGATCTATTCCACCCCCCAACAATCCTCTGTTCATGTAACTTTTTGAAACTTCACTTTAAGAGTGAGGTAAGGGCTTGACTCTGTGTACACAAACTTGCAGAGACACAATAGGGCTGATGGGTAGGTATATCAGGGTTCAGCTCTCGTCTTCATATACTGCTGTTAACAAGGAAGTTCTCTATGGAAACAAATCCACAGTTTGAGAGCTGAAACTAAGCATCAGAGATGCTTAATGGGATCTTCTAGATTGAGCACTGAGTCCCATTGGGTAAAGTGGTTTTCTTTAACCTTTACTAATCTATAGAGGAACCTCTGGGAACCCCATAAGATTAGGCCCCTAATCTAGTCCATGGCCTGTTGTGACCTATTTATAAAACTTTTCTAAAAAGATTATGTGAATATATTATTTCAGATAGTATGTAGTTATAAGTAATAATCCCTATTCCATGATGATATCTCTGAGCTTTATTATATCTTAAATTAGATTCATTTTTTTAAAAAGCATCTAAACAAAAAACCCAATTGTTTAAAAAATAAAAACATTTAAATAAAAATCTGATTTATTTATTTATTTTTTTAATAATTGATTTTTATCCACCATGTTTGTAGGGAGAGCCATTTCTATCGGTGTGCAGGGCGTGGGGCATATCAACCCATGTGGAGCTAGGGGGGTGGCAAGTGGCTGGCGCACAGAGTGGAGGGGGTGCTAATGGGTGACCAGAGCATGGAACTGGTGGCTGTGGCGGGGCCGGTTACAGCACTGTCCATGGGTCCCCCACAAAGCGTGTGGCCCGGGGCAGTCACCACCCCCCGCCCCAGGGATGGCTCTGGTTGTAGGCGAGAGTTTGAAGTATGATGAGTTTGGGGAATTTTCTTTGATAAACAAATAATTTTGAATGCAGGAGACTGACACAATGACTCAGGAGGCTTATTTCAGGCCTTTGTACCCATATAGGACATATATGTTAAGTGCTGAACAAGATTATCAAATGTTGTTGATGTAAAATCCTGAATTTTTCATTGTAATTGTAAGTTCGATATTTTTATTTCATTTTTTTGTGCAGAAAGTTGTTTAAGTTTCCTGCCCTTTCAATGCAAGAAACTTTTGATAATAAAACTACATTATAAAAAAAAATATTTTAATATATACATTTAAAACCAGTTAGATCAGCATAAATTGAGTTTGGATCACTATTTTGTAATAGCTTGGGCACTGAAAAAGCAAATAAGTTGGCAGGAGTTTGTGCCTAAAAGCAGATATGAATGATTGATAGACCTGACTGAGTTTGGAATGTGGCTGTTTCGGATTTTGTGGTTAGCTTTATAGAATGAAGTTGATGTTCCTTTTGGGACATGCGTACCTGTCGGGTGGGGAATTAAGAATACTTGCACAACAAAATGACTGTATTTTGTGTTTCATTTAATAATGCATTCATTTCACATTTTTTTTCCTTAGGCTGTGGTGGAGAATCAAAGCTGAGCTGTTCCTCTTCTTATTTTTGCTTTCATGCATCTCCTGAAGAGTTAGATTTGTTTGCTTTCTATTTCTTTGATTTTTCTTTCATGCACTGAAACATCTGCTTTTGGAATGTTTTTATTTTTGTTTGTTTAAATGATATTGTATAAATGTTTTCAATTCCATATTACAAACATGATGAGCCAGCCTATGCATTTTAGCTGAGAAGATAAAAAAAAAACCCCAACAACTCAGTGGCCACGTCCAGATGTGCAGGGACATGCACTTGCAGCAGCAAAAATATCAGTGGCACAAATTTGTTTCACTATTTCTTGTCACAGTGCATGCTGCTGTATGTGCCCTTTGAGGGACAGATTGTCTTGCTTCTGACAAATTGCTTGTGCTCAGCTCCTCCTGGCTCCTAGCTGAAGGAGTAGACACTGTGGCTGGCACCCAAAGCATCTCCCTGGAGGACCAAACCTCTGTCTCCTGGTGCATGCTCCCATTGCATGTACTGCACCACATTTTTTCATGGCCTTTTTTTTTTTGCTACTGAAATATCCTGATAGTAAATTTTGGCCCCATGCTGCAAGTTCGCATCATGGGGTGCGTTTTAACATTCCTTCTGTGTGGTTTGTGGTGATTGTGGTGACACAAACCTCACACCGCTGTTGATTTAGATGTGGCTAATGAGTTCAATGGAATGATATAAAATCACCAGTTTTTTAGAATTTTGTATTACAGACTTGACCTACTAGAATAATCTGATAAAAGTAATGAACTTTTTAAAAGCTGGGTATGTATTAGAATTTAGAATACGCTTATAAAATTTGCGGATGATACTAAACTGGGAGGAATAACAGACACTGGAAGACAGGGTTAGAATTCAAAATGATCATGACAAATTGGAGGCGTGGTCCGAAATCAATAAGATGAAATTCAATAAAGGTAAATGCTAAGCTGAGGAGAAATCAAATGCAGAAATACAAAATTGGGAATAAGTGGCAAGGCAGCCAAGTACAACAAAAAAATCTAAGTGGTAGTGAACCACAAGTTGAATATAAATCAATCATTTGATTCTGTTGCAAGAAGTTCAAACGTTATTCTGGGATGTGGAAATGAGTTCCATCTGTAATACATGGGAGATCATTATTCTGTTATGGTTTGCGCTTGTAAAACCTCTTCTCAAGTACTTTGTCTAGTTTTGAGCCTTCACAGCTTAAGGCAAGGTAGACAAATTATTGATAGTCCAGAACAGGCCAACAAATACAACAAGACGTTTTATATATTGCAGAGATTTGTTTGTCCCAGTATGATCGGACAGGGAGCAACAGAGCAACTATCTATGAATAAATAAAATTGAATGCTTTTCAAGTTTATGCAGCAGAAGGCTAACACAATAGAATAGCCCCACCTACTGTTAGAAGTTCATGCACACTTAATACAATATATAACACTCTTCCCCCTAGGTAATGTACACCTTTAAGTACTTAGTGTTAGGGTAACAGCATAGAGTCAGAGTCTAACACTTAGGATGGTTGGTAACAACAAAAATGACTCAGTTCAGGGGTTGGGCTTGTCTCATTGTGAATGGCAGAAGGCTCTTCATGAGTCACTTCAGCAGCTGGAGGATTTAATGGGTGTAGAATGGGGATGGCCAACCTGTGCCTCTGGAGCCAGATGTGGCTCTTCAGAAGTTTAATATGCACCTCCTTGAATCTTTGCACAAGCATACGGTGACTGGTTTCCGTGTGTGTGTGTGCCATGTAACTGGGCCAAAGTGAGTGCCTGCAACTATGGCCCAGCTATTGGACTAACATCATACAAAACCAAGATTCCAGATGGCAATACATTTTGCAGATGTGTCAACCAGATGAGAAGCCAACTTCCAGATGATGTGACATCTATAGATCCAAGGCACTTATGTGTGTATATATGTATATGTATCTGTATATATATGTGTATATAAGTGCCTTGGATCTATAGATGTCACATATATTACATATATATGTATGTATTACATATATATATGTGTAACATGGAGGCACCCACTGTGGCCCAGCTGCATAGTTTTGGACATTCATTAGGATTGTTTCATAAGTAGAAGTGGTTTTTCAGTATCATAATGGCTGGCATGCTGCCAGATAACAATAATTGCTTTGTATAATTTGAAAACCTTGTCAGGGCGTTTAGTCTATTTCCATATTTGTTCTATTTAGCCCAATAGATTGTGGCCTCGTCTTTGAAGAGAAATTGTAGAAGCTAAGGCAATGTATGGATGGATGGTTGCAGTTCTTGCTTGTTCTTGAGCATTGGAGCTCCATAAATTGCTTCTATCTTTGTGCTTATTGGGTGAATTCTGTTTGCATCACCTTGGAATCCTAGTATTGGGTACCCCCAAAACATGCTTTACCCCAAACCCACACTTCTCTTTCTTAAGTTTTAGACCAGCATTGGCAATGTGTTTGTAATATTACTTGCAGTCAACCAGTTAATTCTTTCAAGGAGTCTGCTGCACTAAAGGCATCATCAAAGTGTGGCACAACTTCCTTTAGAACTGTGAGTAAATCTTCGATATACTTTTAGGAAAATTCTGGAGCAATATTTATTTCAGATTGTAGACACTTTGCTCAGAACGCTCTTTGGTGGGTAATAACTGTCAGTGCATCAGCAGCTTGATCATCCACAAGGAGTGGTTGATATAATTATGCCAAGTCGATTTTAACAAAACTTTCGTCCAGCAAGAGTGGCAATGATCCGGTTTACAGCTGGAGTTTGGTATTGGTGTTTCTTCACTGCTTTGTTTATCATATGCTTGTAGTCAGCAAATGTTCAATGCTTGGCTTCATGATGGGTACAATGGGAGTGGAATATAATGTATTTACTACTGCTTTGAGGACAGCGTGTTCTTCAAGGTGATCAATCTCTGCATCGGTCTTCAGATGAAAGGTGAATGTAACATGATAAGACTTCATTCAGATTAGTTTCACTTCCATATCCAGTGTAGATGAAACAGGTGGGTCTTTGTACATGCTGAGCCCCTTTAAAAAATTGCTAAATTCTTTAAGGATATCTTAAATTTTTTTCAGATGTCTGTGCAGTCCTGTTAACTTGATGCCCTGTGGCGTATATCATTCGCTGCCTAGCAAGCTTACTAGCTGTGCTTGGGTATTTATAAGCCAGAGGACCCCTCGGTTCTTCCCATGGTGGGTTTTGATGTAATATTCTCTCTTTAAGTCAATTGCTAACTTATTGTAGTTGAAAAATCTTTCTTTCCATAGAACAATAGGTGGACTGTTTTGAGGCTGTTCAGTTCTTTGCGGGGGTTCAGAGTAGCCATTATGGAAGGCAGCTGCACGGAGACACCATGGTAAGTGTCCCGGGGAGCCGGAACGGGATTCACCCGTGGCAGCGGTGGAGCCCGAGCGGGACATCCACCGCTTGTTTACGCTGGTGCCGGCAGTCGGATGCCAGCGATAAAAGTGGCCGCCGAGGAAGGATGGCTGCGGGATCCAGGAAGGAGCCTCACACCCGCCAAGGCAGAGGATCCCAGGGTGGAGCAAGCTGACAACCTCGCAGCCACTGAGAGCGAGGGCCCCCAGATGGGGACGGGCCATGAACCCCTCAAGAGGAGGGTCAAGGAGTGCCTGGAGCGGATGAGCTGCTACCTGCCCGGCCCAAGGGATAAAGAACGGCAGCCGTAGCCGAGTGGCTGACCTCCCTGAAGGTGAGACAGGGACCCCGGCGGGGAGCTGCAGCCTACCCAAGCAGAGGGGAGGACACCAGTGGCAGCCAGCCCCAGCACAGCAAGCGAAGAGTGACAGACAGACTCTGAGGACGAAGGATCCAGCGGCGAGGAGTTCTGGGACTGCAAACCCGAGGCGCGCTGGACTTACAGGTCCGGGGTTGGGGCACCAGCACCAGAAGGTGAATACCCCCAGGGAGGGTTGGGCCCAGGAGGGCGCCGAGGAGGCGCAGTCGAGCGGAGGCCGTTGTCGGCCACCTATGGCCGGAGACTAAGATAAGGGTTGCCCGTAGGGGACCTAAGAAGGTCCAGGCTAAAGACCTAGCTAGTAGAGACCTAGCTTTAGTTTTCCAGGTTCTTTTCCATTAAAGGAGGAACCCTGGTCAAGGAGTATAGCTGGGGAGTTCTGGCCAGGGGCCTGTAGTAGAAACCCTGTCTTGGCTGGGACCCAGTCCCAGGACACCCAGGGCACGAGGAGCCCGAAGATAAGGGTCAGCTGGGCCGGCGAGGCAACCGGCCTCGGGACAGGGAGCCAGGATATTTGTTAGAAGGGGACACCCGAGGAGGCGTAAGGCCGGGGTGCAAGGGGTGGCGGAGCCCCGCAACATGACCGCTGGGGATCCCGGGCTGCGGAGTGACCAAGAACCGCCGTACTGAACCTAACAACAAGTCGTGGCAGGTGAGAACCAGGGCAGGGACTGGACAATCTAACACCTACTCGGGGTCAGCGGTATCCCAAGGTGAGCAGCGACGGTCCTCCATCCTCAGGTGGCTACCCACGGGGAGAACCCCCCCCCAGTCCGGTGGTCACAGTAAAGAATACCTGGTCTGAATTTTTTTGGGTTGGTATAGGGCCCCCTTCTCCCTTGCAGTGCTTAACACTTACAGTTCAGAATGAAACATCCTCATTGCCAGTCTTCTATACTGCAGGGCTGGCTTCTCCCTATCTGCTTTCATTGGGATAGCAGGACAACTGTTTTTATTGAAGAAAAGGGTTAACTTGATGCTCTTCAAGCATAACAGCAGACAACGACAAGAGACAAACACAAGAAATAGCCCTGCCTACTGGCAGGAGTGCACACACATTTAATACTCAGTATACAGCAAGAAATTTAAATGACAAAGTATGACAAACATATTTTTAATGGAATCCAGTTAATTTAGTATAGAGACAACAGATGGGCTTCATGATACCAGTTTTCAGATATGTTAAAGCTGGTTGTGAAGTAGACAGTCTTCAGTCATTTTCCGTGTCCACCAAAGATAGGACAAGTCATTCTGGATTAATTTACAGAAAGGGAAGATGTAAGTTAGACATTGGGAAAATCTTGCTATCCAGAATGATAATTAGGCACTAGAAAAGTTTATACAGAGAGATTGTGGAGCCCCTGTCCTTGGATATTTTGAAAAAGAAGAGAGAAACATCTGTGAGTAATGGTTTAGGAATATTTGATCCTGCTTGGCAGGATCATGTGTTGAGGTTGCTTTTAATCCTTTATTCCTCTGGTTCTGTAAATTCTTGCTTAATCAAACTTCCATGTGGTTACAGAATAAGACATGGGAGGTGGGGTTTCCAAAGTGTCTAAATGGTTTAGGCATGGAAATTCCACCAAATTTTTCAGCTTGGCTTTGTCATTTAGGTGCTTTTCAAAGTCTTATCCTAAAACCATAGGCAAGAAATCTTTAAGTGAATATTGGTTACTATTGAAAGGGATGTTTTATAGTGATTGTTCACAGTGGTTTAATAAGTATGGTTGTTTAAACCTTTTGATCTTCTAAAATCATATAATATGTTTTAACAGTTGATAGAATAGCTTCTATTTTTTTAAATATAGATGAGAAAAAAAATCCCAAAATAAAGATCTGAAATAAGTGGTAATTAATGGTTTGGAGAAAGTGCTACAGCTTTTCTGTGGTAGCTGTTCTGTTCATAGTACATGACTTCCAAATATAGAAACATAAGCAGGTGTAATGGGGTCGTGACTGACTTCTCTGTCCAATATTACTAAGTGGGAAGGAGGTACCAGCTAGACAGCAGCAGGGTGTTGCTTTTAAAACACTAACACTAACTTTTATAAGGAGAAGCTCTGATCTGTATTACACAGAAGTGCTTTGTTTCTGTGGTGATTGCGCATATGTTTGGGGGGGGAGGGGGAAACAACTAATTATCTGACAATTTTTGCATACTTTTACTATATGTAAATTTATGCAGGGTTTTTGAAGGAGAAGACTGGAATGTTAGGGGGAAAAGATAGCTTAAGGGGTTTTTTGTTTTTGTTTTTTCTCCCTCCCTAAGCACAAACCTGTGCTTGCAAGTCATTAAAGTTGAATTGGTCAAACAGCCAAATAGTTGTAGAAACCATCACTGGGGTTTTCTCTTGGCTGGCTGGAGTGTTTGACTGGAGAGAAGAGATTTCTCTGAAAATAAGAGCTTCATGATAGTCCCAGTGATGGCCATTGATGTCTATTAAAACTTGAGCTCAGACTCACACAAGGAAGATGAGTCCTTAAGAAGGAATTTATTTCTTGATGATAGGAAACAGTCCAGAAAATAATTCTAGAAGGCAGAAACCAAGCTAAGTCCTAAAAGCGCCTGTAGTTTCTAGAAGCAAATACATTAGATTACTTATTCTAATATAATAAAAGGCTTGGTATGTCTTTCTGTCTGTAATGCTGTTGGCCAACTATGCATACACCCTGGAGAGGGCAGGTGGCAATTGGCTGTATGGGCCCTGTCCCCTCAGGCAAGGAGCTGGAGGTAGAGGGAGCCCTTAGACTATTCACCTCCCCTGGCTCCTGTCAAAGCTGGTATGAGTCAGGGGCAGTAGGACCCAGGGGGAGCCTCAGCAGGACTGAGCAGCGCAGCCTGCCCTGCCCCCAGCAATTGCATTCCCTGCCTGTTGACACTGTCAGCACCATGTGGCCTGCCTGCATTGCAGGAGCCGGGAACACAGAGCTGCCAGTAAGGTGTGTGTGTCTAGTGTGGGGTGGGTGTGTCTTGTGTGTGCAGCCAGGGGCAGAATGGGTGGGTGGGTGTGGCTGAGCAGCCAGGGGTAAAGTGCATGGGTGGATGTGGTTGTGGAGCTAGGGGCAGAGTGGGTGGTGTGTGTGTGTGTGTGTTCATAGGATGAGTCCCATACACATGCACCCACGCTGTCCCCTAGCACTGCCATATATGAAGACCCCCTCACACAGCCTGGCACCCTCCCCCAACACAGCTCCGCACAAACCTGTACAACCCCTCACGATATACAAGAGTAAGACTTCATTTTAAGCTGTTGTACACTCACATCTATGTACACTGCACAAATGTATGTAAATTGGGACAAAATATTTTCTGAAATCAAATTAATTAATACTGTAAATGTTTCCTTTTTAGAATATAATTTGGTATTTTTCTGGTTCCAAGGTGGCACAACGCCTTGTTGAAAGGAGTACTTCTGGGGGCAAGGTGATGGACTTCTGGTGGCAAAGGTCAGGGGTTAGGGGCAGGACTTCTGGTGGCAAGATGTGAAGTGAAGGGTAGGGCACCTGCCAAGAGGCAGAGCTACCTATGCAGCCTTTGACAGCTTGCTAAAACTCAGTAAGTGGCCCTTCACCCAAAATAATTGCCCGCTCCTGGTTTACATGGCCAGCCCCAAAGGATGAGTGTGGGGGGAGGGAGGCATGTAAGCTCTCTCTGAAATAGTCCATCATTCATGATGGACAGTTAGCTAGTAGCCCTATAAGATGGGAAGCCCATTTAAATTAGCTTGTACTGAAGTGTACGATTAGATAAGTGAAGTATTTTCTTTTAAGATCATTTCTCTTAAACTTTGTCCCATTTGCTGAATCCATTTACTTGATGTAGGAAGGCTATTTGCCACTGTAGACCATGAGTCATAAGCTTGTGGAGCATGGAAATAGGTCCTACTGAAAGCCTCTCTTCTATCTGGCAGTAAAAAACTGGCATAAAGAAGCTATTGTAGTAATCTAGTTTCATCGTTACATAGTTAACCCAGGTGATCACTACCCATGTTAGTTCAGCTTGAGTACAAGAATTTAAATGTGTATTTGAATGTGGTGACCTTTCATACTAGGACTGTGTGGAATTTTGCTTGGTGTTTTGTTTCAAAGCTGTTTCGAGCTTGAAACAGCAAAATTTAAATGAAACAAAAGGCTTTGAAACAGCTGTGAAACAAAATGAGGGTACTCAGAATGTTTCAAAACATTTTGAAGCTGGGCTTACTTGGCTTCAGTGCCAGTCCCAGGTGGCAATGGCAGTCTCCTTTCATTCGGTGCACAGGTCCTGAGGCTCGCACCCCCAGGAGGGCTGCCGGGCTGTGCCAGACTCCTCCTGGGGGTGCAGGCCACTAGATATGCATGCTAGATGAGAGGAGGGTGCCACTGCCGGCAAGTGTCAGGAGTTGTGTTTTGAACAGTTTTGAGGTGCAGGTTCCCAGAAACCTCTGTACCTAGCTCCTTGAAACTTGGCAGGCTTCATACCCTGAGAAGGGGCTACCATCCCTACAATTTTCATCTAAATCAGGCAAGGTATGACAAAGTTTTAGCCATTTTCATGATTACCCATTATAACTTATGGGCGAAATGTCAAAACAGTTTCAACTAAATGAAATGGGACAGTGCTTTGAAACTAAACACTGTCCCTTTGAAACGGGCGTCGAACTGAAATGATGGTGTTTCGTACAGCTCTGTTGACTATATCTATATGGGTGCTGCAGAAGCATATTAAATTGTAGGATTTCAAGGCCCATAGGAAAGTAAGGTTGGAAGGGATCTCATGTAGTCCAGCCCCATGCTCGAGGCAGGATCATCCCTAAGGCATCCTAGCCAAGTATATGTCTAACCTGCTTTTGAAAGTTTCCAAGTATAGAAATTACACAACTTCTTTAGGTAGCTTCTTCCAATGCTTGACCACCCTCATAGTTAGAAAGTTCCTCCTAATCTCCAAAGTAAATTGCCATTGCTGCAGTTTGAGGCAAGTGTTCCTAGTCCTGTCCCCTACAGCCACAGAAAATAGTTTCCCTCTCTCCCATCTGTAATCTTGTCAGGTATATAATGACTGTTATCAAATGCCCTCTCAGTCTTCTCTTCTCCAAGCTAAATAACCCTAGTTCTTTCAGACTTACCTCATATGTCTTGCCTCCCAGCCCCCTTATATCTTTTGCTCTGCACTGGACCCTTTCCAGTCTATCTGTCCTTGCAGTTTGGGCCCAAAACTGGACACAGTATTCCAGGTGAGGCCTCACTACTGCTGAGTACAGCAGAAAAATCACTCCCCTTGATTTGCAGGTGACACTCCTGCCTGTTAATACAACCCAGTATACTGTTGTCTTTTGTTACAAAGAAAAAAGAAGAAGCACATGGTTATCTCACATTTACTTATGGTCCACTGTAACCCCCATGGCTTCTCTGTAGTATTTCAGCCTAGACAGTCACTTCCCAGTCTGTTTTTGTACAAGCAGTGATTCCATCCCCAGTGAAGGAATTTGAACTTGTCCTTGTTGAAACTTGTCTCATTGTTTGTGGACTATTTTTCCAGGTCATTCTGGATCTTTCCCCTACCCTCCAGTGTCTGCAGTTGTACCTAACTTGGTGTCATCCACAAGATTGCTAAGTGTGTACTCAGTTCTATCACCCAAATTATTAATGAATGATTTGAATCATGAATAGTGTCCCATGGTCCTTAATGATTCAGTAAGGTGAAGTTGTATACAATTCATTCCTAGTGATTTTATTTTATTTATTTATTAATTATTTGTTTATCGGAAATTGGCTGTCCTTCTGAGCATATGAGTCACAGGTACCTCTGCATATGTGCCCATGAGCTTCTGTGGGGAGTGGGTGTTGATTGCAACCTTTGAAATATGTATTAAGTGTTGTAAAGCACAATGTTCTTCCAGTATTCCAGAGGAATTATGGCAGATGCCATACCATCCTGCAGAGTGTTCAGTCACTCCTTGTGCTTTTCTAGGTCTCCAGAGATACTTATCCATTTTTTTCATGGGGAGTATAACATGTAGACAGGAGTTGGATATAAGACTGAGTACATAATTTGGCAGAGCCATCAATTAAAAAAGTTTGCAGGGTCACATTTCATGTCTTTTACAATTAAACAAGAATCATAAGAAAAATAGATCATGGAACAATT
>NW_017728931.1:114925808-114930997 GCF_001723895.1 Crocodylus porosus | reverse complement strand
AATTGCACGCAGTACTCCAGCTGCGGTCTGACCAGCGCCCGATAGAGGGGAAGTATCACCTCCTTGGACCTATTTGTCATGCAAAAAATAGTTTGGGGTACTGATAGACGCGTAGTTAGAGCATCTTGGATTAGTTGCTTGAATACCCAGGATCCTGGCCAAATTTTGCAGTTTGAGCTGAACAGCTTTCTGTCATGGTTCTTCACCCCCTGAAGCTGGTCCATTGTACCTTGCGTTTAATAGTAGTAGGCAACTATTGATCCTTTGGATCATGGTATACATGTAAGAGGTGTAGTTAGTTACCCTGATGAATCCTCTTGTACAGAGCCCTGCAACTATCACACCAAGACCTTTAACATGTACACCTAGACAAGAGTATGGAGAAGTGGAGGCTGCCTAAGACCTATGATTTTCCCCCTCTTTAGACCATTGAGAGAGAATCCAAAATCCACCCTGAGTCCAGATGTTCAGTGCCTCAATGGTTGTAACTTCTGCCAGACAGCAAGAGATAGCAACTGGTGCTGACTGCCTGATATCTTGGTGAGGGTGCATTTCTGTCAGAGTGATGTCCCTTAGACTTTCTCCAACAAAGGAGTATCTATAAGGGTTTTGAGGTGCCATATATTCACCTTGCTGGAGGTTGCAACATTGTAGTATTTTATAGGAGCTACCCTGTCACGAGTTGCCCCACCATGTTGCAACCATGCTGTCTAGTTGGATGTTTAGGACCATGTATATACGAGAGGAAATAGAGAAACAGCAGTCAGACTATTCCTGCCATACTGGGAGTAGGCACCCAGGGAGTGGGTGCTGGCTGCAGCCTTTATAATATGTATTCAGGCTAAAGGTGCACCGATACATCAGTCCATGTTATATTGACACTGGTTAAAGGAAAATTGATGTTATCAGCAATCAGCTTTTTTTGTTTTTGGCTGATGTGGCCGATAATGTCACTGATAAATGCTGCATGCATGTAGTCAGGACTATAGCCCAGCAGCTTGGAGAGCAGCATCCAGCTGGTAAGTCTGTGGGGGGAATGGGTGGGGAAGAGGAAAGGGGGCGTGGGAGGGCGTAGATTGAGACAGTGAGGGAAGGAGTGGGGCTGGGACAGGCTCTACCCACCTGGGGTGGGGCATGGGACAGAACTATAGCTCATCCATGGGGTGTGGGAGGGGCAGCTCCCACTGCTGTGGGCAGCCCTTGGGGAGGTATGGGGGGCATGTGCCCCCTGGATCTGTGTGGGGTGAGGGCGGGGCTGCGGGCTGAGGCCTGGGGTGGTGTCATGTTCTTCCTGGCAAGGGGGGCTGGGCTGGGGCTGTGCTTGGGCAAGGCAGAGCAGGACAGGTGGTGGCAGTGCTGGGGAGGGGGCAGGCTACTGGGTTGGCTACAGCCATCTCAAAATATGCCATAGCTCCTCCTCGAGCATTGCCATTACCCATTCCAAGCACAGACTCCACCCAGCTCCACTGCTGGAAAGAGCCCAGCGCTGCCCCTGGCACATGTCCCCCATGTCTCCCCCAGGGAGGTGCACAGGGTGCACAGCAGCAGAAGCCAACCACCCCTCACTTTTACCCTCCGGACAACTTGCTTGCAGCTGTGTCCCACACCCTGCCCTGGCTGGGCAGTACCTGCCCCAGTCCCACTCTTTCCTGCACCATGAGGCCCTTGATCGGCCCCTGCCCTTCATGCCCTTTCCTTTCCCACAACAGACGTACCATTCAGAGGCTGCTCTCTAAGCTGCCACGTTGCATATTGCCAATTGGATCGGTATTGGTCAATATGGCTTATAAATAATTGACCATTAGTATCTGCCCATAAAATCTTTATTGGTGCCAGCCTAATTAAGGCCCTCTCCTTTTGATGGCATAAGCCATCTCCCTGAGCCATCATCCTCTTTCCCAGCCTGGCAACCTAGTCTCTTGGCAATCCAGTAGGTAAGCTTCAAGAGGACGACTAGCGAGTGGTCCATGGGCTTGCAGTTCGAAAACTTTGCTTGGAAGCGGGAGATGTAGTTTCAGATCCCTTTTTGCAGGGATCATGGGGCAGAACCTGGTGCTCCTTTCTCTGGTCTAGTGCCCTAAGCCCTAAACTCTAAGCTCGTTGGTTGGAAGGTGGGAATGCCTGTCACCCCTCAGGCATGCACTGTGCTTGCTGCCCTCAGGAATGCAGGACGATTTTATTTCTTAGAGTGGTAAAATAGAATCTCAAACTTCCTGGCATCTGTTTGTGCCACTTAGGTACATAAAATGAAATAGGATTTAGCCCCAGGTGCCTAAGTAGACAATGCAGGCAACAGTGGGAGGGAAACCAGCACAGGGTGATGAAGCAACTAGCCCAAACTCACATATTAGGTCTGTGGCATAACCATCATGTCCCAATCTTGGGTCCTCTCCACTAAAATATATTCCCTCTTCTTGTTTTTTTTCAACTCTTCTTTTCATTATATAAAAATCAATCACTACAGCTCCTTCATTATTTTAGTTGCTATTCTGTGAATTGCCTCCAATTTTTTCACTGCACTTCTTGTACTGATTTTAGGTGCCCAGATGCAGTGTAGTATTTTAAGGAGGATTACACAGTTCTTTTACTGCAGAAGGACAAAGGTTTCTGATATGGTGCCTTTAGAAATGGTACTGATCATGTCTGTTGTGTTTATATAATATGTTCATATTTCATACTTTATCATCTGTCGCCGCTAGTTTTCTACTATTGTGTTGCTTTGCTTCAGTGAGAGGAAGTTGCTTCTAAATCTGTAGTATTCCAGAATATTTTTTTTTCTTCGAGGTATCAATTTGGACTTTTTTCAGTTTTAATCTCATTAGAAATGTGTACAGTGAGTAAAATTGCCTTGTTTTATTTTTGCTTCTGTTGAATAATACCTTACTTGTGAAGCACATCCTGTAAAGAACGCAGTTGGGAAAACTGGGTACTGGTCATAGGACTATCGCATGCAGATTATCTTGCTACCTATAGAACACATTTATTGCACAGGTAATGTTTGCTTTGGCAAACTGTTTTAGGTAGCCACCACAGTTTTATATTCAATGCTAAGCATTTTGTTCATGTGGAATAGAAAGCTTGTTTAATGATAAATATTTACATGAAATGGCGTATCAGCTCAAATTCATGTCATTCCTATTTGTAGTATTTAGAAGCCCTAGCATGGGATCAGAACCATTTGTGCTGGATATTTTACCATCACAGAAAAACTACAGTCCCTGCTTCAAAATTTGCTGTCTAAGATGACATAAAACAGATTGAAAAAGATAGACAGGAAAGTACAAAGAAACAACCACACAATGTTAGCCTTAATCAAGCAGTGGTCTCAAGCATCTTAGACACGAGCTTTTGTCAAGCTTTTTGAAGGCATCATGGAAAAAGAGTCCCAGGGTACATGAAGGTGTTTGCACCTTATATATGAACATACAGCTTACTTTAAGCAATGTGAGCGTAGATCAGGAGTGGCTTGTACACTCATTTGCCAGGGCCAGGAGTCATGCCAGGAACCTGACCTAAGTAAATCAGAGTGGAGGGAGGATTGGATGGGATGAGATGGGAGGAGAGGGGGTTAGCAGGTCTGAGGAAGTTGGTGGGTTTGTGGGAGGTTCTGCTATGGGTGGAGGGTGGTCAGGGGGTGCTAAAAATGTGCCCAGTTCCAAGGCTGAGGCAAGTAGCTGGGCTTTCCTAGCCCCAGGGCTCTGCTATGAACATGTACGAATGCCCAATAGATTGGGCTAACTCATTCCGAATCTAACTTGATTCACCTCCTCAGGTGAAATAATGTAGATGGGGCAGGCTACTTTCTGTCCAATTTTAACTTTTCCCCAAATGTCTGCACTGATGAACAGTTAAAGTGACCTAACCCTAGTTAGGCTGATCTAAATGCAATTGCTGCAGGAATTCACAAGGAGGTAGTTTTAAAGCATGAAAATGAAGGATACTTGTAGATATTTTGTGTTCTCAGAACAGTTGAGGAGGTTGTCCCAGGTATGGGGTAGGATGAAAGAACACCAGTATGAAAGACTTCATTTTTCAGGGCCAGAAATGATGACTCTTGTTTTAATCAATTTGATCTTTGCCACAATGTGTTGGGTAAGTATGTGTCAACAATAACAGTATGTATCCTCATACATTTAAGTGTTTTAATTTTAAGTAGATTGCACTGAAGTCAAAGCCCACTAATGTCAATGGTGTTTGTTCTACTGACTCGATTAGCCCCGTGTTCCATATATTTTACAAACAAATATGGAACAGAGGGCTAAAGTAAGTTGGGTTTTTGGTTGTAGCTGTGTTGGTCTAAGGACATAAGCAGGCAAGGTACTTTTGAGTAGATGTGATATCTTTTATTAGACCGACTGAGTAGTTAGAAAATACTCAGTAGTTAGGTGGCCTAATAAAAGATATCATATCACATCTACCCAAAAGTAGCTTGCAGAGTTGATTTTAATTTTTATACATCTGTGTTCATAGCAACAGAGTACTGGAAGGGACCTTACAGAATCCAGTCCTGTGTATTAACAGGCCATTGTTAAATCAAGGAATCCTTAACATCGCTTCTTCAAACCCTTGCATAAAACTGCAAGGCACAATACCACAAAGCCCTGTCATAGGTCAAAAGAAAACAGAACCCCCCCCAAAACAACAACCAAAAACTCGGGAAGTGAGGGCACTGGAAATGCCTTGCCACTCCAGTGACAGGGAAATAGTTGGTGAACTCTGTGCAGAAGAGTCCAGGAAAAAGAGTATGCCCCATGCTATAGAGCTGGTGCAAGTGGAAGCCCCCCTGCTGATTGTCTGTTGACTCAAGGAAAATATTCCTGATACCTGGTGATATTGAGCAGAAGAGCAAGACTTTCTAGCCAGGGATGTAAGAGTTGTTAAGTACTGTTAGACATCCCAGTCAAAAACACCAATCTATAGCCATGTCTACAGGCCAGTCAGAAGAAGCTAACTCTCCTGCTGATACCAGCAACATTCATGAGGGACAAAAAATCCTACTAGCCTTACAGTAAAATTCATGGAGCATGGATAATTGGTTAGGTAGGGCATCTTGTCTTCCTGAGTATCACATGATCCCTGGCAGCCCCAGATCTCTTACCTGGCAGGCTCCTGGGAAGACTGGGGCACCTGGTAGGCACACAAGGTAGCAAACAGATTGGAAATGAGGTGGTTTTGATGTGGGGGTGGGG
>NW_017728931.1:114924087-114925708 GCF_001723895.1 Crocodylus porosus | reverse complement strand
TTTCCATTAAAAAAATGAAAGTAGGAGGGGGGGAGGTGGATGGAAATTGTGCAAGATATTGATTCCAACAAGTCAGCATTTTCTGCTGGAAAATTGTTCAGTCACAATTTCTGATCATTTCTTGTCAGAATAGAGAATCAAAATAGTTCCTGTCTGGTCTTTGAACCTGTGGTATTTAAAATAGTTAAATAGAGTTTTTGATAGTACTAATGAGGAAGAAATTGATGTTTTTTGTGTTTTGCACAAAACAATTGCTCCCTCTTTTTCATGCCGTGCTACCTAGATAACTGAGATGGCGTCACAATTTTATGTTCCTAGGAAATTGTAGGCAGCACCCACATTGAAGTTCATATAATAAGACATGGTTTATATGCAATAGTTGCCACCTTAGTACACATACATGAGTCATAGAGACTACAAGTTGAAATGTATCTGTATACATTTACTACCATTCCTGTTATACACATTTTGTAATAGAAATAACTATACAAGGTGCAAATGCAAATCAGTGGTAGGATCAAACATCTGAATATCTGGAAGATAAATATCATGTCTTTAGTGTGAGCACCTCATCTGTATTTTGTGGAAAATTGTGAAAAGGTCAGAAAATGAAGTAATACACATTATATAAATAATATTTCCTTTTTTCAGGTTTGTCATGTGATAATGAAGAGATTCTAAAACTTTTTTTTAAAGAAAATCACCTGGCTTCTAACCATTGTAGCATAAAGATAAAAGAAGAAATGCCCTATTGAGTCAGACCACAGGTCGATCTTGCCCAGAGTGTCCTCTCTTACAGTGGACATGAGTACTTCCTTCATATGCTCCTTGCTATCCAAGACCTAAATCACTTAGCATAGGCAGAGGCTAAGCAATCCATCCACGTGGCAGCCTGCTCTGCCTGGGTCGTCTGGGTCAAGAGATGTGATCCAGCAGTGAGTGACCGGTAGCAGGTGTGCTCACTCACATGTGCACACTTAAAGCCATGTGGTGGACCCTGGGTTGACTGTTCTATTTGGAGATCTTGCCTGTCTACCCTCCTCATTGGAGAAATGGGACCAACTTGAAATCGGGGTTGTGACTGGCTGTAGCAAAGATGGGCCTTCTCCAGTGTCTTCTATTATGGGAGGGTGCTGTTCATCAACCAGCTTATTCTGTCCATACTCTAATACTGGTTCTGAAACATGCCTGTACTTCCAGGTGCCCTGGCCAGTCTCCAGAGACAGGTGCTGGGGTTCTTCTGGTCAGGGCGGGTGACTTGTAGGTGTCCTGTGCCTTCCTTTGCATGGGAAGGGGTTGGGGCAGGGCCTGATCTGCATCCAGTCACGTGCATACCTTCTGCCTTAAGGCTTGAGAGAGGCTCCTTTGCAGTGCATGTAGGTGGGTGGCATGGTGTCTAATAGGACATACTTTCCTGTGCTGCCTCCAAGTTTTTCAGCATGAATAGCAGCTCTTGTGCCTTAGATGTTTCCCCATGCAAGACCTTGATGAGCTGCTAGATTCCTACCACACTGACCTCAACCTGGAGTTTGGTCTTGTCTCCCAGATCCACGATCATAGAAGTAGGGTCGGAAGGGACCTTGTAGATCTTCAAGTCTGACCCCCCGCCTGGGCGGGAGAA
>NW_017728931.1:114886535-114923637 GCF_001723895.1 Crocodylus porosus | reverse complement strand
GAGTTTCCCATTCTATAAGTGTGCTGCTGGTTTCTACTGCCTAAGTGCAGCACCCTGCACTTGTCAGTATTGAAACGCATCCTGTTTATGTCAGCCCACTCCTGTAACCTATCCAGGTCTTGTTGCAGTCTTGCCCTCCCTACTGACATGCTCACCTCACCCCAGATTTTGGTATCATCAGTGAACTTAAACAGGTTTCATTTCACCCCATCGTCCAAATTGATGATGAAGAAATTGAACAGCGCAGGCCCCAGAACTGAGCCCTGGGGGACTCCGCTGCCCACTTCCCCCCAGGTCGAATATGACCCATCCACTACCACCCTCTGAGTATGGCCCTTGAGCCAATCTGCAATCCATCTGACTGTCCGTCAATGCAATCCATCTGCAATCCATCAATGCCACAGTCGCCTAGTTTTTTAATGAGGATGGGGTGGGAGACAGTATCAAAGGCCTTGCTGAAGTCTAGAAAGACTACGTCCACGGCAACACCTGCATCCATTGTCTTTGTGACCTGATCATAAAAGGCAATCAGGTTGGTCTGACATGACCTGCTCCTAATGAAACCATGCTGGTTGCCCTTCAGCATCATCCCTGAAGATGTGGTTGGCCAGGGAGGTACACCTCATATCTGAGTCCCTCTTGAAATAGCTGCAATTGGTAGTGCCAGTGATGGAGGTACCCTGGGTACACCAGAGGATGTTGCTGGCCAACGTCACTTATCAAAGACGTACTGGACTTTGCCAGGCAGCGGTGGTCATATCTCTGTCTCCTGCTTGAGGGTATGGAACTTCCAGTGCTGTGCATGCCTTGGCACTTACTCCAGGAGGTCAAGACTTCCCTGCTACATCCATCCCTTGCCTGTATTCAACAGGTTTTATACAAGAGCAATATTACCCACTTACCCATCCCCCGAACTTGTAGGGCTCTTGCCTTGACAACGCCCCCTACCCCCAGTATTCCCCACTGCTAGCATCACTACCCTTCACAGGAGGCTGTGAACATTAGACCATCTGCATAACTCAGGTATTTTAATCCTGGTATGCATGTGTTTGTATTGCCACTGTCTTCAGACTGCTTTTTGCTCCAATAGAACGATCTTTTAAAATGGTATAGGTATAGATTTGAAAAACCAAACACTGAGCTGTCAGTGAGGGAAGAGATATACTCATAACTATGATAACGTAGTACCTTCAAAAGTTTGTTGTTGTTGTTGTTTTTGCCTTTTGAAATTATGTGACTAAGAGCAACATTGAAACATATTGTACTGATTAAATGTAGTACTTGGATTACAAAATGTCACAAAACATATGGAATACCTCAGAAACATTCATCACTGTCACAAGAGGCTGTCTAAAGCCTTAGTAGTCCAGTCTAATGATTGTGCCAATAAAATAGTCTGTGAAACTAAGATCTGGGAGCTTGAAAGAAATGTGAAACAAAACTGGAACAAAAACCTTGGGGTTGCTATGGAATTCTGTAGCATTTTCTGTCTGAAGGAAGAAAGAAGATTGCAGCAAGAAAAAGCCATGAAGAGACCATTAGCTTTATTGCGGAAATAAAGGAGCATCGACCAAAGTGAACTGGTATATATGTATGTTTGAGGGCTTTTATTTATTTATTTATTTTTGGGTAACCTTTACACACAGTGGATATTGCTACATACTTTATTCCACAGGGCTGGATTAGAGTTGTGGATTTCATTAGTGTTAAGTCAAATTCCTTTTGCTCAAATGGCCTAGGCCAATTGTTTCTTTTATAAATCATGCGGTTTTGGAAGGAGATAAAACTGATTGCTGAGGTGAGTTGCTGTAAATAATTATTTATGGTGGCAGTATATACCCACTGTTGTTGTTCAGTGGTAGAATCCTTGCCTGCCAAGCAGGTGACCTGGGATTGGTTTCTGGACATGCATATAACTACACTCAGTGAGGCACTTAACATCTGGACTTGGTCTAGTCTTTGAATTCTGCCGCCAGTGGATTAAAGGTGGGGAGCCTGTACTCCTCATAAGTGACTTTTCACACGTACATCATGATCCAGAAGGATTAACAGTTGCCTACTCATGTTAAGAGTCTGAAAGGCTTCACTAAGGGTGTAACAGGAATGGTCCATTTAATACAGGGTTCACTTACTCATAAAATAACATACCGAATCTTTCATCAGTTTAAAGGAAGGCATGTCTAACTTCCTTCTCAGATGCTCACCAGGTTTGCAGAAGTTCCATGAGTGTCATGTGAAAAAAAAGCCCAATCCTTTTCTTTCCATTATTGTGTAACCCAACTTTTTCATAAAGATTTCACTTGTTGACTGACTTATACTCCATTGCATACTAGCGAAGACTGAACACTTTTTATGCTGCTTTGTTAGATGAAGGCTAACTTGTTCACTTGAAAAGAGTTGAGAGCCCAGATATAAAGGGATATAAATTGGCAATGCTCAACCTTCTGGCCCCGTGGACCAGATGGGTGGCATGGGCCACTGTTGGCACTGAACTGGCCTGAACCCATACACTGGGTCTGGGTATGAAGTGACTCCATGCAGCAGCAGGATCTAGCATGCAGGACCAAGTCATCTGGCCCATGAGGCTCCCCACCAGTCCAGAAATTTGGCAGCAGGGCGAGTGTCAGTTGGCTGGAGGTAGAGCACCCGTAATATAAATAATTATGGTGAATTAATATTGTAAACTTTAGTATTTAATTATTATACTTTATTGCATGAAATAAGTTATTTTAATTTTTCTGAAATAATTTGATATATATCAAAGAATAAATTCTATTAATTATAAATTCTGATTTCTCAATGGAAGGTATTTTTTTCTACAACTATTGATTTGATTCTTAATATTCTGTCATGTTTAGCTTGTATGGAGTATATGTGCTCATATACCAACCAGCAGATGACAGGATCGCAAGTTATGGGATTTTTAATGTTGTATTACCTCAGCACTTTGCTAGAAGTGCTAAATCAGTTGAAGTTGAATAATTTTCATGATTGTGATTTCTTCACTTGTATATAGCCAGTATCAGGTTCTTTCATTAAAAGTGTGTACATTTTACTTTAAATATGTGGAAAAGTGATGATGCAAAACTTTTTGCTGTTTCTTGTGTCTCACTTTCTGTAGGTATGTGTCTTTATGTATATATATTTTTAAAAAGTCAAAATACTATGGTCTGGCCTCCATTTGATGTATTGCTCTTAATTGTGAATTATGAGTTAAAGCCCAACTAAAAACTACTGAAGCCAGTGGGAATCTTTTAAAGGGTTCAGTATGGTTTAGATGAGGCTCTTACAAAGTTGCCAATGTCTCTGAACCTAAAGTTTAGTGGATAAGAGCCCCTCCTTTTCTTCCTCCCCCTCCCTCCCATTAATCTGAATTTTTACTCTTAAAATAAGGGGCATGTTTGGTATTGGTTAGGGAAGGATAAAGCCTATCCCCATTAAGTTCACACTTGTACACTGTGTATCTTCCTATAATGGGAGCATAACTATTAAGAGAAGAGCACTGGCATATTTAGTTTTTTTTTGAAAGTACCAAAGTTTTGCCAAATGGGACGGGGCTAGGGTATTACATACTAGCAGCTCTTGAAAAGTCTGGCCCAGGCCATACAACTACAGAAAATGGGGATTTTGACTACTTTAATGAAGCTATGGTAATAATAGTACATTAAAAACAGAAACAAAAAGTAGGTCTTTTTTGCTAGTCATGCTGTCTGGCTGCAAAGATAGTATTACTTTTACTGTACTCTGGATTAAGGCACCTATTATTCATTAAATATTTTAGTATAATTCCAGGGGAGACATTATTTAAAGGTGCATTTCAATTGGTGCAAGTTTAATAAATTGGGTCATACTGCATTTATTTGCTAATAAAGTGTGAGAGAAAAAATACCAGAAATATATCTTGATCTGTAGTTTAGAGTATTATTTAATCCTGCAGTGTATGAAACATTTTATCTTCCAAACTAGCACTGTGTATATTTAAGAGCAAATCTAAGGTTAGGATACATTTCAAAATGTGTATCAATTTACATAATTAGAACTAATTTTCATAGAATCATAGGGCCAGACGGAATCTCAAGGGTCATCTAGTTCAAACTCCTTGCACAGAGCACGATTTTCTATTTCTAAAGCATTGCAGACAGATGCTTATCCAGCCTCCTCTTGGAAATCTTCAATGAAGGAGGCTCTATAACTTCCCTAGGAGGTTTGTTTCATTGTCCTCTTGATCCTGCATTTAAGATTCTTTTCTTGAGACTTGATTTATAACTGCTTTGCTGTGGTTTAAATACATTGCCTTGTGTCCTGTCCTATGTGGCAAGGGAGATGTTCCCTTTTTTTTTTTAGGGCAGCCTTTCAAAAATTTCAAATGTGATATTGTGCTTTTAACTAAATGTACCCACTTCTCTCACTCTCTCCTTGTATAGCTGACATTTCAATTTCTTCATCAGCTTTGTTGCTTGCTTCTGAACCTTCTCCAGTTTCTTTTGTCAGCAATTCCTAACCATGATGCTGGATCACCCAGGGGTGCCATGGGATCCTTTTAGAGTTGAGGTGCTGTGCCATATTAGCACCATTAGGTGTGCAAATACCTGCAGATGAATCACAAGTTAAACCCAGAGATTTCAAATAAGAATTCACAGTGTAAAAAGCATTCTGATCTGCTGTGGTCTTTCTAAGTTCTTTGTAGCAGAAGAATTGCTCTTTTATCAAAAGCAAGCAAAAGGCAGGAGCTAGCCTTTCCTGATGGGTGCCCCAAGTCTAATGGGGGGTGCCTTGAACTAAAAGTGTGACAGTGCTATCACCTCCCATGGGCTCCACACAATTAGTGCAGTCCAAAACTGAATTTAATTTTTTTGCAATAGCATCTTGTTACTGTCTCAGGTTAAGCTTCTGATGTATTTTAAACCCTAGATCCTACTTGGCAGTTTTAAACACACTTTAGGCAGTTTAAAGTTATGCCACTCCAAGGCAGGTTTATCTCTGATCCTTATTATACAGCTCATGTTCTATTAATGTGTCCATTTCTAACAGATAAGTGGCACAAGTTGCAGTCATTCAGCATCCCAGTATGCCTTGTCCCTTCCTCCACCAACCTGTTCTGTGATGACAAACTTCTCACTCCCTGATCTGTACTTGTCAGGGGATAGTTCTGGTATCAAGGCAACTCCAACCCTCACCCCATGGATATGATCTTCACACCCCGGGGGGGCAAACCCATGCAAACAGCCTGCAGAGCAAATGCCAGCTAGCTAGGTTGCAGAACATAGATGGGTCTGGGAGTGGGGTCTAGTGAGGCTGGTGGGGAAACAAAGTAGGGGGCCATATCAGGTCCCCATAATTTGGGGTTTCCTTCCCTGAACGGGCAGTAGCTCTCCCAAAAGAGCCTTCCATCACCACTCCTAGCTCCCAACCACCCTGGGAAGCACAACTAGTACCCCCCACATTTCAATCCCAATCTTAATTTATTAAAACATGAGACCTCCTTTAATTTACTTCATTTCATTTTTTAAAAACTTATTTTTTATGCTATCCTTCAGTAGCTGGCTGATTTCATTTCACCTCTCTTCCCCCACCCCATTTGCTTTCCATCACCCATTTCAATACTCACTCCCATCCCATTAACTCTCCCCCTCCCAGCTTCATGTTCCTGCCCCCACAACCCATCTCTCACTCCACCTAGATCAGGGATCTAAGCCTGTCCTGGCTCACCAGCCTGCTAGTGACAAGTCACAGCTGTGTACATGGGGGATAAGTCAGAAGATTTTTAGCCTTAAGGTATGACTGCTCCAAACTCGATCTGGCACTAACACTGATCAACATTTGAGCAGCTCAAAGGACAACATGTAACAAGGCCCTTACTTGACCAACTGTAAATCCAGTTCATGCGAATTCTGTCTGGCCTGCATGTTTGGTTTACATATAACAATGACATGATACTGTGTCAAAATCATTCATTAAAATCCATGTAATTATGTGTGCTGCATTCCTTCCATTCTCTAAACCTAGTTACCTTGTTAAAAAAAAATAGAAAAGAAAAAAAAATGTCAAACTAACTGAACAAATCCATGATAGTCATTAGTGATCATCCATTCTGTTTCCAAGTATTTAGCCTTCTTCTAATTGGTGCTAGAAACGTCACGTGTCTTTTGAGTAATGAATTTATAATCTAGCTACATAGTTAGTGGGACTTTTATTCAGATTGTTAATCTCTCCACAGTTTACAAACAAAATAAATAAAATAAAAGTCCATTTGTGCAACTCTGAAATAACTAGATTGCAGAAGAACATAGTGGCATTGAAATCCTTCCTAGATAACAGCAATGCCTGCCAGTAACATTCAGGATTGATAAGCTTTCAGAGCTATTTCATTTATAGTATTTAGATGTAGATTGCTTTTGTTTTTCTGAAAGCAGAAAATGCTGAAGGGTCTGTTCTTTAGTACACCAGGATAATTTTCCTTATTGTATTGAAGAAATCTTTTGTGCAAGGACAAGGGATTTAAATGGCTTCATATCAGTAGATGTAATGGTAATCACATGTATAAATTCTCAGTATATTTATAAAAAAAATGCTTCAGAGGAAGTAATGAATATCTACATATGAAAAATATGCCTTTAGTTTTTGAAAATTTTAGTCAGGAAATTGTGGAGTACATATTGCTGTGTACAAGTACACCCTTTTTGTCTGAAGTCTTTTATGTAAAATCAGTCTGCCCACACAATCACTTGCGCACTTATGAAAATATTAGGTGTAATATTCTGCACCAAACAGGAATAAATTAAATATATTTATATTGTAGTGATAGTTATAGTACATTTTCACTGAGAGTTTGTTTGTTTGTTTGGTTTTTTTTATAGATGGCAACAAAGCCATTTTAGACTTCTGTGGTCTGAAATTAAGTGCTTAACCAAATACTGGATTTTGTTTTGTTTTTGTACTAATCCTATGGTACGTATTTGAGCTTAGACATCATCTTTGAGTTTAGCTATTATTTAAATAAGGAAAAAGTTCACAACTTAAAGAAAGTTAAACTCTGCCTCCTGTTAATGTAATAATAATAACACGGGCAGAATAAGCCTGAAGGCCAAAGTATTCATTAATTAGGAAGAACACCCTATTATAGCACTGGTCCTTTTGCTCATGTTGGTCCTTTAGACTTTGCTCATGTTTGTAGTCCTAATATTGGTATAGGTTTATTTTCAGAACCAAAGTAAAGTATTTGTAGGATTAGACAGATACAAGGGCTATGGAGACATGAAATGACACAGACAGAAGAGCGGCTCCCTGCTGTAACTCAGAATGCTTTGCAGGAAGTGTTCTGAGTTACAGCAATCCCCGGGACCAAACAGAAGTTCACTGTTGGCTTCAGGGGGGAAGGGTATCTAGCTGCTGGATTCCATCTGATTTCCCCTAGCAGTCAATCCTGCTCTCTCCCACCTGTTGCTGTTTTCAGATTGGGAGGGGGGAAAGAGAACAAGTTCTAGGGGTTCCCCTGCTGACACTGAAGGGTACAGTGGGTATATTGGAGTCCTCCTGCCTCGGGGGGTCCAGTACACCCACCCCACCCTCTAGTGGGGGCTAAAAAAACCACAGACCAAACTCTCCACTCCTTTTCCTCCCTCCCATTCCAAAAACAGTGACAGGCTGGCAGAGCAGATGCAAGTTACAGAAGACACTATGTTTTGAAAGGTCTTTATCTGAACCTTCATGCAATGAGAATTCAGATTTTCACCAGATCAACCATTTTAAGCGGTCTGCAGCTGTGTACTTGTATTTGGTCACAGCTATAGACTTTCTGTGGTCACATGTGGTGAAAATTGTCACTTATGTCTGCACTTCCATTCATGGTTCTATACTGGGGCTAGCAATTATTTTGGATGGAGGGCCCCTTACTGAGTTTTGGCAAGCCATCGAGGGCCATGTGACAGGTTTCCAGGGACAGATAAATATTAATTTCAAAAAATTTTAGGGGCCCTGCAGGCCAGAGAGAATGGCCTGGTGGGCTGCATCTAGCCTGCGGGCCACATTTTGCTCACCCCTGTTCTACATAGCACTTTGCAGTGCTCCAAAAAAGTAGTGCTGTCAGGGGTGTACATAATTTTACAACCACTCAGTGGAGTGTTACAGTGTCGTCCCAGAGAAATGCTTTCCAGCCAGGGGGCTGATAAGTACCTGTTCCTTTGCTCTCCCCTCCACAGGGCCAGGGTGGTCCCGTAGCTCACTGCTGCTGTGGCAGTAGCAGCCCCAACTGCCTAGCCAAGCAGAGCTCCAGTCAGTCCCCAGTCCTGACTGAACTGCAGCTCAGCGCCTGGTGGGCTGTCAAGGAGCAGGCTTTCCTTCCTTTCTGCCTTGGGGTGGGAGGAGAGCAGAGTACTCTTGAATCAAGCAACCCTCCATAGTGTTGGGAAGCAAATGCCCCTCTCTAGTGCTACACGCAACTGACCACAGACTACATGCTATGCTACAAAATGAAGCACTGCAGAAAAGTTCATGTTTCAGATAGAAACATTTTTGTAGTGCTTGCACTATTTTTGTAATACGACAGGCAAAGTGCACACAATGCTCACTTTTCATAGGACTATAAGGGCTTTACAAATATAATATCTGCCTGTGGTGTAACAGAACATATGCTGTTACACTTGTTGGTTATTCTCAGTGCTGCACTCATTCTCAGCATTGTACTTAATACCAATAACAGACCAAGCTTTTGACCTTTAGTCCGTCCTGTTCCCATGCCTAATTATAGTCTTCCAACTATTTCCCCTTCTCCCCTTTCTCCTTGGAAAACTCTCTGTCTTCCTTTGTTAAGACTAATTCATTTTTACTGAATGAGAGAGCTGAATTTTGTATCTGAGGTCAGGTCATGTTAGAGGGTTGCCAGAGAGAGGAGTCAGAAGTTGAGATGGCCAGTGTTTGCTAGGGGCATTACAAAATGTAACTGGAGATGAGGGATCTGCATAATCACGTACGAGTTATTTAGAAATAAATATTGGCTGAATATAATCTGATGTTAAGTACTTACAGAGCCCATTTTGTCAGGGTTTCATAGAGTTTTCATCCATCAGATTCACAGTATATCCCTGATATTATTACTCTCATTTATCAGGTGGAAAACTAAAGCACCATAGGGTTTAGCACTTAGTCTGGTGTCCTGCAGTCAGGGCTTCTACATCCAGAAAACCTACTGTTATTATCAAAAACCTGCTGTTATTTTGAACTACAATGACTATCCTGAACCAACTCCCATTATGCTCTGCAGCTGGGTGATCTCAGCTGTGCAAAGGCACTATTAATATTGAATATGCATAATGATGATTGGTGAATATAGAACACAGGTCTTGTGACTCGTGCTATACACTAAATTATGTTCTCCTTCTCAGTAGTTTTCCTCAGACATTCAGAATATACTATGTTATGTGGCCATGGAGAAATAGACACAACTCTAACTACTATAGGGTAGGCTGGTCTTCTGATTGGTGGATAAGTCTACTTCAGAATATTATAGACTTTTACACTAGTGGGTGTTTTACATATTTGATCTGTAATACTAAGGAATTATACTATATTCCATTGTTAAGGCTTTTCAGTGTCCTGCTGAATCCTCTCTGGTTAAAAAAAGAGGAGTGATTGCTACATGTATTGCATTGAAGCATGGAATACAGCTACAGTATTTGACAGTCACAAGGCACTCTCCTGTCTGCAGTATCTTTACTACATAATTATAGAGATAAAAAGGAATCCATTTTTCACTGTTTGTTTTTGAAACCAGGTAACGGACCTAAAGTGACAGGTTATCACAGCCCTTCTGTGAACACAGGTGTTGCTGAAACATTTAAGATACATGAACATAATTTAAAAATAATGAACTCAGGAGGTGGTCACATTGGTTGTTTGTTTTTTTGGGGAATCTTTTGCTAGCCCCTGCTCCTGCATTTCTGTATTATAATGTCTGAACAAACTTAAGTACCCCAGAAATCATTGAGTGTAGAGCTGTCAAGAACTGCTCAAGTACTAAGCCTGAAATACTACCTCTATGGTGCTTAGGTTCCTCACTCCAGGTTACAGGAGTTTCTCACTTCTGTCCTTATAGGATCAGTAGGTTGGAGTCTTTCTCCTGATGGAGGTGTCTGCAGCTATTCTTTCAAAAACCTATAAGAGGCTCTCTCTTTCCTTCTAGGTGACTGGGGGAGAAGGGAATGATTTCTACCTCTCGTTATATTGTAATGGTTAGAGAACTGATTCAGGAAGTTGAAGATACAGTTTCAGTTCTCTCCTAGGCTTGAAGGGGTTCAAACCTACATCTCACCTCCAAAAAACCGCTCAGCTGCCAGGCTGTAGGGTACTCTGGATAGGAAGTTTCCAAACTCAGGATTCATTATGCTGCAGAAAGGGACCAAGAGTCAGTGCGATTCCAAAGCTTAGTGATTAGATCACTCACCTGGGAGCAAAGTGTTCAGAATTTTGGCCCTTGTTCCAAGGAACTATTTAGGTATTTTTATGCAATGAGTATTGAATAAAAAAAGGTATAGGAAAAAAGCAGCTTGGACTTGGGGTAGTTCTAGAGATGTACATTGGCATAGCCTGGGGCTTTAAGGTCAAAAAGTTGCCAACCAAGGGGGAAATGAGAGGGGGTTGAGATTGTAGTTCTATCCTTAAGTACTGAAGTTCTTTCTTAGATTTAGCCACGAGTTCATCTGCATACCTGCAGCAAAAATGTTTCTTTTTTTAATTTACTTTGTGACTAGCGAGTAGATTGCTTAAAGGCTGAATGTGGAGCCTTTTGTTCTTAGATGTCTAGCTGAAATTTAATTCATGTTTTACTTGATCCAAGAACCAGAGATCTGTACAAAATTAATTAGTGATTTAAGAAACGCATCTCTAGGAACTGGACTGTTATAACTTCCCATGAAAGATTACTGTCACCAGGACTGATGTTAATTGGTAGCTTTGTTGCCCATCTGCAACAGAGACATCAGGTGTTTATAATGGGGAAGTTTCAAGCCCTTCTTTTATCTCAAGGTCTAAATTGAGCCATTTTCAGGAAGTGGTGGAAGGAAGCTTGCATTTCTGCCATCCAGTGTACCTTTTATGTTGGAAAGAAAAGGTTTCCCATTCTTCAGGAATAACAATCTGAAAACTTAATGCACACTTGCACTGAATTTTACATTTTAAAAAAAGCATATACAATAACACCTAAGGAAGGGAAATTCTGGTAAGTAAGTGTAATTGTTTTCCCATGACTCAGTAATCAAAAAGCATCAAAGCTATTTTGTAGAGTTAACCATATTTTCCTCTAATCCTTCTGTAATATATATAAAAAAAACTACATTTGACTACCTGCATTTGACATATCAAAAGGATTTTTATATATATTTTTAAAAACAGTAACACATTTGAAAGGCTAAGCAGTAGTGTATTCCAAGGAACTAGTTATAGTCTGTTTCATGTATAAAAAGAAAAGTATGTCTAACATATAACCTAAGCTTGAGATTCAATTAAGTATTTTCAGTATTGAGCCATTTGAGATGAGTGTGGGTCACTTTAAGTCATGGGATCTGTTTCACACTGCTTTTATAATCCAGGGACAGGTTTGCAGATGGCACACTGTGCTTCACAAATTAGTTGAAGAGTTGCATACAAAAATAGTTGTTCAGAAAATACGCTGTGAAGAAAGCAAATACTGTCAATTTTTCTACAATTTGCAGCACTGGAAAAGTTGCAGGGAAGTGAAGCAGACTTCTTTATAACTGTCATCAATGGTATGGCCTGCTGTGGTACGTTTATAGTACTAGTGGTAGCAGTAAGCACATTGCATCTTCAGAATCTGGAAGCAGTTCTCTGCTTTTGTGTGTGGTGATTGATAATTATTGAATAATGTTTTCCTAGGTACTGGTTTTGGAAACTCGGAGCTAATTAACTGATTAGCTCTTTGGGCTTATAGCTCTCATTAAAGCTTGTAGGATAACCACAAAATACTATACTTCGTAATGGAGCAATGCTCTATTAGGATCTTGGTTTCTTTCACAAATTGGCAATGGCAGTTGTCTGCTTTCAGTAATAGTTTGCCAAGGAAGACTATCTGAAGCTCAGTAAAATGTCTCAGAAATCAATACAATCACAACCCATACTGGAACTTGGTGGGGAGAGATAAGGTATAGTTACAAAATTCCTGCAATCCCTACTTCACATTATTTATTAGACTGGGTAAGAGTATTTTTTTTGCTATTGGCTCATAGCCTGATTCTGGCCCAGGTCAAGAGATCAAAAATCATTTTGGCAATGTAGTACATTATGGTGGCTTTAGGCTAGCTCTTAATAAGCAAGTGTCAATTTTAAATTAATAAAAACCGTTTGTGCTGATTAAGTCTCTGAAGTTATCCAAAGGTACTTACCAGTGGCTCTTCCAGAACTGGGTCAAGGCATGTTACTGGAGGAGGTTTCTGTCAGTACTATAACCTTTTTGTGCAGAGCAGTGAGAATTTCAGTTTCAAGGCATGAAATCCAGCAACTTTAACAGGCATTAAATTATCTTAATTTTTGTGATGCATGTTTTAGATGGCAAGAAATCAATAGCAATCAGAACTTCACTATTTTAAGTGTGTATAAGTAAAAATCTTGCAGTTACAAGTTATTACTCTCCAGATTAGTATTGTGGTATAAGTCCATAAATATAATAATGTAAGTTAAAGTGTTGTGCTTCAGCTGCCTACCTGGGAATTAAGGCCTTGTTACCTGTTGCACTTCAAGCTGCTGAAATGTTAATAGATGTTAGTGCTAGCTTAGGTTTGCAGCAGTTGCACCTTAAGGCTAAAATCTTCTTTGATTAGCCCCCATGTGCACAGTTGTGACTTGCCACTAGGAGGCTGGTGAGCAGGGCCCTGATGAACAGCTACAGCTATGAGTTGCCATTACAGGGCTGGTGAGCCAGGATAGGTGTCTATCCGTGCTCTAGGTACAAGAGCTGGATTGGTGGGGGGCATGAAGCTAGGAGGTGGAGAGTTAATGGGATGGGGGTGGATAACAAAATGGGTGATGGACAGGAAATAGGGATGGGGGAAGAGTGGTAAAATGAAGTCAGCCAGCCACTGAAGGATAAAATAAAAATAAATTAAAAAATAAGAAGTAAATTAAGTCTCATGTTTTAATAAAGTGGGATTTGGGATTGGGGTATGGGTGGTGCTGGGCTTGCTTCTTGGGGTGGCTGGGAGTGGTGAGGAAAGGTGCTTTGCGGGGGAGTAATTTTCCGTTCCCTGGGAAGGTTCCCAAGTTTTCTCCCCCACATCCACCCACCCTAGAACCCACTTCTGGGGTGTGCCGTGTGACATGGCTGTGTGGCATGTGCTCTGAAGGTTGTTTACATGGGGTTGCACCCTTGGGGGTAGGAAGGTCACAACCTTAGGGATGGGAGGTGGAGTTGGCTTGGTGCCAGAACCAGCCCAAGCAGTAGAATTCAGAGTTGAAAAGTCTGTCCACACCAAACAGGAGGGTTGGGGGAAGGGACAATGCATCCTGGGATGATGGAGGACTCAAACCAGGGCTGCTCACATATGGGGAGTGACCACATATTAATGGAATACAAGTTGGGTGGCACAGGTAAGAGATGAACCTGCCCTGGAGTAACTTTAAGCTATCTAAAATGTGTTTAAAACTAGTTTCAGGTATTACTATATGGACAAGCCAGGGGTTAAGAGCTCCTCGAACCATCTAAAATTTAATGTGTAATAAGGCCCTTGTTTAGATCCCATAAGATGAACTATACAGAGACGAGTAAAATAGAAATAGAAGTTACGCAGCATCAACATGTATAGTCATGAGTTCATTTGATAGTCTAAATCCTGAAAAGACATCATTATGCATTTTATCCTAGTATAGACAAATTTTCAGTGGTCACGTATAATGTATCTGCACTGGTGAGGATGACCATGGCTAGCAAGCTCTACACTATGATTTCAAGGTGTACTGTTAGAATTGGTAGCCAACACATAGTGGCTAAAAATATATATATATATAATGTACACTTCATAATGTGCTCAGATGTTTGAGTTGAACATATTTAACTCTACCAGCTTAGTAGGATTTAAAATATGCCCCTCCTTTTTCTATACCGGGGATGTAATTACTAAAACTACTGATGGTTTGTCCCCTTAAGGAGCAGCAGCACTGTATGCCATTCTGTTCCGGGGCATTCTGTTAATGCTTTCCCTGGGAGTCTACTCCAGGGAGGAGAACAGAAAGGAGACAAAGTGAGGGAGCAGTGTTCAAGGAGGAAGGAAGCAGGCTATGGTTGAACAGCTTGCTGCATGAAGGGGTCAGACTTCTGTGCTGGGGCTAGAGCAAAAGGTGCTATCTTCCCAGTGTCTGGAAGAGGACAGAAAAAAAAAATTGTTTAGTCTGTTTAAAGACTGTGATTTGCTTTAGAGAACTGGCTGAGAAACTCCTTAGGGAGCAACCTTGTCTGCAGAAGCCAGCAGGTTGAGCAACCTGCTTATACACTCCCATTGACTTCCTTCAGATACAGATTTCACCCTAGACTCTTAGATTATGTTAGAATGTCAGCTAACAAGCTCTAAGAAAAGGCCTTTACATTAAAGTGTAAGTGCAATTCAGGGCAAACCCCAGCTTGTCCTTGTAGTACTAGGGTGAACCTCTATTCTGTTATCAAGGCATAAGGATATATATCTTTATCAAGGCTGAGATAATATTTTGTTTTGCCAAAGAACTGGGAGAAAATCAGATCGATCTTTTGAGTGGAAATGAACTCTTACCCTCCATTTTTTTCCCATTGTGAAGCAACTGGACAGCTGAAACCTTTCATGGAAATAAGACTAAATTGATACTATCCAAAAATGAGGTAGTGGTGGTGGTCAACAGAAGAGATGGGGAACCCTGCACTCCAGGATACTTTCTGGTGTGTTCATTAAAGCAGTCTTTTGAAAGCTAGAAGATACGGTTTAAATCCCCTAATGCAAGAGAGCAAAGTAAACCTGGTTGGGTTGTTTTTTGCTTTGTTTTGTTTTGCTTTATTTTTCATGTTCTGAGCAAATATGGAAACCTAGGAGTGGCTCTTTTGATAAGACATGGGAGTGGAACAGCGATACAACCTTTATGTTTAGAACTGAGATCTCTCTCTCTCATTTCTCCCCACACGCCTCCTCCTCTAACTTTGTTATGTAGATCAAGTCCTGCAAAAAATGTGTCCAGATATTACCATTTGGTAAATTCAAGTCAGTGTTAGCTTGACTAAAATTTCATGTTTGAATGAACTACTTGCCATTTTTTCCCTCATTTTTAGTTCTTATTGGTAGAAATGGTATAGCTACAGCTACTACTAACCACCAATGGTGAGACCATGAGACTGTTTACTCTTAGCAATAGTATACATTGGAACATGGGCATCTAAGATTATTGAACATTTTGTCATAATACTAGCTTCGATAATTTGGTGTCATGAGAGAATGCTCACGTAGTGGCAATGGGCCTTGCTTTCTGTTTAGTTTCCCCAAGGCTCAGCAGTGCAGAAGGCGGACATCTCAACTGTGAATATATGCTGAGGCAGCATTTGGAGTGAAAGTAATTTTTGCGTCATTAACTGTATCCCAAAGTCTAAACATTTCTATGTATTAAAGATATGTTGCAAGGCAATAGTCTTTATTGTTTTAACAAGCTTATAATCTTCTGAGCTATTAGTACTGAAATGTTTTGTGTTGTATTTGTACTGATAGCTATTTTTTTTTAATAAATACTTTCAGCTGCCCTTGAATTCTAAGAAAAGAAAATAATTTTCCCAGTTGTAAAAGACCAGGTGTGTGCATCTTAATTATAGTAGAAAATGCCTGGAATTCTTGTATCTTAAACAGGGTACGCCTGATTGCAGGTTATGTTTGAGGGACTTTGAAAATATGTTAAATAATTGAAATATCATTTAGGAGGATTCTCAGTTGGCATCTGCCCAAATGGCAAACATTTTCTTTGTCCTGGAAGAAACAAGAATTTTTGCAATATCTTTTATAGGACCAACTTGGGCGAGCTTTTGGACAAGTTTTCGGACATCAAGTGCCCTTCAAGTTACTGTGAAAGGGCAGCAAACTGGGAAAGATTTTCCTTCCCTTGTGTCTGAAGGTCTATCCAATAAAAGATCAAGATACCACGAATGATTCTTGCCTCATATACTTTCTGGACTGTCATGGCTACAACAACACTTAAATCCTATTCCCCAAAGAAGGGGTGTTTTTACATTTAGAGGTCTATCTTGAGTTAATAGTTTCAATGTAAAATTACAGTAGAGGCAAGGCACAAACTGTTGTCTTGTAGCTATTTGAGGTTAACAATGTTTTCCCTGACATGAGATTTACCTCCAGGACTGAGTAAAAGTAGAACAATACCTCATCTTCCCTAGAATATTACACTGTGAAAGTTAATTCAAAATAACTCTCTCAATGTGAAAAGACACCTGTTTTCACAGAGGAGACCTGCCTACCCTCACTTCTGATGCTGGTCTTACCCTGAGATAACACTGTCTGAGGAAAACCACAGATCACTGGTAGAAGAGCAGCTTAAGTCTTCACTAAGCAAAACAGCAGAAAACAGACTAGACACAAATCCTGTCATTCTAGAATTTGTTGACAATGTTTGTTTTGTACAGGATTTAACAAATTTTGGGTTTGTTAAAAAAGCCAAAACAAAACCACCTTTTTTTCCTTACTTGATTTATGAAGCTACAGTAGTAAAATAAAGTTAACTGAGATCCTGTTTTCTGCTCCATTTGTATCTTGCCTACTCTGAGCCCGTAGAGAAAACTGTTTAAGTAAGACCAAAGTAGCAGCAAAAGTGGAAAGCCTCCTTCCTCTGGTCTTATTCATCTTAATGAGATTTGAGATTCAAGGTTGAGTTGAACCCATTTAATTAGTAACAATATTAAGTAAAAGTATGTTATCCATTTCCCTTTTCCTTTTTAAGGGGTGGGGGGGGAGAGAGAGAAAGGAAATTAATATAAAGACAGAAAACAGTTCCAGTGAAACATTAACCATAAACAAAATGGTAAGTGTCAAGATGTAGAAAGATAAGATTCAAGTAGCGATATACACGTGGTTGCATCTTTAATCTGTACTGTGTGTGTATTTGTTTTTAAAGAGTATTCATCAAATTCATGTATTACATGTTTGTATTTCCTGTATTTTTGTGACTATAACAGCGTGGTTTAATGTGTTTACATTATAATTTTTCCCTGTTTAATTAATTTATTTCTCTGTTGGCTTCTTTACAGCCTGAGTCCCCCTGAAACTGGGGGTTGATTTGAAGGGATGTGAGCAAATCTTGCTGCCACTTTGTTCTGTTTTTCCAGGCAGTCAAGGTGCTGAATATATAGGAATCTGATTTTGTGAGTGCTCCAGGATTCTTGTGCATTTTTATGTGTCACCTACTCAGAGCAGTTTAGTACACTGGAAGGATAGAGTAATAATGCATTTTGCATCCAGGATTGCAAAGCACCTAAGCCAAGGCTTTGTGGTTGTGTTGTGTTGTGCTGTTTTGTTTTGCTTTGTTTTGTTTATTTCCCACCCCACCCCCCTGGCAATTCAGCAAATAAATTTCTTTCATCGATGTTTCATTTTTTTATTTGGGGAGAATTGATGGGTTTTTTCCTCTTTAGATCTACCAAACAGTTAAAAAGAATTTAGTAATTTACTACTGAGCCTGAAAACCTTGACGGTAGATCTTTAGTATCATAGAATCATGGATATTGACAACAGACTATGATGGGTGGTGAAATGAGAGAAGAAATAATAATAAAAAGTAGTTATGTTTAAAATTATGTATTTGTCCTCTGCAATATATTAGGAAATATGTTTAAGATAAATACAGTATGTGGGGAATTTAGCAAATTTTTATTCATGAGTGAGTATTTCTGGTTCTGTTTTCTCCCACGTGATTGGCTTTAGGGGAGGATTAGATTTATCTCCCAGTCCTCTCAAAGGATCCTTTCAATTGTTTTATTTATTGTACACCCCACCCCCATCCTTCCAAGTGTTACACAAGTTGGGCTAAGGCAAGGTGCCGCATTTATTGATTACATGAGTTAGACATAGAGGTTCAGGCACACCATTCATACAAACGCACACAAATCATCATACACATCATTACACACAGGCATACACACACACCAGATATAGTTACCAGCAATAGTTGCTCAGTATAAGCCTGGAGTGGCCAACCCAGGCTTATTGTGTAGATAACAGCTGGAGCAGGGTGAACAGATGCATCTGTGCTCCAATGAAACAGCAGTAGAGAAAGAGAGTCACTCAACTTGGCATTTTCAAAGTGTTCTGTTATAGGGATTGGCATCCTTTGTTTCAGTGCTTTGGGGTTTTTCCATACCCAGCTTCTGTTTTTGCAGTTGTTCTTTTGTCTTTAGCTTACCTTAGCCTTGGAGTGTTTTTGTTGCCCATCTGGCAGAATTTCTTCTTCTGTTATCTCCTTTGTGCCTTCTAGCTTCAAAGGGATTCTTCAGTTGTTTGTTAGTTGGTTAGTGGTTGGTAACTTACATTTGGAGCCTTGTTGCTTACATAAACAGTTGAATCTTCTTCTCCTGGCTCTATGCCATTCTCTCACCATTCACCCTTTTACACACTGTCATACATAAAGGCTATGCAGAGTTCATTCACTTATGTCAAGCAGGATACAAAATGGAGTTTTCAAGTTGCTTACAGGACAAGACTAACATGGTTGCATGTCACTGTTCTTACAGTCTATGTTAACACCAGCTACATTAGTCCAGCTCATGCTACATAACTGTCTTATCCATATGACAGCATGTCTTTTTCTCTTCATATATTAACACCTGCTGCCCAAGTTGCCATCCCCACTGCTACTTCCGTACCTAAGAGCAGTAGTGTTAAGAAGAACATGGCCTCTCTAACACTTGCACCAGGACGTTAATCCCCAGTACTCTCCGATTATTTCCTGGATTGCTTGCACACTGCTGTATAGCCCTCCCAGCACATGTCAGGGTGATTTTGAAGTCCCCCATGAGAACCAGGGCCTGTGATAGGGAAACTTCCTTTAGCTGTTTTGAAGAAAGCCTTATCCACTACTTTTTCTGCCCTGGAGGTCTATACCAGATCCCACCATGACATTACCCTTTTTGCGCTCTCCTCTGACCTGAGCCCAGAGATTCTCAACAGGCCTATCTCCAAGTTCATACTGGAGCTCTGAGTAATTATATGGCTCTTTTATGCAAAGTGCAACTCCTCCTCTTCTTCTCCCCTGCCTGTCCTGCCTGAACAGTTTGTACCCATCCATGACAGTGCTTCAATGATGTGAGCTATCCCACTAAGTCTCTGTTATTCCAGTCATAGTTCTGTGACTGGGCAAGGACTTCCAATTCTTCCTGCTTGTTTCCCAGGCTCCGTGCATTTGTGTACAGGCATCTGAGGTAACTAGATGATTGCTGATTTCTTTTCCTGCTTGCTCTTCTTCCTGGTCTCCTGCTTTCCCACTTACCTCAGAGCTTTGGTCTCCATCCCCAGCAAACCTAGTTTAAAGCCCTCCTCACTAGGTTAGTGAGCCTGTCTGTGAAGCTGCTCTTCCCTTTCTTTGTCAGGTGAATCCCATCTTGTCCCAGTAATCCTTCTTGGAAGAACGTTCCATGGTTGAAAAAGCCGAAGCCCTGGTGGCAACACCACCTGCACTGCCAGGTATTAATCTGCAGGATGCACTTGCTCCTGCCTCGGCCCTTTCCCTTGACTGGAAGGATCAATGAGAACACAACCAGAGCTCCTCACTCTTGCACCCAGAGCCCTGTAGTCACTTTTGATATGCTCAGGGTCTATCATTGGTGCCCACATGGATAAGCAGCATTGGGTAGTAGTTAGAGGACCAGATGAACCTTGGAAGTCCCTCCGACAGTGGCTTGCAATCTTTTTTTTACTGTGGCCCAGCAGGAGTAGGACAGGGTGCATGGAGCTGGCTGCCTTCCTCCTGGGGCTTCTCCATCACCCAGCTTTAACCCCGGAAGCTCAGCTCTGACCCTGGAAGCCACTTGCCCAGGTGGACAGACAGCGCTCCAAGTGGGGGGCTCATGCCATGACCCTACAACCATCCCGCTGCGGCCTCGTACCAAGCCACGGCCCAGTGCTTGAGAACCTCTGCTCTATGCCATCTTGGTTCCAGGCTCCGGGTAAGCAGCAGACTCCCTGAGACAGGTTGGCAGCTGGCTCCCTCCATCGCTTACAGAACGGAGTCTCCAACCACCACTACCTGTCACTGCTTTTTGGTGGCAGTCACCTTGAGCCTTCCCACATTGGTGAGGCTTGGCCTGTCTTCCTCCACCAATGGAATTTGCTCTTTCCTCTTTGTTGCTGGGGCTGCAGATGGAGGTGAAGATCACAAGACTGCAGCTTCCACCCTCTTGGTTGTCATGTCCTCTCTCTTCTCTAGTGCTGCATCTGGCATTTCTTCCTCCACAATCCTGGAGGTGTTCTCCAGCATTGAAATGATGAACTTCTTATGGCAAGGGATGCTTCAGGGCCTTGCCACCTCCTCCTGTGGTACTACAATTACAGCCATTTTTCTGAGTGTAAAGAGAGTTTTTCATATTCCTTATATGAATATATAAATTCCAATGCTTGGTAGATGTGATGGAAACTACTTGAGGTAAGTAGGAAAATAACACAACTTCATTTGTTATCATAGAAATCCATATAATTTCACAGTTGTCACAAAATAAAAAGTAGCAGTTTTCTATGATAGAGTGATAAGGCACAGTTTGCCAATAGCTTCTATTCAGAGCCACAATATTTGTGTCTTCAGTGTTAAAACTGTGCATATCTGTCATTGGAGTGAGTCTTCTCATAGTTTTGAACACTGGGATTCTAGAAAATTTATCTTTTTTTCTTTTATTTTGGACTGGTTTCAGGTTATAGAAAACATTCTTGTTTAGAAATTGCCTCTAGTTGTCAGTATCATAGATCATGTCAACTTGGAAGCTATTGCCAATTCTCCTTTGTATGTAAAATATATGTCCAGACCTCAGCAAGTTATGGAGGTCCACAAGACTGAACTGGTGAGATTCAGAAGTAATTCTCACAATAGAGTATTTCTTTAGGTGGGAGCACTCAATGCTCATCCATAAAGAGTGTCTTTACCTCTGATCAGCAGCCTGACTTTCCTTTTGTGCTTGTAGTATGGCTTCTGAGGCTACACTTACCTGTGACCTAGAAATACAAAGCATGAGTTACTGTTTCCATGAACAGTAACTTCCATTTTTTCTCAATTGAGATCTGTCCAGAACAAAACACAGTGTTAAAAACCTGTTCCCTGGGTCTATAACTTGTTGTACCTATGCATAGTCCCTCAAATTTCCAGGAAAATTCCCTCCAATTGCTTTCCTTTTATGCATAGCAACTTTCATGCGACTGCTGGTGGGTCGTTATTTACAAGATCTGGTGTGTTTTCCTATCTTTGTCCAATCTAGAATGTGTGGATATCTTTGAATTTTGTTCATAAAAACAGGATACTTTTCTTATTACTGATCATTAACATTATTATTGGTTCTAGTCTGCACACTTTTCATAAAAAGTTATTGCCCTTGTGTATCCTCATCTCTAAAATAAGATTGCCTGCGAGCTAGGGTAAAATAAGGTGTTACAACTTGTTTTTATTGACTTCTGCTTGAATAGTAATGAACTGCAACATAATTACAAGGTGGTTATTATATTATGCCAACAAAGTACCAATCGTGAGCTAAAGACTGACATTGGAGTGGGCAGTTAGTGATTATTACTGGTTGTCAAGATCCTCATTAATATGCATATTAACTGAACATAATTGACTGTAAGCCAGCTGGACAGTGGTAAAATACTTAATAATGAACCTCTTCAATGCAGCATTTGCTGCCTCAAGGAGAACAATAAAAGTGTCCACATTTCCTTTAATATCCTTCAATAAAATGCTGGCATATTAGCAAGCAAAATGATACTGTTTGCAAGATCTTCAAAGATTCTGCTTCTCCAAATCACTAAGGCCATACATTCTAAGACTTTGAGAGTTTATGGATGGAAGAGAGCAAACTGTTGTCATGGCTGTGATCTGTTGACTCTGACCACCTCTTCTTCGAACCCATCCTAAAAGATGCTAACAAAATTAGCTCTCAGGTAGGATGTTGAGCTCAATCAGCAGTTTTCAGTTAATTTTGAGTAATAATATATAGTTTTTAAAGGGTTAACTGTCATCCTTGGAAATTAATCCCTTATTCAGGGCAGCATCTCTATAAATTTATGGTATAGAATCAAGAAAGACCTTGTTTTATTTTGTATCAGTTTTATTGCTTACAAATATAAGTAACAGCATAGTAATTAATCTGCTTTTGACTCTCTCCTTTCTGTGGTAATAGAATGGAATATTACCATCTTTTGTCTATAGTGAATCTCTTTCTTGAAATAGTCCAGCTGTCTAACTTTGTTAATTATTTTCTTAACCTGGACTTTGCATGAGCTGCTTACTACTTCATACACATAGCTCCTGGTTGTGAAATTTTAAAAGAATAGGCAGAGATAACAAATCTGTAATTAATGGGATTTGGATTATATAAGAATTACATTTCTCAACAACGAAGAACTGAAGATCATTGCACAAGTCTGTTGGAACGAATGAGAAACTGCAACAGTGCTGTATTTATTATGGCCAATTTGCACCATGTCCTTATATACGTGCATCCTTACGTATTAAAATGTGATCTGCATCACATAATAGAGGATTGGAATGATTTTATTTTCTTACAGTACTTAATGCTTTGCCATTCAAGTTCTCATTACATAAATATATCGAGACTTTTCTTTGCCCAGGTCTTTTAATATTCCTGTTTAAATACAGAACAAATTAACTTAATCTAGAGCTTTAAAAAAAAATCCATTTCTGAATTCTGAGTTTTGAATGGCTTCTGATGGATTTTCTATATTTTAAATCTTGATAAGCTAAATATTCTTTTTAGATACAGCAGACTGTCAACAAGAATTTATTTTTATTCTTTGAGGCATGTTATAAAGCCTCAGAAAAGATGTGTTACTTCCTCTTATATTTAGATTCTTGGGAGCATGTGTAGAGAATAATCCCCCGAAACAGATTTGCCCTGGTGCATGCAGTCTAATGTAAATAGTCCTTTTTATCAAGAAAAAACATAATAAGAAAACAAACAAGAAGGTGTTTTTGGCTTTTCCCCCAGCTTTGTAATTCTTTCAGTCAAGAACCACTGGCTCAGATGCTTCATATGGTTTTTAAGAGGATTCTTCTTTTCACGCAATTTTTGTTTCTTGCCCTTTTTTTCAGAAAGAGGTCACAGATTTCCCCCACATCACAAAGTCCATCTGAGTCCTCTGGGTTCAGTTCCATTTGTAGTTTGACTAAGGAAGCTTTTCAGCATCTTAAACTCATTTAAACAATAAAATATGTATTGGAAATTATTCTTCTTTATTTTATGTTTCCTGTTACAATTGTTTTGTATGGTTTGGATGCAAGAGTGTTTTTTGCTGTTATGCAATCAGTAAAAATATAGTTTATACATTTAAGGTGCAACAATAAGACACAGGGTCTCTGTCTCAAGTTCCATAGACTTTAAATCATTGATAATACTCTAGATATTGACTATGATGGGTAGGGAAATGAGAGAAGTAGTAGTAATAAAAATCCAGTTTTATGTTTAAAATTATGTATTTATTTACTGCAGTATGTGTCAGTAAATATGTTTGTCATAAATATAATATGTGGGGAATTTTAGCAAATGTTTATTAGTGAGTGGGTATTCTTGCTTCTGTTTTCTTCCATATGATTGGCTCTAGGGGAGGATTAGATTTTCCTCCCAGTCCTCTCAAGGGACCTTTCACTTGTTTTATTTATTTTATGTCCCTCTCTCCCCCACCCCCAAGTGTCTTATCCATATGACAGCATGTGTTTTTCTTTTCTGTATGGTGCCAGGGAATGCTGTAGTAGGAGATAATGTATCCACTTTACATGTACTACCTCCTAACCTGAAAATTATTGGTTTGAACTCTTCAGGAAACCAGCACAGCTAGATTTCTTGATCTTGGAACACACTTTAATTCAGAGGAAATATGAATGATTACATCTTTCTCAGTATTTGATACAATCTTATTGCTACCATTCTCATAGTTGTTTTGAAATGAAGAACTATACTGTGATTTTTAAGGTCCAAAGAACAATACAGTGGGTCCCAGAGTCTTTGAGGTAAAGAATCATTGTTTGTTCTAAAGACTGTAGTCAATTAGTTTGTGCAGTGGTGCACATAGACAGGAATGTTGTATCTCAGGATCATAACTTTCTTTGGAAGTTCCTGACAATAGGGAAGATAGTCTTTCAGTATTAGAGTAACCAATTAGTCCAGAGATGGCTGAGGAGCCCGATCCTAGAACTGAATGTTTTACTATAGACATAGCAAATAGTTTCAATTAATGTTGGGTCATAGTTCTTTTCCTTTGTCTTTCTCATCTATCTACCTCCATAGTGAAGTGAGTTTGCTTGAAATGATCAATACCTTGCCATATATTACAGCACTACTGGGGGAAATTCAGTGCTTGAATCTCTCAAGTATTGATATTCATATCATATTTTTTCAGGCTGGCCTTGAATCTCCCCTTTTGCTTACCTCTACAGCAGTGGCCACTGGTGAATTGGGAGTTGGGGCCTGTTTCAGGAGCCAGTTGTGAGGTATCCTTACGATGTGTCATATCCAACAGAGCTGGTGCTGTATAAACATGGTGTAAATGCTGGTAGAGTTGGGTTGAGGTAGAACACTGGAGTTTATTCTTCCAGTTGATATGGAAGATGTTCTAAAGATATCTCTGATAATGTTCAAAAGCCTTTTGGAGTTTCCAGTATCGTTCAGGTTTCACACCCATACAGCAGGGTAGGAATGACAGTAGCCTGGTAGACATGAAGCTAGGTTTGGTTCATGATGTCATGATCATGGAGGACACTGCTTCAGAGACATCCATAAGCAGCTCTGGCATTGTTAGCCAATGCTGAATGACATCATCTATATTTACTTTTTGGGAAGGGTGACTATCTAGGTAGGGGAAATTCTCAATATTTTACAAGATTGTCCTCTAATTATAATAAGCAGAGGTGCAACTGGTTGGCCTAGGGGTAGGTTGGCAAAGGATCTTGGTTTTGATAAAGTTGACACTGAGTCCAAGGAGTCCATACGCTTCACAGAAGTAATCAAGTGTGACCTGGAGCTCTTCAACCGAATGGGCAAACGGCACAATCATCAGCATAGTGGAGATCAGTATGGAAGTGTGGTTATTTCGGATTTGGAATGTAATCCATGCACAAGCTCTATATGCATTACGCATGGTATCTCATTATAATGCCTCTTCGTATAGGCACACAACTGTTGTGAAAACTGAACTGTTATATAAATACCAAGATCTGTAGTCGTCTTCTAACCCTGAGGCATGTCAGTTACACCACTGATAGTATGAATGGAAGTTTGACAGTGCAGTGTAGACAAGCTGCAGCCATTTAATCACCATTGCTACCATAGACACATACTTTGACTTAAATGTCAGAGTGTACACATGTTTGTGGAACAGAGTCAACTTAAATGTAGCACAAGACAGTATACCTTCAAGGTATATTAGCTTGAGTCTCATTACTTAAGTTGACTTTAAGGGGCTACTCCAGGGGTGTATAAGATGACTGCTACCATGCCAAAGAGGTGTACGTGTGTACATTCCAATATGGCCTAAGTCAGTGGTCTCCAACCTTTTAAGATGAAGCTCACGTTTTAAAGGAAACAGCAACCCAAGATCTACTGTGCCCCCACCCACCCTGCCCCCCCAGCCTAGCAGGATGGGGGGGAGGAGGCCGAGGCAGATTAAGATGTAGTGGGGCCCTGGACAAGCACAAAATTGGAGGCCCCCTTCATCCATAAGAGCTTGGCAGGGGTAGGGAGAGGGGCCACTTCCCCTTCTAGTGCTGGCAGGAGAGGTTGGGTGGACCTCACTGGGCTTGAGGACACTTGCCTAACTCTTCTCCCTTCTCCCTATGGCTGAATGTACACACACACATGCACGCACACACTCTCTACTCTCACTTTCTGCACCTGGACACAGACAGACAGACAGACGCTTTTCACGCGCAGGGCCTCCCCCACTGTCGATCACACATAGGCAGCCCTCTGCTCCCCACCCGGCCCCTGTTACACTGCCCTGCAGGGAGCTGCTGCCCGCCTATCCCATGCAGCCATGAAGATGAAGAGGGCTGGGTTGAGCCAGGCTGTGAGCACTGTGCCATGTCTCTGTGGGCAGGTGGGAGCACTGGGAGGGGTGGTTTCAGGGGACTAAGATGAATTTTGGGGGGTGATATATCTTCCAAGGCCCTCCCAGCATTGTTGCCTGCAAAGATGCAGTACAGTTCAGCACTCCTTGCCTTGCCTGGCCCCAACCATCCCCCAACCAGGTGGGGCACAGCTCTCCCAGCCTGGCTTGGCCCCCTCCCTGCCCAAGTGTGGCACCACCTGGCCTGTCTCCCTCCCTCAGGCATGGCGTAGCTCTCCCAGCCTGACCCCAGCCTACCCCCATCCCCCCAGCCCTATTTGGTGGGGTGGCCCCACTTCCAGCTCCCAGGGAATCAAATGTGAAAGCCAGTGTTTTAAACTTGGCACCAAAAATGGCTTGCATTTCTCTTGAACAGGCTACATCTTTTTTGTTTACTTGAATTCCCCATTCATAGTATCAACAATCAGTTCATTGTAAAAATACTTTGAGGTGGAGGGAATAATTCCCTTTTAAATTTGTTGCCTTTAAATTTTACAGTGTAGTTTCTTGACCTACTCTTATTCGGTAATTTGAGGTTTATGAGGTCTCTCTGGAGTGTTAACCTTATAATATTCCTTAGTATCAACTAACCTTTAATAGTTATGTTGACAGCCCGTTTCACCACCATAATATTAACCCCATCTTCTAAGCAATATACCAAATAATATTTGGTCCTTTGCTACTCCTTGGGACATTTTTCTATTGCCCTTTTTTTATAGACTGGAAATTGGATGTTTACTGTAAATTCTTACTTCATGACCTTTGATTCTGTGATAACCAAGTCTTCTTAGGGACTTTAAGAAACAATTTTTGAAAGTCTAAATATGTGATATCTACTTAGTATAAAGTCAGTTATGGCAAGGTTTTGTTCTAAAACCCAGCCTTTTAGCTGACTTGCAAACCTTCTGTCCCAGTGCTACACAGCTGTGGTTGGAGAATTTTGTGCAACTTGTGTTGCTTCTCTCTCTTAACAAGCACCTGCTTTTGGTTTGTTCCTCATTGTTGCCCCCTTGATTAATTATCATTACTAGCTTTATGTTTGTACATTTTCACTTATTTCTGTTGCTTGAGTGTCTGAGGACAATAAATCCTACTTTGTGCCTTGAGTACTACTGAGAATCTGCTGCTTTTCCCAGTTCTTATAAGCCTTTCTCCACGTGAAGAAGATTGGCTAGAATAACTATTCTAGGTAGACTATTCTGCTATATTGTTCTGTTATTTCAGGTATTCCACAAAAGCTCCCTTATGTAGAAATTCTGTTCTGGAATAAAATTAAGTCTAGAATAATGTATTCCACTTCTAAATCAGAGTAATTAGGGGATAATAAATATTTTGGTTTCACAATGAGGTGCCCAAATAAGGAGCTGTTTTGGTACATCTATACTAGAAAAAATATTTCTGAACAGCTCTGTTGGTCAGCTTCCCCATATAGGCAGGTTCTTAATTCAAGACTCTTAACTCTTAAACCAAAACCTTGGGTCACATCATTTTTCATTTCCTGCAATCTGTCTCTCATTTTTAATCTCACACCCAGTAGGATACTATGGTCTTTTGGTTATTACTAGATAAAGTTATCACCAGAGATCCTGGTTTTCTCTGATTAAAAAAAAACAAAAACAAAACAACCCACTTTTGGATTTAAAAAAGTAACCCAAAATCGACGTTTTTCCGTGATTAAAATTAAATGAGATATATCTATATATTAGTGGTTTTTCATTTTAATGATGGAGAAATGTTGTGCTTGTGGTAGAGGTCGTGCTGCAGGCCCAGTGTCCTTTCTATCTAGTATATACTCTGATATTAGTCTCTGCTCTTGTTCCAGCTTATCTTTCTGGTGAGTGAGAAAAGGAAATCCTGATGAGGGAAAGGAAAAGTGGATTTCTTGGTCCCATCTCTTTCTACTCACTCCCAATAAAACTATGTTAATTCTGTTATCTAGAAATAATTGCCTTTTTCTCAAAATGATTTTTATCTGAACATCAGCAAAACCATTCCTCCCACCCTGAAAACCGCCAAAGATAACCTGTCCTTTCCTTTATAACACCACTATTTTTATCATGTCATGAATTATCAGTTACAAAAGGTTTGTAAAGTCAGGGTGGTATTAAAGCATTTGTGTAATCTCAAATGTAGCAGATATAATTTTTGTGATATCTTTTATTGGATCAACTGCATGGTTAGGATAGTTGGTCCTATAAAATATATCACCTGAAAAAATCCTTTCCTCTTGCATACTGCTTGGACCATCACAGCTACTGCATGACCCCATACTACTAAAAGCAGAAATATTTATAGTATCCCTTTTAAGTGCTTGAATATAAATGACTTCATTTTCAAAAATATTGAGCATCTCTTAACTCCCACTGAAGAAAACCAGACAATCTGAAATCTTTGCTACATTTTTTCTTGGGTCTCCCTTGGTCATCCCTACACTCTTCCCCATCCCAGACATACTTGTCGATGGTTGTATCTTTAGATTTCAGGGTGCTTTGTGAATTTTGGGCTGCTAATTTGTGTGGGAGTTTTTTGTTTGTTGACTTAAAAAATAAGACTGAAACCTTTGCTCTGGAAAGCATAACAGAACCTCTGGGGGAAAAGTTGGGGTGGGGGGAAAAGGAAAACACGATGTATCAACATTGACAGTCTACTGTTGTTCTTGCTTCCATACAATTCTTACTGATTTAAAGGAGTCCAGATTAGTCCCAACATGATACAAAACACATAAAAGAAATGCATGCGGGACATTTACAACTAGTGAGAGGAACCTGAGTAGGGTTGTTTCATACTGCTAAAAGTTCCTTGTTTGGACTTCTTTTACAGTAAATGAAGAAATGAGTGAATTAATTTTAAGAAAATAAAACAAAACCCTGATGAGTGCCTGGAAAGTGAGTCTTGCTCACACATTCAATTGCCAGATTAACAGTTAGATAGGAATTTTCCTCTAGGGCATATTGACAAGGACCTTTTGAGTCTCCAGCATAGACCCTAATCACCTTTGTAAGATCATTTAGCCGTGTTTTACCTAAGTCTGCTACTGAAGGGGCCCAAAGTTGTTCCTATATTTCTCCTACTCAACTCATATGGATCATAGTTGGTTTTCCTTTTCTTTCTTTGTACTAAAGACCCTAGGTTTGTTATAGGGGACCTGCATAACTGTCATGTGCCATATGGAGAGGAAAGAGTTAATGTTTTTGTGGGCCTTCATACAAATGTTTATTACATGGTTGCCTTTGGCGATATACAGATGCTCAATTTCTATGACAAGTTTTGCCCTTCTTCCACTTGAAAGTAAAAATGTGCAGATGTTCAAGATTTTCCTTTGAGAGGAAAAATGGCTGCTGCAACAGAGAAAGAGCCTAGAAACAACCAAGGTAAATCAGCCTCAGGAGACTGAATGTCTGCACATCAGCTTGCTGGGGACCAGGAAGGTTAGAGTCAGGGGAATATTTCCTATATATTCCTGAGACCACAGTCACTGTGGTCTGGAGAAAGCACAAGGGGCAGCTGCTGTCCCCCTCCCACAGATAAGAGGGGAGGGGAGGAAAATCCCTAGCTACTCCCTGCCTGCTCCAGTGTGAGAAACAGGTAGGAGCTCTGCCATGCTGCTCCCTCTGCTTGGCTCCTGGGCATCAGGAGTCATTTCCCCTCCTCTGGCACCCCCATCTGGAGGTGCTGATGGCAGAGGCTTCCTGGTTGCAACAGAGGTTGATCCTAGCTGGCGTCATCCATATTGGAGAACTTCTGGACTACAATAGGTGGGAGTGGGTGGACCCCGCTGCGCTGGCCCGGCGCATGGCTCTACCCATGATATGTGCAACCTGCTGCCTGGTCCAGGAGGTGAAATCTGCCCTACCTCCCAATGCCCTTGCCTTTGTTGACCCAGGTGCTACATGGCAGTGGTCCCTGCCTCCCCATGTCTTCCAGCTCACCGGAGTTTGTCGTGGGGCTGGTGCTTCGGCCAGCCTCAGTACTCCACCACCTGAGCTGGCTGGAGGACACGAGACCATTCCATTTTTGCGCCTTCCATCGCTGCCACCTCTACGTGCTCATGCACCACACTGTCCATCATAGCGCCCTTGCGTCCTGCCCAGACACCAAGTGGCAGCCCAGCGAGGGCATAGCTAGGGCTTCCCAGTAGCTGAGTCTGTACTCTACCCTCATCCCATGAGCCACTGGGTACTTCAGCTGGTGGCTCCTCCATGGAGTTGTTGCCACGGGTGTATATGTGGCGAACTTCATGAACACCCCCATCTCCTGCCCCTTATGTGGGCAAAGGGAGACCCTAGCACACATGAGCCTTGATTGTGCCAGGCTGCAGCCCCTCCACTTCCAGAGCCTCCTCTTGAGGTTCTGGTTGAATTTCACCCATCACCTTTTTGTACTTTGGCCACCCCACCAAGTCCCAGAACTCCTGGTCAGCCTCCTCCTGGCCCTGGCCAAATGGGCCCTGAACTTGACCAGGAAGGAGGGTCTGGCTGGGAAGGTGCCCAGAGACTGTGGGGCTGCTTTCCTCTCCCTTGTCCATGCATGTTTCTGGGCAGAGCACCAGTGGGCTCCTTGGATACCTTTGAGGACTAGTGGGTGCAGCCTGGGGGGCTCTGTTCATTGCCCCCTCGGAGAACTTCTTTTAACATTTTGAACCTATGACCCTCACATCACTCCTACCATTTTCTTCTTTAGTTGTCACACCAAAAAGAAAAAATATTCAGTTGTATCTTTCAAACTTTACCCCCACACAGTAGTGGGCGATTTAGTTAACTAGGTGGGCCTTAAGGCTTACAATCTCTGGAAGATGCAAATAGACAGGAGCCGCTTCCCTTTGCTCCCCCACCATCAACCTCAGCTGAGCAGCAGGGGCATTGAACTCAGTTTGGTGGGACCCAGAACTGGGCTTGCAAGTTCCCCCTGCTGCTCAGCTGTTTGTGGGGGGAGGGAGGGGAAGGCAGCGATTTAAAAACCAGAGGGACATGGACCCTGGGATGTGGGGGAGGCTTTGTTCAACTCTGGTTCCCAAGTCTGGGCTTCCTTGCTACCCAACTGACCCAGAGCTGTGTGGGGTAAGGTAGGCTGCAGTGCTGCACTGGCAAGGCTTGGGAACCCAGTTGGCACAGCAAAAGACCCACTGCTCTGAGACAGTGCAAAGTGCACTGGGTGAGGCAAATTGAAGTGCCCATACCACAGGGCTCCTGGAGCCTTGCTGTGGCACCAGAGTGCTTCCCCCCCCCCCCCCCCCGGTCAGTGTGGAGAAGCACAACGAGTGAGGGTTTTCTCCATTGTCGGAGAATGGGGAGAGTTCCCCACCACGGGAGAATGCCCCCTCCTGCCAACCAGCTGATTGATGGGATAGAGAGGCATTCTTCTGAGTCTGGAACCCCAGGCTGGACAGTCTCCCTGGCTAGAGTTGGGGTAAGAGTGCCTCCTTCCTGGAGAACTCTGCAATGCTCTTCAACCATGATGCTGGAGGAATATCTATACAATCCAGCTCACAGGCTTTTTTTTCCCTACCAGAAGAAATATTTTCTGGTAAAAATCAGTATTTATATGCAGCCTATGATTACAGGGAACATACTGGAAGTCCTACAATTCTTTATGCTTGTGTATTTTTATATACATATCTAGTTAATCTATGTTATAATGCTGTGTTAAACCAAATAGGAATTTAACAAAATATAAAGGGGCGGGGGTTGGTTGGTTGTTTACCTTTGCTGAATAATCTAAATGTCTGCCAGTTTGAAAAGACTACTTTTCATCTGTAAGAAGGAGGGCTTACTATTACTGTATTTACCAGATAATCTTCTATGATTCTGTGATTTAATATTAGGGTTGGAAGGGACCTCAGGAAGTCATCTAGCTCAAAGCAGGACCAACCCCAACTATCATCCCAGGCAAGGCTTTGCTGAGCCGGGTCTTAAAAAACTCCAAGGCTGGAGATTGCACAATCTCTCTGCGTAACCTGTGTCAGTGCTGTATTAGCCTCCTAGCAAGATTTTTTTTGCTAATATCTAAATTTCCCTTGCTGCAACCTGAGACCACTAATCTTTGTTCTGTTATCTGCCACTACTGAGAGCAGTCTAGTTCCATCATCTTTGGAACCACCCATTAAGTAGTTAATCTGCTATCTAATCCCTTCTCTATCTTCTCTTCTGTAGACTAAATAAGCCCAGTTCCATTAGCCTTTGCTCAGATGTGCCTTAGCCCCCAAACCATTTTTGTTGCCTTCCACTGGATTCTCTTCAATTTGTCCACATCCTTTCTGTAGTGAGAGGCCTAAACCTGGACACAGTACCCAGGTGTGGCCTCATCACTGTTTCATAGATTTCATAGACATCAGGGCTGGAAGGGACCTCGGGAGATCATCGAGTCCAGCCCCCTGCCCAAAGGGCAGGAAGTCAGCTGGGGTCATAGGATCCCAGCAAGATAAGCATCCAATTTACTCTTGAAGGTGTTCAATGTAGGTGCTTGAACCACCTCCAATGGCAGACTGTTCCAGACCTTGGGGGCTCAGACAGTAAAGAAATTCTTCCTTATGTCCAGCCTGAAACGGTCTTGCAGGAGTTTGTGACCGTTCGACCTCGTCATCCCTTGGGGTGCTCTGGTGAACAAACGTTCCCCCAGATCCTGGTGATCACCCTTGATAAACTTATAGGTGGCCATCAGATCACCCCTGAGCCTGCGCTTTTCCAGGCTAAAGAGTCCCATGGCTCTCAGCCTATCATCGTAAGATCTGTTTTCCTGACCTCTGATCATGCGCGTGGCTCTCCTCTGGACTCTCTCAAGCTTCTCCACATCCTTTTTGAATTGTGGAGCCCAAAACTGGATGCAATACTCCAGCTGCGGCCTCACCAAGGCTGAGTACAAGGGGAGAATGACGTCCCGGGATTTGCCTGTTGAACAGAAGCGAATAATCACTTCCCTTGATCTGCTGGCAAAACTCCTAGCAATATAGCCCACTATGCTGTTAGGCTTCTTGGCAACAAAAGTACACTGCTGGCCTATATTGTCCACTGTAACCCCTAGGTCCTTTTCTGCAGAGCTGCTTCCTACCCAGTTGGTCCTCAGCCTGTACTGGTACATGGGACTGTTCCGTCCTAAGTGCAGGACTTTGTACTTATCCTTATTGAACTTCATGAGATTTCTTTTGGTCCAGTCCTCTAATTTGTCTAGGTCTGTCTGGGCACATCTACATGTGCATTAATGTGCTTTTTCCTAATGATCATTAAATTTAGTACCACCAGTGCCCAAATGCACAGTAATGCAAGTGCATGCCTTTTAGGTAACACTTAATGGCTTAATGCGGAGTAGCCTTTTTACTGTGAATCAGCATAATGCCATGTTTGTTTTTTTTCCATGCTGTTGTAATGCACAGCTGTCTCTGGGGACATAAGAGCACCAGCAAGCAAATAAATATTATACATTGTTCAGACATTACATTATTGTGTGTACAGCTTGATTATGAATGTATGTTTCTTTTTTTCTTCTTTTTTTTTGCACATCATCTTCACTCAGATTTACAAGGTCCAACAAATATTATTGAATATTTCCAGTTGCTGTTTTTAAAAATATAAACTTTTTATCAGTGAAACAGTTTTACTCTTTAATATACTGAATAGCCATCCAATAAACACAAAATTTGGATATGGAAAGAGAAATGAACATGCAAGCAGACCAATCTCACTTGTTTAAACTTGTAGATCAACACTGGCTCAGGGAAGAAAATCTTTTTTTCTTCTTGAAAAATTGTTTCCAATAAGGTTTTTCTTCCTCTTTAAAATTTTTAGTTCTGGTAATGCAGGGCTTTTAAGAGGAAACAGTCTTTTCACTCTTTACAGACAATATCTATGATAGACAAATCACAATAATTAGCCACAGCTTTAATGTTGTGTAGTATCATTCTATCATTTCTATCCTTTTGCTGAGGAAGATGTGTACAGCTGCTTCGCATGTAGGGTATAATAAGTTTAGGTCAACCGACTGGATTAATGATCACCTGGCATATAATCATAAACACTAAACTTGGAATTATGTTTTATCGCCTGTTTCTTTAGTTTATTTGGTTAGTATTATATTCAGGTTAATATTATGTTTTCATGCTTGGAAATGTCCAACTGTGGCCTGCAGGCTGCATCTAATCTGTGAGGACTGTGGGTTTCTGCCTAGCCATAAGTCTTGCTTTGCTCCTGCTGCTACAAAGGTTAGGGTTAGGGTGTCGGGGCAGGACATCATGGTGGGAAGGGATATGGTGGGCTGCCTGCCTGCACACTGGTGGCAGGATGGTTTGAGCTTGGCTGGGGGGCTAAGACAGTCAAAGGTAGCAGGGGAGAGGGAGCTTGTGTTACTTATGTGGTAGCGGTAGTGGGGGGTGGGAGGCTCTTCTTCTGCCCACATAGTGGCAAGGAGGGACCCATGCTGCCTGTACAGGTGAAGAAATGGTGCATGGTGGGGGTCCCAGAGAGCCAGTGTTGTGAGCAGCCCCTGTCTACTCTGAAGTTGGACAGCCCCAACTTCCTTATCAAAAGAAAACAAATATTTAATGGAATAATTTAATCTTCCAGAAATACCATATGCATGAAACACCTTGCAATTATACATATTATCCAAGAAGTTTACATAACCTTCCTTTAGATTAAAAAAGAAGTGTTCAGTTTATCTTGATGCTGTGCATATGTGACACGTGAGAATATTTGTATTTTTATCCAAGTTCTTTCACTTTAGCTATTCTGAAGAAATTGTATAATTAAAAACCAGACCACCACATATATATTATTATTTTTTCCCTTATGGCTATTCTCATCAGCATTGATTTTTAATATGCTAATAAAAAAATTTGTTGTGGGTACACAAATTCCCATTTTCTTGATGTAAAGAGTTTTATTGTAGACTATTGCAAAATTTGTGTGTGCAAGGGAAGTGTAACATGTAGATAGTCTAACAGCATCACTGGAATGAAGTCCTAAACTTAAATGAAGAAAGAGTCAGATAGCAAGGAGGGCATACACATGTGAGGTTTTACTCGCATTGGAATATGAGTTGCTTTCACCCAACATTTGCTCTAACAGCTATGAAAATTGAAGGAAAAGCCCCTATTACATGTTTCCTAAGGGCTTTCTTTTGTTGGCTCTTCACAGCTCAATCAGCTTTACTCCTTCAATAGTGTTCTTTTACAGATACATAGTATGTCTTTCACTTTGTTTCCATATGGGAGCTTTAGAGCTGTCATTTTGCATCTCTTGCTTCACTCTCATGTCCTTTTGTCCACATTAGAAGTAAACCCACCTTCCTGTTAATGCAGTTTAGAGAAAGTATAAAATACAAAAATTTAATTCTAAGTTAGCAGAGAAGAGAATGTATACAGAAAAGTATGTCTTGCATCTTCTGGCTGAGGTGGTACATCCACCAGATAACTTGGCAAATAACTTATCTAGTGGGAGCTCAAATTCAGGGCTTTGTATTCATTTGTACAACTGTAGTGATTGCATAGTTTTTTCAAGGGCCCCCTTGATTCATTGATTATACAAATTGCTCTACTAAATTAGAGCAGTGGTTTGTCTAATTCAGAATATCTGATAGTGTCTATACAATTGTTTAACGCTTTCTCTGTATTTGACTAAATGTTTTGCTTCACTAATGTCCTATAGCAATGTGTTCCACAGTTGTGTAGTTTTTCTTAAAAAATATAATGTCTACAACAGCTTCATTCTTCTCAAGGAGAATGGGCCTGGCATCCAATAATAAGTGGTGATTCTTTCTGAGTCACTGTACAGTCTTTTTCCTAAGTGTTAGCCTGACATAACATTTGAGGAAAAAATAGCTTTGGTACTCTTCTGTACCTGAATCTAACGTGGTAGATCTGTATAAGGGACTGATCCATATTTTGTTTTACACTTTTGCACAATGGTAAGATCTGACAAGTCTTACGAACTCCAAATGAATCCATAATGTTTCTTGCATAGTATAAAATGTTAAGTTTCATGTATTCAACTCTGTGAGACTAAGGAGCTGCTGCTTCCAATAGCTTATTATTGCCTTCTGCATTAGTAAGGATTGTTGATCTTAAAGATGCATGCATCCATCTGTTAGATGGATAGCACCAGTGTAAACTGGACTTCATTACAAAAAGTCCTGTGTGCACATAGCACAATTCTTTACAGTGACATGCTTGGTATATTGTTGTGGTATTGTTAGTCCCATTAGAATCAGCAGTAATTCCACCTTGGCGTGTTTTACAGTATAATAATGTACTGTGGTTCATGTGGTTATGCTGTTCTCCAAATTCTTTTGACACACTTCCAGCTGCCTTTCCATAGTGCTTTGCATTGTGTATTCACCCACTAGTCTATGTGCCTTTTGCTGCTCTGGAATTATAGAAATCAGATACTATTCCCCTATTTTAAACCACTGTCATGCATCTGTTCATTTGTATTGGCATGTTCTGGGATCTCATATATACATATCTTTGCCATGTATGTATGTATGTATGTATGTATATGTGTATACACACACACATCTACATCTATGTAGATAGTGATATGATATGATATGATATTACTTACGCACACAGGCACACGCACAAGTATGTGTGTGTGTGTGTGTGTGTATTTCCCTAGCCCTATGCCAGTCCTCCTCCCTTCACTTCTAACCAGATATCTTCTGTGGTCATTGATTTCCAGACTCTCAGGATGGGATGAAAATACAGAAAGCCCTGCAATCTGAATATAGATATTTGTAAAGGCATCACTAAGACCATTACCAAGTGATATTACAACTGGAGCATCATG